>NC_090931.1:800696078-801321078 GCF_040938575.1 Ambystoma mexicanum | reverse complement strand
CAGGTGGAGAATATGACGGGACCCGGAAAGAATCTCAAAATTCCTGAGATTCACAGGACTTTTCCGGAGACCAGGAGAAATGCTTAAAATTCCGGAGTCTCCGGAAAAATTCCGGAGGTTAGGCAGGTATGCTTGTGGGGTATCCGATTATTATTCCTACACAAACTCCAAACATCCTCCTAACTGCATCATATTATGTAAACACACGTTGTTCTAGGATTTATGTTAAGAAATCTACTGAGCATCAGTATAACCTCAGCAAATTGTATAACCTTCCATTAGGGTGACCAGATGTCTGGGTTTTCCCGGGACAGTCCGGTGAAATCACCCGATGCCCAGGGGTCCCGGAAGTTTTTTACTTTTATAAACCCCGTCCGGGGTTTTGGACATCGTCACTTTTTTTTGCCGGGACCCGGTTTCGAAATCCCGAAATCGGTCCCCAGCGCAAATATTTTTGCGCAAATGGGGGCGTGAAATACTTTTCACGCCCCCATTTTCTCCCCCTTCCCCTCCTCGCACTCTCCTCCAATGAGAGGAGTGTGCATGTTCGGGTTTCTTTTTTTGAAAATCTGGTCACCCTACCTTCCATGTTCCCACACTCTTGCCAGGAAAGACATCCCCCGCATATGTGGATTCTTGGAAGACATGTGGTAGTGTTTACCGGAAGGGCAGAAATGCAGCCAGGTCAACATTTATTTTGGAAATAACATGTGATGCACATGCGAGTAAAAACGCGCTTTCAGATCTGGGCTTGGTGGAGCCCCACGGTGCCCCCACCCAGGGAACCCAGGCAACATCACACATGTCAAAGCATCCAAAATGGCGTTGCACCTAACTGTGTGGTCTGAAATGGGAAGAGGCCCAGAGGGCACCCTGTGCAAACACCAAGGCTTTCACAAGGTTGGCCCTTAGTATGAGCTGGGTTCATCCTCGGCACTGCAGAGTGGTAAGGGCACGTCTAGTTAGCCTTTACAGTTGCTAAACAATAGCCAACTCGGTAATTGTGCTGATTAATCAGTGGGTATGACCTCTGCATCACCAGAAGGTCCTGCGAGGATAACTCGGCGGCAACGTTCTCGCCTTGGAAGCAAAACGACACGAAACAACACAGGTTCGATCCCCGGTTCCGCTCTTAGAAACCTCTGGGTATTTAAGCGCGTTCGCAACTAAGACCAACAAAATAAGACCAACAAAAACAAAAAACAATTCCTGTGACAGCGCCTCGATGCCCGCGGGCTGTGTGAGCGCTTTAAAAATGCAAAATAATAATAAGAAGCGTTACAGTCAAAATAATCTTTATTTCAGCATAGCAACTTCATAAAAGATAGCAGATAGCTCAACAGAACAAACAGCATAAAAAACTAGAAACATGACAACAAAATCCAACACCACTTTACCTTAAATAAATCCAAAATGCCCCATCTCAGACTGACTGCCATTCTTCTCAGATAGTTGTGTTTGGTAAATCGATGCACTACGTACAGTTTAGAAGAGGTAACAGAGAAAATGAGCAGTGTTTGCCTGTCTAATTGCAGTGAGCCTTGGAATAGGGACTACACACTTCCTTCTCCGTGAGGCGTGAGGCGTAACTTGTACCCAAACAGAAAAAGATGTAACAAGTAGTCCGAGGCCACCATCACATAAGAAATGATCTTTTAATGGTCTACAAACTCCAAACTGTCACTGGCTAAAGGTAACACGTTATTAGGTCTTAAACTAAACGTAACTCTTTGATGGTGAGGTTTAAAAGGCTTTTCCAACTTAAATGTGAAGTTGTGCTTAATAGAGCATTGAACTAATTCTCTACTTGTCCTTTTCATACTCAAACGACAGAGGACATTCTGCGACAGAGCATGAGACCTTTGTTGAAAAAGAAAATGCTGACGTTCCAAGATAGGTCATGGAAAGGTTTTTCTTGTTTTCTGTTATAATGCAACACTGCACTTAATTTTCGTTCTGTCTAACCACAGATCACGGCTTGATAGCCAACACTTTTGAAGGACACACCCGATGAGTAAGCCCAGGTGAACATTGTTCAACCAACTTGGAAGCCAATGAATTTTAAGGGTTTTCACAGTTCGACAAACCACCAGAACGTTTAAGAAATTCAGGTTTTAAGTCAATGTTCATGACATTTGCAGCCTGATTAAAGCTTTTGTAAATCGCACAATGGGAGAAACATAATGGAACAGGAGTGCACATGGCAGGCCACAAAAGAGGAGAGTTAATAACGTAATAATAGTTATTTATATAGCACTTTCATCCAACACGCTTTACATAGAACATATTTACATGCATTATTATTACCCAATCGAAATTGGTACTCCTTGATGTAGCACTGCTGGTGTCTCGTTAATGAAATGTGGGTGCATTCTGCGGGGTAATGGGATGGGAATGGCGACCGCAGGTCAGGAGAAAGGTGTAATCGCTGGAGCTCTGTGGGTGTCTCGGTAACGGGTCCGGAGTACATAAAGTCAGGAACAGCAGTAATCTGCTGGAGCCTGTGGGCATCTTGGTAGTGGGATAGGACTGGATAGTGCAGGTAAAGTTAGATGTTAATCACTGGAGCTCTGTGATGGTCTTTATAGGGGAAGCAACCTCACAAGAAAAGCTAAGTATCAGGGGATGAAAGAAGGAGTTGAATATAGAGACAAAAGGTAGTTCCCTGTGGACACAAGAATGAGGATCACCTCATTGATTATTATTAGAGGAAAGAGTATCCAGGTGAGTACCAGTGACAGATAGTGAGGGATACAGTTGTTTCAAACTGATAGTGTAGTAGGCATAGGTAAAAGTATAGTATATGTGTATAAGTAAGACTCCTGGATGTAAGAAAGTGGAGTAATCCTTTTATGATTATACCAATGTAAAGTATTGAAAGTATGTTTGATATGTGTTATGTTGTAGTAAAGGAACAAAGACATATTGTACCCAGTCAATTTACTGAAAATAATTCAGAGTGGTACATTTCACTGAAGACCATAATCCCGAAAAACACAGAAATATATATAGGGTAGAGGGGTAAGGGGTTAAAATTAATTGGGATGGGGCCGGGGTGGTGTTATAAGGGTAGAAAATCAGGGGGTTGGGGGAAGAACCCCCCCAGATAAAAAAAATAATAAAACAATCTGTGTTTTTCTGTATTTTGGTCGTGATGAAATGTACCACTCTGAATTTTCTGTCTGTAAAATCACACATAACCGAAATATTGGGTCATGAAATTAAAGAAATAGGCATACATTGTGTGCACCTATGTCACACCTGCCTGCACTTAAATAGTACATACGCTTATCTTCAGAGTCAAGGGTAGGCAAATAAGAGTAGGAAGGGCAATACAAAGTGTTAATTATATCTTGCCAGGATAAAAACTGCAAAGAAAGAAACTACTGTGGTTCTACACTATCGGAAGGAGGACTGCAAAAAATAAAGAAACCAAGAAGATTTGCATCAATGGAGCCAAAAGCAGGCCTGCCATTATGTTACATCAAAAAGAATAAAGCACAGTGCATCACAGCCTTTTACTTTAAAACAATGAGATCGGGCTCCGCCTGGTCATAGAAAAAACAGAGATGACCCCAGAATCATCACATTAAGGAAATATACAGCGGCTGGGCTAATGTCCTGCATGCAAAGACAGGAGAAGACGCATTAGATGTCAATTTTCGTTTGTTAGTATATCATGGCTTTTGCCTCCATTTGGTTTTACAGAGAGTAAAGGATATTTCAACTATGGATGTGCCATGAAGAAGAAAAGCGGCAAAAGAAGACTGCTTCTTTTGTGTTATTGTTGTAGGTTTCTTTTTTATGTTATGGTTACAAAAAAAAGAAAAAAGGCGGACAATTTAACCCCAGTAGTGTTAATAATGACACAACAGTTTACAAGGAGTTCTATCAAGAATAGAGGAGACATTTTTCCTTTTTCAATTAAGAAAAGCATTTGGAGATGACATTTGAGCCCAGCACCAAGGAAAACAAAATGGGGTGTGAACCTATGAAAAGGGTGGGGCAAGTGAGGGTAAAACAACATATGTGCGTGCTTTTTGGTCCCATGTCACAGGCACACCCAGGTATAGTGTAGATTAACAAATGTGATGCTTAAATAGGCACAAAAGGGAGGAGGAGCAGTAATTTGACTAAAGGAGGAAGACATTTAGTAGCAAGAGTTTTAGGAGGTAGCAATATTTTAGTGAAATAGAAGCATTGAAGTAGTAATGTTTAGATTTTAGGAGGAAGTGCTGATGATAAAATGAACTTAGTTTTCAAGAAGTGTACCTGTTTTTCTATATTACAGATGGTCAAAGGATACCTGCACGTCAAGTGACCTATGCACACGAGCCTAAGAGCAGGGATAAAGGCCCTAACTGTCATAGAAAAGTGCTTAGGCTACCTAGCCAGAAGCCCATTTCCTGCTGAATGGAAAGAAACAAAAAGAAGAAACCATTCTCTTTATAGACTCCCCCATCCTTATGTCCTCAATTATGACAATGTCCCCTTGACTGACTATCTTGCTCAAAGAAGACAACATGTTTTGAAGCACGGCCCTTAAAAGAACCAAGGGGCCCCTGAACTTGCTGCAAAGCAGCAAAAAAATATAATGGACTGATGATAGATCCTTGGACCTGATATGGGGAAGAACATAGGACGCAATGCAAGATGTTCTAACATAAGTTAAACGAGATGGCCAGGAAATGAACTTCAAGCAGCTGGCAAATGGGACAGGGACAAGCAAATGTTGTGAGTTGGAGAAAGAAGATGTGTACATATGCATTTTTAACAGACTAGCAAGAGAAGAAGAAAGAGGAATGACAGTAAAAAAATGGGCTGGTGGGTCCCCTCAAAGAATATGTACATGTTGTCTAACAATATCTCCCGATTCTCGTAATGGCAGGGTCACTCGTTGTGCATGTAAATTCATGTTTAATTGGGTGACAGGAGGGTAGGAACAAGATGGAAGTAAACAATGTTACTTTCTGGGGGTACATGTCTACACACAAATAATAAAGAGTGCCAAATATACCACACCTTTGACATAAAGGATACATATACAAGCGATTAGAAGAATACAACATGAGCGGAGACGCTATTAGTGCTTTAGCAGTGTCTCCCACATTACCTCCCATATTGAGCACTAAGCTGAGGGGGTGACTGAGATAGTGATGCATAGGTACATCTCATGTGGGGGAGGGTAAATAACCAGTCTGTGGTCAAATATATTGACCAGAGGGGGGACTAAAGAGGAGTAGACTCCCTCTCCCTCTGGTGACAGACAGGTGAACATTGCATTTAGGGCCCATGCCCCACCCTCCTGTCTAAACATTGTAAAAGTTAGAAATATCGTCCATTGAGACAGCCAGGCTGCCCTTATTCTAGGCAGGTACATTAGAAAATAGGTACACAGCAAATTGCAGATGACAAGACTAGGAGCCAATGCACACATTCTTTTAGGAAAACACAGAATATAGCTCCCTGGCATAGGAAATATTACCCACACTCAATAGACATTAGAAAAACATATCAGAATAAGGCCCATAACAATAGCAAAGGGGTCCATTCCTTTCAAAATGAACACCACAGCATGTATTACAAATGGCTCCAGGCCTTAGATCTCATGGAAATTCAAAAGTGCTGAATAAATAGAAAATGTAGGGTTGTGTGGAAGCTCAGAGTAGCCAGCAACTCAAGGCAAGATTACAGGCTGGATCCTGGGCAAGCGAGGGGCATGATTTAGCAGAATCAAGTAGTAGAATATATCATTTTAGACGGTGTTGCTCACAAGTGAAACTGGCATAAAGTCAGAAAAAGATAAGGTATGGACAAGTATCCATTATGAAACCAGGCAGCTAATATATGCCCTTGGTAGGCTATCTGAACCATGCATCATCCCAGAACTGCGTTTTTGTAGTTTAAAGTTACAACATATGTCTTGTGATTTAGTAAATGTGGGAAGCGGCCAGCCATGCTAATTAGCATAAGATGAGGTCATTGAATTATTGTGTAATGTTTTGCTTTCTATAAAAGTGTGTTCAAAATGGACAAACCCTGAGTCTTTCTGTGTTACTTAATCATCCGTGGCATTAGGAATTCTCCCAGCTGACTGATAAAATGATAGCTTTTGTTTAATGCACAGTTACGTCTTTGCATGGCTTTCATTGAGTTATGGCTGATAGAAGACCTCTTCAACAAGACCTTTTTTCATGCCTTGCTAGGACCTTCGGATTGGACCTAACACAACCAATATGGAATTGAAAACATTACACTGCAAACTTCTAACAGACTGTTCTAATCAGGGCTCAGAACTTGCACCAACCTCTAGCCACTGACTTGTGAAAATTGACTCTTGGAGATTAAGAAATGGTGTGCTATGTGTGTGTACAAATGAAGAGGCAAGTCACTTTTTATGCCTGGCTAGCATCTTGCAAATTGAAATGTACCCCCTGTTCAAGTCATTACCAACTATGGCAACTACTACCTGGCTGCTGCAAGGTGGCCAAAGTGTTATTTTCCTTTGCTACTTGTATCCCTTGCTTGTGTACTCCCATCTTCTCCCTGGCTAACTAAATCCATGCTAAAATCACATGCCACCTTACACCACAAACAGCAGTCACACAAGGAATATCACGTTCTTTAGAACAATCACTCTCCTGCCCACACACCAGGAGCTAACCTGATCCATGACACTGTAGTCTATCTGGGCTCCCTCCTTAAGAGAACGTACTCCCAAATGTGTTGCCAAACCTGTAGAAGGAGAATGGCACTCAAGTCTTGGCACCCCTCCCTCTTTTCTTACAGAGCCACGTGCAGCAAGGCTGACAGACATGGCAGAAGCACACTATCACTTTACCTTACATTACTTGCTGAGCTAAGTTGTTGTAACTCTTGAAGACGTTTTCTTCAAATAGAAAGCAACATTTAAACAACACCTAAAAGGAATTGGGCAATCCAGGTAAATAGTGCAACTCGGCTAAACTAATTGGAAATTCTACTCCTATATGTTTGATTGTGGACTGCTGCGTGTCCTGGTGTATAAAGGCTAAACCCTAACCTTATGCAAAGTAAACCAATCTTAAATAATGCACCAACACCACTGTGCTTGTCCCTCATTAATACAGAATTTAATATTCACACACAGTAAATCTTGCCCTCAAGCCAAGTCATTGCCCTAGCTGACACGTGTTTCAGCCACTTTTGGTCATTCTCAAGGCTGTACAATGGCAGGGAAGGTCTTGAGCTTCCCTTTAGTTAGCAAATCAATATTTCACCAAATGAAATCCTATGGTAAAGGTGCCAATCTATACTTCATTCACTGGCAATCAAGTCACTTAGTTGCTGGTTATTAGTCAGACCTCTGTATGAGTTTTAGCATAATGCGTGAATCATGTGTCCACACTCCAATAGTGTTAATATATATTTCAGTGCAACAGTGTTATAGATCAGGATGTCCTGTTAGGAACACCCTTGCTGCATTCAGTGTCCCTCGTGTATCTACGTGGGACGCTGAATGCGCAAGGTTGACCCTAAAAGGACCTCCTGATCTACAATACTGTTTGGATAAAAGCTCCATGTAAATGACAAGTTATTATTACCATAACCACTAGGTTTATCCTAACCCTTATCCTACGCCAACATCTCTAACCTCCCTATCCCTTTTGTTAACACTTACTCAAAACAATTACTCTGTTAGCCCCACCTCTTACCATAATCTGTACCCGGACACTAAATCTACCCTAACCACTAACCAAACCCAATATCACCTGTCCGACCACTACCACCCCTCTACTAATCGTTACCCTAATTCAAACCAAAATCTGCACTCTAACCCTAACCCCTATCCTTATCCGAGCCCATATCCTAACCCTAAACCGGGAAATCACAACCCACTAAACCCTAGCAGCACTGTATTTTTGGCTACTTTTCAAATGTATTGTTTTGCTACTTTTTGCTTGGCGACTTTTTCACTGCAGAGACAGTTTCACCACGATTTGTTCACTGACTACATTTTTATTGGCAACATTTTAAATGGAGACCCATGAACTCATATCATTGCAAAATGACCTTCCTGAATGGTACTCATTTATGTTATGGCGGTGGGATGAATTTGTGTATCATGCATGCTTGGAATATGGGTCCTTTTGCCCCAATCCAAGATTTTTACTTTGGAGTGGTAAATTCCTGCCATGAACACCCCATTATTACAATATTACCATCCTCACTGGTTCTCTTGTAAGCAGACTCAGAAGAACGTGTTGCTGCATCTTGCATGCTTGACACGTGCCTGTCTCTATACAAACCAATCAATTCTTATTGGACGTAAGAGAGAGCCATGACCAATAATTATTGTAAAAATATCAACTCCACTGCTTCTCATGTAAGCAGCTTCGGAAGTACCAAAAGCTGACCCAGGTATGCCTGACAAGTTATTGACTTGGCCCCTGACCTTATGATGCCCAATCTTACATTAAGAGACACAGATACCCACCTCAACTGTACTGATTTCATGAGCTTCAGAAGAATTAATGGATGAGTTTATCCTACCCAGAATTAAAACTGCGACCTCGAGGTTTTACACAGATTTCCGAAGCAGGCACATTGACTTACTGAGATAGTTTACTGAAACGTTGAACGTGTTGTCTTATTTGGTTAACCTTCACATGCGCAGGACTCAATTTCATCTTGCTAACGGACTATCCAGCCTCATCCCCAATACATCGTCTCGCCCAACCCTATTTGCCAATTCCTGTAACCATTCTTCACGCTAAAGGTTTCCGGTGACTGTTTTTACTGCGGACCATCTCAAGCATCTGGAATCATACCCTAGAGATGCATAATTCTGGATGGAGAGTTGGGCGGATTCCGGTTACTGGAAAATGTCCAGAGACTCGGCAACAACCCAAATCTCACTTGGCATTTGCAAAGACCTGCAAAGCACAGTTCCTCCCATCTTCCTGAGGTATGTTAGACAGGATACATGCTTGCTTTTGCCAACAAGCAGCGATTTATCCGGGGTACACGTGTATGAGGTTGCTCGATTTGATAAATATAAATTAATTTATTGGTGATAATTAACGCAATGAATTCTGCGAAATACTGAATGCATAATTCATAAACTTACACAGTGGCATCCCTCGTCCATGACATGACAAAAAGAAGGTGACAGAGTGAAGATGCAAAGAATATCATTTATTGATGCAAAATGATGTAACTTCCATTGGTTAGACCATGAATGCGTAATCATCAGAATTGCATTTTCATTCACTTTACATTGCCATCACACAGCATACTCATCACATTGCCATCACACAGCATACTCCTCACATATCTTCCTTTAACAGAAGACTGTCCATGGTCTGAGGCACTGCAGGTTTCAATTCACAGTGTAAATTGTTAAATATATTGACCACAAAGCCATGAATTTAAAATGTACCCAGCTAGGGCAAATGTATTTTGCAAAATATTTGGGTTTAGAAAACACAAACTGCATATCAACACGTCATTTGCACTGTCACCTTTGGGTTGACATAGCATTTCTCAATGTGCTGAATTTTAACGGTATGCCTGTATGCTAGCCAGTGATTACACATTCCTGGCTTCATCTCCAACGTGGATTCAGTGTTTGGAATTTTACAATTCTTGCCAGATATTCTGCCTAGTGCCTTTGGAGCCGCAAGGGCAGGGACTGCTGACCCCCATGCAAAAATTGGGACTAGGTGGTTCAACAAGCAGCTCCAGATGCTGCTTTAAAAAAAAGAAAAGGTAACAGCGGGTGCCGCCAGGGCAAGTCCCAGCAACCCCACAGCAGATATAACACGGGCTTCCGGGTCCTGCACTGGCTGCCCCAGCTTCTGCATATTTAAAAAAGGACCTGGGGCGCTGCCAGGGTAAGACCCGGCAACCCGTCAGAAACAATTTCAGGGGTTGCCAGGTCTTGCCCCTGCGTCCCCAGATGCTGATGAAAAAAATGCAACTATGGGGCCACTGGGGCAAAGCCCAGGGACCCCCTAGCGACTGGATGGCAGGCGTACCTTGCAGCTCCGGGAGGGCAGGCTGCACCAGCCAATTAGGAAAGACCTGATTTGGCTGCTGCATCCTGTCCCCTGTTTTCTAGGATTGGCTATCTCTCTCAAACACAGAGCGATAGCCAATCGTAGAAAGTGTACCGGACATTCGGCTTCCAGTGAGTATTCCATGAGATGTTTGGCCGAAGCTGAATAGCTGGAGTTTGGACGAATTTCGGCCGAATACTCACTCAGAGATGAAATTCGGTTCACCCCTGCTGAGCATGAGTGTGCATGAGTTTTGCCAACAGTACAGCAGTTTGTGTCTATCGGAGATGTAGCTTCCACATACCGCCTGCTGGGAGACGCGGCTGCGTTATCCGACCCCAACCAACCCCTTCTCTGCCTGCGATCACACGACCGGGAGATGCTCAGATCTGCAGTCAAAGCTCCACTATTCCATAATGCTACAGAGTGTGAAATGTAGAGTTTATATGAGACAAGGGCCCTAGGCAGAAGCATAGCATGACAGAAGTTAGCACTGAACCGAAGAGTGAACCCCCTAGCAACAATTACGGGGGTCTCCGGGTCTTGCACTGGCCACCCTCGCTGCTGAATAAAAAATAAAATGGCCGAGGGCCTCCAAGGCAGGTCCTGTCGAGCCCTAGAAAAAATTGCGGCAGTCCCCGAGACCTGCCCTGGCACCATCCGTAGATGCATTTTTTATTTAAATGGCCTGGGGGGGCCGTCTAGGCAAGGCCCGGGAACCCCCATGCATCTATTGCAGGGGTCACTGGGCCTTACCCAGCATGGGGCGCTGCGAGGGAAGGGCCCGCGACCCACCAGCACCAATTGAGAGGGTCGCTGAGCCTTGCGCCCTGGCGGACCCAGATACTGCTTTGGGGAGGCAGGCAGCAACAGCCAATAAGTACCGTATTTGGCTTCTACAGCATTTCCCTGCTTTCTATCATTGACTATCTTTCTCAAACACAGAGAGATTGCTAATCATAGAGCATGGACCTGAAAGTCCATGAGGTATTCAGCCAAATAGCTGGATTTTGGCTGAATGTTGAACGAATACTCACTGTAAGCTGAAATTCGGTACACCCCTAGTAGCAATAATGTTAGAACCCATACAAAGAAAATGAGCAAGGGCAGACAGAGCAATCGCAGATATACCTGTCTGGTCTGAGGGTTGACCAGAGCCATGCAAGAGTTTAGGATTAATTCCAAAACTTCCAGCCATCACCGCTTTTGTTTTGCATTAGTCATCCAGAGTGGGACGGGTATTCCCAGGCGTGGTTCCTGCTGGGCCTAGAGACCCAGGCTACTCCTCACCGATGACTCCCAATGAGGCTGAAACATGTTTGGGGATGCTTGTGGCAGAAGGGGTGTGGCCTAGCAGTTTCGGGCTGGACTGCGCCTATTGTGGTGGGACCAAGCCTGATTTGCATATGGTCTATTCCCTTGTTTAATGGCATGGCAGGCTAAAGAACAATGGTCTGGAGGGTTGCCCAGAGCTATGTCAGAGGTTAGGATTAATTCCATACCTTCCAGCTATCACCTCTTTTGTTTTGCACAGCTCACACGATGTGGGGACAGAGGGTAGGAATACTGTCCTGCCTAAGTGTTGGCATCAACTGTGTATCCGGGGTAGATTGGGCCACCATGCTGACTGAGGAAGCTGACACCAGCTGCTGCTTGGCAGCACTAGAGTTCGCTTGAGTGGGGGATTCTCACCGGTGCTCTCTGGGATGGTAGCCCCTGCATCATGTCCTCGGGTCATCCTACTGATCTGTTTGGCATGGGGTTGTTTATATTTGTGGACGTGATTCTAGTTCATCTCTGTAGAAAGAGGACTTCAGTTCTTTTATGCTAAAGCTACCAGATCTTCGCTTTGTTGCTGTTTTTTGGGGTGGCTGAAGTAGCAGTTGCCTGATGAAGATAGCTTACCTCAGCGTGGTTGCTGTGCACACGCCTCCTCCCCATAGGCAGCGACTTTTATTTCATGGCTGGTGATTGGATGGAGATGAGTCACAACTCTGTGGCTTCCTTGTGTGGTCCTGTAGGCTCCAACTGTCCATTTTATTTCCTGTGATGCCTACCAGAAGGTAGAATTGCAAAGGTTATTTTTGTTAGCTTCTGGACGTTTTCTCCATATTGGAAACGAATTCCAGATAAGAGCCTGCCTTTCTAAGAGCGTTGCTGTTGAACAGCAGAACAGCAGAATGGACTCTTGAAGGAGAGGTTCCTTTCTCCTCTGTTGAGGGAATGTGTGACAGTGTTACATATATATTCTGACATAAACTGTATGGCCCAAACCTGGCTAAGCAGTTTGGTGTTCCAGCGATGCTGAGGTGGTTCTTAATGAGCAGCTTTCTGTAATGTCAGCGTTTTGTTTGCATTTACAATCTCGTTTTTAAAATTCGCGACCAAAATTAATTGTTTGGGAGCCAGCTGACTACCGGGGGAAAGAGAACAGAAATCAAGGCCACCATCTGTGCTTCGGGAAGCAGTTTTCTGAGTACACAATGTGGAAATGAAAGTAAACAGGGTGTGCATGTGTTCCCATCCCCTGTCCGCCGCCCACCCCTTCGCCACTTCCTTATGGCTGCGCAAGGCCTAGGGCAGGGAAATGTTTTCCACACGCGCTGCGTCAGCTTGACGTCGCCAGTATCTGCAAGTCCTCTTTGACTGGCGAGTGCGTTGTTTGGAGTCGGTTTTGTGACATGAACCAGAGCCGCTGTGAACTAATGGTTAAGTGTGGGGCTGCACGATGGACCCGCCATGACTGAGGCAATAGAGGTTGCACTTGGCATGTGATGGCGGCAGTTGCACACAGGAGATGTACCTTAAATAACATGGTGTGATTTTTCCAAACATGCAAAGTATTGACAAACTGGCATTAGATGGCATTGGTGGGCGACATTAAGGCTATATCCTTTGCATATGATAGCAGCTCCTCGATGCATGAGGCTATGGTGACTCTTCCACGCACGTGAGGCATCCCCTCAGATGTTAACATATTTTCAGTGGACAATGCTGTTTCATCACACCTGTGCCACTGTGTCAATTAAAGGCGTTGTACAACAATACAGGACGAATAGCCTTTGCCATTCATTGGTGATAGTCTGCAGTCTGGCGTCAGTGCAACCCTTTTTTCCCGAGTTACATTTACAAGGGGCCTCCTCATCACCCCCCGCATTACTATCCTGTTTTGTAATGCCGCCTACATTTTACCTCCTGCATTTTACTACTGGGTGATTTTAATATAAAATCTTCTCCCTCTGAGGACCAGGATTACTATGTGTTGTCCTAAGAGGTTCAGGGGTACTCACAGTTTTCTTTTAACATCTTAAAACCTGATAAGAAGGCAGTTGGCTTATACAGTTATTGTGTGTGAATAGCCTAAGCTCATTAAATGGGAGAGCTCCCTTTGCTCTCCCAGCGGCTTCTACTTATGTTGTTAGGTCATCCTTCTTTGTAATAGATAATATATTCATTCATCTGAAATCCGGGCCTTAGGGTGAACAAAGTCCCACAAGTTGAAAGTGATTAGTACCCCTTAGCTGCCCTATTAAACCATGCATATGTAGCAAAGCCTTCCGATTGAAAATGGAGGTAGAACGGGTTGACCCCCTCAAGATCAGGACTAGTAGAAAGCGAATCTTCTGGAGTGAGCCCATCCCCAAAGGCATCCATGACAAGGTCACGCGAGGCACCCCATTGGAGACTGAACCAATCCTATCCCTTCCCCTTTTAAAGCAGGGTCTTGTAGATCAGTGCATGCTCTTAGTAGACAAAGCATCAGTTAAATGCTTCATGGTAATCCAACATTTCTTGTCCTGTACAATTAGGCCTTGCATAGTCTTGAAGAAGGGATGGTTTGATAAACATTGCTTTGTACTTAAAAAAAAAAAGGAGATACTGATGGTATTAAAAGGGGAAAGCCCTAGTAAGGCCACTAACATCAAATAGCTAAGAGCGTCCTATAAAAGAATGAGAGTCCACCAAAAAGGAATGTTTCAAAGCCAGTAGAAGACCACCCTTGTGAGTGCAGCCATTGCTGGTGATGCATCACCCAATTCCTCATAACAGACCCCTGTTTTAAAAGTTGCCAGCTCTTCCCACAATGACTGATTCAGGGGGACCTGATTTTCGGATTGAAGAAACAACGAAGGCTGTATTGGACCAATGCAGTGGACAAGCCAAAAGGACTTGATCTAATTCCACCAGGATTAGGAAAACTGAACCTAGCGTTTTGGGGTCAATCCTACCCCAGCTGTCTTATTAGATAAAGTGTAATGTTTCTATCATGCCCTAATGCAAACTGGTGAAATCATCCCAATTTTAGAAAAAAAGTGAGACGGGTTCACCAGCTTGCCGATCTTACAATCTCCCTAATCGACAATCATGCCAAGATATTTGGCAGGGTGATATTTAACAGACTGATCACTTGGGTTAAGACCCATAAGATCATTAGCCCATTCCAGCTCGGGTTTCAGGGAAATGTAAGCACCGTGGAAAGAAGGCAAACACAATTCTGCATAAATGATGAAAGTTTTGAAAGAGTTCATGTTTCCGACTAGCTGGGTGTCCGTTTCTCTGATAATAAGTGGGTGCCCCATAAGATGATGACCATTATACGTATGCAGCAGGAATGATATTTTCATTTTACACAAACCGATGCTACTCATTGGTGAAAACAGCATTAATGGTCTATCTTGCTTAAGCACTCAAACAGGCAAGTTAGAGGGCGTTTTCTAGTCTGAATGATCTATCACGAAAATCTTTTTTTTTTTTCATAATTACTCAATGTGCCGCATTCATCGAATAATCTTACCATGCACTCAGAACTGAACACCTGTTTCTTGAAGATCTGATTTTGGTAAGTTAGCAAATATTGGTTAAAATCTGGACAGAGGACACAGACTCTTTACTGCTCTCTTTGGTTAAGGAACTTTGACAAACCAGTTTAGACTAAACATTTCTGAGTCTACATTTTTGAAATCCAGACTGAATGAAGCCAACAGTGATGCCTGGATCTCCGCACCAGACGTAATCAGTATGCATGCAGCATCTAGTATGAAAAAATGCTTATCATCTTCTAGGCTAATTGGAGAGATATTTTAATAGGCCCTCAGTAGTTAAATACATAACCATTTCCCAATATACTATTGAGCATTGTGTCCTGGACCTCATAACGTTAACCTATGATAGAGTGCTTTTTTTCTGACTACACCATTATCTGTTACCCCTAAAAAGCAACGCACACGGGCAGTTCAATGGTCCATCAGCAGAGACGGTGACAGATCCCTCTCCTGCTTACTTTAGACCCAGCAGGCTACCAGGAAGCAGAAAGAAAACTGTTAGCTCTTGAAACTCCAGTAGGTCTGCACAAATTGATCATGTATGTTAAAATGGCCTAATGGGGGGAAAAACTCACTTTTTTAACATTGCTTGTCTGTATAGCTTCTTTTGTGTACTTGACCGATGCAATGGTTATGGATGTTTTATGCAATGATTATGATGTAGTTTTTAATAGGTTATAGGAGTTTTGTATACGGTTGTCTGGTTATTAGATTTAAATGTGACAATTACACATTTCTTTTCATTTGGGGAGGAATTGCAATTTGTTAGTTATTTTGTGTTGTAATATGTTTTAGGGGCATTTGCCTTAAATGCACATTTTTTAACACTACTACCCCTCGTGAGATAAATTACTCTGCCATAGAGAATGAACTGTTAGAAAATAGTGTAGTCTGTTGAGAATATAAACCTGCTGTGAGCCTGGTTTCCCGTTGTGATTCCTACAGATCCTAATAATGCAAACATGTGATACCAAATGCATTTCCAAAGTGGCCATCAGTCTTGGTTAGTGTACTTCATCTTATGTCCCTGTAATTTTAAGGCATATGCATAATATAGGATGGATCCAAGGTTTTGTTAGATGTCATGCCATCTAAGTGGGATCATCCTGGTACACATGGTATCATGGTTTGACTTCACTGGGTTCTGGGTGCTTCATGAGGACTGCAGGCATCCGCATCCGGTCCAGTTGGAAACAAAGGGGGGGTGCCCAGATGCGCAGTTGGGGTCTTTATCTTTGGCCAGTAGCTTGTGCTAGTGATTGGAGTTCAGTGTACTCAGTTGGAGCTCTCACATAATGTAGATTTGGCTTGTATTAGCTATGTATTAGCTATGTATTAGCAAGTCTTGCAAGTATGGTTTCCTGCTTCTTATTTGGCCGACCAATGTTATGGGTTTCATCTGGTACTAAGATGTCCAGCGCTGTCTTTCAGTCACATGGCTGTGGCAGAGTATTTAAGCAGTCAGTATCCTGGATGGAGAACCTTTGCAGCTCTACTATCCTCCTTGGCTGCAGCTGGATTTATTTGCCCAAGCATCTTTGCTTCCTGGTATCTGCATCTTCAGTCAGATTCTATCCATGATAATAGTTTTTTCTGCCTGGTTCTTTTTCAGACGTGAAGTTAATTTCAGTTTGGTATTCTTCTTCCCTATAGAGTTGGCAGCTTAGCTACCAAGAAGGACTTTTCTTTTCAGTAGATCCTCAGGGGATTTGCAAATACAAAGTGTCCAATATTGTGTGCCTCATCCAATCCAAGAAATGCCCACAAAGAAAGTACGTTGGTGAAACTTGCTAGAAACTGCATGAAAGAATGAATCTAGTCAGACATACTATTCTCAACCCTAAAAGAGAAACACCTGTGGGACTTCACGTCCCCATGATAAGGTACACACTAAAGGGCCTGTTGGTTTGGGTAATGAAAGGAGATGTCCGATATACAAGGCACAAAAGTACACAGGATCTCAAGCTTTTTCAGAGGCTCAAACTAAAAATAGAGAATTGAACAGCAATGTGGGTTTCATGTCTCACTATGGTAAAGTTTGCCATCAAGCCCCCGAGGCAACGTGCCAAGTGAACACTGGTAATATTTTCCTCTGTTTTCTGCTCCTAATTGTATTACCCGACCAAGAGATAGTGGAAACATAGCACTTGCCCATACATTTATTTTAAACTAACGTTTTTTTTATGCACAGCAGCGTAAAGTACCCATTGTAAGGTTTTGCATTATTAAGTGTTAAAAACACTGAAGAGAATTAGTATTTGTGCTTCAGGCTAAATAGACCTCTAATTTACCTGTGAAAATCATACATTGTACTACATGCCTTTTTAAACCCTGCACTCCAGGACAGTTCTATCATGATCAGAAATATGCATATTTTCACTTTCTGCTTTAGAACGCATTTCTCACATTCCTGGAAACCCACAAAAGACATAACTGGCTTAACTATGCACAGCAAACGATCAGAAATAACACACACATGCAAACTTCAGCATAAACGTTGTCGTTTCAAAATGCGAGCATTTCTCCTCTATCTCTGTGCTAACGCTTCTGTTGTGTAGGTGTGTGTCTGCTTGATAAGGACATCACAACACTGAATTCCTTGCCTGCCAGCTTTGGGCATAAAACTATCATTGTGTACACTGCCCTCACTCTTTCGCTTACCATCTGATGAAGACGCTCTATGTGGTTTTGAAAGTTCATGCATTATTCCATCTCTGCAAACTATTTTCAGTCAGTCCAACGAAAGTTATCTAATATCAAACTTTGTGATTTTATTTAAACTGGACTAAAACTCTGACACCCTTTTTCTGCACTGAACTTAGAAAGAGAAAGGAATGCAGGTTCGCACCAGTCCCAATGCACGGATGCTGTTCGTGCTCAGACTGCATATGCTCCTGAACTGGTATTTCGTTTGTCATGCTCTTTTCCTGCTACGGATGAGCAGGTTTTAGCCTCTGAATGCAGTGGTGTTTTTTTAGTGGAGGCTTCGACTCAGAAGTTGATGAGGAGGGTATCTTTGGGGTCATCTAATCTTTGTTACTACTGGAGAGTTACACGTTGAGGTTTGTATTCTGTTTTAGAGTTCAGAGTGAGGGAAATGATGGGTGATAATCCCTCCTGTGCTATGTCTGTTAATTGGACTGCTGATAGAGTGCTGCTAAGCAGAGCAGTGTGGTTTCTTACAGTATGGACACCCACCCGGTTGTCTGTTTCCTTCTCAATAGTAAATACACCCAAACAAGCAGCAGTAAAGCCGCAGTATAATAATTTAGACATCAATAATTATTGGTGTTGTAGGCATTGTATCACATCAAAACTCAACAATGTGAAATAGTTTGGAAAGAAAGACATGACATCAATGTGAATTGTGCCGGCACGTGACATGTATTTCTCTCCTTTAGCCAGAATTAATGTGAATGGTTGAGGGTGGTGCCATTCGTCCCTCAAGATAGAACAGACTGGCTCCATTCGAAGGCGAGGAAGCCTGTTTCAGTGTGCCCTCACTAGCAGATGTTGTCAGCAATATTTACATTGGCCTCATAGATGTCTGTGTAATAACACCTGGAGCGTTCCAAGTGCCGATGTGGGATCACCACAATAAATGATCTTGGGCCCAAATAACCGGACAGACTCAAACAATATGGCGACATACTACTTTGTTATCAGTTCAATAAATGAGGGTAACTTGGTGAATAAGCAGATTGTAGCTCACACACTCTAAATGCATTTAGGTTCCACAAAAGGTTTTATACCTCGACATACGTCAGCCATGACATCATCCTACATGGCTAACAGTAAAAACCTACTGAGTGGAGGGAATGGTTAAGGGAAACGTATACATATAGTTTGTGTAAGTGTTAGTATCATCATTGGGTGCCTCTTGTAGGCAAACCTTGACCTACCTCCAACTACGTAAAATACAGATAATAACGTAATACCAGCAGCAGATAGGCCCATGCAACAATGTATGGCCCCCCATTAGATAGACCCTCATGATTGGTTGGTACTCGTACCAATCTTGGACATTCAGCTCGTTAGCAGCATGTAAGCAACGAAACCCAGGTGCAAGGGAAGAACATCAGACAACTGCCTTTCTTAGCTAATTAGCCTACCATCTCTCATCAGTTAAGCCCTAAGCCAAGGCTTCTTCTTTGTAGTTGACCTTGCTGACTGTTCTCTTCCTCTGAACTTTAACGGGAATGAAGGTACATTAATATCTTCTTCTGGAGCTTTATGAAAGGGCCCTGTTTTCAAGTCCTAAATCACGTGTGAGGAGACCGTGATTTTTTCCATTTTGTCCTTCTATTTAATTTTATTTGATTCAATTATATTGGGTGCTATTACTCTCCTTGGCCTCTGGAGACTTGGTTGCTCCATTGTGCATGTGCTTTCTGCATCTTTAATTGTGCAATACTTGGCACTCGCAGTTGTTCACTACTTAACTTAATCTAAAAGAAATATGTCCTGCATATGTAGCTTATCCTCTTCGACTCCTTTGGAGCCATGTAGTTGCTCTTGCTGCAGCATCCTTGATTCTGAGCTAAGCAAATATCCTTTGTTCTTGCATGAATTTGTATTCCAGTACCTGTCAGCATTACAGCCTTGGTTTCCCCTCTCAAGTCTTCTTGCTTGTTATTATACGATGCCGACGTCCATTTTCTTAGCATGGCTGCTTTACTCGCATTCTTTTTCCTACTTTATCAAACTTCTATATGTCTCATCTGCCTGGCGATTCTCCATATATACATTTATCACATCTCTAGTCACTGATCTTCTTAGTATATATGGTTTTTCTTCATATTCGCATATATGTTTACTTCGTCACTTCAGTCACATCTTCGTTCTTTAGATATCCATACATCGAGTTCCGTGCATCCACGTATCTTCTCTCTTTAGTGGCGTCACTTAACATGTGTCAGACTTTACTTATAGTTCTTCTATGTCCACTGGTGTTTGCAGTCTCATGTCTATCGCATCAGTTTGAGGGTACATTTGATACAGTTGTCTGAGTGCATCATGTCTCTCATACCTTTCATGTGATATTGGGATGATACCAGATGTCAAGCACAGTGCTTTCTTGTTGTTCTTCCAGTATGACGGCAGTGAGGGGGTGGGCTCTATAAATAACATATACATCTGCCTATCCACATTCCCCTCTCTGGTCGAGTCCCCGACCATCTCCTCCATTTTCTTCACCTTTTCTTCACACTGTGGTTTCTCTGAATCCATATCTTTGTCACCCCCCTCAGGTCATCTGCATTCTTTATGTGTTCATCCTCACTCCAGGTCATATGGCAACACTCTCCAGTCGGTGAACAGAACACCTAACGTCCCACATAGTTCCGATGATCCTTTGGGTAATAAAACTTATTTCCTGGGGGTGCTATGGGGCTTCCTTTCAGGTGCTCACAGGTGGTGTTCTTGGTTTGTGTGTGTTCATCAGTCACAGCATTCACATCAATCATTATCTTCATTCCAACAGCTTTCTTTGCTCTCTTCTTGCATTGTCCTATGATTGTTCTCAGTAGACAGAATCCTAGCAATACTAACACTAGTATTGCTATCAGTCTCTTGAGTGTATTCACCAACCAGGTTGGAACCCATGAGAACAGGTATGAAATCAATCTTCATCGTCTTCGATTTCATCTACTTCTTCCACCATTTTCAAATGTAGGGTCGATAACAGAGTTATAGCTTCTGTCAATATTCCATTTTCTCCATCATGGGAAGGTATGTATGTACAGCAAGAAGGCCCGATCTTTGCGTACACGTCTTCTTCCATTGCTGTAACTAAGTCCAAGACATACCTGTTTTGGAGGGTCATGAGTCTGATGGTGCTAATTTCTTCTTTAATCACATTAAATACTTGTATGGTGTTAATTGTTTGTAGCAGTTCCCACCTTGTGCCCAACTTGGCATTTGCTGCAGCTTGAATTCCTGGCATGAATATGGCTGTAAATATTACTGCCATCTTACTGAACAATGTATGCTCATCTGGAATGTCGTGATAAGCTTCTATTGATTTTGCCCAAAAGTAATTTTCTCTCTTCTGCATGGTGAGGTTAAGCAACCTCTTCTTTATTTAATGTGCATCTATTTTTAGAAAGCTGTCTATGTGGAGGTCACTTTGAGGGACCACCAACGCAGGAAAATGTATTACCACCATATTCCTCCCCAGTTTTTAGGCAACTTCATATAAGCTCTGGATCCACAAGCCCAATAGAGGTCCATCAGCACAGCAGTTCCTCCTTTCATTCCTGGCACATCGATTACGCACCTACATGCTTTATTGTCTCCAACTTTGGTCTCACCACTGTTTCTGAAGCACATTGTCGCATTCTTCATTGCTAACATGAATACGGGTTCTGCTTCACCTTCGACCCATATTATTAACTTTGAATACCTGGTCCATTCCTTAAGACATTAGTCATTCACTACTTGCACTATCCTCACTGGTGCTGTCATCAATAAGTGTGCACTGCATCCCATCATTCCTTCTTCCTACCCTGTACTGGTGGCTACTTGTCCAAATACCAATAACTGAGGTCTCTCCCAGCATCCTGGCAATCCTGGTGTTTCCCATTTGTCTGCACAATCCAGTCTCTTTTGTTAAAAAATCTTCACCTCTCCTTTATTTGGACCATTCAATATGTACTGGATCATTTTGCTCTTCAAGTTCGGGTTTTTTATCATCTTCTGTGTTTATGTAGACATCTTCACATGGGAATGTTCTCTTGACATCCATCATAGGGTTGCCCACTTCCCTTCAAATTGTCCTCTTGTCATGCATGTGCAGGTATTTCTCTTGCTATAAATGTTCTGGCTGTGCTCATGGCTTAAGGGGTGAGAGAACATACATAGCAGCCCTCATCTAACATTCCTCTCCCCACCTTAATCATGTGCTGGTACCATAGGCTATATTTTAAGTGGGGTGACTTATCAAGGTAATCATTTATATACTGATAATCTTCTCCAGCATCCCTCTTAAGTCAGTTATTTTGTTTGAGAATATCATGGAAAATGTCACTCGTGCTTTTGTTAGGAATGGAAACAGAGGTCTCATTGTTGGACACTCCATCTATATTTTAAATCATCATTTGACGAAATGCTATAAGAATACGGAAGTAAAGATAACACATTGTACACAACACAGTTACAAGAAATATTGCAAAAGAATTCAAGCGCCTTCATTCCTTTTGCGCATTAAGCAATCTTCTTGCTAACAAGGTGTATCTTATAAAATTGAAGATTCCCATTCTCCTTTATCAATGTTTAGTTCCTGTTACTCTTCATAATAACCACACTTTTTTATAACAGAAATTGTAATATTATTGCAATGATAATCCTGAGGATATTGGAGGTTGTTTTAGGATTTCCAAAAAAGGTGACAATATTAATGTTTCGTCTCACTAGAGCTGGATAGGATCGAAGTATATATGTAAAATCTGCATACAAGGATGTGTGTAATGTTATAGGCAACAAAGTGTTGTGTGCTCTTCTTCTCTTCAAAACATTGTCTCTTTTACCTAACAGGGATAATTATGTGAACACTGAAAAGTTATTTGTTTTCCTTTGAATTTGATAATAATCGAAAGATTGAATTGTTTTTATTTTGATGACTCCTTTTGGCTCTTGGTAGCCGATCTGGTCTGCATACGCGGAACTTCTTCTCTTGCTTCACTGTTAATGGTTGCCACAGGGGTTGGGGGGTCTTCCCTTTGTAGAGGTTTACGTCATTTAGATACAACCAAGCTTGTCTTCCTTGAATGTTCACGGCAGTGTGGGTGACCTCCTCTACTAGGTACAGTCCTTCAAAACGGGGCTTATGCAATAGCACCTGGAACGTTCCAAGTGCCTAATGGGATTACTACAATAAATGATCTCAGGCCCAAATAGCCAGACAGACTAAAGACATTTGGCAAAATACTACTTTATTATCTGTTCAATAAAGTAGGGAAACCTGGTGAACACGCAGATTGTAGCTCAGACACTCTCAAAGCATTTCGGTTACACAAAAGGTTTTATACCTCGACATACGTCAGCTATGACGTCTTACTACGTGGCAAACAGTAAAACCTACTGGGTGGAGGGATTGGTTAAGGGAAACATATACATATAGTTTGTTTAAATGTTAATATCATCATTGGATGCCTCTTATCTGTCGGCACACCTTGAACTACCTCCAACTATGTAAAATGCAGATAATAATGTAAAACCAGCAGCGGAAAGGCATGTGCAACAATGTATGGTCCACCATTACATAGACACTCAAGGCACTCTCTTAGCAACCTTGGACATTCGGCTCATTGGCAGCACGTAAGCAACGAAACCCAGGTGCAAGGGAACAATGTCAGCCAACTGCCTTTCTTAGCTAATTAGCCTACCATCGCTCATCAGTTAGGCCCCAAGCCAAGGCTTCTTCTTTGTAATTAACCTTGCTGACTGTTTTCTTCCTTTGAACTATAAAGGGAGTGAAGGTACATTGCTATCTGCGTCTGGAGCTTTATGAATGGGCCTTGTTTTCCGGTCCTGAATCACATTTTTGGAGACCATGATTTTGTCCATTTTGTCCTTCTATTTAATGTTATTTGATTCAAGTATATTGGGTGCTATTACTCTCCTTGGCTTCTGGAGACTGGGTTGCTCCAACTGCATGCACTTTCTGCGTCTTTTATTGAGCAGTACTTGGCACCCACAGTTTTTCACTCCTTTACTTAATGGAAGAGAAAAAGTCCTGTGTATGTAACTTATCCTCCTTTACTCCTTTCAAGCCATGTAGTTGCTCTTGCTGCGGCATCCTTGATTCTGAGCCAAGGAAATACCTGTTGTTCTTGCATTAATTTGGATTCCAGTGCCTGTCAGCATTACAGCCTTGGTTTCCCATCTCAAGGTTTCTTGCTTAATATTATACGATGACTATGTCCATTTGCTTAGCATCGCTGCTTTACTCGTGTTCTATTTCCTCCTTTAGCCAGCTTCTATATCTCTCATCTACCTTGGGTTTCACATCTCTTGTCACTTATCTTCTGAGTATGGTTTTTCTTCAGATTCGCATATATGTCTTCTTCGTCACTTCAATCACATCTTCGTTCTTTAGATATCCATACATCGAGTTCCGTGCATCCACGTATCTTCTCTCTTTAGTGGCGTCACTTAACATGTGTCAGACTTTACTTTTATAGTTCTTCTATGTCCACTGGTGTTTACAGTCTCATGTCTATCGCATCAGTTTGAGGGTACATTTGATACAGTTGTCTGAGTGCATCATGTCTCTCATACCTTTCATGTGATATTGGGATGATACCAGATGTGCGTTCATGTATCTTCTCTCTTTAGTGGCGGGACTTTACATCTGTCAGACTTTACTTATAGTTCTTCTATCTCCAGTTGTGTTTGCAGGCTTAAGTCTGTCGCATCAGTTCAAGGGTACATTCGATACGGTTGTCTGAGCGCATAACGTCTTGCATAGCTTTGATGTGGTATTGGGATCATACTAGGTGTCAAGCACAGTGCGTTCTTGTTGTTCTTCCTTTATGACAGAGGGGACAGGGTGGGCTCTACAAATAACGTGTACATCCGCCTCTTTACATGTCTTTCCAGAGTTTTAATACAACTCTTTCACGCATCTGAGTTTTGAGTAGATATAATGCTGACACTCCCTTTAATGTAATGATTTCTTATTATTTTCTGGTGTCTTTAGTGCGGTTGGTGTGGGTGTTTTTAAAACTCAGAGTTCAGAGTTATCCGCAAATATGTTTCTTTTTGGCCTGTTTGTGCATAGAATAGCATTTTACCTCATTGACCAACGGGATCGTGAAATTGCTTAGAAAAGGCTCCTGAGTATTTGATTTCTATGGATTGTATTGTGCAGTTCCAATCCCTGATAACCGCTGTAATTGTGGATGCCTTTTGTAAAATGGCCGGTTTCCCACCTTTGGGGAAGTTACTTTCTGCCCCTATATTTCTAGTCGAGGTATTTTGCATCCGTGGTATTTGGACATGATTATTTCTAACAGAAGCTCTTAATATATTCAACTTTTTGAGTTTGTATTGGGTTGACTACAGATAACGTGGCCACTAAAATGAATGAATGCTAGTCAAGTATTACGGCAGACACCATTACAGGCAGGCGCCCATGACAGGCAGGCGCCCATGACAGGCAGGCCCCCCATTACAGGTAGGCACCCATTACAGGCAGGCAGCCATTACAGGCAGTCACCATTACAGGCAGACACCATTACAGACAGGCCCCCCATTACCGGTAGGCACTCATTACAGGCAGGCAGGCCCTCATTACAGGCAGGCCGGCCCTCATTACAGGCAGGCCCTCATTACAGACAGGCCCTCATTACAGGCAGGCACCCATTACAGGCAGACACCCTTACAATAATCTGTAGAAGAAACAAATAAGGAAACAGCCATTACATTTATACTAGTAGACAAAGTAAATTGGTCGAGACTACAATACAATGAAGAGTGTGTGAAGATTGAAGCATCAAAGATGGATTGGTGTACCTAATTCATTTGGCACAGTACTTTTTTGTACATGAAGATTTCTGCATTTAAACAGTATATCAAATTTCATATACCAAATTTTCCGTGTCCACAATATATTTCAGCATGTAATTTTAAAAATATTTATGGTGCTGGTATTGTCCTACACCTCTGCCTCGCAAATACACGCACGCATGCATGTGTTGCATTCGCAGGTACACACTCACGGATTAACATAGTCACAAACACACACACTCATTCAAACCTCGTGCGCAGCCACACACACATATTCACACATAGATTGGATGCAATTCAAATCACGAACAGATATAAGCACCATTAAAATATGTAACTTTGTATGTAGTGTTCTTATCTTCGGTCTTTTGTCCGGTCCAGGGCGTGCCCCCAATGTTAGAATGCAGTATATAGACCGTGCATGGGGCCCGTGCTCAGGCCTTGGTTGCCAAGCAACGGGCTCGAGTGAGTGAGCGGCCCATGTGAGCCGCTGCTGAGCTCATCTTCTGCAGCAGTCAGTTAAGAGTTGAAGCCCACTGCTGCGGGATATTGGACGGGTACAAGTAGGGTGGCCACCCCCTTCCACCACTGGTAGATCTAAGAATGGAGCTAAAGGTGATGGCATCACCCAGCTGGGTCCATTTTAAAACTGGTCCATCCCCCAGCCGCTCCGTGGACTGTGCAAGTTGTCCATTTGGCTGCCAGATATCAAGGTAGAGAGAAAGGGGGAGACCAATGTCCAGGTAGCAACTTCAGCAAGTGTGTTAAGGTTCAGGTGAGAGGAGAGCAGGGAGAAAGATGGGGTGCAGCTGAGAGAGTGGAAAGGAGAAAGGGGAAGAGTGCAGTCAATGAAGGAGTGGGCCAAGGAGGCAAGGCTGCAAGGGAGAGTACAACACAGGAGGAGAATGGGTGGCACAGGAGAGAAAGTGGAGAAGAGAAAGTTGATTGCAGCAGGAAGCAAGGAGTGTGAATAGAAGGGAGTGTGCAGGAGACAGGAGGGCACAGGGGGGAGATAGTGGATGGGAAACGTGCAGTGGAGAAAGGGGTGCAACAGGGGTCAGGGATCAAAGTGTGATTGGATAAGCAGGGGATAAACGTAGTTCCTGTGTATCCAGCATTAGGACGTGACCAGGAGCTACCGCTGGGAACGAGGGCTAGTACATAGGGTTACTCAGATATAACTTTAACATAAGACACAAACATTTCATTTCGTCCATTATTTATGACCCCTTATGCTTTGAATGTTGTATAGCATGGTTAAATACTCACAGCTGTATGTTTGACATCATTTGGCCTGGAGAGCCAGAAGAAGCTCCTGGCAGATGTTGGTGTCAAGCTAAGCAGACTCTTCTTGGCAAAAAGCAGGAGCTAAATAGCTCCCAGCGCCCCTCAATCCCTGGAGGTGCAGCTGTCGCTCTGCCATTAATGAGTGACAGCCGAAACATCCTGTAGCAAATGGATTGGAGCCTTGCAAGGCCTTAGCCACTCGTGCAAGACTCTTCCAATCATTTTAGATATGCTCAGAGTAAATGCCTGAGCCCTTCTAAAAAGAGATTGAGGCTTCTGCAGCCCAGGAAAGCCACTGTTCGGCTGTTGGCATGTTTCCATGTTTTAAAAGACATGTAAGACACAGGACAAAAATACTATACCAACAGGTCTGTGTAGGCCGATGCCCTTTAAAAAATGTAATAAAACAGCATGCATCCCCGTGGATAGCTCCCATCCCGTCAAGAGGCTCAAAATAATGTTAGAACTAATTAAAATGTGTTTTAAATTTTGCTTGTTCGTATAGAAATAGATTTTTTTCAACTATGTGGACACAATTTTAATGTATGTTTCCCTCTTTTGTCATAACAAAGTTGCTGCATCACTCATCACTGAAATGTATTGCGAGCTTTTCTTAGTGCATATATTGAGAAAGTATAAATTCACATATGTGTATTCATTATTCTAACCCTACCTTAATTATCTTTCCAAGGATCATGTAGTATATTGATTCAATGTACACTGTACTGACAGCCATTTTGAACCTGAGTTATACTATTGCACACGGCTTCCTCTCTCGAGCCCCTTTATGCAGACTTATTATCCCCCTGGTTTACTTCCTGAAAATAATATTGCACCTGGAGTGACTCAGCAGTTTGTACTTGTGGCTTTTTGTCAAAAGGCATTCTCTCACTAAGGAGGAACACGGGATGTCTGCAGCGCAAGTATGCCAAACCAACTTGAACAAATACATTCAATAAAGACATGGGCCTGATTCATGGAACGTTTTCCTATGGGATTGCGCCACTATAAAACACTTTCATGAATCAGATAATGGGACCAACTCTCAAAAGAGCTAGACCCCATTCTCAAAGAAGTTAACTGTATTAACTCTGACTTACTACTGATGCTCTTTTCAGGTGTACGGGAGTAAAGCAGAGGAGCCCCTGGTAACTTTTGTGTGAAGGAAAGGAGAGGAGGGATATCTCAGGGGCAACACGTTTGTCTTGGAAGCAAAACAACGCCCTCAACACAGGTCGAATCGCGATCCTGCGCTTACGCACGTTATAAATAAACAATAAAATAAATAACATGGAGTAGTCTCTGTCCAGGAGTAAGCCAGAGTTACTATCAGTAAGTGCTTTCTAAATCCGCCCTTTCTTTGTTTGACATCTCACTGAAGCTTATTATGCCTCCAAAGAGTTATACATCTCGCTTTGCTAATGATCAGAGTAACTACCAAAAATCGCCTTTCGTCTTGCCTGTTTTACCCCAGCCTCGGCAGATATTAATACCATTCACTAGAGAAGTAACAGTACAAGCGCCAAGTTCTTGCCCCTTCAGTAGCAATAAAACAAATATACACGAATGCAATTCAGCTCAGTTCAACTTTTTCCCCACACCACCTATCCCCCTGAATTGTTTGGGGGTACATTATGATCCCAGTTAGGACATATGATGGGCTTCATTCTTGTGTAGCGTGCAACTCCCAAGAGAATGACTCCCAGGACAATGGGTTTGATGATTGCTCCGCCGCAGTCTTGGCCATCATGAGTGTCGCCCGCCTTGGGCAGATCAGCGGCAGCTTTCAGACCCAACCTAGGAGCAGATACATGAAGAGAAAGAGACTGAACCACAAAGAGATGAGTGGCAGAACCTCTGATTTACTCCTTGACAAAAAAGGCTGCCTGCATCGTTATGTGCTTGATGGCAGTGCCCAAACATGCAGTATTTGTCGCCGCTCTGCTACATTTTAGGTTTCTGCACTGAAACACCCCTTTTCCTTGATTTGTTGGGATGGAGGAATACTACCCACATGGTATCACTGTGTGCGGTAATATGGCATGTCCCCAAAAGAGTCTTGTGGACTCCAAAATGGGAGTAACAGAAAGGTGCGCAAGACTCTAATGTGGACCCTACGAATTACCTTGTGCTTACCACACGCAGTAACAGAATTTCTGTTTGGCTGTATTATATGGCCAATACCACCAAACTTGTAATGTCCCCCTAGTTTAAGGCTACTACCAGTAATTGTTTTGTGAATCAGCCCCGTGACCATTTAAAAAGCTACAAGAGCAAGGCCTAATATGCCCAAGATCACACTAATAATTAAACATTGAGCGTCTGATAATCAATACTGATTTTAGGATGCCCTGTGCGGGATAATGAAGACTGCTGCTTGTAGGGACTTTAAAGGCCGCATATATTCTTGTTGCATTGTGCTCGTTTAAAGTAGTTGTATTGCCCTTATCTGCGTCTCCAGACCGCAGTACTCCCTTCTCCCTTCCTCCTCCCTTTGCTCACGTCCTGTTTCATTGTTATTTTGTTACATTCCACAGGGAGCTCCATGCGGACGCTGCTGCCACTTTGCCAGTCATATCGCTGGACGCCAGGGGCCTCATTGCCGCCTGGGTGGATTTTATTTGGCAGGTTCCTGCCGGAGGTAATTACCATTTATAAGAATAATACAGCCTCATAGACTTTGGGCGGGGTCATTATCGTGGGATACGCCTTGGGCCTGAAGTTAGGGAAGCGTCACTATCCCAAGCGATAGTGACCCCTCCCAAGGTCTATGACCCCTCCCTCCCAAGGTCTGGGCTGTAAGCATATAGAGGTCGTAACAATACATGTTTTTAAGTTTTGGTGGTGAAGTAAAAAGATGTAACTTTTATTAGTGAGTAAAGCACACAAGCTGATTTAGTAAATTAAATTATTGTTATGTTGTTGTATTGAGATAACAAGGTTGCCTTCATAATGTAAGCATTTTAATTGCAAACTTGGTTGAACAGGGACAGGTTTAACATCAGCATGCATCAGGTATCGTGCAAAAGTAAATGGTTTCTCTATAAAAAAAAATCAAAGCATTTCCTCATGTTTTAGCTTTTTCGTTTATGTGTTAAATAGCATGTTGCAGCAAAGAGGATAAGGTTTGTTGGAAGAAATCTAGGTAAAAATCGCATTGCTGTTTCCCTGTTTGCTTTTGAAGACAATGCAGTCAATATCAGTAGTTATTGACTGCACTCTAAACATTCTAATTGGCTGGGAGCAGGTTAATAACGATCTCCATGTGCTAATACTATTGATTATTTCTGTTTCTATATAGCAAAACAAATTTGAGGCAAACGTGTTTCACTCCGTCCACTTGTTGAAACAGGAAATAAATACAATTTGAATTGTTTATGTACGCATTTGTGATAAGGTGTCTTGTACATTTGGTTCCTTGCAGAATGTGGCTTCTGACATTTTTCTCATTTAATAAAGATGAAAAGGAGTGACTTTAATGCAGAGGCTTCTGTGGGGGAGGGGGGTTGATGGGGCTATAGCCCCGGGTCTTTTGGTTGTAGCACCAGATGGAAGCTCAGGGGCTACAACCAAAAGGCTAGCTAGCCCCCAGTCCCGACAGTCCCGACATTAGCGTAGCCCCGGATCTTTTCCAGACCTAGCAACACCCCTGCTTTAATGTATTGTACCCCAAGACCTAGGGTACAATATTCTCCTCCTTAAAAGTACGTATACTCCTTTGTGGATTAGAACATTCTACAGATTGGAAGATATTGGAGAAACCCAACTAGTGCCACGTGCTCTCCGCTTGGAAAATGAGTGTTCTAGATAAACATCCAGGCAAAGAGGGCAACTTCATTGTTTCAGTGTCCGTCATTGTAGCGACTGAAGAAGCTGAACGTGATGTCATCCTGCTGATTCCTTCGTGAGTAATTTGTTATTTGGCCAATCATCTTTCACTACCAGATGCTCCTGCCCTATTGACATACATGCACGTCAGGAAACATTGTCCCCAGCACGCCCTTAAGCATACATACACATGCAACAATCTCATAGGATGAAAACCTAGGGAGGTATGCTGGCCTCGTTTGCTCTATGTTGTTAATTAAAGCTACTGGCACAGAGTAGCAGAAACACAATGCAGTTGGAGCAGTCAAGTCCCATCTGCCATTTGCTGGTAATTGGACCTCTATACCAGAATGGCCGTAATTCTGTGGTTTTTCTGTGCAATTCCCATCAAACTCATTTACTGTTTACAAGGGCTTTACGTGGGCTGGGCTAGCTGGGTCCAAGCCCCGGCATTCTCTAGAAAGGGCTCACGAGCCGGGGCCCACTCCTGACTAGCCCCTGCCACGCTGATACCTCAGGCAGCCTGTGTAGTTGAAGCGTTACATGGTAAAACAGGCTGCCTGCGGGTGTGGCACTTCGGATTGTTCTAAACCGAAGTACTGACACCTGCAGACAGTCCCTGTAACCGTGGCTTTGGCTACACGGCTGCCTAATGACTCTGTACTCAGGAACAGGAGGAGGGCCCCACTCTGCTATTGTTTCAGAGTATAGAGTCACCATGCAGCATGAAAGCCCTTTAACCACATGTTTAAAGAGACTTCATGCTGCCTGATGACTCTCTTTACTCCGAAACAATAGGAGAGCCGGGCTCTCCAGCCCTCCTTCTGTTTGAGTTCATAGACATCATGTAGCAGACAACCCTTTCACTCAAAGAGCATGTGGTTTTAAACCACATGGCTCCTTGAATGAAAGGGCTGCCTGGTGCATCTCGGAGCGGGGGCGCACTGGTGTCACACTGTTGGTGCACCCAGCCCCTCCTTTTCCTGGGCACACTAGGTAATAATGCCAGTGCGCCAGTGTGCCGCAGCTCCCCTAATTTCAACAGCCTTGCCCCACCTTGGGCGATGGGGGGTTCTTGTCAGGGGTGTGGCCTAAGTGCACACATACTTCGGCCACACCCCCTAGCGAGAGCCTCCCCTCCATTTAGCATCCCACTTAAAGCACTGCTGTTACTGTCACTTGGTTGCCAGATATCAGTGGTGGTAAGGCAATCTCGATCTCCATTTTTTGAATCCATTGGACTTCGTGGTGATTTTTTATAGATTTACCACAAGCGTTAATTCTGCTGCAATAAATCCACAGATTTTTTAGATAAAGTGTAGGTTTTACCTCCAGTTGTATGCTGGGGGTAAATCCTCCAGTTCACCTCCAAGTTTGGAAATCCAGTGGTGCGGTAAAATAATCAGTAATTGTGTTAGCGCCAAAAAATGATAATGTACTGAATCGCCAAACTCATAATAAGGACTTTTGCCATTTGATCATTTCATGACCATTGTCTAAGGAAGATCTCTGTATCAATTTCCTTGCCATTTTGCAAATAGCACAGAGCTATGCTCATTTGTGGCGAGTGGACGTTCCAACCTGCGGCAGGCTTCTTTCTTTATTTATTTATTGAATGGTGATGCGCATGACGCCATCTGCGGATGCAGCCACTTCCGAACGCCGCGAATGAAAGGGGGGCACATACCGTTGATCTTTCTCAGGCCATATACGCGTTCAGAGGGCTCTATGTGATTTGCAGTGCACTTGGCAAACATCACACCAAAACACACAGTGGAACATAAGTCGCCTACAAAATGTACTGACTTATTAATAAGGACAGATCTCATTAATCAATAACACATGGGATACGGATTGTGTAGAATTCCAAATATATACTAGCAGGCATACCTAGTGCCTCTGTCTCTCTCTCAAACACACACACACTCTCTCTATCTCTCTCTCTCATAAACAGAAATGACAAACACACCAAAAAAGACACACATACACACAGACACACACACACACACAGCATTGGCAAATACACACACACTGAGCAATAACAGTGGAGCACACACGCACACACTTATTCAACAGTAGCATTGGCAAGCACACATACAACAAAGAAATACACACACACATGAGCACACAGTCACACACTCAGCAATGCCAAACACACACAGAACAACAATAGTGGAGATCACATGCACACAGCAACACTCATACACACTCACAGTAACAAAGAAAAAAGTAAATCAATTGATATATTTTTCAATGGCCCCTGACCCCTTCTTGCTGTACCCCAATATGTGATTCTCCTGATCTGTTTTATGCTCCCCTGGTATGGCATTGGGGTTTCTTCTTTGTATGGTTGTATGTTATTTTCCTTACAGTACAAAAAGTTTTAAATCAACAACAAAAAAAGAGGATTGAACGCTGCTACCTATAAAAGGATAGTGTGCAAACACCGGGAAAGGCATTGTTAAGGTCACTATCAACACTCGGGAGCGACAAAAAAGTGACATCTGCAAACATTGGGAATGCCGAAGTTAATGTACAAATGCTCAGGTCAAATAAACAATTTCATTAATGCAAACAAAATTCAACCCACTACAATTCAAAACTCAACTCAGAAAAGTGAACTACCTCCCAACACTCACTTACGTTAGTTAACTTTCCTCAATACAATCGTCAAAGTGAGTGCAGCAGTGGACAGCCATTGCATAGAGAGGGCTACACACCTGCTTTGTTTTCAATATTTAAAGTAATTGTTTACTGGGCCAGTGATTGTATTTGACCATGTTGCTATTCTAGTCTTCAAGTTGGTTGCTAGCTATGCCATTCCTGTGAATTGTGGAAATGTTATCAAAAGTGTGATGTCATCCTTGCTTATGATGGATTTTGAAACCACTACTGGTTTCGAAATAAACACAGGCAAGCATATAATCTATGTAGATTTCACCACCTTGTCTTAGATATCTGTTACTCGCAGCCAATAGCAGAGGACGTTCTCATATTGTTTTAATCAGCCATCAGGCGCCCCCCTTCCCTCTCCTCTTTTCTGCTACTCATTCTCCCACCCCTGACCTCTTGCCACTTCTCCCCCCCTCTGACCTCGGAGCTTTCGGCAGCTTCAGGGTTGTGTATGTGCTATGTCATAGTAGAGCATTTCTAAAGTGCATATTCGTAATGAGTGACCGCTCCGCACTGATACCAGTAGCCTAGGGGCTTGCTGGAATTTGTAAGGAGAGCACAGCAATTACACTTTTAGGTTTGAAGTGAACAATGTGTCTTTGGTATTCTTTTAAACCGTAGGAAATTACTATTTGCACTATTATCATATTGAACAACTTTATATTATCAATAATCACGATCCTAAAAGGAGGACTCATTGCTGTTAGGTTGGTCATCACCCTTTCTTTGATCGACTTGATCCTGATCCGATGATCTTGGGTCTAGTAGTGTTTTTTCTAAGTCGCTCAGTGGATCCACAGATTTTTCAAAACTAAGTTTTTGATCCAAGTTCGTCCCTCATCGGAGGTCTGGATGCGCTCTCCCCAAATCAACTTCGTGTAGAATTCTTTTGATTCTCTGAATGTCTGTTACCAGTCTTGTTTCAAGAACATTTACTTGGGCTGTTAGCGTACCTCTTTTCACCATTTGGTCTCAGGTACTAGCTGGAGTGACAAGCATGTAACAGCCCACAGTCTGAAGGTTTGTGCAATTTCAACCTGGATCCTTTGAGGTGCTGTTAAATCGGGGCTCAGGGTGCATCCCTTTAACCAGGGCCCTTTCCCCTACTTCATCAGCGGTTCCCTTACTTTTTTAACCAGAGAAATCTGGGATTGGAGAATGGTATTGCCTTCACAGTGTGGGAAAAGTCTGGAGTTGAAAATTGTATATACTCGCCGAGCATACCACTGCATTGTGATCAAACAGAACTTTTATCGGCAGTTGGAGCCATAAAAGCATTAAACAATGCATTTCACAATCCAACTTCACCAATCACAATTCTATTTCCCAAACATTCATCAAAATCCATAAAAGTTCATCAGTTTTGCATACTGCAACATAATATATCTATTTACTAAAGGATAAAAGAATCTATTGGCAAAATATCATAAGTCAGCTCAGAACCTATGTACTAGGCGTTGATCATGTCTCTGTCATGGCCACAGGTCCCAGAACACAAAAACCACACCATCTAGTGATGGGGGCAATGGATCACTTGACTCACTTATGTCCCTTTGGGACCTATAAACACAGGGGCCCTGGTTGGACTCAGTCCTGGTGCCTTTGACGTCAGCCTCATCTAGAGATGTGAGCAGGAACACTTTATTTCAGTGCAAGAGTGCTTTTACTTTATTTCAGTGCAGGAGTGATTTTATTTTACAAGACCTTTCCAGGAGCTGAAAGGCTTTATTCCAGAGAACATCCTCATGTGCTGACTCATCAGATGTGGCTCCCTAGGCCTGGTCTTCATGTGCTGACTCCTTGGGTGTGGCAGGGTGTGGCAGACAGGCTGAACCTGGTGGGCGTGACTTCCGAAGCTCAGCTATATAAGCTGCTCCATCCTTAAGGCTGGTGCATCGTGTTACTGTGCACTCGCGTGCAACGTGACGCTCACTGCCGCTTGGGTCAGTTTACTTACCTTTGAAACCATGCGTTCTCCTGCATACTCACCTCCAGGAAACAGGTGCTTCATCGCTTCATCTGCAGACTTATCTCCTGACATCCAGTGATCTTGATCCCGACACAGCAGCACCACACTCTGCATCCTCGAACTCGGGCCCTGTGAAGAAGAAGAAAGACAAGGTTAGAACAAAACCGTGTGCGCCCCCTAGTTAACAACTCACCAGCTATGGTATAGCTGCAGCTTTATTCCTCATTCCCTCCGGCTGTCGCCTCGAGCTCCGCAGCTTCTGCCGGGCCGGCAACATCACCTGCAAGGGAAGAAAGCAAAAGAGCAAACATCAAAAGATGAACTGACAGCAATACAAGACAACAAACTTTACAAAACAACAAAAACAGACATGGAAAGACAAAGGCAAACAGGAACACTTACCTGGAGTATAGTGGCTTAGTTGTAGCAGGATTGGACTACCACGTTCAAAGGACCAGTGAAGGAACTCGGTCCAGATCATACAAGCTCCCCTGCCAGAAGCAGCAGGACGGAGTGCTCGCCAAAACTAATCAACAAGTGAGCTTTCCAGGGACAGGCCATCCCACGGGTACCACAGTTTGGGAGAAGGGGTCTGGAAGGGGATCAGGCGCACGAGCTGGCACACTCACATCCCCTATTCTCCACGCAGGAGCTGTCCCGAGCAGCATCACGTATTACCACCAGTTACCACATAAGCGCAGAGGGTGAAGTCGGACCCCAGCGACCTCACCCCTGGGCGGGCTGCAACTGTGCCCCAACACCTCCGCAGAGACCAGGTGAGCATAACAGTCTCCTAGAACATTCAAGTAACAGGATTCTGACTACTTTGATCTTAGTAGCCAGGCTCAGTATATACATTTAAGTACCGCAAGCACTGCAACCGGGTCCTCTGCATTTAAGAAAAGTTCCATGGCTTCTTGAGACCACTGCACATTCCTGAGTTTGAACAACGGTACCAAGTAACAACGTCTAAGTCCACTAAATCTACTGCAAAACAGCACAAAGTGCATAATCGATTCGTTGGCCGCCCCACAAGCTATCAATTTCGTACTGTTCCACTCATTCCATCCAGCAGTGCAAGAAGCTACCTTCAAGGTGTTAGTGTGCAGCTGTATGTACAATGAGCGGGCATATGCTGGGCTGACATTGTCGAGATACTCCTCAAAACCACGTGACCATTTATGTGACAAATACATTCATCCTGTACTCAGAACCATGCAATCCTGCTTCATCTGCTTTAGCACCATTTCCTGATAAGCTCGCTTCACCACCATCTTGTATCCTGGTGTTATGCTCTGGGGTCTCTCCCATAGCACGATCAAACCCAGTTTATGGAGCTCTAGGTGGACAAGCATAAACCAGGGAAGGGAACTATCCTCCCCAGAGTTAAAATGAGTGTGAAATTAGTTGGATCATGATGGTAGGGTGCTAGATGTTCATTTGGCCAGATCCTGACTAAGTACAACACTGGTTTTATCACCAGGATCCATACAATAGCGGGCCAATTGCACTCCATCTGAAGGCTATCTCAGGGCCCCCACCTAGTTTGCATCAGGATCGCCCTAAGAAAATCATTCTCTGAGACATCGAGGGATGGAGCCCTTGGGTGACCCCACAACTCTGCCTCATACAGAGCTGCCGGAAGAGCCTGTGCTCAATAAAGTTCCAGGACAGGCGATATTGCCCCTCTACCATGGATGCTAAAGAATTTGAACACACCCCCACATTATTTATCCAATGTCGCTGCAGCCCTACAGTGCTGATTCAGCCATTGGAAGCTCTCTGAGAACCGAATACCGAGGTAGTCATACATAGCAACTTGTTCCAGAGTCTTAGCTTCACACTCAATACTCAGCTGGACCCTCCTAGCCCGTCTATGCCTGAAGGCCATTGCCTTTGTTTTATCACTGTTGATCTCCAACTTGAGGCACTTGCACTTCGTCATGAATACAGCAACATTTTTGTTAGGGCCCATTGGTGTAGTCGACAGGATCACTGCATCGTCCGCAAAGAACAGAGCGGGTACCCTGTCCAGGCCAAGCCTGGGGGGAACATGGAGGTCTACGACAAGTTCCCCCAAAAAAATGTTCAATATAGAGGGAAAATAGCAAGGGGACTAACACACACCCCTGCCGAACCCCCTTCTCGATGGGAAAATACTTGCTTAGTCCCCCCCAATCCCCACCTCACTGAGGCCTTATTGCTGCATTGTAATAATGAGAAGGCACTGCCACCTGCCATGTTTAAACACTTGTTTCTTGCTTCTGCAAGGTGAAGCTTTATGCTTTACTGCGCATGTCTTTGTGATGAAGGTTCTTCGCCTGGTGTGTAGTTAGGCACGCCTTCAAATCTCTCGCTTCTGTCGTGTTTCCCTTTTGGCATATGTAAGTATGTTTTAGACAGCGGCTTTTGAAGTCCTCATATTGAAAGCGTGCTTACCTGCCTCAGAACATGTGTGAAACTTTGAGGAGTGTATTCAGCTCAACTAAATGTATCACGTTATGCTGTTCTCACTGGTAACACTGTCTTAACATGTAAGAACGCAGCTTGTATCAAACAAAGACTTGTATAGTGTAACTTTGTTCTCTGCTTGTAACATTGTTTCAGTATGATTCCTTGCCCTCTCTGGACCTCCCCTCCATTGAAATGCATGTGCTGTTTTGGGTATAAGTGAACAGTGCATGGAGGGAGGGGGGTTCTCAGTTGCGGCGAAGCCTCATACTGTCGTTGGTTTGTTTTTTTATTCTGCTACTTGCTTTTTACTAATAATTTGTTCACCAATCCACCGGAATAGAAAGTGGCCATTTTTCCATGACGACTGTTACGTTTGATTTGCAGAAGATTTTTCAGTGTAGAAATAGAGTTTACGGCAGAAGGCGACTCTTCATGTGACATTATAGGTAGGCCACAAACCTGCATGATCAATGCAATTAAACCTTAGACAGATTTGCAGGGAAAGGGTGCAACATCCCCTTTCTAATAAGTCTTAATCCGAGGACACAATATGGGCTCCTGTGGGGTTTCTCCTGCCCCCAGATGAAATACGTTTTGGGGAATGACAGAGCCACAGGAGTTTTGCAGTGGTATGAGGATATATGATCCACCATATGCCACACCACCACTGGAACACTGCACCCCTCTTCAGCTTAACGTCAGAACATTTGGGTGGTGAACTTAACATATGCCAGGGGTTGGCCTTCTTGCCACCCAGCCTCCATGTTGGTTGATGTTATTGCTTCTTGTGAACTGGAGCCTTTCCACAATCCCCTGCAGAACGAGTTAAGAGGAGGGATCTTTTAGGTTGAGTAATACTACCCTTTTTATGGATTTATTTATTTTAATGTTTTTATTTATTTATTTTTTATGACATGCTTAATACCCGAGTTTGGTTTCTAAGCGCAGCTCTGGGATTCAAACCTCTGTTGCTCTGCTTGGTCTTGCTTCCAAGACCAGCATGTTGGTCATGTGATATCCTCCATCCACCTCCTCCTCCTTTAAATGCCCCTAGATAGCACCGAACCTTTCTAAAGCTTACCACCAAAATTGCATCCACCACTCCCATCACATTCGGATATTTTGGTAGAATGCACAGTAATGTTCCAGGTAAGGCAGGGGTCTGCAACCTTTGGCTCTCCAGATGTTTTGGATTACAAATCCCACCAGTCCTAGCCAGCATAGTCAATGTTAAGGGATCATGGGAGTTGTAGTCCAAAACATTTGGATAACCGCAGGTCGCAAACCCCTTAGGTAAGGGAAAGCTGTTAAACCTTCTGTCAAAATGTTTGCATTAGTCGCTGAACTTATTAACATGATGCATAATGATCCATGAACCTGGGAGTCAGTGTCAATGCAGAGCTCACGTTTGACAAACACATTAACTCTACAGTGATGGGTACACACTGCCAGCTTCAGAAACTGTGCAAAATCCTCCCATATTCAGACTTCAACACAAAACTGTGGCCATCCAAGCAGTTGGCCTGCCAAGTCTGTACTATTGGAATGGCCCTTAGGTGTATATTCCCAAATCCTCCCTCTGGCACCTACACCTAGTCCATAACAGGGTAGCAAGAATGATCCAGTGCTAGAAAAGGTGGGCCTGCATCTCCCAAGACGGAAAATCATTCAATGAATTACTCAGAACAGAGGATCAAACTCAAGCTGCCCCGTACCTTCACCGAGCCATTGGGGTAAAGAGGCCCAGATACCTGGTGAAGAAACTGAACCATTTTATCCCTTTGAGAGCCGACAAACTGCAAACATCACACTCCTTCAGGTACACGTACAAACATAAACATAAAGGAAGAACCAGCTTCAGGGTGGCGGGTCCCCTGGCCCAGTGCAACCTGCACCCTGAAATAGCACACCAGGAACGCCATCTCCATTTAGAAAAGAACTGAAAGTGGTACTCTCTACAGAAGGCCTTCCTTCATATGATCCTTCACTGCTGGATATCTACCCTCCTATGTTCCCCTGATTTCTCCATGGGCCCCTGCGTTTTAGCATTTACTTCTGTAGGAGACTCCCCCTGCTAATGCTCTTCACTAATCCAACCATAGCACTTCCTACCCAGCGGAAGCATAATACTGTTTCTCACCACCCTCGAGGAAGGGGTCTCTGCTGCACACTCATTGTCTGCCGCCGCAGGACACCAGGAAACCCACCCCACTGGAGAAGTCCCTCAGGATGCCTCTCTGCCCTCCGCTCTGACACGGGAGCGACGCGGTTTGCATTGGAATAGGCCGCTCATGCATTAGCAAGAGCGTCCTATTCCAGTGATTAACCCACTGCAAGGTGCCAGAGAAGGGCAGTAGCAAACAAAAATGTGGAACATCCTGCCCACCACCTGTCCCCCTGTTGACCAGGGGTGCACAGGGTGGGGTGCGCCAATTCGCACAGGGCACTGCTGCCGCTAAAGCCGGGCCAGTGTATAAAAAACCTAAACAGATGAATAAATACATTATAGGACTACCTGTCATGCATAATTCCGCCTTTTTACCTACTCTACCTTATAAGCACCATCTTAGAGAGCTGAAGCTCCTTTCACCCAGAACTGACAAGGGAGCAAAACAGTGCGGCGCCCCACAAACTATGGCTTGGCGGGCTTCCCAGTCTCTGAAAGATGTCCCGCAAACTAAGGCTTGCCGGGCTTCTCAGTCTCTGAAAGATATCACGTAGGGAAGGAATGAGTTTCCAGGAAATTATGCGAGCACCATAGCTCCCCAGGGCTGGATTGAGTCTCTCAGGTTTCTGCTTTCAGTACAGACCTGGGAGTGGAACTTGGCTGCTGCCAGTCTCTTCTCGTCATGTGATAGCACACAGTGCTAAAAACCCACTTGTAACTCTTCCCTCAAAGTATTTGTATTTTATTGAATTTATAGAGCGCTTTCGCCAAAGCGCTTTAACAAAGCTAAATTACAATGGACAAAATGAAAACTGATGAGGTTGGGATTGATTAATCAGAAGCAAAGGAGAGAGAGAGAGAGAGAGAGAGAGAGAGAGAGAGAGATGAATTTTTAGTTGAGAACGAAAAACATGATAGGATGAAGAGGCCCGGGTTGGTAGCGGAATAGTATCAGTGGAAGCACGGAGGGAAAAGGAATGAAATCGTGGCTTAGGAACAGAAAGAAGGAAAAGAGATTGGGAGCGAAGAGAATGAGAGGGAGTATAGAAAGGTACAGGAGAGCAAAGATAAGAAGGAGCAAGTCCAAACAGGACTTTCTTTTCAAAGCAAAGAAAATGAAAAAGAAGATTAAGATCAAAAGAAAGCAGAGAATCAGAGCGAAGTGCAGGAGTAATAGGAGAGCTAAAGGCAGTTGCACGACAAGGCGAATAGCTGAATGAATAATATAGCTTGATAATGCTTCAGAAAGGGCAGCTATCTAAACGGCACTTTAGTTTTCACTGTTCCGCAGTATAGTTTTACATAAGTGCCAAGGACGAGTATGCTGGTCCTTTTTGCATAGACTTGCATAATAGCCTAGCACTTAAGGGGTTAAGTAAAATTACCCAGCCGAATGCTCCTGTGTGTATCATCTTCCGAAGGATACAAGTGTCAGGCCGCGTGGTTGCAGTCGAATCTGTAAGTTGCATCCACTTGTCTGGGGGGCTAGCCCTATGCCAGCAGCCCAGTCACATTCCTATTCAGTAGGAATTCCAGAATACATCATCCTCAAACATCTTACCACGTTATACCCTAAAAATAGGAAACCAAGATCCATGTCTCCTGTATATTTCTGCATCAGGGGTTTGCACACTTAGATTGACTTAGATGGAATTGCTGAACTGTAGACTGCGTCGCACCTAGATAGAAATGTGAATGTTAGTATGTGCTACACTTAGATGGAATGCTTAACTTTAGCCTGCGTCACATCTAGATAGGATATTGACGATTAGCAATTGCCACACTCAGATGGAATGGTGAATGATAGCAAGCACTACACCTAGATATAATTGCAAGGACAGCAATGCCAATTAACCGATCCACTAAAACTTCACCCCTCTGCATACACCTCTCAAACTCTAACCAAACACAACCACAAACCTACAGCACAGCAATCCGCACAAACTGCACTACACTGCAACAACAAGACAAACCACACATAGACTTGCACAACAGAACACGATGACTACCGACTGTAAAACACCTCAAGCCCAGCCAATGGACCCACCGGACTGAAGCTGCCAACAGCACATCACTGCTCTCTTGCACTTTTCCACCTTACTCCCACTAACTCAACCCCCCTTCCCTTTTTCAGAGCTGCCAGAGCGCCAGGGGACCACTAAGGTGGTGATAGTGCGCGGTATAAATATCAGTTAACATTAACATCAGGGGTTTGCAACTAAGAATACACCACAGCTTAGCTGAGCGCTCTGGGTTTCACCCTGCCAAGGGCACTGGGTAAGCACGCATCATAAATGGGCAGCACAGTTTAGTGATGCCGCAGAACAAGTCCTGTCACTTGTAAGGCGCAGTAACAATGCATCAATTAATGTATAATTAATGTGCAACAAAATAATTAAAAGCCTAAAAACACTTTAGTAGTTCATAACTAATTACGCATTGCTTGTTACATAGACATAGAGCTGTACATACTAAACATGGAAAGGGGGCCCACGGGTTGGAACCATGTGGTGTTCTCCCTCTTTAGCACTGCACTATTACTGCCCGATCAAAATGGCCGCGGCGAGCGACTACTGCTGCTCGTGGATTGTGAGAGCCATTGTGCTCTTTAGACGCCATCCGTTTCCTGGTCGCATGTAGTGTGGGAATTCTCCCTATCGGTTCATCTCCAATGTTTATTTATTTTTCCTCTCTCTGCAGCTTGGTCTTCTCATCGGATTGAACAGAAAAACGCAGGAGTTCCTGACGGGACAATGGGGAAAAACCTGGCCCTTTTTCATGTTTTGCTTTTGAGCTCCCTTCTAAAGGTCAGTGATAAGCGTTTTCATTTTTCTAGTTCTGCCTTATGCTGATTTCTAAATTGCTAATTGAGTTATAAGGGAAGGCTTGTAAAGTTAATCCTACACCGAAAGAAAACTGTACTGCAGCGGGCTGTTATTGCTCCACCCTGGTGCCAATGTTGCTTCTATTTCGGGAAGCAGTTTTACTGGATTGTATTAAACCAGTTTGCCATGCATCCTTGCAGACTCGCAGTGTTACTCGCAGTGCCAGCAATATTAGGAAACAATCTTACAAACCAAACAACTATTTCTGTCAGGTTTATTTTAAGATATATGCATATTTGTATGACTGTGTGACACATACCAAACAACAATCGCTCACTGATAGGTTTATCTTAAGATATATGTGTATATTAATGATAATGATTTATTTATATAACGCTTTCACCAAAGCATTGTACATAGAATCTTTTACATACAATTATCACACAACCGAAGTTGGCACTCATTTATCGATCTCGGACGGATGAACAGGGTAGTTGGCCTTGATGAGATATGATTCTGCGACCTGCAGATCACACACAGATTACAGCAGTAAGCGCTCAACCCGCTGAGCTATCTTACGAGCATTTTATCACTGTGTAGGTTAACTGAAAAATATGGACATTCGTGGATGTGAGATCATATGGGTATATCATCAGAAATCCCCCCAACACGTCATTGACTCATAGGATGGCTTGTAGGTGGAAAAGGTTCAATGCCGATCCAAGCAGTGAGGAGCTGTGAAATGTCACATGATCATGTATGTGCTGCACTCTGTGTTACGGGGGGCCTGGTCATGGACATCGCACCAGCCCCGCCTGTGATATTATGGGACACCAGTATCACAGAGGCCCAGTGCCTCGGAGGATTGATGGGGCCCTGGACATTGCAGCAGCCCCCCTATGAGGTGCTATGGAACACCAGCACCTATGAGGCCCTGTGCCTCTAGGGGTGGCAGGCATCGACCTACCAGCTCATGCAGACCCCAGTTGCCTTCCTGGCAAGGGGGCTCCATGGCAAACTGGCCTGCAGGCCCTGATTGTACAGGGTGGGACTGCAGGCCATAATGAGAGACGGACTCAGTTTGTTCCTGTTACGGAGTCTGCAGCCGTTCTGTTTCACGTGCCTGCACGGCTACCTTTTAATTAGCTAGTCATGGCCCATCTTAAAAGGGCAATACACTTGGGAGTGATACATCCCCTTGAAGAGGCAACACACATGGGAGGGCTACTCTGTAACATCCCTCCTTTTTCATAAGGAACAAACAAGTGTGATTACAGCATAACTGATTTCCCCCATTACAGAAAGACATTACTTAAGAGTCGTGGACCAACTTCAAACAGGAGGTGCTACTAACACACATATGGTCTCACATTCTTATATACATATCACCTACTGACCATCACCTTCAGGTGACGGTCACAGGGGGCACGCCCCCGGTGAATGGTTGGCAGTTGGACCGCAAGTTACAAACCCTTTATTAACCTGCAGTACAGACTTGCCACATTGCATGACGCTCACGGAGAGCCTCTAGTACCATATAGAGCACCCCTACCAACTGCGGGAGCACAGCTTCACAACACTGTCCTTTACTGAGACCACTTTAAGCATGTACATACTATGCAGGTTCACAGCATCAAAACACATGTTTTCTGAGTCCTCTTAAAGCAATGGCAGGACTGCAGGAGACCAGTTCACCCTCCGTCAGCGTCCGTTCAGGAGTCACTTCCCCAGGTCCAGGTCCATTGATGGTACATTTCAAAACTGGCAAAGCCACACCGGGCAGGTGCCATGGGCTACATCGGCATAGTCCCTTGATGTTAAGGGCAGTGCAGCGAGATGCAGCTCGCTCAGCGTCCGGGCTGCTCTACGGATGGGATCTCAGTCACCCCCTTTTCAGCGATGTTCCTCCGGTCCACAAAGTGCTGCTCTCCAGTGGCACATGAGGGCGCACAAGCACTCCTGAGGAGCTGCAACCCTTACCTTTTCCAGTGTACCGCTTCCACACAGCTGTTGTCAGGGCCACCCATGTTCGCTGGTCACACCTCAGCTGTTGGTTGAACTCAGGGGGCCAGTAGGTATCTACCCCGAGCCCACGTTGACCTGGTCCTTCGATGGGATGGCACGCCGGGTAACGTTAGTGGCAGGCAGCCAGGGTGTCATCAGTGGCAGGCAGTCAGGGCCACTAGCTCCCTGGTCCTCAGACGTACAGTTGGGGACATTAGTGGCAGGGTGTTGAGGCCACTTGTAGGGCAGGCAAGGTGTCCTCCCTGTCAGAGTGTCCTGTTTCCTGATGGCACTGCTCCGGGGTGATTACATTCATCCTTGTTGTGCCATGCCTTTCGACTGTTGATGCAGTGTACAGGTTCTCGCCTGGCTGGCAGTGCGGAACTGGACTGGCATCCCAGCTGTGTGGTGGGCGTCGATCTCTCGGAAAACCTGACAGCGCCTAGCACCTCTTCCCCGGTGCTGGAGGGTCTTCATTGTCAAGCCCTGCACAGGCAGCCTCCCATGCTTGATAGTACTGGTGGGATGTTTGGTGCACAGAGCGCAGGATGCCCCGGTGCTCATGGATGGGAACCCTGAGGAGCATGAGGGTGGAAGTCCCACATCAGCCACGGTGTGGCCATTGTTGGTGCTGGGACCATGCCATTCTCCGTTAGCACAGGGCTGCATTTGGTGCGCAGAGTCCTTCTTCTCTTTTAGCCTCACGCCTGGGAGCGCGTCCGCCCCACTCTGCCCTCCGGCGGGAGGTCGCTCCACTGCCACGGCTGCCCCATTGTACCTCCTTCTATGGCGGCAGATGCCGATGGGGTGTTGCCAGCTGGTTTCCACCTCTCCAGCATGGCGGGGGCGACTTCTTCTCCTTTTTCCCCCCAGGGAGACATATCTTTCACGGTTGCGGCCGCATCCTTATCGTCCCGGCAGACACGCTTCCCAGCGGGAGGTTGTTTTGTCACGGTCGCAGGGGTGTCACCAGCTGGCCCCCTAGTCCGCAGCACGGCGGGGCTACCGCATCTCCTCTTCCTTCTCCTGCGGGCGGGGAAGGGAGCAACATAGCTCTCTCTCTCTCTCTCTGCTACGGCTGCTCCTTACCGTCTCTTTTTGCGGTGGAGTGTCGCAGGGTGCACTTCACCACAGGGTGACCCGGGCCTGCACGACAAATTAGGTGGCGAGGCGCTGGCCAATCTCGGGTTCGGGCACCCCTCTTCTCACTCCCCCTCCTTTCTCTCACCAGCACAAGTGAGGGGAAGGGACATTGCCTCGCTGGTCTTGTTGTCTTCTCTCCAGCATGATGGCTGGTGGGGTAGAAATGGGGCAGCGCCAAGGCGGAACAGCATGAAAAAGGAGGGTGCATCGGTATGGTGGTAGCATGCAGAGGCGTAGCTAGGATTGTCTAACAAGTGGGACCTGAAGCTAATGTGGTTGGGGGCCACCGCTGTAACATTAACACCTGTAAATGCCCACAGAGCGCTGTTGAGTGGGCATTTACAGATTTTGGGTGGGCCTTGCCTGCTTAGGCCCCACCCTGTCTACGCCTCTGGTAGCATGGTGCACCCCTATGCAGTAAGCCACTAGGCTAGGTAGCAGGGTTTTGAGTTGCACTGTGGAGAGTGACACGGCAAGGCACAGTGAGGACAGGCACAGAAGCAAATATCACTTTGCTTACAGTGGCAAACCATTTATTCTATTGTTGCTTTGTATAGCACAAAATTACAAACAAGTTGACCCAAAGCACATATTGGGAAAATACTCACGGTAAAAGAGGGAGATGCACAGAAAATGGGTGCAGAACAGGTAGTGCAGTACAACATCGATTGTAGATACGAGATACGAGTACAAATAATATTACCATATTTCATAGAAATTGAAAACAACATGGCTGGATGAGGATCCGATAAGAGCAATCCTAAACCAGACAGTAATAGGCAGGGTCGGACTGGATCATAAAATTGTCTCGGGCGCCAAAGAAAAAGTGCCCCACAGTTGCAAATAGCAATTCATTGCTTTTCTGACAGACTGTCTGAGTAGTACCCAAGGGAGAGTTTTTCGGTCAAATTTGTTGAAAATACTACATTTTAAAGGCAGTGTGTTCAGTAACACTGTTCCAAATTACTAGCCGTGTAGTGCATTAACTAATGCAAGTGCCCCACTTTTTCCCAAAAAACGGGCCCATTTTGACCTAAAAAGCTGGCCCACACTAGCATGTTGGGCATACAACTCAGGCATTTCACTATTGCCCGATGGGCCAGTGCGAGCCTGGTAACAGGTCCAGGTCATGCTGAGTGCTTAGAGACTGCAGAGATACAGAATTACTGAGGAATGCACTCTGTTCCAAAACCAAATATGACAGAGTTCTAGGGGACCATTGGCTACGTCGTTACAATGGAGTAGATTCCCAACCTTCGTGGGTGATGAGTGGTAGTATATCTGAGATTAAGTTAAAGGTGGTGTCTGAGAAGGCGGAGGGCTTTTCCTGGGTTGGTGAGCTGTTATGTGGGAAAGCTTTCTTAAGGATCAGGGTTTTTGTAGTCCCCTTGAACATTGTAGAACTGTTTCCAGTCTCAGATATTTTGGTAGCACATTCCAGTAAGTAGATGCATAGCCTGCAAAGATTTGTCCCTGGTCTGGATCCCAGCCGGTACCTTTATTTTTGTATTCATTTGAGAGATAGAGCCAATGTTGCTTCCCACAGAGGAATTGTGAATAAAGTCTGATGAGCAGGCAGATAATTACCTTTGCTCGGTACTCCACAGCCATGGACTAATTCTCTATGGCCCCTTCATGAACCAGATGGCGCAGGGGAACACAGAAAGATAGACTAGCCATGACACATACTGACAGTTCAATAGTATACAATATTAACCAAGGTTTACAATGATATCAAGGTGGGACAGGGTTGCGGATCACAGAAGAGAAATGATGAAAATGTGTGTCTCAGGCACATACGCATTCGATGCTTGATCTCCTGGGACGGGGGAGTCCATATTTCTTTCAGAATTCAAGTGTGCTGTATATATTCCATACTTGATCTTGATATCTGATCCGTGACAAATTCTGGATGACAGTTTTATGAAAATATCCATGTACATGTGGACCTCTATTTAAGATGATTCTTGGCCTCTGGCCTCCACTTCTGTGGGTGCAAGTGATGTGGGGACATCACAAAAACTCCAGAGGCCATTGGCATCTTAGCAGTTCTTTTAGATGGTGTGTGTGAATTTCAGAGGAATGGGTAAGCTGCTCCAATTCATGGCAGGTATGCAAATTAGACCCCAAACGGGGAAATGTCAAAGATCCCTGATTTTGAAGGAAATGCGAAAGGCGTTGGACGCCTATATGGACGAGTGTAACCATGGGCAACCCCAACATCCAACGAAGTTAACCACTGATATTTCATCAAAATCAGTATCCTGGTCCTCCCCGGTAGCTCAACAGGCAAAATCACCAATCTTTACAACTTATGGTAATGCACATGCTTTCACACGTCCTCCGAGCCTGACTCCACTGACTCCAAAACAAATCCCGGATCGACATATGCAGACACGCCATGATAACGGCTTGAAGCCTAACAAAAATACCCTATCCCGGCACTCGATTCCTAAGGCCTCTACTTGTCATACATTGATTTTGCAATGCCGTGAGGGTGAATTCCTAACCTACAATCTAAACCGACAAAGTGTACTTAACATCTTCAGTGATGTCCGAGAATTAGAAGACTTGACCTCCCAGGACATAGCCCAAGTGGAATATTTGAATGACGATACAACAGCTATTGTGAGGCTTTGGATTCCTTCAGGCATTGTTTTGAACACGATCTGGTTAGCCAAGAGGACCCTTTTTAATATGGGTTTCCTATTGGCGCAAGACCCAGCCCGTTTGACGGAATATGTTGAGGCCCCTCCCCAACATCTATCACAAATATATTATAGTTCCGGTGCTGACCCTCAATTTCCTAATAATTAACCACCAATTGCACCCCAGTCTCATGTCATTAAAATAGCCTCTTGGAACACCCGAGGCTACACTCATCTACCCACTTCTGTACAATCTTTGATGGACTATGCTATAATTGCACTTCAGGAGACTTGGTATATGGTCCCCCCTACTTGGGACAACTTTGATGTTATTCTGTCACCAGCAAAGATGGGATTACGTGGTCGCCCTTCATCTGGTTTAATGGTTGCAGTTAATAAGAAACTTGGCTTCAAATTGGAGGCGTGGTTAAATGTTAATATCTTTTTACAACTAGTAAAGATCACCCACAGTGACCATACCATAGCCCTTATTAACATCTATCGCAACCCGGCAGGTCTATCTGACACAGCCTTCTTTGCGGGGCTAACGGCCCTGTTAGATGAAATATCGGCAACCTCTGGTATCACTGACACCCTGATCATGGGTGACTTAAATATGGATTGTTTATCCCCTGGTAACCAAAACAAGACAAAGGCCTTATCCACCTGGTCCCATCTTATGTATGAACGCAACATGCGAGTAATTAATGGCTCAGTGGAACGTGACATCCCCCCGAAACCTACATGGCAGCGTGGTAAGAGTCAAAGTATCATTGACTACATGTACATTGACCAACCTATGTATAGTAGTGTTATCTTATTTGAAATAATTACACAAGCTGCAAGTGATCACCATCTTCTCTCATTACATCTTAACTGGTCAGGTACACCCCTCATTAAACAATGGATGACCCAACATCTAACGGTTAATAATGCAAAAAACCGCCTAAAATGGTCTGAGAGAACCCTTACACAGTTCTCAAATGCATTGTTTGCAGTTGATAACTCACTTGAATTAATTGAGTACACGGATCTACTTGAACCATACCGGAACACAATCGTACCAAACCCAAAGATAAAAAAACACAAACATCTTTACGACCCTATAATTAAAGCACGCAGGGCCGAATATCGCAAGGAAAAGAGACTCATCCTCAAGTTAAACAACACCGATACTCACAGGGCATTAAGATCTATTAAATGTAAATATTCGAATTGGATTCGGGGTCGTCGAGCATGGATGTTTCAACAAGACAGTGAAGCCATGCTGCGTTCAATCGAGTCCAAGAATTCGGCTGAAATATGGCGCCTCCTTAATTTGAATTCTAACTTATCGCAGGCACATGCTCAAACAGGTGCGGTTACCGAAGCCGCTTGGATCACACATTTTTCAAACTTATATTGTGATCCTCTCTTCCATCATAACGTATATAAGCCCCAATCCAAAACTCAGTGGAACCTTACCTGTTCCCCGGCCCTACTTGAAGAACTGATCACAAAGCTGAGCTCTTCACGTGCCGCTGGGCCTGACGGCCTACACAATGCCATCCTGAAAGAAAATCCCAGGCTATGGGCTAAAAACCTCCATGCCATTTTCTCCGAAATTATGAAACGCCATATCTTACCAACTTCGTGGCTATGCTCTGTCATAGTCCCGATTTATAAGAAGGGTGATCGTGCTGATCCTTGTAATTATCGCCCTATAGCCCTTTTAGATGTCCCGGGCAAACTCTTTGCTAAACTAGTTCTAAATGAATTTAATCTTTGGACAGACCTCGCTGCCAAGCGAGATCGGCAACAAACGGGATTTGTCGCAGGTATGGGTACCTGTATAAACCTGTTAACTTTAAATGCAATAAAAGCCCTCAGCCAGTCTCACAAACAATCCATTTATTTCGCATTCATCGATCTACATGCGGCCTTTGACTCTGTCTCACGTGCCCTGCTTATGAGGAAACTAACAAGAGACAACTGCCCCCCAGAGCTCCAGGATATTATCTACGCATTTCATGCAGACACTTCGATTCGTGTAAGGCTCACTTTAGATGGTTTGTTGTCTGCCCCGATTAAAACAGACCGGGGCTTAAAGCAAGGGTGTGTATTAGCTGCAGCAATTTTTAATTATTTCATCCATGATCTAACACCAATTCTTCTACAGACTGCCTCTGATGCTCCACTTCTTCAAGGCCAAAAAGTTACTAATTTAAACTACGCGGACGACATAGTTCTCATTTCAAAAACGCCGAAAGGCTTACAGAACCTCATCGATGCATTCAACGCGTACCTAATTGAGAACCAACTGATAATTAACATTAAAAAAACCCAGATTGTAGTTTACAAGGCAAATCGGCTACATAAATATAAACCCAAATGGTTATTTAATCATACTCCACTGGAAGTTGTGCAATCATATACTTACCTGGGTTGTGAATTTAGTGGCTCGCTCAAACCGCATCATCAATTTGATCGCATGGAGGCAAAATTGACATCAGCAATTTCGCAAGCAAAAATCATCTTATATAAATTTGGAAAATTTACAATTCAACCGATAATTACTTACTGGTCCATGAAAGCAATTCCCTCTATTCTGTACGGGCCTGAAACCCTACTGAATTTCAATCATGTACATCTGGAGAGACTTGAGGGAAAGTTCTGGAGGGCTGTGCTCAACCTTCCCCATTGTGTTCCAAGTGCTTGGTTGCGATATGAAGTAGGCCTTGTCTCCATACACGCGATTTATACTTGGCGATGTTGTATGTTATTTCGTAAATGTCTTATGGCAAACCAAAAAATGAATATGTTATCTGTAATAGGTGCTTTCATGTTAACAACCGACAAGCACTTTGTAAAATCGTGGATTAATCTGTGTTTGGAAGCCTTAGCATCTGCTAACATTTCAATCGACAAGTTAATAGCCAATCCCGTAGGCTCCAAAACAGCATTTTATAATCTAGATTGGTCAAATACCATCGATCAATGCCAAAATTATCTCCAACCATGTAAGTTTCGTTTCTGGCCCAAACCAATGAAATGTCCCGAATCTTATCTGTTAAAATTCCCCACTGGTAAATTAAGAGCAGCCTTCATGAGAACACGATTCGATTTATGGCCCACTTACCAGGTTCAGGCAAGACGAAATCTGCGATCACGAGCCCTACAAACATGTCGATTCTGTATGCATATTAATACAATTGAATCCTTGGAACATTTAGTCTGCTACTGTCCTAAATTGAATGCACTAAGGTTAATACATTTTATGAAAGTATTGCCTTGCATGGAAACTGTTGACCAAGAAATGAGATGGACCTTTTTATTGTGCTCTAATACCTATCTCTTGCAGATTGCACTAACCAAATTTTTACTATCCTTAAGCTTAGATAAAAGCTAAACGAGATGTAATCTAAGTCTTAGGTAGCTTGAAAACTAAAAGTTAAGGAAAAGAGGTAATCCCTTCTTTTTCTCTTTCTTTTCCTCTTAATACTGAATTATATATCTCTGAAGTGTATTTATTTTATCTTAATTTTATTATGTATTAGTTAAATGTGTATATATGTGTGATGAAGGGCAACAACACTTGTGCTGTCTGACTCTGTACATTCTATCATGAAATTCTTCTAAAACTGTTGTTATTTTATGATTATAGCAAAACTTCATCAAATTATGTTCGTATATTGAAAAGTTGTTTCGACAGCTAAATCAATAAAAAAATTTTAAAAAAAAAAAGAAGAAATTTCACATATTGTGGAAAATAATTCAAGCTCATCAACCCTTGGATTGCAGAGTTCAAATGAACACAGGCCATTGGAAAGTAAATCACACATTGCATAAATATCAGCAAAAAAGGGAATGGCAGACAACCTGACTAGCCTCCATTTTAATTGATGGACTCACACTCTCGATGTGTCCACCCCAATTCCTAGACACTGACTGATGTAAAAGGTAAACACTTCCTATCAAGTTTAAACCATGTAGAGGTGACAGTTGATCATTAATGTGCAATGAAGACATTTGATTTTACATGGGGGAAAAAAGAAAGCTAAGGGGGCTTAAGCCCCGGGAGATCGTTTTTTTTTCACAATATCAAACCACTTTGGTCAAGAAAGACAACTACGCTTAGGATATAGGTTTTCCTAATTCCAAAGTCACCACTTGGAACTTGACCAATTGTCTTCCCTTCTCTGTGCAAATGCTTTCAATTTAACAATGCACTTCAGGCTGGTGTTCAAACTATTGCAAACCATGACTACATTTATCAGATAATAAAGCAAGCACACAAGGGAAATGTATTTGCCCAAGATCACAAAATTTCAAACAGGAATAGAAATAATCACACGATTTCACCAAATGCATACAGATCACAAGCTTGATATTGCAAACCCTGGATCCCTTAATGACCTCACACTAATGGATAATACATGGTCCATAACCCCAATGATGGACAAGTGTATGCTTTTTACACAGTATTTATTTGAAATGTAATGCTGCAGCATGTTAATACACATGGGTTGATAATATGCATTGACACACTGCTTCGAATTTAAGGGTAATAAGAGTGGTTAAATCACAGGGTTTGCAAAATAATCCAGAATGCTTCCATGCAGCAATAATATGGGCAGTGTTTGCTTGACAGATATAATTCCATTAATTATAGACTAGACCTTCTGCATACAAAGCCTGTGATTTTGTCAATAAACAATACATCTCCTAACCACTACCTTTCGTGTAATATTGTGAAATATATTGTGTTCGGTTTGTTTTTAAACACTCTTGAATTTGACAGATATAAAAAACAGGACTATTAGCTGATTAGCTTGGAATCACATGGTTTTGGTCAAATAGAGATGCTGGGATTGGAGCCTGGATCTTCTCATTCCAAATTCGTTAACTTAATTACTAGGCTTCATCTGTAACCTTCACTCCTCTAATTTTCTAGATTTATTGTAACACATAACACTGGTGTTCATTTTATTTCTATGAATTAACATGTTTGGCAAATGTTGGGCTGGGCAGTATTATTTCATATGCAGATGCCCGGCTGCGTGGTCAGAGTTGATTTGGAGCACTCCAAAATGTCAAACAGTGCATGCGCCACGTACAGTGTCACAGAACACCCCATAACAATTGTGGAGCTTTTTGCAATTGCAAATGTAGTTGCACAAAGTGCCAGTTCACATGGGAACTGGCCCTGCATTATAGAATCTAGCAGTCCGCTTTAGTAGGCCAATGGCTTGTGGCCCTTTGTGCTTTTTTGTGTCAGTACTGCAGTCATCAATTGGCCATTTGAATGGGAAAAGAGATAAAACTCTTGCATCTAATCAGGAGTGGCCAGTACAGAGGCCGTGGAGATCACTTCTTTTAGAGCGTTAAAATTGGTGAGCATGTCCTCCGCCAATGCTATCTTAGGGTCATTCTTTTGGGCCTCCTTGAGGCCCTGTAGCAGGTGCTTAGTGTATGTGCCATAATCTAGGATCCATGCCCTACAGTAATAACACAGCCCTAAACATTTAAATGACACGTTGAGGTATGATTCTTTTCCCATGTACAGATATTTACTAGCCCAAATAGAGCACTTCTTGGAGACAATATTGCAAGTTCGCCTTGTCTACCTTGTACCCCTTGAACGCCAGTAGCTGCAAGACAGGGATCCTTCCTGCACTGCTGTTCACTGTCGCTACACACCAGCAATCATCAACATGCTGAATGATGGTACTGGGCACTTGGATATTCCCTAAATCAGCATGTAAGATCCTGGTGAAAAGGCTGAGAGACTCACAATACCCCTAAGACAATCTTGTGGGTTCAAAACGCATTCTCCCATGCATGAACGCAGTGAGATACTGCAAATCAGGGTGTAGAGGTATGCAAAAGAAGGTGTTTTTAAGATCTACCATGGTGAAGGGGGGTGTCTCCTTAGGGATGGTGCATAGTATCGTTGCAATGCAGGGTTTGGAACTGCAGGAAATTCTGCCTGAACAATGACATTCAGAGGACAAAGTCCTGGATCGTCCTCCAACTCCCTCCTTTTGCCTTTTTTATAGGATCGATTGCTGTGTTACATAGGGAGGTAGAGGGCACTCGTTTCCCCTGATTCAGGAGTGCCACAATAGTACCCTGTATGCACTCCTCTGCATCTCTGTACAGCGGGTATTGTTTAACTGGGGGTAACACTGCACCTGACTTCAGTGTTATTCTAATTGGCACCACTCCCTGCAAGAGCCCCACATTATGGGCGCTGGTTGTACATAACATTTCTGGTACTTGTTCTAAATAATTCTCAGTAAATCGGGGTGGGGTGACAAGAGCCATGAAAGAACATTGTACCTTCCGGTATTGTACTATAATGTTGCAAGGGATACAAATTGCCAACACAATTTCTCATCATTCCTGTCCTCAAACAACTCTGCATCTGTCACTTTCTTGAGGGGTACAGTTGGGTCAATATATAGCACTGTCTGCCACTCGCACCCCGAGTAGCCGCTCCAACCACAACAATCCTTTTGGCTGACACAACCAGGCCCTGAAGGTCTAGGGACAATATTGCCAATCTGAGCACCGCATCAAGTAACACTGTTATTCCATAGACAAACATGGGTCTACGGGGATGCCTCGGACCACCACCTCTACTCTTCAGGCCTGAATGATGACCATTGCCCTTAAGGCACACATAGCCAGGGTGGCGCATACCAAAACATGGCCCGTAAATGAAATGGTCATGTTCAGCTTGCTCAATAAATCCTGTCCCAACAGATTTATGGGGGAGGCCTCTGAATAAAGTAAGGGTGCACACACCACTTTCCCTCCTATTTTGACAGCTACCTCTTCTGTGTATGGAACCATGGCAACAGCCCCATAGAATCCTTACATGTCGAGAGTTTCACCTGATAGCAGGAAGGTTCCTTCTCTGATGCATGATTTAGTGGCACCTTTATTGACCATAAAGATGAATTGCTTATACCTATATCAGCACCCACTATGGACTCCTCATCAGTGTGGGTAATCATGGACAGGACTGGGCACGCAAGTGCTCTCTGTGGGCTATCCTAATCAGGATATGTGTTATGACCTGTAAAGGTGAAGGGGTTTCCTCCCATGACACCAACCCCTTGGTAAGGTGCTGCTGTTTCATTCGGCACTGCATTGTGTGTGGGCATCTGACCTCCATATAAGGTGTTCTGCTGGGCCACTTCCGGCTGCCTACTAGGTGGTGCTTGGGCCTGCATGTGTGGGGGTTGGTTTGGGGGCAGCTGGATGTAGGCCTGATGTATTTCGTAAGGTATAGAGGTGAACCTCAGCAGATGCAGCAGTGTTGGGGTAGGTTGACTGTATGCGTTATACCCTACCCCCTGCCTGCTTCTGCATTCTCTTGCAAAATGTCCCCATTTCCCACAGCTCCAACACTGAGACCGTCCCATACCACCTCTAGGTCCCATACCACTAAACCCCCCTCGGGCCCCTCTGTTCCTTTGGAACCCTCCTCTTCCTCGCTGCTGACCTATTTGGTGCCCCTCAAAATACTGATGCAGGGGTCTGCCACTCCACTGCCCCTGTCATCTACCTGGCCAAAATGCTGCTATCCTTGCGTCTGTGCGAGTTGCAGCCTGCTCTGCTGAATTTGACTCAGTGTTTGCCTTCACCGCTCCTTCCACTGCTATTTTAGGTAACCTTTGCTGTACTCATTTCGCTTCCTCCGCCTGCAGCCTCTGAGCCGTTTCCTTTTCTCGTTCTTTAATCTTTTGCAATGGTGTATTATTATAGACTGAATCTCGGCACACCCCTTCGCCTCTATGCCCACTATCTTGTCAGGCACCTTCTGAACTTCCTCCAGCAATCCCTTTTTAATAACGAAATAGAAAAGAGGTACTGATCGGTCCCACTGGTCACCTGTCTCCGCTCGCCACATCTCCTGCACTTTTAAAATGTATCGAGCGGCATCTTCATCGTCCCCCATTGTATACTGCATTATGGACTGTAAATCCGGGATGTTGGGGTACGGCCGTCGCAGTGCGTCCCACACTTGTGCCCTGATTTTATTGAAAGGTGCCCCATAGGGCGCAGCATCATCATCTAGTTTTACTCCAGGGTATCCTTCCTTGACCCACACGTCCATAGCCTGGTCCCCCACAATTCATGTCTCCTTCCGCCAAAGGAACACCTGCTGTCTGTTTATCGGAGGTGTATATCCACTTCCCAGCCCCAGCAGTAAGGGCCGTGAGTGCCTTGATCAAAATATTTTTATCCATTTGCGCCCATGGCACATAATTTGGCCTCCCAGGTCCCTTGTGTATTAACAGCCTTTGCTTGCCTACTCCTCGTCCCGCTCTCCACTCGCCACTTCCCACTGCTACACTCCCAAACCTACTCCTCAATCGCTCACCCCACTATCTTTTTACTCTTTGCGTAATTTCTGGAGCCCCTTGCGTCTCGCCTCTTTCATCCTCAAACTCTTCTACATTGTCCCAATCTCCTTCCTGTCACCTTTCATGCACCTCTCTATCCGTCCGACATCACTGTGCCATAACCTGCACTTTCCGCCCCTCGACCTTTACTCCCGTGCTTCTCGAGACGCACATCCTTAATGGTGGGCCTGTCGAATCTAAACATAATCTACCTTGGCATTGGGGCATGCACCGCGCCGTATCCTCTACATCCTCCACCATTTTCCACATGTCTAAAATGTGTTTTAGCTTTTGCAATTGTTTACCCTTTTACTTAGCTGTTAGAAACCTGCTCATGTGCTCTAATATCACTCAATTGTTAGAACCATGATCTGGCCAGGGGCGGCGCATTCATCCTTGGTTCTCTACCAGCCACTGCTTGTGGAACTGCTCTATTTTATCCTTCTACAATGGCAACGCACTATACAGGTAGTCCAGCTGAGTCCTTTCCCCCATATTAACAATGGTATATTGAACAAGAACTTTTAGTTGTATGTCATAAACTAAAATAATAAGCTAAAACAACAACCACTACTTTTCTTCTTTCCCCCCGCCCAGAATATATTGGGCACAGGAGGCAGAGCCCTATAATTATACAGAGGTCCTACCTTTGTATCCTTCTTATCACAATAATACATGGCGCCAGCTTCTCTGCTTACTTGGAGAGGATTCCACACTCCTTTTTTCCTCCTTATAATCATAACAATAACATAAAAATACAAAACTCGACACATGGCCTTTTTCACACTCTCCCGTCACCCGCATGCACACACTTCACTTCCCTGCTCACTCTTACCCTTTTTGTTGTTTCTCACAAAAGGTGTACTTATGTTAGTGTGTTCACCGTCACAGGGTTTCACCAACGGCCTGCACTCTCCTAGATCCTGCTCACGCTTCAAAGAGCAGACAGGAATTCTGTGAAAACGGATCCTGTACACCACTGCGGGTTGCGTGCTTGGGACTGGTCACTGAAGGTGGGCATGACCCCTCCAGAGAGGCGGCGTGGAAGCCTCTGTCTTTGCAGGGGGTCACTGGGATCACGTTGGAGTCACCACAAATGTAGAGTAACCCCTCAATGCTCACTCCAGAAAAAATACAACTCACTGGGGAAAAAGGCCCAGCATACCTATTGCAAGAAAAACAAAGATTTTTTCCACAAAAATAGAAGTGCTCCTTTAAAGAACTCTGCTGCCAGATCAAATCAGAACAAAGACCACTTTAGTGATGTAAATTACATAATGTCTGAACCCGCACGGCTGGTTGGTTGAGACCCTATACATAGGCTACTTGCTCCATAAGAGATGCCAGGCCAGTGGTCACAGGCCCTTCTGTCCACCTTCTTCCTTGTGGGATCCTCCTTTCGTGTCATCGGACGTCATGCTACCACTGATTGGCAATTATGTGATGAAAAAACAATACAGGCCCTATCTCTAACATGATGTGCACCTGGTACTGCAGACATGGGCTACGAGGATACTTCGAGGCCATCGCTTCTAACAAATGATAGCTCAATTACAAACACATTGGCACCCAACCAAAGATCCCCACCCTCATTTTAGCCATGTTGTCTTATCCCTCCCAGCACCTCGCAGCACAAATCATGCGACTGATGGTGAAGGCAACTGATGTGTTTTTCAGATCTTTTCTGATCGATAGGGGTCTAACAGTTTTATGGTTGGTATTCTGGGACGAGCTGGTATCTTGGAATGTCAGGGGTCTTAAGACAGGGGCTTTCGGGTGCTATTATTTAGAACTAGGACAGGAAAGGGTGGAGGCTCGTGCCCTCCTTCTTCTGCAGGGCACATTCCTCCTGGGATACAAAATGTTGGCAACATGACAAAATGAAGGCTCCCTCCTTCCCAACATAGATAAGGAAAATCGATTACAGCTAGTTGAATTTCGGGTGATGTGGCCAGGATTAGAATTCATATCATTATGTTCCAAAATGTGCAGTTCACCCACTAGACCTCAACCCTTCTCTCATTGGCAGTATTTCCAGTTTATTTTAGCACTTATATTGGAATTATTAGTATTTGTCAGCCCCCTCCCCACATTTGGCAGATACGAAAACAAAATCATAAGGATGTCACACAATTGTGGTAAGGAGGCAATGCTGAATTCGCAGCCTGATTCTTATTAACTACATCTTTTTTCCTTTCCTCCCTTTGCCATACCCTTCTCACTGTCACTCTTCCTGCCATATCCTCTTCTCCACTCAATTCACTTTCATCCCAGAACAAATGTTGTAAATGGTAGTGGCTCAACCACTGTACACTGGCTCAGGCTGTGCATGGCATGCAATCATGATATACTTCTCTTTAATGTGTATAATGAAGAAAGGGAATCCACAGGTGAGCCAGATAGCATAAGTACATTGAATGAACCATTATAGACAATGGTTAGACGAGCATGGACCAATGCTAGGCTGATTCATCTTGCCATAGGTGACTTTATTGGTTCAACTAAGTGGGGGGATAATTCCATAAATGACTTAAGATGTAAACATGAGATAGGGGCCTTCCCCAACTTGTCTTTCAAGAAGAGTACATTTAAGTAAAAGCAGGAGTTATCTGTCAGTGTGCAGAGGTCCATGATCTCTGTCACTTAAATGGAAGAACATCTCCTGACATCCCTGCAAATCATACCTACTCTCAAGAAAGCATAGCAGGCAAATAGTATGTTTGAATTTACCTGGCAAACTGGCCATTGATACTGGACATGCATGCCATGATGAGGGTTGAGAACGACAATGAACCTTTATGTACACTCCTGGCTCTGCACAGAGCAGATGGTGCTCACCGAGGACTGGGGCTCCATGTAATTACCACCAACAATAATCATATCCCTACTATATTAGATAATGGCCTTCAGGAGCTGACAGTCATCCCAGGGGAGCAGACAACCCTACATGAGGTGATCAGAGTTTATGATGCATTCGTAAAGAAAATGGGAACAGTTTTTTTTCTATTGCCACTCATTAAGTAACAGCAAATAACAAAAAGCATACTTGGTTAATTGACGAATTCATGGAATATAAGAGTTTATGTGAGGTTATTAAAAGAAGTCGAAAGTACCCAATTGAAAATATTAGGAAACCTAGGTCTGATTATTAATTGCTGATTACATCTAAGGAGGAAAAATACACAGAAAGAAAAAGGAGAGAGCTACAGGGTTTTGTCAAAGCAAATGATCAGAAATGCTTTTGAAAGTTATTGCACAAGATTCTTTGGCTAGTTTCACATCAGTATCCCCCCTGGACACTACTAATAGTGACACATAATTCAACCATTGTTCGAGATTATCGAAAGGATGAGTAAATGAGTATGGAGCTGGTGTCTGATACACAGGAAACACCTTGAATTTGCTCTCAGTGATATTTTTACCATACCACCCCATAAAGCATTAAAGAACCACAGCCCCAATGGCATCCCTCCAGACTGGAATAGGATCTATATGAAAATGTGTGTACTGCTTGTATACCAAGTCATTGAGGTGATCTTAATAAAAAGTGCAACCCCAAAATCTTGGATAAGAGCTATTGTGATATCAGTCCACAAAACAGGAAATAGGAATGTTCAGTCTAACTATCCCCCCTTTTCCCTCCTAGATGCTCTGGGTAAGATTTTTGGAAAACTACTCCTTTAAGGACTGAGAGATAAAAGAAAAATCTCTTCTCTCAAGTTCTCTGGCAGGGTTTGAGAAGGTGCATGGCACAACTAATCAGCTCTTTAGATTATTCCTTTTCATACAAAAAATTGTTTCCTATAGGATACTCTACACAGGGAGTTCAGTTTTCGTAAGTTATGGCATTAATGGGAATAAGAGCGATAACCTCCTCTTTGCAAGGGGAGTATGTAAAGAGTGCATGGTCGCTCTGGTTTTATGAAGCCTTTTTTGAATGCAGTGGTTCCACCACTGGAAAAGGCACGTGTAGGTTTAGCAATCTTAGATGGTCATCCTCACCCGGCATGGCTTTATGCCAATAATGCACCCCAGGCCGCACATACTGTACTGTCACTATTGAAACGACTTCCTGTTTTTGAGAATTTTTGGATTTGGAGACCATTATTAACACAGACAGTAATGAAAATAGGAACCCAACGTTCTTTTAGAAATAAGATTCTAATAGCTAAAAAACATATTAAAGGAAGCGTCTTTCTGTGCTCTTCAGAATAATGGCCATTGGACGCAGCAAATTAAAAGAGTTAAGCGATCAATGAATCATGTAGAATCTATTTAGGTTGCATAGTAAGCTGAGGAAGTGCAGTATTTTGTCTGGTCTTCAGGTCAAAGCTCTTTCTGAAGCAATAAAGGTAGCAGAAATATGAAATGATAGTTTATTTATATAGCGCCTATACACAATGTGTTTCAAAGTGCTTCAAGGCAAGGGAGGGAACAAGGTAAAATACAATGACATTCTTACAGGCCATGAACAACAAGAATGTGAAAAATAACTATTGTACTCGGCCTGGCGACATTTCGGATAGTGCAAGAGCTAAGACACAGGTAGGAGGGAAATGGGAAACAAACAGCAGGCTAACGTACTAGGCCTGACGACATTTCTGGTAGAGCCAGAGTTTGACAAGAGGTGAGGGGAGGAGAAAGGAGGGAGAGGAACAAAACAAGCGACTATCGTACTAGGCCTGATGACATCTCAAATAGTGCCAGAGGGGAAGGTTGGTGGGGGGACAGGTATGGGAAGGGGGAGGTGACAAACGTGTGTTGCTATCATACTAGGTCCATGGACAATTCAGATAGAGTAAGTGCAAATAAAAGTAAGGGAGGAGAGCGGGAGAAGGGAGAGGAGGAGAGAACAGAGAATAAAAATAGTGAACACGAGCAGAGGGGAGAGCGAATACATTTGCAGAGGTCAATAAAACAGTGTTGCAGGGAGGAGAAAATGTAGACAAGGATTCAAGAAGACGAGGGGCACAGCATGATTCAGGGGCATTCTGATTACGAGATCCAGAGGAGGTCTGTAGGGCTCACTCCCCTAGTGAAAAGCAAATATACATTCCTGAAGTCCCTGATCTGGACAAGTTCAACTCCAACATTTCAACTAGATGGCAAGTTGGGAACCAAGGGGGTGAATAATGTAACCCATCGCCCCATCAGGGCCCACATAACTTGGGATTACTGGTATAACATCTGTAAAGGAAGCACATGCACACCAAGAGTTGTTTAACTATGACTTTTTAATGTCTGTTTAAAATAGTGTAACATTTAGTATCTTATCTACCTAGGCAGTGGGCTGTACCAGAGGGGACTGATACTATGTTAAAGGGGCAGGTGGTCACTGGTCCCCCTAGATCATAGTGAAAGTTACTCTTGAAACAGTGAAGTGTTTTCGTTACTTTGTGGTTAACAGTCATTTATGCCCATGTGTGCAATAATGTTACAGGGAATGTTCAATAAATTAAGTTGTTGGGGGATAGGGCCTTCAAGATTATTCAGTGGAAGGCTGCATCTGCCATCCAGAGGAGACACACTGTGGAGCGCCTCCCGCTACGCCCCCACTTGGGTACTCGCTACAAGTCACATTAAGGGGAGTTGGGCCCGAGGGGGTAGGATGGCCTGAAGGTGCTTCTGGAGTTACCTATCCCACAGGTAGTGGTTGGGATGCCACCTATAACAGCATTCAAGTCATGATGTGAAATGACACCATTCCTAATGCTGTCAGGGTTTTGTGAAATACTGGTCTGTTAAACTGTACCTTTTTCTCTTGGGGTTGTTGGATTTTCTCCATGTATGCATTGCACTGTTTTTTTTTAATGAAAACAGTATTTCCATCTGAGAGGTCAAAAAGCACCCAAGTTTCAAGCACTTTAATACCTAGGCCTGGTGACATTCTCGTTAAGGGTTTCCATGTAGGAAGTCTGGAGTGTAGCCCACTCCTGCTAACCTTACATTAATGTCAACATTGGTTACTGCAGGTTGGCTATCATCATGATTCTTCTTTTAGCTGGTCTGAAGGGGAGGTAATGTAGTGGTCTCTCCCTGTCCTGCTTGCAGTGGTCAGCCAGTGGGCCAGAGCAACATTAATCTGGGCTACAATGATATCATTGATTTAAGTGTACCTCATTTTTGGATTAGGACCTGGGTAAGACAAAGCTGCTAATCCTCATCTTGTGCAAATACCGGAGCTTTGCAGAATTTAGTCAATTATCAACATACCCCGATTCCACCATGCTTTCCTTTGCTTTACCTGCATGGATGTATGCCGTTTCTGGGATAAGCTGCAGGAAATTGTGCTTTCAGATGACAACAAATTGGTGGAGGCTTCGTGGAACATTGCAAGGGCCGTCAATTCGGTAGACCCGCTGTCAACTAATCTTTCTATGAACTATCTAGCAATTAAATCTCATAGATGCTTTTAGGATTACCTTGACTTTATGCATCTGGCCCAGTTGAAGACTTGTGTTAAAGCTTTGCCTCCAGAACTCCTGAGTACTGGTAATATAGGGAAAGGTGGATGAAATAGGATCCCACAGCGACTTTGTACATCTGGGATCTAGACGATGTGGAGACTGGTGTTGTTTTCTTCCTCTGGCCACATCGTAAAAGGGCTGAAGCATAAAATAGACTGAAACCGATTATTTGTGATTATAGCATTAGAGAACTACAGGTGGCTTGCAACATCTGCCGAATGCTGGAGTTCCCTAATATTATGTTTGAGGTCAGAAGGCCAGTTTCTGTAGAGTGTTGCATCATTGCCTTACCGGAATTAGTTGTTTTTAAGTGTTGATAAAGATATGCATATTTTAAATTCTGGAATAATATTTGAAATACGAAATGGATTTTATGTAGAGCTTTATAATACTTTTGTTTTTGATATATTCATAATGCAGGCAAATTCTTGTTAAATCTTTTGAATACGAATAAATATTTAACTACATACACCTACTAAAGTATGACGAGATGTCTGCCAGCCTAGAATTACCACCCAAGAAACATGCCATTGCCATCACCATGTACAGTAAAAACATCACCACCACAAATTGCCTTGAATACATCACTATCCATGGTGATACTCAGCGGCAACTACCAGGACTGCATTTCTCCCACAGTGCATGCGAAGGAACGGAGGGACCCAGGACCCGAGAATCCCCCACTCATCATGATGGGGTACGTTTTTTTTTTTTGTTTCTTTAGGACAATGCTGCAGCAGACTGGGGTCGACAATGGTGAGATGGATTGCCTTGTGGTTCATGGCAGGCATTGAAAGGGGGTTGTGTGAGTTGCATGTGTGAGACATGAGTCGGGACCAGAGTCTTGGGGGTGGGCCAGAGGGAGACTCTGGAGATATCGGAAATCAAGGATAGACTGCACCCAGTGCCTAGTTTCATTGGGATCTTGCAAAGTCCATGAGTTGAGACAGAGGAGGGCACGTGAAGTTGGGTGTATAGAGAGTGGTAAAATGATCTGAGAGCAAGGTTAAGAAGCAACCTAAATTGCCCTAAATTGTGGGGATAGGAGTCCCGGGGAAGCTGGATGGGCTTGTCTGGGTACAGGGGGAGACTGTTAGGGAGGCTGGGGATGGTTTATTTCCTTGTGCGGATGGGTGGGACTGGTCTGCATTTGTCCATTAAAATCGCCTTTGCACTTTGATCCAGTGAGGGTGCTATCTATGGCATGGGTGCTTTGCTTGTTGTGGGGCTGCCTATAGCTTGCAATGTTCCACTGTGGTTCTGGATGCTACTGCTGCCTCCAGCTGGAGATGCTTTTTTCTGTGTTCCTGCTCTGACACGCCCGCTCCCATATTTGAGCTGCCATGGATACAGCCATTGTCCCCTGCTGGCTGGCACTCGAAGTGACCCAGTAGTGCACATAGAAGAGCTTCAACTGTTTTGTTTCTCCATCAGTTTATGATCCACCGCTCTGATGTGTATGATTTTTGTTGCACTGAATGAATTGTATTTCACTATGCACCATCAGTTTCCTTTGCTTGCTTGCATGTACACACTATCCTTTGTGGTAGATTCTCCTTTTTTACTTTTAATTTTATTGTTTAAAGTGTGCTCCTAGCTTGAGAGTATTGGATCGCTGTAGCGAGTGTGGTGGATAGCCAGCATTTGTACAGGCATTTTGTAACAGTAGCTCAGTATTGTGAGGTATGTGCATTGGTATGTGCATCCATTGAAATTAGTCCTTGGTCAGGTGCTGTTGAAAAAGCCATGTTCTGAGAGATATGCAAAATTAAAAATTGTGGGGGCATTCCGAGCTGATGCCGGGATCGAGTTCCAGAAGGTGGGTGAGTGACAGAGAAGGAATGTTTGCGGGTCTTCTTTGTGTATGAGTTATGATTCAAGCCTGTTCGTTGACCTGCTGTGGAAAGAGCCGGTGCCACCAGATATGGGGAGCTTAGCCACTGGGTATGCTGGTGTGTTACACGTGACTGCTTTGTAGATGATAAATGCAGTCTTGAAAGGTATCCTGGCCTGGAGAGGAAGCCAATGTAGTTTGCGTTGGAGAGGGGGTGATTCGGTCACACTTCTGTGCACCCAAAATAAGACCTGCTGCAGTGTGGTGGACTGCTTTTAGGGGAGCCAAGTGAGCCGCTGGGAACTCTGTCAGGAGGTTATTTCCCCCATCGATGTGTTATACCACAAGGACCTGTAATACGGTCCAGAGGTCCTGTGGTTTGATTTGGCAAAAGTGGAGATTTGGAGGCCAGGCTGTTTGGGCCTTCTTGGCTATGTGTTTCTGGAAGGGTAGGCTGCTGGTGAAGCCTAAGGATTTTGCTTAGTCCGAAAGTTGTGAATCAAATCATTCTAGGTGCATATCATTGAGCCATTGTTGGACAAGTTTTTGTTTAGCGGTCGGACTGATGAGGACAAATTCAGTCTGGATGGGTTTAGTTGGAGGTAGGCAGTCTACATCCAGGACTGGATGATGCCGAGGTAATCGTAGAGATGAATGATGTCCTGCGCACTATTTACTCGTGTGTACCATTGAGTATCATCCACCTACTGGTGGATGGCTATATTGGGATCTCTGATTAGAGTGCCCATAGGCTCCATGTAAAGGTTAAAAAGGATTGGTGAGAGGATGGAGTCTTGGGGGACTCAGCAGGAGACCTGGAGTTGGCTTGAACACAGTTCATCTGGACAGCCTGGAGTCTGCTCCAAAGGTAAGAGGTAAAACAATCCAGGACAGTGCCAGAGAATCCCCTCCTGTCGGCAAGGAGGGAGAAGAGGATGCGATGGTCGATGGTGTTGAATGCTGTTGAGACACCAGGAGGACGGAGTCATCCTTATCCATTATTTTCGAAGGCATCTTCCACCACCTGGATGGTGGCTGTCTCGTTGATACACTTTGGATGGAACACTGACTGATAGTCATTTAGGAGGTGAAGTTGTTCGATTCTGGCGAGTAGTTGTGTAGCAACTACTTTGTCTAGAATTTTTCCAATAAAAGGAAGGTTTGTAATGGGCTGATAGTTGGCCAGGTCGTCTGGATCTAAATTTCTTTTTTTTTTTTCAAAAGAGGTCATATGAGACCAGTCTTGAGGGTGTCTGGGAATTACCCTTTTGTGAGGTAGGCCTTAATGATGCTGAGGAGCGTGCTGAACACTGGGCCTGCCATTTGTCTAATGATGGAGGCCGGGATGATATTTTCAGAGTAAGAAATAGGTTTGAGGGAAGTAATCGTTTTTAGGAGATCCGGCGGAGTTAGAGGACAGAATTCGGTCCAGATAATGCAGTGTGCATGATAGGGGGCGCTAATGCTATGGAAAGTTGATTTGATGGTCTCTCCGATTTTGGATATTTTTTCGATAAAAATGAGTTGATTGTATCAAATTATTCCCTATTGCTGTTACCTCGTGGTTGGGTGAGGGTTTGGGAACATGCTTTTACATTTTTTTTTATTTACATATTTATTGGATATATTGGATATATACATAATGCAATCAAAGCCTAAAGACATTTTACAGAATATAAAAACAATCTCCCACCCCTCCTTCACATTAGCGGACATTACACAAGTGTAACAACTCTCCAAACATATTAACATATATTTAACTTTTGCATGTAAAGGTTGTGTCAAAAGCAGCCTAGATTCAAAACTCCATGAACCTTTCCCATATTAGTTCATAAAGGTTGCTTTTCTTATTCCTGTACATGATCACCCTCTCTATCGCAGCCATTTGCTGTAAATCTCTTAACCATGCAGCAGCAGAGGGCACCCGCTCACTCTTCCATTCCTGCAGTATCATTTTATTTGGGATAACAATGCCCTGAAGAGCCACCATTGTTGCGTAAAAGACAGATCCTCTGTCAAATCCCCTTGCCCCAGGATAATACTTGTTAAATCATAATCCACATCAATCATCAGAACTTTGTCCATTCTCAAAGTGACATCTTTCCAGAATTCCTTTAGGCTGCTGCACTCCCAAAACATATGCTCATTCGATCCCACTCTGTTTGCAACTCCAAAATGCCTCTGATTCTAACAAACCTCTTTCAAACTGTTTTTGCGGTGTCCAGTACACTCTGTTCCAAATTCTGATCTGTCTAGTCCTTTCTCCTAGGTTTAATGAAGTCAAGGTCACATTCCTGCATATATTGTTCCATCATCTGCTTACACCCATTTCTGAATCTGTTACTTCTGACCATTTATCCAGCATTCTCATTAGTTTCTTTATATTTTGCCAGATGTTTATAGACCTTTGACGCAGTGTGTCCTTCTAACTTGAATTCCTGTAGCAACTATGTCCAGTCTTTGTACACTTCAGGAATTCTTTCACCAAAAGCCTTCTTCAGTCTTCGATATTCCCCAAATGTGCAATCTTTTAGACCCTTTTTGTTATTTAATCGTTTGGAAGTGATACATTTTTTTATCTTCAAAAATATCCCCTAGGCATTGTATACCGCTCAGAAACCAATATGGCCAGAACAGAGTTTTCCCTTCCAGCTTAATCTCAGGGTTAAGCCATAACAACGAGTTACTAGAGCAGGAGACATCGTCTTTTTCAAAAGGCCACGCCAACATTCTCTCAAGAATTTCGTCGGCGCATACGATTTGCATCCAATAGCATCTTCTGATGTTAGCAGTGCCCTGGGCGACAGTGGTGTGCACCTGCTCGTCTACGCCTGGGTCCAAACATTTGTTGAATTCTCAGTGAATGGGAGCAGACGGCGTGCTCCAAAAGCCAGGTGGTAGTCTGCAAAATCTAGGACTCCCAGACCACCTTTCGCAGTCGAAATGTGCAAGTTCCACAACTTCAGATGCGGTTGTTCCTGGCCCCACAAGAAAGACTGTATCAAATTCTCTATCTTTGTAATTGCCTTCTTTTTGGCCACCATTGGAACCCTACTCAAGATATAATTAATACGAGGAGCAGATGTCATCTTGATTGCGTTTACTCTCCCCCAAAGACGTAGCATCAGTTCATTCCACCTAGGCAAGTCATCCTTCAGGTTCTCAGTTACACAATTCAAATGAACATCCATAATGCGATCCATGTCCTTTGTCAGCCAAATGCCCAAATATGGCATTTTCTCTGGGCACCAACTGAGTCTCTTCAAATTACAACTATCAATGTACAACTTCATGGCGTCAGAATTCATTTGTTCATCCGAAGTGTATAGCTTAGTATAGTATTCCGTGAACTCCTTATTGATTTCGGTGGGCTCGTAAGTAAGAACACAAGTCATGCTTTCAATTGCACTTATTGATCTTTCATTTTCCATAACTCTTAGATGGGCGGGCTAGAAGACGATCACATCTTTCTCTTTCATAGTAGTTGCATCTTGCCTTAAACATGATTCTATCCAGTTTCTCTGTAAGTATCTTCTCTAGTTTATATTTCTTGAGTTTAAGAGCAGAGCAAGAATTTACTTTATAGTTTACCATTGTTTGCTTTTCAATTTCTTCAGTTTCCTCTTCAAGTTTCTTGACTTCCATTTCCCTTTCTTTTTTCTTTTTACACAAGAGGGTGATCAAACAACATACCCCTCATGTAGCATTTAAATGCCTCCCAGACATAAGCCACCGACACGTCATCCGTCCACTTTGTATCCACAAAAAACATAGCTTCCTTCACAATCTTGTCCAAAATCTCCACGTCGTCAAGAAGAGCGACCTTCATTTTCCAGACACTTGTCTAAGGCATTGGAAATGGCAATGTCATTTTACGAGAAACTGGGGCATGATCAGAAATCAAAATAGTGTCAATATCACCCCCTCTGTAGTACCGTGTGCATAATCCGGACATCATGAGAAGATCAATTTGTGAATACATTCTATGACGACCAGAATGAAATGTGTATTTTTGGTCATGTGGGTGTAGAAGTCTCCACATATCTTGTAGCCTGCACTCTCCCATAAAATCTACCAAGGCCCTGCGTTTCACCATACTCTCATTACACATAGTGCTGTCCAGCATTGGGTGAAGTGTGATATTAAAATCCCCTCCCACTATGAGTTTGGGTTGATTCACATTCTGCAAAAACTGTGCAAGGCTGACAAAAAATGTCCCATCACCCCTGTTTAGGGCATAAATATTGCAAACACAATATAATACATTTTGTATATTCATAGTTACACATATAATTCGCCCTTCATTGTCCTTTTTACATGCTATTATGGCTATTGGCAAGTTCTTTCTTTTTATTTTATTTATTTATTTATTTATTTATTACATTTGTTACTCGCCCAGACCCTAGGGTATCACGGCGAAAGATACAGGAGCGTTAAACTCATTATTATACAATATTGCAGTTACAATACAAATAATACATTTTTCTTTATACATGGGTTACAATATATCATGTAGTCATATACCAGATTCCAATTGGTCAGTTGGCCCTTCCCATTTTGTTTCAGCCTTATTTGCAGTACAGCGGTTGCCCTAAGCAGTGTAGATGGTCATGGGAGGGTAGGGCTTGAGCGGTTAATATTTATTGAATAACCAGGTCTTCAATGCTTTTTTGAATTTTCGTAAGGAATCCTCGTTTTTTAATACTCAGAGCTAGTGCGTTCCAGTGCAAAGGGGCTAGACCTTTGAAACTACTTCCTCCTGCTCTGCTGTATTTGTATTGAGGAACTTCTAAGAGGGCCAGATTATTAGATCTCAGCGACCTACATGACATTTTTATTTTAATGGAGTTGTTGAGGTAGCTGTTGAGGTAGCTTCTTATCAATGTATAAACCCCCCTAGAACTTGAGGGGAAAGCAGAGCAAAATACCTTACCCACCCATCCCCTTTTCAATTTCTCTGCCTCTTTTTCCAAAATGTGTGTTTCCCGTAATAAGGCTATATCAGCCCCCAACACATTTAATCGATTCAGAATCCTTTTTCTTTTGTTTGCACAATTTACCCATTAACATTCCAAGAGACAACTTTCAAGACACTTTTACAAGAAATTGACATGTTTAAATTCGATCCCCACCCTGTGAAGAAACACAAAAACACACAAACATACAACCCACATACAAAAACAACCAAACAAATAACCACTTGGTTTTGTGAATCTTAACCCAAGGACACCCCCCTTCTGTATTCTTGAAGAGAGAACTCTGTTCCCTCCCCATTAGTTCTGACTTGTTCTCTAGCGCTACTATATTTCAAAGTGAGTTTCACAAAAGCCAAGAATTATCATCTTAAATTTCATTCTCATTGAACTAGGAAATATTCAAGTCTCTCTAATTATCCAACAATGTCTAGATTGTTAAAAGAAGTGTAGGGAAAGTAACTATATCATGAACTGAATCCGGATGTGCTCCCCATCAATTTCTGTTTAATATTGCGCTTAACTAAACAGTTCAGGCGCTACAACCTAAATGGTTTCCAACAATCATCTCTGGCTCTGCCAAACAGCACACTTGACCCACCTCCCCCTGCTGATAACCCCAAGCAGGTCAAGTTGGGTCTGTGCCTTCAACACCACACTTACACACATTAATTGACAGTGTAGTAATCCCTTCAATTATCAATGTCAGAAATGAAGCATCTCTATCTATTGAATGTTGGTGGTCCTTAATGTATGCGAAAAATACCAACCGCCTGCCCCAGAGCAACTGTGGTGTAACCCCAAGCAAACATATCGAGAGTGAGAAACCATGTTGTAGTACCCATTCCTAGGTTTATTGTGGCTTATTGGTCATCTCTATTAACTTCCAAAGTAAAATTGCTGTAAATTGGAGATGAAGCTGACTTGAGTCCCATGCTATACATTCCCTGAGATTGAGAGTTATGTAGCTAATCTAGTGCCCACTGACTGTATGATTTTCCTCCACGGGATACCATGCATTCGGACCTGTGTCGTCTCGAAGTAAGTTACGTTTCACAATATCACACACCGCCCATACCAGTGATGCCCTATAGGAGATGCGAGCTGGTCCCGCTGTGGGACCCTGTTACTGAGGAGCACCACGCGGTATATGGCACTCTTCTTCTTTCCCACAGCAGTGCTCTGGGCCTGAACTAGCTACTAGCAGGAGATCAGGTAATGTTGGGTTTTCTAAATGCTAATGAGTGCAATGCCCTGGAAGGGAGAGCCAAGCAGCCATGATGCAGTTTGGAAGGCAGCCGGAAACAGTTGTTTTATAGTCTCTTTGACAGTGGCCCAGGTTTCAAGCTGGGTTGGCCATGTTGATCAAGTGCTGCAAACATTTCCATGATTTAGCTAAATGGAGGATCCTTTAAGGCCCAGGGACATCATCCCTTTCGAGAACACCCTCTCAGCAGAATCTGAGAGACCTTAAGCGTGGAGAGAATGGGACTCTCTAAGGCAGTGGTCTTCAAACCTTTTTGGCCTGGGTCTGCCCTGAGAAAAGTTTGGGAAGGCCTCTTCCCCACCAAAAATGCCAAATGGACAGTATGTACAAATGGATATGAACTATTGTGCGCCGTCACCGCACCCTACTCCCATTATAGTTCCTGGGCTCCCCCACCTGCTCCCATCACAGTCGCTGGGCTGCCTCATCCCACTCCTACCCAGTCCCTGGGCTCTCCCCAGCCCATCACACACCCTGGGCTCTCCCCACCCTGCTCCCACCACTATGCCGCCCATCCTGCTCCCACCACAGTCCCTGGGCTCCGCCCATCCCATTCCCAACACAGTCTGAGGGCCAGTAGTGGCTGGGGATTTTTTTTTTAAGTGGAGGGGCATAACTATTTCCACCAAAAATGCCATTGCGACCGAGCGCAGTGAGGGAGCCCGAACCAATCAATGGGGCTTCGGGGGGTTTTCCCCCTGTGAATTATTTTTTAATAATGGGTTAAAATGTTGCATTGTAGAGCATACTTTAAAAAGAAATGGGTAAATAGCCAAATAGTTTGCAATTGGTGCTGTCGGGCATAGGGGGAGGCATTACATTTTTTACTGGACATCTATTATAGATGTCTAGTAAAATGATACCATCCCTGTCCCCTGGGCCCCACTGGGCCTAAAACAATCAACATGATTATGTGTATATGTATTGTAACACAAAGCACCCCTTTGGGTACTATTCAAACAGTCTGTGACTAAAGGAATGAATATCCATTTACAACGGCAGGCCACTTTTTCATTGGTACCTGAGACAGTTTCATGCTTCATCCCGACCATGTGAGCCGCTCTTGCCCATTTCTTCCAATCTAATAAAAAATGTTTTAAAATATTTTTTTACATTTCATGCTGGCCTCTCATGGCCTCGCAGGGATGCGGCCACAGCCCCCTGTGGGGGCGCGCCCCACAGTTTGAATACAGCCGCTCTAAGGAGTGGGGACGTCAGAGGGGCAAGGGCCTGAAGTCAGGACCAGGAATCTGAACTCTGGTCGAAGGAAGTCATCTGCTAGCCAGAACAACTGTGTTCAACCTGCAGAGGAAAGGGGAGCAGGCAATTTCTGTGAATACATTCTGGGATTCCCATAGTAGAAGTGATTTATCCCTCTAAGTCATCGCATCACCTTGACATTCTCCTTTTGTCTTAACTCCCTATGTTTTGACCACACCGGTGCACCCTTGTTTCCCCAACACCTACTCCCCATCAAAATCTGGTGGGACTACAGAGACACTTAGAAGATAATGTGCTTTACACTAATCGGAATTGCCTGAACATTTGCTTCCAGGATTCGCTTGTCATTTGCATCATATCAATCGTTTCAATGAGACCAAAACATGGGCAGCGACACCTGCAAGAGAAAGATAGAACACAGGGTCCCACAGCCTCAAGCCAAGAATCATTATGCACTGGTTTGATTTGTGACAACAACTGGTGTTAACCTCCTTCTCCCCACTAGCAACATCGAAAGGAGGAGTGATTGCAAGATTGGAGGAGACCTGGTTCCACTAATCAACTGCAGCTGAAAGAAAGGCTTGTGGCATTCAACAGAGCGATTTGGAATCCAAGATGGCAGACAACTCTTAACGATTCTGTTAGCGAAGTCATGCTGGAGAGCGCAGACCAACCAGAAACAATTGTGAAACAGAATTCAAAGAGGCAATCGTCTAGCTCTGCCAATGATGCCACAAAGCTGAGCATGATATGGGATGCGCGAGGGAGAGCGAGAAGAGAAGAAGCCGGAGCAGGAGTGAAGTGGAGTTGCAGAAGCAGAGAGAAAGGATTACAAAAAGTAAATAGAGGGAAAGGCGAGTGAAAAGACCCGGAAGGGGAGAACTTAAGTCTAGGAGGTTGTAGTGTAAAGCATAGATTCATTGGCATAGGTGCATTGACCCACTGAGCTAACTATATTGCATATTAGGCCTGTAGGTTGCTGTATTAACAGCTAAGACTTAGCTTATTCGAAGAGTGTACTAAATGCTGATAATCAGAGCTTTATAGATTGCTTAGTAATGCTTTAGCAGCGCCTACATATCGAGCATGGTGAGCTATATTAAATGTGAACCCTCCTGAAGTTTCTTACAGAGGGTTAACTGCAAGCCTGGTATTTCAGCATTCGGCTTCTATTTTCACAAGAAGCATCACAGTACACAGACACTGGGTTGCACAAGAAAGGTTCCCAGCTATAAATGCGGGAGGGCGGGAAGAGCGCAGAGCAGAAATTGATTTTTCTATCAAAACATGTTTTGGTTTCACTACGAAGGTTCTAGCAAATTGCATCAAGCAGATTGATAGAACTGCCCAATAAGAATGCATACCCACATTAATCAGTAGGGACTCATCCATTGGGCTTCTACTGAGTGCACACCACGAAGCGCCCAGAACCAGCAACCACTCCCGGGCAGGGGTTCCTAGCAGTCATATCCCATCATCGTGCTGGTCCAGAGAGGGGCAAGGGTAGTCTGGCAGGGGCAGGCACCAGGCGAGAGGCTGGCTTGGGTCCTGATGTGACAGATCGTGCCAAGATCAACGATTCTAGGAACGTATGGTCCTATTGTGTTCAAAAGTGCTTGTGATGCTTGACTTGTATTCTATTCCATTCTGCTAAAAATCTGCTCAGATATATATAATTGGCTTGTTATCAAATAAATGCAAGTATTTCAAATGTTTTGATTGAGTTACTTCCAGAATTAGTTCATTGTGTCTCGCATAGTATTCAAACCTGAGAGGGGAGGGTGTCATAGTGTAAAAGGGCTAGTCCCAGAAGTGAGCAAACACCCTTCATACAACAGAGGTGGAATCTGGAAAATCAGAGATGGGGAGAGGAGGAGGAAGAAAGGAGAGTGAAATCAAGACTGGAGAAAGAAAAAAACAAAAAGGAAGGAATGGAGGAGGGTGTACAACAGGAGTGAGAACAGAGAAAGGAATGACAGAAAAGAAGTGAATGAAGGATGGCAGAAGAACAGGAGTTGTACAAGAGGGTAATAGACTAGAATCACCTGAGAAGGGGAAGATTAGGAGAGCAGGGGGAGGTAGGGAAACGAGCAAAAGTGGAAGAAGCCAAAGAATCTAAAAAACACATTTCCACAGAGGATGAAGTATTTGGAGAGGTGTGCGAAAGAAATCAGGAGGAGAGAAGTGAAGTAGGAGAGAAATTGAACACATCAGCCCTTGTGCAGAACAACTAGAAGGGAAGAAGGAAGCAAAGAGCAACAATGGGTTGGGGGGGGAGAAAGAAGAGGGCAGATGAAAAAGCCAATAAGACAGGAGAGAAGGCTCATTGGGCTCAATTGTTTCTGGGCATAGATGAGGACTTAAGTGGCAGGACAGTAGCTGAGCTATGATAACAGGAACAGAATGACCAAGAGACTAGTAAGAGGCCCAGTTCACAAGGCACATGCCTAAGCCGCCACCAGCGCATACAGTCTCAGCGGACACTGTGGCAGAGTCTGCCATTACCATTGTGGCACCTGTGAGCATTGTATTCAGTCGTAGAGAAGTTTGTCACTGCCTCACACAGACTCTGGGGATTTCAGTGATCAACTCAGGAATTAACGTGAAAGGTTGAGGTGCCCTTCTTAGAAAAATAAGATCCTGGCCAAGATGTTGACAGTGCGAATCCTCAGGCAGGGAAGACCAGAAAGAGGTGCATAGGACACCTGGCACCGCAGAGACTGTAAGTGACTTCTATTTTGACACTTCCAGGGGGTGATGTACAACGGATGTGAGGGTTGGACTCTCTATTTGATCACACAATGTAACCAGTTGGCGGGCTGTTAAAGAGTAAGGGGACAATGTAGTAGGGATTCTATTAGGGGATGGTGGACTCTCTGGGCAAGGCCAAGATTTTCATCCTACTGAAGGACATAATGGGTTCTGTCAACAAGCCAGACCATGTAGAGGACTGTGCCACTGTATTATGAGCCATTCCACACTCTGTCCGTAGTATACATCTAGCGCTTATTTAACATCCTTTTTTCCGTATGTGAATAAGGTGGTTACTAATTATCTCCTAATTTTCCCAGCTTTTGGGTAAGTGAAGGATAGTGATCCGGATTCTCACATTTTCACCTATTTGTGCCAAGTTAACACTAGACTCTTCATAAGCATTTGTCTACCGTTCTAAATCCACGCATGTCTGTAACAAAGAAAACATCCAAAGGTGCAGACAAAGAAACAGGTTTCAAAAACTCAAGGACCCGTTTATGTGTAAAAGATACTTGGGTAGATCTTGACTGGGTATTAATACGAGTTTCTGTGCAGGCCTCACTGCCCTAACTGGCTGGGCCATAATTTTATGCTTATCATTCGAGCAAATCCTTTATGACCCAGAGGAGGTCCCCCAAGTGCACAGTTCAAAGGATCTTCAATTATTGGAGGCAGGTGATTAGATTTATAGTGAGCAGCCCCAAAAACTCGAGGCAACCAAACTCACTGCTTCTGATATTATTCTGTGTATCTTTGTTGCCTGATTTGCTCCGAAGGTTGTAACTGAGTTGGAGTGGCTTCCTATACAGGGGATTTGGGCCTGAAGGCTTCAGCCCCAATAGACAGGTCACTCCCATTACAGGCGTTCCCCTCCATGTGGTTGTGTAAATATCTGCAAGAAAATACAGCGAAGGGCCTCAAAGAATCTGGCCTCACGTACTGAGAGTGCAATCAATTAAACAGTTTGAACACAGTTTCTCCAATATCTTCTTTAAAACAGATGTAAAACAGGGAAAGCAAGCCCAAAATACCAGGGCAGTGCAGGAATTACTTTTAAAGTCAGGGTGATAGTTTATAGATGAACAGGAGTGAGCAGTCCGCAGCTCGCCGAGACTGAGATTTAGAAACAGAGGAAAATATGACACAAATGCCACTTTCCTTCAGATATGTAGCTCCACCTGTGGTCAAGTAACTCTCAGCTCTGGCTGTCCGATTAAAATCCAACAACCTCTTAGGTAGTAATGGAAAATAATAAGGGAGCGTGCTGCCAGATGTAACACTTATGCTAGTCGCAGGATCCACGTGTGGATAGGGGGCAGGCTTCACGCTCGCCATTCTCTGCTCCCCAACTCTCACTGCTCGAACCTCAGCACTCCTGCTGAGGCAATACAATATAGACGGGTACATTAACAGATCTACTATGGCATTGAGGCAAGCATAACTATATTAGGCAGGTCAATGTATTTGTTTTCTTCTTATTTGTTTGATGTGGGGTTATTGGGTGCCTATGTAGCTTGTAGAGCAGTGGTTGAAGCCTCTTTTACTCCCCTCCAGGGAAATATTTATTTCCTTTATTAGATTAAAATGGAAATGTCACCCTGTGCAGCTGATGAGGTTCAGTATTCAATAGTATGATGCTAGCAAGTTCTCTGCAAGTATGATGCTAGCAAGTGGAGCCACGTTCAAAATGGAAGATTCCTGATTAGCATGTCAAACTCAGCTTTGTTGACCAGGAGTTTCTGATTGGAAGTAGATTTACGTTGAGGTTTACAGCCTTTATGTTGTCACTATGCAGTGCTTGTTATTGAAAATATCTCGTAAGTGGGGCACAATAATACTCAATTGATATTGATGATACATTGTGTCATGGATGCAGGATCAACAGACAACTTAGAACCCGGGTTATCACACAGCACAAAAAGACTAGAGGTTTGGGTGGAGCTGAAAAAAAGGCAGCCAAGAACTGAAACTTTGATGAACAAATCAAGCATTCTTTTCCCCGTAATCCACCAGCCTATTGCCTACCCCTTTAGGCTCATCAGCCGGTTCTCAAAATGTCACTCAGTCTCTGTGGTTTAAGTGCTCTGGCACTTCTTTCTTTGATCATATAGTTGAAAGTTTTCTTGTGTTTAACATGTCCAGATTTTGTTCTCCTCCATAGATGTTGCTACCACCTTTAGTATTCAAGATTGTTTGGGTCTGGGCCAGCTGCCAGACTCCTTGTGATTGCAGCAAGTCCTGTGCTCTAGCACTTTATTTATTTGCATTTACGCATCTATTGTGCTAGATGGAATTACGAATAAAAGATCTCTGCCATATTCTTTGATTCTGTTTGGTTATATTCTTATTTAATAAAGCAGGGTACACCAATAAACAGACTGACATTTGATCACCCAAACAAACTTGATTACACAGCGGTATTATACCCCAATATGCGTCATCTATGACATCATCCTACGTGAAAAACTGTAAAACCTCCTGGCGGGAGGGATTAGTTAGGGGAACATGTCTACTTATAGGAAGTATACGGGTTAGTACTTCATTGGCGGTCTCTTATCTGTAAGACACACCTTGAACTACCTCTAAATACTTATAATACTTATAGCAGACAAAATGGCAGTGGATTGGTCTATGCAACATTGTATAGCAGGTTGCCCCATAGACCCACTGATTGGTTGGAATCTCACCCAACCTTGGACTTTCAGCTTGCTAGTGGCACGTAAGGAAATCGAAACCCAGGTGCTTGAGTTACGTCAGATTACTCCCCATTTTCCCAATTACGCCATCATCTCTCAACAGTTTGACCATAAGCCAAAGTTTCCCATCTGTAGTTGACCTTGCCATTGCTCTCTGTTCTAGGACATTCGAGAGAGTATAAGCACATAATTTATCATCAACCACAGTCTAATGAATAACCCTTGCTTTCGACTTCTGCATCACATGTGAGGAGACTGCAAATTTGTCAATTTCGACCTCCTATTTACTGCTGTTGGATTCAATTCAGCTGGGTGTTATTGCTCCCTTGGCCTCTAGAAACTTGCTCACTCTATCTTGTATGAGCCTTATTCACTGTTAATTGTCCAATACTTGGCTCTCGCATATGTTTTCATCTGCGTTTAATCTAAGAGAAATGTGTCTCACGCTCACAACGTTATCTGTCTGCCTCCCTGTCTGCAGTTATTTCTTGAAATAGTATCCTTGATCCTAGGCCAACATAGACTTCTTTTCATTTGTGTGCAAAGCCGTTTTCCAGCATCTCCTGACTCTTCAGCCCTGATCTGATTCTGAGGTAGTTAGAATGGATCTTCACATGAGCCGGTGCCCATTTTCCAGTCATGGCCATCCTAGCCACGTTATATATTCCTCAAGAGCAAGCTTCTATACGTCCCATCTACGTTGCGGTGCTGCATATTTACATTTATTGATCCACAAGTTACTTCATCTTCTTTTTTCATACATGATTATTTTATCATTTCGTACATGTTTCTCTTGTCGCTTCAGTTACATTGTCATTCTTAAGTATTTTCATATCGTTTCAGCATATTCTCGTATAGCTTTTTCATGACATCAGTCTGCCCTGGTCAGATGTCACTCAGTGCCACATAATGTCTAATGGTGCGTGCAGACATCCATCCACTCTCTCAACGTGAGGGTACATTCCGTATGGTTGTGTGAGTACATAATGTTTCTCATACACTCGATGTAGTACAGGGACAACACAGAAGGGCCCACATGCAGCTCTTCTCCTGCTGTTCTAGTATGACGCGGAGGGTGGGGCAGGAGGTAAGGTATTTGCATCTACCTGCTCCTCTAAAGTCCTGTGATTTACAAATGTATTCCTGTTTGTGCCCGTGGCAGACGCTACCACATTTTGCTCCAACACTTCTGTCTCAACCTCTTCAGCAGATTCTTGCCATTTGTCTTGGGGGCCATCTCGGTCTCTTTCCAACTATCACAGCTTGCTCCTTTCCCTTGTCAGACATATCCTCCTGCCTTTTTTTCCTAGATAACCAGCAACACTGTGCTCCATTCCTCTTCACTCTTAGCTTTCCTCTTCTTCACCTCGCTTCAGTTCTCATTATAACCACCATTAGTTCTCTGGCCTCCTCTCCTCCTTTTTTACCTTTCATTCCACCATTTCTCTGCTATATTTACTCTCCTTCATCTCCTTGACTGTAGTCTCCACTTCCTTCTTGTTTCCTTGCTCCTCTTCCTTCTGAACACTTCTCTGCCTTTTCCCCACCTCCTCTCCATTACAGGTTATCTATCCCATCTACTCTTCTTTGGTTGCTACCTTCTTCAACTCGCCTGGATAATGTCTTTACTACTCCTCCACCTCCACTATGTTTCTCTCCTTCACCAACTTTCCCTCCTCTGTCACCCGCTCCTCCAGCCATACACTCCCCAACTTGCTACAGCTCAAACGCCTGACTCCCATACCTCCGGTTACCAACTCGGGGTTTAACCTGTTGGATCGGTGATTATGAGATTAACTTCACGTGGCCATACTGAATTAGATTGGGATTGGACTAGGAACTCCTGATTGTGCATCTGCTCATATTCCAATCTGACTCCATGGGCTAAGCCTTTAGCAAGGTGGTCCACCTTTTTCAATTTCTGTTGCAGATCAGCACCCCCATATTCATGCTGCAACACTTCTAGCCTTCGCTGAGATCCCAGGAGAGGGCTGCTGACTGTGTGCTCTGTTAAAATAGATTTCTACAATCTTGCCTGGTGGATTGAAGAAAACCTTACATGACAGGATCCCTTGATGCCAGGAAGCTGAAACCTGGCAGGAAGACGACATGTGGAACGAGCTGGTGACCACCGAAGTCCCGGGCAAACATGCGGAACGGCAACAGTTCTGGTGAGGTAGCCCATTGAAGAGCAGGTCAGTCAACCTGGTGGCATAGGGACACTTCCCAAGGCTCAGGAAGGGCGGCTCCTTGAGAAGGTGTTGAGACTGGTTGGTCCCACTAGTCCAATGGTTGAAGCATCGCAGAGGATCTTCGCAGGCCAGGTAGTCCATCAGGGCTTCACTGACCAAACACTGGAAGGGACGCCAGGCCTCTTCGGGAGTTGTCCACGGACCTTCAGTCAGCAGCTCTTCTACACAGAATACTTGGCTCCAACGCTGATCTGAAGAAATGGCTGTAGGAGTCCTCTTCTTATCCTAAATACTGGCTGGAAGCAAGTCCAAGCCCACCAATGGTAAGGATCTGTAGCATTCAAACAGCCAGCAGTGGTCCAATCAGGGACTTTCAGGCGCCATGGATGTTGAGTGGGACCAGACAATCCCACCCACTTTCTGGGTAAACAAACACCATGCCAGCAGTAGGCAGTGAAAGCAGCAGCTTTCCCGGACGAAGGCATGACCATGTAAGGGATTTCCTGACCTGAGAAGGTAGGAAGAAGGCCAAACCACAAAATTGCCAAAAGACAAGTGAAACATCTTATGGCACAGCCAGGCGTGGTAAACCCGAATGTGCACACTAGAAATAACACAAACATAGTAAAAATTCTCTGCTGCCATCAGCTTGTCTTTAGGTACATATAAAAGTAATCATAAAGATGCTGTGTGCACTGTTAAAAAGCTACCAAAAAATGTAAAAACGTAAAAAGGGAAACATAGTCTCCCAGTCCTGATAGTCTGAAGGACTGATCAATTTTCCCATGACAAATGACCAAAAGACCAGGGGAGTGAACCTCGAGGACTCACTTCCCTGTAAAAAGTCGGGACATGTTAAAAACAAAAGCAAAAAGTTTGGGGGTCCAATGAATATGGAGGGAAAGCTGGCTGAAGAGAAATCTTTCCTAACATGCTCTGCCCTGGTGTCTGCAGACCTAAACAATCCATTCTTAAATGTACTTGGGCAAGCAGGTACTGTTAGCATACGTCTTCTTTGTGAAAACCAATCCATGATGTTTGCAGCAGTCTGTCCACAGATATTTGTAGCAGTGATCCCATGGTTGGGCATGAACAAAGGTTCAGATTGTCAATGTCGCCTGAAGTGGCAAATGCTGGTCCCCGGTGCCTGTGGCTTGCTAAGTCCCATCCTCTGACCTGGTTCTATCTGGACTTTTATTGGGCATATGTGCTTTTTATCATGTAACTTTCAGGCTTGTTGGTTAAATGCATTTTTAAGATTGGAACTTTTTATTTATTTATTGTGCATTTGTAGGGCGCTTATACATCAAATACATTGTGTTGCAAAGTGCCCACGGGGCAACAGGGAGGGAACATGGGATTAATGGCAAATATAACCATGAAAGAGAGAGGCCGTCCTACTAGGCCTTGTGAGCATTCAGAGCGTCCAAGTGCAGCAAGAGAGAGGCGTGAGAGGGAGGTAAGTGCTAGGAGTAACTAGGAGGGAAGTGCTAGGGAGTAAATTGCGAACTGTTAAGTGTCTGGCAGAGATCAGTTGGCGAGAGTCGTCAACTGTCAATAAATAAGTGCAGACCTGTGATATCACAGGCCAGTGGGGGCCCAAGGCAAGTGCTGGGAGTGGGCAGATGCTGAAGGCGATTGGGGGTGGGAGGCCAGGACCCAGGTGGACACATAAGGGCCCTGGTCACCAATCTCGTCGACTGTAGGGTTTAGCAAGGGATGGCGGGGTGAAGGAGGAGGTGAAAAGGAAAGTCTTGAGGAGCTTCTGGAATTTGTGGCGATCCGGCTCAAGACGAAGAGGAAGGGGGAGGCTATTCCATATGAAGGAGCCAGCCAAGTAAAGAGGTTGTAGCTTGCTGTTCAGCGAATCGCTTGACATGCAGAGAGTTGGTACCGGAGGAATGTAAAGATCTAGAGGGAGTGTACAGACTGGTTTTAAGATAACTGTATGCCAATTATAGTTCTTTTAACCCAAGTCCCAAGGGTTATCTTATATAGACTACATCAAATCTTTTCAAATAGGATTCTAAAATGGCTGCACAAGGGGCATGTTCTGTATTTGGGGTCATCAATTGGAGATTCCAACACTACAAGTAAAGCTTATTGAGATGACAATCACAATCCGATACAATCTTTAAGGCTTTGTTACTGTGCTTCAGGATTTTATTTCATTGTACACTTGGTGGTATAACTAGGTTGTAGTCTTAAGTAGTGATTTGTGGCTTAAGGTGGAGGCTCCTATGAAAGGATTGTGCAATAACGTAATGTCTACACATGTGTAACAGTGCATGAGTGATTGAAATGCAAACAAAGTGCAAGAAGTTATAACAAAAGCAGCTAGTTCTCAATATTACTGACATAGATTAGGATAAAATATGTTAAAGAATTAATAACGATTAAGCAACATATTACTGCCTTCTGTCATTATGTAGAACGTGTATTCATGATATTTTAATTTTTATGTTTGTGTACACAGCTCTTTGTCTTCGCTATACCAGAAGATACTGTAGAAAACGAGACTGCTACTGTAGACCCCTTTTTATTTCTGGGAGTAACTCGGAATAAGGTCTTGACAGCACAGTTTGAGTGCTATCAGAAAATCATGCAGGAGCCTGTCAAAATGAATGAAGGTAAGAGATTGGAATTCCTTATCATAACATAACATTTAAAATAGGAGATGCACAGTGCACAAAGGACCTCAATGAGTTTTGAGATATGAAGTAAAATTATGTGATTGGTTACTGCTTTTAATACGATTATGGAGTAAAATGTTCGGCAATTCAGTTATCTTATTTTGCACGACATATACAAAAACTCTTAATAATGGCCAGAGGAGCAAAGAATGAAGTGAAAAGGACCATATGAAAATAGGTTTTAAAGCAATGTACGGTAGGTGTTCTTGGCTTCTTGACCACTGTGTGTAATTTCACTACCCCTTCTGTTTAGGAATAAATAGTACATTGATGTATATTCTATATATAGTTTGAAGATGGGACAGTGAGAAGATTGGAGACTTCAGAGATCTCAGTGGGCATTCAGGGAGGTTGCTGGACATTTTGCATTGTAATTAGTTTGGTGCACTTTAGTAAAGTCATTTGTAAATGAGGCAGAGAAGGTGTAAGTTGATGCTGGAGTGGGATGGCGGCCAGTGCCTGCAACGCAAGTACACAGGATGCAGTTTTTAAATGCTATCAGTTGAGTGGCAGAATGTGCAACCTTTTGTATGTGTTGTACTTGGTGGCTGGGTAATCCTGCGTGCAGGCTGCTGTAACCCATGCACGAGTCAATTGGAACTCCCACCACTGAGTGGTTTTCTAACAGGATTATTGGAAGGATCTTGTTCAGAAGCTTAAGATGGAAGTAGCTTCTGACCACAGAATGAACCTGTACATCAAGGGTCATGTCATGTTCCCAGATTACCATGGTTTCTACTTTCCTTTCGATTTTGAAAATGTGCCCAAAGAATTTCACAGGAGGGCAGAGAGAGAAAGTGTTTTGGACCTACAACCTGCAAGCTTTCTCCCTACTATTAGGACCTAGAACCCGCGTGTTATAGAAATCAGTGCTCCATGTACAAGAGTGTTGTGCATCTCATATATCCCATCACTATAGGTGCAGTTTACACCCGATCTGCAGTGAATTCGAGCATGGGCAAAGGGATCCGTTCTCCATCGTGCTTTACGCATGTAAGAAAGGTTTCTGATTGTAGAATGCATTTCATAGTCTAAAATAAGAACACGCACATGCAATATACTGCACACCGTTTAACTAATGGGTGCTGCAGTATTAGTCGACAAGCCAGAAATGATAGAACACTTGTGAAATTAGATGGCTGATGTTGTTCATGAGGTAAGCACTACTTGACGTTATATGGGACTTCGCTATTACCTATGGCTATTGTAAATAACTTAGTTAGTTCATGTGGAGAAGCTCTGCTTTGTTGTGTGCTAAAAATAACATTGTTTGTGTGTGTGATGTTAAATTGGTTCAGTGGTTTCACGTCTAATGAAAATAATAGCCTCTTTCAAGTTACCTACTGAACTGATGCTACTTTAAGAACAGTGAGGACAATTCACAAACCTTCACTCCAGTGTAAGTGTGGATCACACTTGTAAATATCGTACCTTACCCATGCCTAAAAAAAGTCCAGGTTCACAATAAGTGACTGTCCATTTGGTAAATGTAACTTAAGAGTGTGTACTGCAAATGCATAAATTGGTACCAGATTTGGAAAAGAGGGTGTTTATACACGTGTCAGGAAGGTATAATGCTAGGGCAGTGCAAATATTGGTGAAGTTGAAACTAACATGAGTCTTATCTGAAGGACCATCTTGGGAGGATAGTTAGAGTGTGAGGGCTGAGGATGCTCTCATGAAAAGAGAATAGCCACTCATAAGTATGTATATATGTATGTATTTACATTTATTAAGCGCAACAGGAACCTGGCACGAAGGAATCTGGGTGCTGCTAAGGAAGACCGGGAAGGAAAGGGCATATCAGAAGCCTAAAAGAGGAAAGATATTAAAGGTTTACGAAAGCATAAATGGTCAGGTTTATCACGTAGACTCGGTGTAACAGAGTTCCACAAAGTGGGAGCCAAGACAGAGGAAGATCGTCCTCCGAGCCTAGCCCTATGAAAACGTGGACCCACCAAAAGGTTTTTACCTGTGGAGCAAAACCTTCTCGCAGGTACATAGTTGGTGAGTTTTATTGCGAAGAAAAGCAGGACCAATTCACTGGACTGAACGGTGCACAATACACCGGACCTTGAATTTAATCTGGCTTCTAACCGGGAGCAAGTGAAGTTTAGCTAGCAGCGGCCTAGAATGGGAGAGTTTAGGGGCCCCCAGAGCCAGACGTGCGGCAGGATTTTGAAGAGTCTGGAGTCTCTGGATCAAAGGATCAGGCTGGCCCAAATAGATGTAACCACCAGAGAGCGATGGCCAGGTGGCAAGAAAGGCAAGACCTTCCTCAGTATTTTCAGCCTAAAAAAACAGTGTTACACACTAAGGAAATTTGAGCCTCCTGTGAGCCAGAGGAAAGAAGTTTTATTCCTAGGCTTTTCACACAGCAATTAGGGGCAGGACAAGGGCCGAACAAGTCAGGCCAGAAATCAGAATTCAAGTAGGACGGAGGGTCACTGGAGCCCACTACAAAGACCTCAGTTTTGTCCTTCGGGGGTACGAGGAGTTATCTCAGAGTCCCACCTCTTCCGTGCTCAACATCTGTGCCAGATAGAGTTCCAGGTCGAAGGTGATAGAAACAGCAACAAGAGTTCAAAATATGGCAGTGAACCCCAGGTTGAGCAAACATACTGTCACAAACATGTCCGTAGGGTGAATAATGTATTTAGAAACTGCGGCTGATTGTCTCCTGATCACTGCTGCATCAGCAGAATAGCGCAGGTGTGGTTGGAGACTTTGCGGGCAGATGGCGACAAACAACTACCATAGCGAACTTGCATACAGGTTCGCCCGACAGTGCAGCCCGGATCCCTCAGACATCCCATTGATGCTTGTGCAGGCAGATCATGCTTACCAGTGAAATACAGTAGTCCCCTGTGTTTAGAAGGACAGCAATGGATGTGCAGGGCCACTTTCACTTCCACCTGCTCCAAAAATACCAGACAGTGACTTTAAGCCCTCGTTCCATGCCAAGGTCTCTAACCACCAGCCCTACGGGACAAGGAGAAGAAAATAAGCAACACATGAAAATCTTATAAGGAGGAAGTAAAACACCTAAAAGAGAGGGTGGAAAGCCGGGGCAGGATCAATCCCACAAACCCCAAATAATTGGTGAACCAATACAGCCCTATAGGAGACAGCTGAAAACAAATCACCAATTGTCAGAATGGTGGTACAGAGAGGAGAAGGTGCATGCAGAAAGTAATAGAAGAGAATCGAGAGGCTGCTGAGGGCTGCCTTTCAGCTATTGGAGAGATGAAAGACTCAAAAATGGAAGAACAAAAAAAAGAAAAAGTCTAATGGCACTATCTCAGACCATGACAAAAGTAAGAGACCAGGAACAACAATGTTCTGCAAGCCTACTGGAGGCAATAGCCAAGACCCTGGCAGGAGCCAGGGAACAGAAGGAGAAAATCAGAGCCTGTTTAGAGCTCAAGCCTATGAAGGTGACCCCTGGGTAGTAGGTGATAATAACTGCAGGCTGGCAAGGAGGGAAAAATACTTGTTGGCAACCAAATGATAATACCTTCGATAGGGGGGTGGCATTTTTGCTCGTAAGGTAATTGCGTGAGGCAAGGGAGAGTAAGAAGTGCATGACCTACCTTTGTTCCCTACACTGTAAATGAAAGCTGACTTGTGTCACACATTGGACCTCATTATAATGTTGGCGGATACGGTATGAACGGTGCCGGTAAGGCACTGGCACCGTTCGTACCGAACCGCCGGATTATGAGTTCTGCTCACGGTGTAACCTGGCGGGCTGTGCGGCACCCGCGAGCAGAACTCGTAATTGCGCCGGCACCGTTATCAACGTTTCTGGTGCAACCATGCTCCCCACCCCCATTCTGCCCTATGGGGTAGAATGGGGATCGGGAACCCGGCAATACCGCCAGCTGCGAATGGGCAATTAACAGCCCATCCAACTCGTAATGGGCCGGTTATTGTCCTATCGCGGGTGGCGGCGCCAATAGCGAGTTTGGCGGTAGCCGTACCTGTAAAACGGGCACAGCTACCGCCAAACCCGTAATGAGGCCCTTGTCTGAGGATAATGAACATTTATGTGCTGTTTAATTAGCAGAGGTTGCGTTTATCATCTACATTTAGAATTATAGAGGTTGAAATGAAGTAAGCATTAAAAACAAACCCAGGAGACACTTTGAATGTAGACTCTGCAACGCGCCTCGAGAAACCCTTTTCAATTTAACATTAATGTGTCCGTCTCTGTGTGAACAAAGAAGCAGATGGTTGGAAAGGTTCCTGACACAGTTCACAACTTTGTCAGTAGAGGACCGGTGGGGTTTCTTACTACTAGGAGAACACTTCTCCATCACTCTGGCCCTCCTTGCATATCTGAAGGAGTTTTTTTTTAATCCTGGATAAGGTAGTATCAATTGAAATGGAAACAGAGGAATCAGTTCACATTAATTATGGTTCATTTGATTAAGACTAGGGGGCTCTTCCCCAGATAAGAAATGTCACAAATGTTTTGCTTCTGTTGTATTTTACTTATATTCAATTTACGAATTTTGTGGAACTTTATATATTAAGGATTTACTTTTTTAAACCATGACTAATAAAAAAAAAGAAAGAGGTTGAAATGCAATTATCTATAGTGATGCCAGTGCTCCAGATAACATTTTGGAGTGAGATTATTCTACTCCCTATTTTTCAAAGTCTGGAGTAAAATGATTTTTTAGGAAGTAAAAAAGTAATTCCCTTCGGAAAAAAGTATTTTGTAAGTGGGTATAAATAAGTTTTAGCTGTAAAATCGAAATGTTTTGTGATAAATATTTCTTTTCACAAAGTTAATCATGCACATTACAAAGATTCATTTGTACCTCTTCATATCAGGCAGTGAGAGTAGAAGACTTCATTCCTGAGGCACTAAGTATACTAATGGTCCAAGCATATTCATTGAGCTGTGTGGATGAAAACGGGGGACAACCGTCTATGTTTTGGTTTCCTATTTTTTGGTGGGAGTATTTCTACTCCCTGTTTTTTATTTTTTGGGAGCATTTGCATATTTTTAGGGAGTACAAGTGGCCAATACATCCCTTATCTGTAGGGCTAAGTGATGTGATTTACTTTCTCCTTGAGTAGAGTTAGATCCTTGGCAGCGAAGGGCCCTTTTACAAGTTAGTACATATGGGCAATGTGAACATTACTACCTTGAAAAACTGGGTGATCGCTTCCATGCAGCATCTTGATGAAATACTGTGAGCATTGCAACTTTACACTAGTGCGATCGGGTAATTGGCTCCAGTATGTGAAGGAGAAACTGCACTTTGTAGCTTTCATGTAGAATAGGTGAGCAGAAATCATAGAGCACACAAAGAATCAGTAACATTTTGGGGGTCCCTACTCACAGGTTAAGGTTTGTAATTATTTATTTTCTAGACAATGTGGGTTCCCTTTTGTATCCCTAAATGTGACATGTTGGTACGGTCTACTAGGCCATGACCATCTCTATCGAAGAATTATAGCGAAGCAGAAGCTTTTTCATATCTGCTGTTGTACTGAATAGGGAATAGATTTTGTGTAAACCCTGGCTCATCAGCACTGCAGCGTGCATGTGAGGGACAGAGCTGCATTCCTAGTCAGCATGTCTGAACCTAAACAAAACCCTAAAATAAAACTTTACTACTCATAAGGGGAGTGTGTTTGTGTGTTAGCATTATTTGTAAAGCTGTATGTTTTTCTCTGACACTCTTTTTGAATCACGTTTTCTGAGTGCCATATAACAAAGCTACACGATACTCTCACTGTGTCATACAGGCTTCCCACATGTCAGAGTAGTGCTTCTTTACCCGTGTAGATGTAGACCCTACTTTATTAAAGGAATTTGGTTCAAAGTCCAAGTGCTCAAATCTTAACAGCTTGAGTCCAGGGATGTAACTAGTGACGTATAATTCATAGAGGTGTTAATGTTCTGGGGGAAAAAGATTTCCTTAATTTATTCAGAAAGAAACAAAATGTTGGAAGACATCGAAATATATTCAATATTTATTTTTTCTTTATTTACAGATCTAAATTCACTTTGCTACTTTTAACTCATAAAAATTGCCAAACATGGTTAGCTTATAAATGTACAATGTGTGGCTTATTAAAGGGGCAGAAGAAAAGTGTAACTTAATAGCCAGGCTGCAAAGATAAACAGTAAGCTCAATCTTTTGCTACAGACTATTTCACGAAACTAAATGAATTTCTCGATGTTTCTACTGATTCTTCTGGTTAGAGAATTGTAACTGAAAGACTGTGACACTCATTCAGCAATTCTTGCATAGATCAAAAAGCAACAATAGAGGAAGGAGACCTCCAAGCAAAACAGGCACTGAAGGCGGAAGTTGTATACTGCTTGGGCACTGGAATTCTATAGAAATCTACTACAGAGTTATTGGTAATCATTTTGGGGAGTAAAGGGTAACCATAGCATTGTATTCATCATTCTAAAATACAATATCTAGCAGGGTTTGAAATTCAAAGCCTGTGTGCTATTTCTCCCCTGGTGAACAATTGTTCATCTTCAGTCCTATTTCTCAGGTACTTGAATATGATATGAATTGCTTTTGGACAGCCTTAAACACTAAAACATCAGATACGGGTAATTCATCTCATAAGGGGGTTGAAGTGCTTACACCTGCTTATGTGTGTATTTGCAATAAAATTATTTTTTTTCTTCGCAGTGTTCTGGGACAGTAGGATGTTTTGTGCAGTCAAATGCAACATGTAAACATGCCAGTGTTTTCAGTCCATGACAAATGTTATCTTCAAATGTCAAAATAATGCATTTATATTTCCAACCATACCTGTGATGATGGCTTTGCTTTATTGAAGGGTAACCGGAGTGCACAAACTCTGTAATCTAGGTATTATCATTGTCACAGAGAATGAAGATTTCAAATGGAGTAAAATATGGCCAAACGTTTCTCACAAAGTTCAAGCCAAGCAACTCCCCATGAAAGGAACATTGCTAGTAAAAAATAAAATAGGCCTCAGGAGAAAGTTGGTACAGACAAATGTTTCCATTTTGTTTCCAGGCCCTCACATCACCAGCTGGCCCACTCCACGTATAGCATCCAAAGTTACTCATAAATCCTTGAGATGCTCCAGTCCAAGGTCATTCAGAGCTCTTGGCAATGGTGCATTTTTTGCATTCTGCTTTCTACACATTATAAAACAAAACAGAAACATGTAGATATGCAAGCTGCCGTAATTGTTGTTGCACTGCCCCAGTCAAGGGCAAGCCAATCACAAGATACTCTGTGGTCAAGAGCTATATAGATTCCTTGGTTGGCTTGTCACTGCCACTAGAGTCTGGACTCTCTCTCCGTGTCTCTCTCTTGCACTTGCTCTCACTTGCTCTTTCTTTGTCTCTTTCTTTGAGTCTTTATGCTTTTGGTCCTACTAACCTCTGCGCCCAGTTTAACTATGATCACCATTTCTCTAGCATTTCTTACTGGATTGATCCTAGCTCTGGCCCTATTGGTATTGCTATCTGCCTCTTACACCTCCTGTAGTCGTTGGCCCAGTTGTATTGGACAATGATGGCTTTCTACCATGGATCTCTGTCCACTCCTTTCTCCTGTATGAACTGCCACTGTCTCCTACCTCTCCCTGTCTCTGCGAACCTGACACTTCCTTTCTCCACTTCCCCTCTCCTTCAACCTCCTCCTGCTCCAACTCTCCTTTTCCTTTCCCCTCCAGCTCCTTCCTCTCCCTGATACGCCTTACCTTTTCGTCCTCCCTCTTCATCTTTCATGGCTGGTGGCCCTCCGCCTCATCATGTGTGATAAATGATATTTGGGTCTCGTGTCATGGCTTTGCAGACAGATCAGTAGGCAAGCTGCCATGTTGGAATCATGCAGCCCTGTGATGGTGAATTCCTGATTTTGCTTTGGCTTCACTCTGTGTGTCCCTTGACTTCGCTGCATCAGATTTCCCCACCTACAAACTTCCCACTCTCTGGACCACGGAGCCTAGAATTGTTGATGTGACTGTGGATTAACCTACAGCCCCTGTTTCCTTGTACCATTCAGTTCACAGTCATCTACGTGAAGCACTTGGGCCGAGCTTGCATCCGGATGAGCTGGCTAAAGCTTTCATAGTCTGATTCGCTTAACTTTTATCCTTATGGGGAAAAATAAGTGGCCTGGGTGAGGAGGTGGGAACAAGGAGGAGGCTCTTGGGGGGGATCCACGATGCATCACATCTGTGAGTGGATTTGATGATTACGTGCCATTCCCCGGCCCTCAGGGTCCCTCTTTCCGCTCTCCCACCTGTGACTTTGTCACAGTGATAAATACATGTAATGAGAATGCTGTAGGATGACAGAGATCTGGGGCTGCTAAAATGCTGGGGATTAGAATGTGGTGGTGGGTGAGAGCAAGGAGAGGGAAAGGCGGTTGGGAGGATGGAGGAGAAAGAGAGGGAGAGCTGTCGAGAGGGCAAATAAAGTAAGAGCTTGTTTCCTGGATAACGTTTCACACTTCTGTCCTGGTATACACCGGAGCACAACATTGGAGACAAGGGCTGTGGGGGAGCGTGAGCGACGCCCACTTTACCCATCCTCACGAATAAACATAAAGTCAAGGTACTGAGCAAAGCAGAGAAATAGGCAAGCAACAACATAAATATCATGGTGAGAGAGTTGTACCGTGACGTGAGGGAAGCGCAGCATCAATTCTTTGGACCGACAATCTTTGAGAGCATGCAAGGGGCCTGCACCGTTCACTGCCACTGTCAGGTGTCGGAGACTCATGCAAGGGCATGCAGAGACTATCAGCGTGATGCTATATTCGAGGATGTCTATAATGTTTCATTCAACGCTACTGAGTCAAGCAGAACATTTTTACCACTAACAAGAAGGAACGTGAACGCCTCAATTGCACAATATGTAAGTGCGGCAACCCACAAACTGATATCATACAAAAATACAAATACACCTACAACCCCCCATAGTTACAGGGTTCGAAACTGAGGGGAGCTGGGAGCTATTTGCCATCTGCTCATAGCTTAGAAGAGCCTGGTTAGCTTGATACCAACCACTACCAAGTGCTACTTATAGCTCCCCCGGCCACCTGATGCCACACAAGCACCTCTTTGTGAATTTAACTCTGTGCTTTTGGGAAAATCTATAAATAAACATTAGGACACATCTATGTTACATTTAAAGCACAAGAGGTCATAAATAATGGACATAATTAGACTTTGCCTTGTAATTTGGAAGTTAGATTTGTAGGACGCAATATACTAGCTCCTTGTTTCCCAGTCGAGCTCCTGGTCACTAGTTAATGCTGGATGCCCAGGAGATGCTTTTAGCTCCTGCTTATAAAATCTTAATTTCGAGCCCTGTATTAAGGAGATAGCTTTGAGTGTGTGCATTAATATAAAAGCATGCTCATCACCTGCATTTTTGGCTGAGCCAGGCACTCAAGCAACATTATGGAAAAAATGGAAGACAATATTCGACACATACCTGGTGGACATAGGAGGAGAGAGATTTTCAGCAGCAAGGAAGGAAGCCATTCTTTTGCACAATTTAGGAAATGGGGGTTGTACAATTTATGATGGACTGCCTGAGTGGTCTGGAGAGAAAGCGGGAAACCTGGATGCGTACATGGATGCCCTCGAGAGACTAGAAAAATATTGTGCCCAAGACAAATACAGTATTTGAGTGCCACACATTTTTTCAAAGGGTCTGAGGATCAGAAGAACCAGTGGAACATTATGTGGCAACCTTTAGGGCACTTAATCACACCTGTGCATTGTGAGAAGTGACAGACTCATTAATATGGGATCAACTCGTAAGATGATCGGGATGGTAGGAGCTTATAGCAAGGGTGGACCCCCACACTGATCTGTTCTTTCTGGGTTGGCCAAATTTCTTCCTGCAGCCTGGTGAAGAGGTTCCAGTGGGACAGAGTTACTAAAGTCCCAGTGGTTGTGATAGTAGAGATTGGGGTTTGGAACCTCGGTTACAATGGTGCTGGATAGGGCAGTTACCAAGTGGTATAGTAGTACCCTTATTTGACTCTCCAATAACTGCTAGACACAATTGGAAGATTGTGGTTGGTCAATTTTAATTGTGTGTTGGTCACGTCACAACAGTTGTCCAAGTTGGGCAGACAAGATTGTGTATATTTGCATATACACCATGTGCCATTCGCATATCAAGAAATGCCAACACATGTTTTGACCTAGGGTCTTTCTCAGGGTGTGAATGAGCAGGCCTGGTAAGTCCTGGGAGTGGATGTCTGGTTAGCTTCTAACTGCCCTGCGGGCCTGTGTGAAGAAGGTGCAGGCTCACGGCGATCGTCCGATTGCAATGGATCGCTGTGGGCCTGCACCCTCTTCAGACCTACCAGGCTTGCTCATTCACGCCTTGAGAAATACCCTAGGTCGAAACGCGCAAGGCTACCTCCAATCTCGTAATGAGGCCCATGACTTTATAGTAACATTTCTTCCAAGAGACAAAAATGTGGCAGCGGACTGTCTATTCCATCTCCCAGTAAATGTACAGGATGGGTGGCAGCTGACTGAGAGGGATGATGAGGTTGTGGTGGCAAGCATAGAATTGCTAGCAAGTTCGGAGGAAGACTGGACTGGGGCAAAAGAAAAGGATAGTACGCTTAAATGCATTAAAGAATGGACTGTTAGTGATTGGCCCAATAGGAGTACATTGGACAGAGAAATGTGAGCATATCATGAAGTGAAAGATGATATAGAGTGTAAGTTAAGGAGGAGAGATAAAATAACTCCTCTTTTGGGCCTATGGGAAATCATTATTAACCTGGCACTTGAGGGTCATCTGGAGTACAGTGCCACTAAAAGGATATTATGCCAGGTGTTCCGGTGGCCTGCTATAGATGCTATGGTTGAAAGGAGAGTTAGAGCATGTCCAGAATGTATGAATGCTGACAAAATCAAGGTGTGTAGGGAACCTCCACTTCAACCGGTAACTGTTCCCAGCCAACTGTGGATTTAAGTATCTGTGGACGTGATGGGTCGGTACAATGTTTGGGGTGGGGAATCAAGTTCTTTTTTGTACTGGTGGACTATCACTCAAATTGGGTTGAGTGGATGGCAGTAGGAAAAGCTACCAGTGAGGAGATGATTAGATTTTTGAGGAGCTATTCTTTGGGGAAGAATTCCCCAAAGAACCTGTGATGGAAAATGGTGTCCAATTTACGTTGCGAAAAATACAAGCGTTTCTCAAGAAATTTGGCATTAGGCACCCAGCGTTGTACCACCCACAAGCTAATGGTTTAGTGGAAAGAGTAAATAGAGTCATAAAAGGTGGGATTCAGTTGGCAATCAAAGAAAATGTGTTGTGGAGAGAGGTAGCTAAACAGATGGTGTGGGGGTTACACACAAGCGTAAATTATGCATGCTTCTGCCTACCTTGGAGAATCAGCCCATGGTGTTTTGGAAAGAAGTAAGTCTTGAGCTTAGTGAAATGCTGGATCCTTATTATGAGTTCCAAGTCTTGTTAGCCCTGTTGGAAAGCCCTCCAGGGTTCAGCATGGGCAAAGTGGGTGAAACAGCAGTATTCATCTGGGCGTTAGATGCTGGTAGCCTGATAGCTTCTAGATGAAACAAAGCAGCTGGTTGCAACCCAGGTCATGGATGACTAAGATGAAACATATAATTATGATAAAAAAAGTATAGAATTCAAAGAATCTCTTGGGGGATACATTTTAAAAATCATGCAGACTTTGGCATACTTCTTACAAGTGGAAGATTATGGCAGTGTCTGACAGTTTTGTCCATTTCCGACCTGTAGATTGCTTGAATGCATGACCGTTTGCATCATAATCAATTTATTTTAGCTTGCTTTTTTATTGGTGGGATTGTGATGGGTATTTTAAGTTTTTGAAACCAGACGTGCAGACCGGGTCCCGCGAAGGGACCTTGTAATCAGGCGGTATGGGGTTGACGGCGCTGGCACCTTTACCGGCGCCGTTAACCCCTTACCGCCTGACTTGTAATGAGGCCCATAGTGTTACTCTACTTCATTCTTCCCTATAGGGATGTAAAGGAAAACTAAATTGAATGTATTGCAGATGTTCTTTGTTTTGCTATGTGTCCTTCATTTTTCGCTTACATTGTATGTTCACAAACTTCTTTTCCATAAAAAAAAAATCTCATTTACATTCACTGTTCGAGCCTCCCTCTTCGTTCTTGCACAATTCTAGGCATCTATTAAATTGAAATAAACCATTATTGGATACATGTTCTTTCTCAGTCAATGAATGCAGTTTAGTAGAGTAGAAACAAATTGAACAAGCAGTGAGCTTGCAGAGCTCTTAACATTTCCCGTTGTTTCAGTAATCCCATTGGGTTGCCCAACTACTTTGCTTTTCTGAAATGTACAAACTAAATCTGGTTGCTCTGTAATGAAATAGTTCACTTCAACGTCTGCTTGGTTAACGTTCAGCAATATAGCTGGGATTGCCAATTTGGCAACTGCAGCCCACAAGGAGTTAGCAATCGTTTGTAGTAAATGAAAAGGATTATGAATTTCACTTGACAGTTTTTTGTTGAGCAACTTAATTTCGCATTTTGATGGTTTGGACCAACAAATGCCACTTTTTACAAGCATCTAACAGAGTCCAGTTTTGCTTCTTTGATTCTTTTGTTCCTTGCTTTATGTCTGTCTTTTAATTCCTAACTATATAGAGACTGGTATAGTCTCTCTCTTTTTTGATAGCTTCCAACATCTTTGCCTTTTCTATTTAACACATGTTAAACAGGGTCTTGTCTTTTTGTTTCTCTTCTTTGCACTCATGCAATCTGTTACCTGAACAGGTGGTAGACTGTGGGATCTTTTCTACCTTCAGCATCCTTTATCTCATGTTTAATGTCATGATAATATTGAAGCGCTTTTAAAAATAAATGTTTTCTAATATCATACTGCATTCCAGCCTCTAAGGGCCTCATTACGAGGTTGGCGGTAAGGGATTACCGGCACCGGTAAGGGCACCGGTGCCGTTAATCCCTTACCGCCCTACTACGAGTTCCCTTTGCAGGTCCTTCCTTAACGCCTGGATTTACCAGGCTTTAAGGACGGGACCCGCAAAGGGATACCGGGGTCAATAACGGTACCGCAATTTGCGGTACCGTTATTGCTGCCTTCCCATTGAGCTCTATGGGGGCTCAAATGGGAATGGGGAATGGCTCTGGTGAATTACCGGTCCCGCTGACCTCAGAATGGACCGGTAATTGCTCCATCCACCAGACCGGAGTCGGAACGATTTTGGAGGCAGTCATGGCGCTAATAGCGCCATGGCTACCTCCAACCTCGTAATGAGGCCCTAAGTGTGGGTCTGGGTTTTGAAGCCATGCTGCTTGGCGCGATCTTGTTTTCAAATCAAGTGTGTTGCCCCTGAGCTATCCTCCAAGGCCCCAATGATTGATGTGGGCTACATAAGCTAAGGATCACAACTTCCCTGTTAAATCTTTCATTTCGTTCTACAGCTATCATTGCCTGGAGGCTGGGTCAAATTCCAATAAGCCCAAAAGTGACTGGACTAATGATATGCCAAGAACTCCCATGCCGGAAGAATCACCCTCCCCATGAAAATAATGGTTTATTGCCCCTCCAAAAGTTCACTTTTTCGGTCCAAGTGTATCTTTGTTTCCACCAGAAGCAAGTACAGTGCCCTCAACAAGTTTAAAGTACTGCCCTGTCAAAATCCTGAGCTAATCACAGCCAGAGAGCGCACATTCAGAGATCTGGGACAGACCTAATATTCAGGGGCTGTACACATTTGAGATCTGAACCTTCTCCTCCAAGGAATATTCACGTCAACAGGGCCTTTCGTTAGCAGAGGCCGTAGCAAGCAATCCAAATCTGGATCAGCCCCAGTCTAGCTTGATCTGTGCCCTTTATTGAAATCTGGTACCACTTTGGTGCCCACTCGTGTTTCCAATTCCTCACTGAAGCTACGGACAGATCTGTGAAACCATTGATACTCAATTTGCAAGATTGAAATCCAGAATGTGCACGTAAGGGAGCATTAAGAATATTGTCTGATGGACGGGAAGGATCCCTCTGTTCTTGCACAAGCTGACTGTATAGGAGGTAGTGGCTCGAGGTAGTGGATACTAGGACTGCCATGTGTTTGTTCTTTCTTTCCAACCAATCTTCTTTTAAAAAAATCATAGGCTCTGTCTTCCATTCACACACAAGGGCTACATCATGTTCACTGTTCTTGTGCAGAAAGTGGGGAAGAGGAAGCCATTGTGTGGCCTTTGCATGTGGATTGCAGTTCAGCTAAGAGGGCCTTTTTGAGGAGTCCTCACCATCTCACAGTATGTACATTGCATTTCCCATTAGGGTGTTTTTGCCACAAACGGTCTGTGGTTCGGATTAATGCCTTATCCTTCTATATTGGGCTGGGGGATCTGATGTAGCTTGGTTCTCCTCACTGTGTATAAGAACAGGGTTTATGTAGGTCACACATGCCAACCCTCCTGATTTGTGCAGCAGACTACCAATGATTTAAACAACGGGGCACACACCGATCTCACTGCTGTGCTGCGCAGCCTCAATGGGGTTTCTGGCTTCATCCGGGCTGTTCTGCTGGGCAGCCCGGTCTTTCTTCACCCAGGCTGCTCAACAGAGCATCCTGTGACTTCCTCCTCATTTTCACCCGAGTTGGCCGTCGAGGCCAACCCGGGACTTAGACTTCACTGCTTCACCCTCCTGGGCTTTCCGCTCACCTCTATTCCCCTCCCGAGCTGTGCCTGTCATACGCAGCTCGGAAGGACTTCACTGAAGGGCCCAAATCATTGGCCACGAGTCAGGCTTTTTGGGGCAAGGCCGGGCAGCCTGGTCTGGGCTGCCACCCACATGTGGCCCAGGCTGGGCTGGTCTTCATGGGCCCAGGCAGCACCTGTCACGTTGTAAATCTGCATACCAGATGCACTGGCACAAAATAATACAATTAGTCTAGTTTATCCCTGAGCTCATGAACCTGAATTATCACTGTGGTTATCCTAAATAAAAGTTGTGTATTATGTCCCAGCCCTTCCCAAGATAGAAGGAAGCCATCTCTTACTTCCTCCTCTGGATCTGGCCTACTGCTGAAAAATTAGGATTTGTTAAGAAAGACAGACCGTAAGCAAACTCATCCCTATCAAAAGGCCCCCCACTTGATCTACATTGACCAAACCACATGCACCTGGTGTTTCGAAACCCTGCAAACCCAAAGATGACATGAATTCCTCTATTCCACCAGATTGGACTCCCCGATATACCCCTTTCTTGAAGTAGCACGCTTTTCGTTAGTGAAACCATCCTTCCAGGTGGTTTGCTAATTTGGCAAGGCAATACCTTGTCAGTGCTTGATAAAATGGTGCCGCCGTCACCATTCCTGGTCCGTGGTAACATGCCTTCAAATGCTGAAAATCCTGGTAATGCAAGAAGGCTGGTAAAATGAATTGGATATATGATGACTGGACACCTAGGACAGCAGCCAAGTGACACAAGGTAGCACTGGGGCAATGTAGTAAACATCTTAACTCTTTCCTCACGGATCTATCTATTTTAGATGCGGGTGAGGGGCGGTAGGGATCATTTCCAGAGACCAAAGGGGAAGTGTTACAGAACATTCAAGAATTCTAAGGACTGATTCAGTGAGCTGACCAGCCTCTTCTGTGATGCCTAGCAAATGCAACAGACTGCACCTGGTGTATGTGCCATGCAAAGTTGAGGGAATCCAGAGCGTTTGGCATTTTTAAATTATCCGGGTAAGTGAAGAAAAAATGAAACCAGGTGATCCTGGTGGAAGTCCTAACGGACATCTCCTGTGAGCACAAAGGCATTTCCAGTTGGCTTTTTGTTTGGGTCTTGGAAACTAATCACTGTTGAGACTGCGATTTCAAAACAAATCTCCAGATGTAGAGTGCACCTGGGCTAGCACATCCCGTCCATCAGGAAGTCACAGTGAGAAATGTTCTCATTCGGGTTGATGGCAGGACCCACACTTCCCGTTCTCTTCCCATTTTGTTCTCCTAGAAAAAGGGTGATATTGAAACTGTTGCTTTGCAAAGGGACTGCCATTAAAAAACAAATGTAAAAACATTCCTCTACCTCTTCTAGTATTACGCAGCAAAATGCTGCACTGCCAGGGAGGCACCCACCAATATGTTCCCAGAGCATCCAAATAACCACTTGTAGTGGTTTGGAGCTTGTCTTGTGCAAGTAAGCCTGACATCCCTGAATGTTACTCATCAGTGACATCACAAGTCTGTATCAGAGGTCGAGCCTATTTTGCAAAGAAAATACCCGTGATAAAATGAATCTGTTGTTCAGCAACAGTGGAAAGACGTGCACAGGCTGAACCTCATGGCATAGACCCGCATTTGCTCTTGATGGCAGGCACTTTCCTCTTAGAGCACCCTACTGTGGTGCTTGTCCTGGGGCTCTGCCAACTCTCATGTCCCCCATTCTCACCACCTACTCCCTCTCGTCCCTCAAACAGCACATGACCTGCTCCTGACACCACAGCTTCCTGCGCAATGGAAATGGAAGTGGGACTCTGCTTACAGCTCCAAAATCCATTTCCCTAACACCATCTTCACTGCAACATGCACACTTGCTAAGGGCCGTTTTACTTCAAACACGTTTAGCAAGTCACAGGATAGAACCTGGATGCCAATTGTAAAAACACCTTCTGCTGCAGGCTATACCAGCTGGTACGGCACCCGTCTTAAAGCCCTTGCGTCCCCCAGATCTGTAACTCAGGCCATGCGCTGTTACCTAATTCCGAAGGTGCAACAAGGACTGTCTTCCATTATTAGCTGTTGGACTGTGCCCTGGCATTCACCAACACCATGCTTCATGCAATCAAATAATTTAAATTGCTAATAGGATTATCTTTTTGCGCCCAGGTCTGTGGCACAAACACATGCATGATATCCAGGGCTTGATGATCTAATGACCAGGCTACCTTATGATCAGTGTTCTGCATGCCTGGGGGAGCATACATTTCACCATCTTCCTACTCCCCACACCCCAGTGGATCCTTCTTGATAGCATCAACCTGACTGTAGATCATAGGGGTGGGTTTAAAATACCAATACCTATGCCCTGGTCTAGGGTATTGCACCACATTGGCAGCCAGAATAAAGGTTGGGAGCTTTCCTTCTCTCTGGTATAAACGCATGTATTTGTCGCCTCTGGAGGAGAAACTCGTGGTCCTTGGTATGCCAAAGTGTGTGATTGATCTGTCTGGGTGTTTACCCCTGTCCTTCGCAGCTCCTGATAATGCCATGTAGTTGGGAGGGACTTAAATTGGTGAATTGCTCCTCTCCTCATATTACTGACTAAGATGTTTACCTACAAGCAGTGCTTGGCCCCACCTGCTTCCTTCTCAGTTGAGGATCCATTACAGGGAAAAATATCACTTTTCTACTCCTGTGGTGGTCAGTCCTTATCTGCAGTTTCGCTTTGAATTATGCTTTTCAGTATTAGGGAGTGGGGTTGCTGGTTAGTATGCAAGTCGCTAAGACACAACGTCGCTAACTACTGTCAGTATGCAGGAATGCCCTGATCAGAGGCGTAGACAGGGTAGGGCCGGAGCGGGCAAGGCCCACGCAAAATCTGTAACTGCTCCCTCGGCAGTGGTGTGTGGGCATTTACAGGTGTTACTGTTACTGCGGTGGGCCCAACTACATTAGGTTAGGCCCCACTTGTTATTATCAGAGATGGGGAGCGTGTGCGGCTGAAGACTCTGCAATGGCTTCTCCTCAAGGTCGAATTATGTGCCCATCATGAAGCTCACTATTTGTGTTCCCTGTATGTCAAAAAGCATTCCTAAAATCTTTTAGATTTTATTTATCGTGAAAAAAGTTAAGTACCAAGCCAAAAAATGTTTACCCCTTTACATGAAGTAATGACATTCCACAAAGTAATCTTCTGCATATTTTTCAAGAATTATTTTTCTAAACCATATTGGGGCGATATGGCCCGAGGCTATAGGCAATGGCCTGCTGCCCAAATAAAGGGCCCCGAGTGCCGCGAGGGTTCCTTAATGAGGGCGGTCGTGCTGTTACCAAAAGCGTCAGCCCGCCGCCAAGAGGCATATCGCCATTAACACCTGTGTAGTTTTCTACACAGGTGCTAATGCTAATGTTTTTTTTTTTAAACTTACCTTTCCTGTGGAGCCCCTACTGGTCCACACAGTGCTACTGCAAGCGCAAGTCCGTTTTTCAGTGTAGATGACTGTAACATCATCAACATGAAAACAGACTGAGGGACAGCAACATTGCGCGGTCCAGAGCCGTGCAGGAAAGGTACGTTTCTTTTTTTGGCGGGGTGGGGGGGGTTAAAAAAATACAGCATTGGCACCATTGTAGGAAACTACACGGGTGCTAATGTGAGTGAGAAAGGGGGGCGGGAAAGGGAAGGGGTGCTACCTGCTCAAGCAGCTCGGAATACGGGCTTGTATCATACAGTACGGCCCGTGTTCCAAGCCGCCTGATTGGCTGGCACCACCCTGCCGGGTGCTAATGGAGTTTTAGAGATGGTTTTGCGGGTGTTAAATAATCTAATATTTCAGGTTCTTCCACACTACCTAAAATATGGGGATGAAACCCCTACAAGCACAAAACAATTAAATGAAGTCTCAGACAACAAAGGGTGTGCTCACTAGAACCAATGGAAGTAAAGCAGAAAGAAAACTCATTGAAAAAAGATCCTTATCACAAAATATGGCCCATCGAAATAACAGCAGATTTAAGTCCTCCAGCACAGCGCAGACATCAGCATGAAGGCAGGTCTACTTTAATGAATGCCCCTCAGCACCTGATACTATCAGCTCCTTATTAATATCCTCCTTTGCCAGCTCCTCGGGCCTCGATTCCGTTCTTATTTACCTGTTAGATTAGCACTTTTCATCTTTATTGTGTTAATGTCACGTTTAACCTCCCTTTCTCTCTCCATTCTCTGAATACGTTTTATCTCCGTTAGGCGTCGTATTTGGCTTGTTTAACCTCTACTATGTGCATTTTGTCTTTTTTTGTGCCTGTATTTCACCGCTTTATCTTCCATGATCTCTCTGTGGGCTTCTTCGACCTTCAGTGCCTCTCCCTTCATTAGCACCCTGGGTAGGCGCAGCAACCAATCAGGTTGCTCAAAACACAGACTAAGGGGGTCATTCCGAGGTTGGTGCTAAGGGAACAACGATGCCGGTAAAGGAATTCCGGTATCGATTACCTCTACGGGCCATTCTGACCAGCCTGACCACTATTAGCGGCATCATAAAGTACAGGGCCGTTAATAGCGGTCTGGGCACGGGCGCGCGATCCACCATGCCGGCAATAGCAGCATGCCGTAAACTGGAGTAGATCACAAGTGAAGTGAACATGCAAATAACGGCATCATGAAGGCGGAAAAAGTGCTTACCGGCATGCTGTAAATACCAGCATCGCCGACCTACCGTACAATGCCTTGAGCAGTGTTCCCAACTGCCACAGGTGCACACAATCAGCACAGGTGGAGGCAATGGAGTCTAGCCCAGTACAAAAGGAGCACACCCACACACCACACCCCCTCCCACACCAAGATGATTCCAATAGTAGTAGCATTACTGGAGCTGGAGGACATGCTTGCATTGCCACAACATCAACAACAATAACAACAACTGCCGGCACCACAGAGGAGACGCAGGAGGAGAAGGAGGGTGAGACAGGCCCAGCATGCCTCACCAGTGCAGCCACCGTTACCACGCTGGCACCCCCCAATGCCTTGCATCAGAGCCAGTCCTTTCAACCTACCCCCTGAGCAGATCCACACCCTGTACCGTCTGGACCGGGACACCATCACCACCATAGTGGACCTGATACACGACGACATAGTGAGCCTCATCGAAATACGCACCGCCATCCCCCCCTCTACTGAAGGTAGTATCTGTGCTCCACTTCCTTGCTACAGGCACCTACCAGCACACAGTGGGGCACATGCATGGCATATCACAACCCTTATTTTCTCGTATTCTGAACAAAGTGCTGGATGCCCTCCTCAAGCACACAAGGGACTACATATCCCTACCACAGACTCCCCAGGAGATATTTGATACAAAAGTTGCCTTCCATGCACTAGCAGGCATGCCAAATTGTGTAGGTGCCCTCCACTGCACCCGCATGGAGTTGGTGGTCCCACATGCCATGGAGGTGGTGTACCGCAACCGCAAGCAATACCACTCCATCAATGTGTAGATGGTATGCGACGCCAGCAAGATCATCGCACATTGTTTTGCCCGATATCCCGGATCAACTCATGACTCTGTTGTCCTGCGGAACTCCACGCTTCATGGAGCGACATGCTGGATGACGTGCCTGGCTGCTTGGTAAGTTGCAGGACTGGCACATGGCATTTAAATGAGTGGAGAGATGCACACACCACCTTGCTGTCAATGTTGATGTGACTGCACAATGTGCACATCACCAAACACTGTGCCCCAAACCATCACAAACGGTACATGACACCCAAATCCCATATCACTACATGACTAACAGGAAACCACCCCACAACACCTGCACCACTCATCAGCGGCCAAATAAATAGCAAAATAAATAAAGAATAATTCTTCCAAAAGAACATGAGTAATTTGTCACTCTCTGTAACGCCATCCAGCACCTTGCAGTGCATATGCATTATGTTGCTGTCTCCAGCATATCACCACACAAGACAAGCATCCCTGTGAGTGCATCAAACTGAACCAACTAGGGAATCCTCTGTCTGTCACAGGGCCGGCACACCCACAGGAGTGCTGCATGTCACCATGGAAATGATCAGCACTGATTGCCCAACATTGCACAGACTACCGCCAACGCTTCCTCTAAGTAAATCTCACAGAACACAACACATCACAATTCTGTCACGAACACAGCTGCATGCGTACACGATGCATGTGCAACAAGACATCAGTGCACAGCATGTATCATCTTGAAGATGCAACCCACACCATTAGTCCATGCCACAGGACACATTTAGGGGATGGAGATGGTGTAAATACATCCATGAACATGTGCATGTGGGCAACGATAAACTGCAGACATGTGTGACTAGTACAGCTGTCCATCATGAATTGACTACCATTTACCTTTTATTGCCTCTCATGCAGGTGATAGTGGCTATCCCTTGAAGCCGTGGCTCCTCACCCCTGTCCGAAACCCACAGAACAGACACGAGGAGGACTACGCTCGTTCCCATACCCGTACCCGTGTGGTCATCGAGCAGACCTTTGGCCTGTTGAAGGCACGATTTCGCTGCCTCAGCCGGTCGGGTGGGGCACTCCTCTACAGGCATGAGAAGGTGGCTAAGATCATCATGGCATGTGTCATGCTGCACAATATGTGCATCCGCCGGAACGTGCCCCTGCCCCCTGACATTGAACTGTTACCACCTGATGATGATGAAGTGGAAGAAGAAGATGTGGGTGGACATCATTGCGGTGCCGATGCACAGGAGGGACGTGCTGTGCGCCAGTCAGTGATTGCACAATATTTCTGACCCACATTGCAGCAGAGGGTGACGTGATGCTTGGACAGAGGGCACTGGGTGTGGGGGTACATGTACACTATGCACTGTAAATAAATAAATGGCACATGCGCAATGAAGAATGTCCACTCAGGTCTTGTTTTCTACACAACGGGTGTATTACCTATAACAATGTAAATGTAAGGGCAAAAACCCTCCACCACCCTCTCCCCCTCCCCCCCACAACTCCCCCAGACGTGTCCCATCGAGTCTCCAATGCCTACATGAGGCTGCCCTGACGCTCAATTGGCACTCCCTGGTCCAGGTGGCGGCATGTCTTGCCGGCGCAGGGTACGCGCCGACCTGCGGAGCGGGCTTGTCTGTGTGGAACTGGATGAAGATGGAGTGGCCGCCTGCTGGGATGGTGAAGCGGGATGCCCTGCCTCCATGGCATCCGCTATGCGGCCTAGGACCTGGCAGAGGGCCGAGACCTCCTGGCAGAGGCGGCTGGTGTTCTCAGCAAAGGATTTCGCCAGGGAGGCAGTGTTGTCCGTGATGGACCGGCCTAGAGTGTCAAAGTTTTCACGCCACTCCTCTCTGGCCAGTATATTGTCCTCGACAAACTCCTGCACAAAGGCAGTAAGCAGGTCAGACCGCTGCAGCCCTGCGGGTGCACCTGTGGAGGTTGTCGGTCCCTGCCTGTCCTGCCCAGCGTTCTCAGCCTCCCTAGTTGTCACAATGGGACTGAAGTGTCCCTCCGTCTGCTCCTGACCAGACTGCTCCGGGGTGGTTGCGTGCTCCGTATCGAGTGACGATATTTGTGGTCATGCCGCTGGACTTGGGTACGGACCACTTCCGAAACATCATCCTCAATGGGCACCCATATGTCGTCCTGTGGGTCCTCCTTTCATCAGATTTGGCATTACAATGATTACTTTGGACACTCACCTCCATCGCCCGATGTTGTGGCACCACACTCCATCTCGCCAACACCTTCGATACCCTCGATTCCTATCATGCTGGCGCAGATGTCCTCCCATGGAGTGAAATATATGAGAAAAGCTCTCCGCTGCTCACCCCTGGCTGCCATCCTCCCTCCCTCTCACTCTTTCTCTGTCTGCTCCTCTTCCGGCCTCACCCTACCCCGCACACACTTAGATGTATGTGCTGCTGCGCTCTGCCTCCCTGCGAATCAACACTCTTGCCCTAGCCTCCAACAAAATGCCTCCATTCCCACAATGCACTTTCGCATGGCCCAGTATTTAAAAGAAATAATTGCTCTCAGCGCCCCGGATAGAAAGCTGCGTGCTAATGTCTAACCCTTTCCCCGGGCTAACTTGGGCCATGGGCTATTCCAGGCTGGTGAAACCCATGAAACATGTCATTTCTTAATTATCTCATTGGAATGTTGGCAAGCCACTGACAGCAATGGGCCAGCAGAAAGCATTAACCACTGTTTCAAAGCTTAATGTTTCCTCGCAACATTCTGCCTCAATGCTCAGTGTCTTCCTTAGCTGAGATTCCACTAGCACAATGCTCAGTGCAAGGTTCTGAGCACCTGCTCCAACTGTTTTCTTTCGTTTTATTCTGTTTTTAACCTGTTTTTGTGATTTGTGCTATATTATAATGGCATTATAGCTCTGTAGGGGAAGGCGTTAACAGGTGTTAATGTCCCTTAGCCTTGTTACTCAGGTGTGAACTGGTAACACCTGTTCTAGCCCTCCTCTTGTGGGTTGTAATGCCTCAATATATTTTGAAAATACAGCTGTGAATTGCATCATTTTGCACTGTTTTTCAAAAACTATATGCACGTGAATTTCACTACTCTTTATTAGTAGGGTGGATGCCCCTGGTTGAGGGAGTTCTGGTTGGAGGGAAATTAACCGATATGGCCTCTGGTGAAAGCCAAAACTGGGAGAAAGGTGTTTTGCACAGGGTGTATTTGCTAGCCAGCAATGTTCCCACCAGATGAGTCCCACAAGGATCCATATATCCTCCATCGAAGACATCCACCGGTTCAAAACATACCTCACATTGATCCACAGATTACCCGATCTCAACTCCTCCAAGACCGAATTCCCACTTCTGACCTACAACACCGAACACCATGACATCCAGACTTGGCTCTCACACTTTATCTGACCACCTGTGCCAAGTGGTTGTCGGAGAAAAAAATGGAGAAAAAAACCAATGGACAAAAATGCCAAATTTGGCAGTGGAAAATTAACCGAAGTGCCATAATGATGAACAAGGGGAGCAGAGGTTGTGGCGGTGTCCCCTGCTTCCCTAGATCTACATTGTGATACTTCAGGGGTTGATGGGGTGTACCCTGTTTCCATAACAAGGAAAGCGGAGGACAAACTCAAAATGCACCCACGCACGTTAAATGTAGAATACTCGACTGGGTGGCCGACTACAGTTGCCAAGCCAACATCATCGCTATTTCACCTTTAGCTTGGACTGACCATCACCTTGTGTCATTCATGCTTTCTACTATCAGACCCCCACCCCCGCTAGCTATCAGGGCTCCACCCATGCTAACCAGAAATAAAAAGAGTATCACTGTGGAGAGACTTATCCCGACCTTACTCCCCACCCTCAACACGCTCCCTGACAATTCGAATCATGTCCTCCTCGCTGGACCTAATTGCCCCCCTCAAACTCAGACCAAGTAAGCCCAAAATGCATCTGAACAAATGGTTTACACCATTCCTCAAAAACCTAAGGCAGCAAAAAAGAAACTGTGAGGCCACCTGGAAAAAACTTCCACCAGTAGCCAATAAACTTAAACTCACTAAACTCTCAGCCCTCTACAAAAAAGAAATATGCCTAGCAAAACGAATCTCTTTCGACTCTCGCATATCCCAAGCTAAATCAAATATGAAGGAATTATTCTCTATCCTCAAAGAAATAGACTCCTTTAGCACCATCTGATACGTGTACCAAAGATAAAAAACTGGTGCTCAGAGATCCAAAATGCATTGGCCAATAAGATTTCCACTTTACAAAACAAGATTTCCTGCAGAAGAGTTTCTTTAAACGACCCCCCCCATCCAAACCTATCGAGAGTGCTACAGATACTGAATCTACCTGTTTCAACTTCACCAAAGTTTCCATACTCGAAGTAGAAGGAATCATATTGTCACTGAAACCTTCCAACTGTCAGGGTGATCTGTGCCCCGCACAGCTTATCAAGGATGCTGTCCGAGACCTCTCCCCATCATCACAAAGTTAATTAATGCATCCTTTTCCTCTGGCACCATCCCCACCAATCTCAAACAATCCTGGGTACTTCCACTCCTAAAATAAAAACAGCCTTGACCCATCCACGCCAGCAAACTATAGCCCTATCACGACCGTACCCTTTCTCCTAAAAATCCTGGACAAGGTTGCCTACGTACAAATACAGAAGCACTTGGAAGCACACCACCTATTAGGAACTAGACAATCAGAGGCTTCTGTCCCCAACATGGGACAGAGACTTCCCTCATTGACCTTAGGACCCAAGTCAATGAGCTTAGAGACAACGGTAAAGCCGCCCTACTCCTCCTCCTAGACCTCTTGGCTGCATTCGAACTGGTCGACCATACTATCCTATGCACCCACCTCAACACAGCCGCTCACTTCTCCGATGATGCTATCACCTGGATTAGATCCTTCCTAAATGGCAGAACGATGATGGTCTTCTCGCCCACAGCAGCAGCAGACCCTATACCTATCACGTGTGGCGTGCCACAGGGCTCTTGTGTCTCGCCCACACTGTACAACATTTTCACCAATCCCCTTTTCAATGATCTGGATCATCTCGGTATCGCCTACACTAATTATGCAGATGATACCCAGATCCTCCTTCCGCTTTCTGGGGATTATGAAAAGGATTTGGCCTTGGTGAACAAAGTGTACATCACCATCCAGGCATTGATGGCCACACACAGGCTATGCCTGAATGATGATAAAACTGAACTCATCATCCTGGGCACCACCTCTAGCCTAAAGAAAGTAGGCCAGCCATGTCTATTCCTCCTTTATAATCGATGGCAACAGTATCAAAGTAGGACAAGGGGTCAAAATGTTGGGTTTTTACCTGGACTCAAATCTCTCATTTAACAAACAGGTGAACTCCTTAGCATCCTCTACGGCCTGCACGTGTAAACTGATCCGTGCAGCCAAGCCATTTCTCTCCGATACCTGCTGCACGACCCTTGCCAGAGCCCTTATCTTGTCTCGCCCGGACTATTGTAATGCCCGTTATCTAGGGTCTACCAAAGCTATCACCAGTAAAATACAAACCTTAGAAAATAACGCCCTCAGAGTGGCATTAGGCATCTCCAGAAGAGACCACATCTCTGCATATAGCCAACAGAATAACTGGCTCCCTATCAACGACCACATTCTCCTAAAAACCCTGTCACTTACTCATAAATCTCTTAACAACGCAGCTTTCACCTACTTGGTTGACAGATTCCACAGACAGACTTCCCTGAGACCCACAAGAACAGCTTACAAAGATTGCCTCTCTATCCCTAACTTCAATCGCTCCACAATAGGGGGCAACAGCTTCCCGGTGAAAGCAGCTAAATTGTGGAACTCCCTACCTCCCACTCTGAGAATGGACCTTCCCTACCACAACTTCCGGACTAACTTTGTCCTATGGTTGAAAACGTAGGATCATTAAACGCAACATGTTGCCAGGTCTTACCGCGAGGAGCAGCGCCCCTCCACCCCACTGTTTATTTGTACATACTTTATCCAACTTATACTTGTTTATACTTCAATGCCAGTAAGTGGTCTGCTTGTTACATAGAGTGTACCTATATTTCTATGTATGCATATAATTTCGCTATAATTGTATGTATGTATATAATCTCGCTGTTGTAACTAAATTTCGCATATACATGTAACTGCTGCGCCCTGTTACCCGAGGGTATGATCGCGCATTATAAATAATAAAACAAACAAACAAAGTTTAAAAAAAGAAAAGGACCCTGTGGCTCCGGGTCCATTCTGCATAAGTGAAGGGAACCAGCATCGCCGAGGCGTGTACCGATGTGGGAATGGGTGGCAGACAATGCAGTGTGCCGCCAACATAAAAGTATGGGGTGGGTGAATGGGGGTAGCATGATTTCACATAGGAGTCGATTTGGAAATCACTATTGCCGTATTCAGCAATTTCAAATTAGAAATGTTGGCACTCTGTAAAATTACAGATATTCGTGCCAAGTCCCTTGGGTTCTGTGTCGATATATACCTCTCCTTTAAGAAGCACATAGCAAGGAAGACACAAACGACTTGAAACCAACTTTCCTTCCTGCTGAAAGTTCCAGCAAACAACTTCCAATCTGCGGTTCAAGCTTTGGTCCTCTCCCACCCAGGTGGTGGCAATGCCCTCCTGAAAGGCCTTGCAGTGTCCATCCTGGTACTCCTGAGATGTGTCCTACATGCTGCAGGGGAAATTATCGAAGGTCTCCACAAATTTGACCACAGCATTCCTACCCTCATCGAACAGCACTGGTTCCTGTTGCAAGCATGTATCACCTTCAAATTCTGTTGCATCATCTATGAGGCCATCACCTTGTGGTCCTGAAGCTACCGTGCTAAGAAGTTCAGCATCCCGAGAGAACTACGATCTACCAGAAGTAAGAATGTACATGGACTTGTACTCTGCTGGTGCAGGAAGGAAAGAACCAGAATTCAGGCCCTCTCTGTTTTTGGCCACAGAATCTGGAATTCCATCCCCATCAACACAAGACTCACCCCTGACTTCTCCAATTTAGGAAGAAGTTAAAGAACCTCCTCTTCAAGGAATGGCTCTTCCCTAACACCTAGGCCCACACACTCATCTCTCCCCACCTATCCTGAGACTGGGCGATCTGCTTTACAGTGCCACTTCTCCCCCCGTTTCCTCCTCTGGTTGCTTGTAGATCCCTTGCTGTCAAATGACCCACCTTCCCCCTCTCCCGTGGTTAGCTCCCTGCACCCTTGTACTGATCCCTTGCGATCTTCTTCCCTCGCTGTGTACTTCACCCTATGACTTGCAAAGCACTCTTTCTTCCCGAAGCTAGGCCCATGCTCAATAAACACCCTAATAATGATAAAAATAATAATAAGCTGCTACAGTCTGAGGCCTCTAATTGCCCCTACTAAAACAGAACCGACCCATTCTACTGCCCCTCCCCTCAAAGGAGGATTAATAAATGCCAGATCCCTGACTGGACACGCTACGGATATCTGCAATTTGATAACCTGGCTTTTCTTGCTATCACAGAGTCCTGGCTGCACGACACTTGCGGACCCCTTCTCTCCCTAGCAATCCCGGAAGGTTATACCATATTGAGACAGGACAGAACTAATATGCGCGGCGGCGGCATTGCTATCATTGCAAAGACTAGCCTAGGCATGAGAACTACACCCACCATAGTTTCCCAATCATGTGAATTGCTCACCATCAAACTTCCTCAAGTTAGCTCCCAAACACTGACTATCCACCTCATCTACAGACCACCTGGACCTATAGGGCCATTCGAGGAGGATATCCACAACCTACTTTCCAATAACCTCAAAACTTCCTCACAACTACTTGTCCTAGGGGACTTTAACCTGGGTTTCAATGATCCTCTAGACAAAAATGCCACCACCATTGCCAACACTCTTTCTGATCTGGGTATAACGCAAAAAACTCTCGAACCTACTCACATCAAAGGGAGAATCCTCGATTGGCTAGCAGATTACAACTGCACCGCCAACATCAAATCCATCATCCCACAACCCTGGACAGACCGCTTCTTCTTGTCCTTTGAACTATCCACTTCTAGACCACTCTCGCAGTACCCACCATGGCCCCGCCATGTCCAACAAGAAATAAAAAGAGTATCACCAAGGATAAAGTGATTACGGCGATCCTACCCACTCTTAACCGACTACCGGATCATTTAGTCCCCAAAACCCTTGTCAACGAGTACAACAAAATCATGCTAACCACCATTGACAACATCGCCCCTCTAAAACTTAGACTGAGTAAACCCAAATCCCATCTAAACAAATGCTTTACCCCTGAACTAAAGGATCTTCGACTACTTAAGAGGGGTTGCGAAACAGCATGGAGGCTAATCCCCTCAGAAGACCACAAAAATAAACTAGCGGAAATCTCCTCCCAATATAAAAAGGAAATCCACCTGGCCCATCAAAACTCATTCAACGAGCGTATATCCAATGCTAACTCAAGTATGAGGGAACTGTTCACCATCCTCAAGGAACTAGAGTCACCCATCCCCATTCCGGACACATGTTCCAAAGATAAAACATGGTGCTCTGATATTCAACAAGCACTATCAAATAAAATAACCATGCTCCAAAAGAAAATAGCTAAGAAAAAAGCCTCTCTCATTCAACCAACCCAGACCAACAATCTGAACATAGACCCGCTTCAAAGGAACAGGACCCAGCTGCACGATTCATGTTCTCTAAAACCTCTATCCTTGAGGTGGAAAAAGTCATCCTCTCTCTCAAGCCATCAAACTGCCAGGGTGACCCCTGCCCTGCCCAGCTTATAAAAGACGCTGGCAGGGATCTTTCCCCATTCATTTTGAAACTTGTCAACTCCTCATTCACGTCCGGCACTGTGCCGACCAATCTGAAACAATCTTGGGTACCACCCCTGCTCAAAAAGCAAACCCTAGACCCACGTATACCCACAGACTACCGTCCTATCACGACAGTACCCTTTCTGCTTCAAATCTTGGACAAGATTGCATATAACCGAATCCAAAACTTTCTGGAACAACTTAAGCTATTAGGAGAACATCAATCAGGATTCCTACCCCAACACAACACAGAGACTGCCCTCATTGATTTGAATGCACAAATAGATGAATTATGAGATAAATGAAAAATGGCTCTTCTCTTGTTGCTGGGTCTCTCGGCTGCATTTGACCTTGTGGACCAAGGCGTCCTTTGCAGCCACCTAGACTCAGCCTTTCACTTTGCTAAAGATGCCATAACCTGGATCGAGTCTTTCCTCAGCGACAGGGTGTTCTCCCCATCTGCAGCGGCTGACCCGATTCCCATCCTGTGCGGAGTTCCTCAGGGCTTGTGCGTCTCCCCTACCCTATACAACATATTTACTAAAGCCCTTTTTGATGATCTGGACCATCTCGGTATCACCTACACTAACTATGCAGATGATACCCAGATTCTCCTCCCACTTTCTGGGGATTACAACAAGGATTTGGCCTTGGTGAGTAGGGTGTATATCATCATCCAGACATGGATGGCAACCCATGGTCTATGCCTGAAAGATGATAAAACAGAGCTCATCATCCTAGGGACTCATTCTAACCTCACAAAGCTAAGCCAAGACTACACCTCATTTGAGATTGATGGTAATATTATCAAGGTGTCCAAGGAGGTGAAGACACTTGGCTTCTATCTGGATTCCACTCTCTCCTTCGACAAACAGGTGAAGTCTATGGCATCTGCCACAGCTTACACTTGTAAGCTCATTAGAGCAAGCAAACACTTTCTATCAGAGAACAACTGCATTATTTTAGCTAGAGCCCTGAATTTATCTAGGCTCGACTATTGTAATGCCCTCTACATTGGTGCTAATAAATCTATCATCCAAGGAATTCAAATCCTACAAAATAACGCCTTGCGAGCAACTCCTGGTGTGTCCGAAAGATCACACATATCCAAGATCAGGCGCCAAAACAACTGGCTGTCCAACCAAAACAAAATTAATTTAAGAGTGGCATCCCTTGTTCACAAAGCTCTGAACAATGCCGCACCAAACTATCTTACAGGCAAATTCCTAAAGAGAAGCTGCCCCCCGACTAGCAAGAACCTCTAATGCCAATAGCCTCATCATACCAACATTCAGGCTAACTAAGGCCGGGGGAGGTAGCTTCCAGGTCCGAGCAGCCCAATTATGGAATTCACTGCCTCACCCTTTACGTGAGGAGCAGCCCTTTCTGAAATTCAGACACAACTACATCAACCTGCTGAAGTCTGCTAATGACTAGCCCACTAGCTCTTACTTAACTCCTGAGACCTCCTAGTGTAGATATGTTATAGACCCACCTATTTGTAGCCCATGTGTACATTTTCATTTCCCCCCTCTGCTAGTGACTCAATGTCCTGCTAGTGCCTGTATATATGCTGTCCTCCTGTAATCTGTATATATTTTGCCTGCATGTAATCTGTAATTGACTGTCTATGCCCTGTATATATTTTGCTCTGCATGTAATCCGTAACCTTGTAATTTAAACCTTGCATATTCTGTACTGCTGCGCCCGGCTACCTTCAGGTTTGGTGCTCATTATAAGTGAATAAAACAAACAAACAAACAAACAAACAGTGATTGTCCATCTACCTCTAAGAATTATCTTGAAAAGTTTGTCACAGATCCAGGACAGCTGATTTATCAAAGCAACCCACAGTAGCACTCAAGGTTCTAGATAACATTTTCAAGTGAGAGTATTTTATTTCCTAGTTTTTTACTTTTGAAATTAAATGTCTTTTTTTTTCAGTAGTAGGTGTATTGTTTAGGCGAGTACAAATATATTGTGACCCTAAAATGGGTATAATTTTCTAATCCGTACTTCTTTGCAACTCGTATTAAGCAACTTAAAAGATGCCATTTTTACCAGATCCAGCAGTAGTTATATTCGTGCTCCTAACTGTGGCGCGGCTCTGCTGACACCACCGGTCCAAACACATCCATGTACGTTCTTTCCTATTTTTTACTGGGAGTATTTCTACTCGTTATTTTATTAATGTTGGGAGTGTGTGCCTGTTTTAAAAAAGTAAACATGCCTGGTTGCTGCCTGGTACTCTGCCTATCAGTAAGGCTGGAGCCCTACCACTTTGTTGGGAGTCAGCAAAAATCAAGAAAGGAAAACGGCTCCAGCAACAGAAAATTAACTACAAAGACATCAAACTTAGAGGAGTCTCATCGGCCACCATCCTTCGCAATGCTGAACGTTAACGAGTTAATTCCAGTGTTAATAATCATCTCTATTTGGCAAACAAGCCGTCTATAACAGGGAATGGCGGAGTGGCGGATGCAAAAGTAGCCACAATATTGCTGTACAAAAACAGAGCATGAATGAAAGAGCTTCTTTGTGCAGCGCGAGGTTTTTACTCTGCTAAAATGTAAGACATGCCTGGAGGTTTGTGATGGTAAAATTGTTCTCCGTCATTTCGGAAATTACAAAAATCATGTCCTCTCTTTCTCCTGTAAACTTCCCCAGGTCCGTTTTGCAACAGAACATGGGATGGTTGGCTGTGCTGGGAGGATGTTACTGCAGCAACGGTGTCAGTACAGCGATGCCCGGACTATTTCCAGGACTTCGACCCATCAGGTACATCCATTAAGATGAAGCGGGTCATTTCGTTTGACAGTGTGTGTGAAATGACATTATCACCTGGGCCGGGGAGCGAGCCAATCAGGTTGCATGGATTGCAGGCTGATTCCCACAATCCAAGCCTGTGTTCCAAGCAACCTGATGTCTGCTACCCCAGCCCGCCATGTTCTCCCCACCCTGTCCTGCAGTCACTGTTCCCTTCCGTCCCCACCGCCATACCCCACTCACCTTATTCTTTTGGCAGTGGCACAACCACCTCTGCTGCGCTAGCATCCCAGGCAGCCATGGAAATAGAAGATGGGCACCCCATGTCGGCCTGTTTTCCAGCTACACAGTGACCATCTTAGATACGTTTTTGTGTGAATTCATGGAATCCCCGAGTGAGTATGGTTCATTCATACAAAATACATTGCTATCAGCCATTCCAGATTACTAAATAACACCCAATGTGGGGTGGGCCGGATCAGATGATACTGTCGCCAGGGCCATTACCACCCAATCCGGACCCCTGGTTCGAGTATTACTGCTTAATTATTAACTTCCCAGTAATGTTGTTCAAGTAGACGTAATGCTGTGTACAGGGGGCGGATTGGGCATTGATGAGTCTGGGCATTCGCCCACTAGGCTGGCTCCATCAGAGGCACCAGGGCCACCCTGGTGCTAGTTTACGGCTGCTTCCCTGTTTGTGTGGTCACTACCCTCCCCCTCCCTCTCAAGCCATGTCCGCGTGTTGATTAGGCAATTAAAGAGCTCACATTAGCATAACTGGAGGGCTTGTGAGACTCTCTAGAGCGCCTCCCTACTACCGTCTTCGAGTAAACACTACTCATCTACATTGGTGATGTTCTCGGGCAGCACTGATTGCTCACTGCACCAGGTGCATGTTGTTCAGATCCCATTACTCTGCAGCGAATGTGTTCTAGTCCAGGCAGGGCCAAAACTATTTTCTTTCTGTCGTTGATAAAATGTGTCCCTTGGAAATGGCCAATATCAAGCAAAGTGCACCAAGAACATTGATCCTCCATGTACTGCTGACATTGCCATGCCTGCAATAGGCATAGAAGACTTCTTATTTTGTGGCAGTGTTTATGAGCGCAAAAGTGTCCACAAAGCTGTGTGTGTAGTTGTAGAGGAATAGTTGGACATTTTTCTGATGGGCTGGAGTTGCTTACTGCCCGGGTTGCTAGTGGCATCCCAGTTTGCCTCTGGCTGTGTTTGTTATATATACAATAATTCACATAAGCTAAGGACATGGTCATGCAAGGGCAATAGGCAGGCTAGTGCTTAAGATGTCTGGGGTTTTCGATGGGGAAAGGTGAGATCCCTCGGCAGGCGGATGTCATTGTGTCTCCTCAGGTGACCTAGTGATATCAGCCCCTGAATCAATATCTTGTCAGATGAGCGTGCAATATCGGGCTATGTTTTTGAGCAAGATGTTGTTGTAATTTTTGTCGACGACAATAAGGAATACTGTAGAGACAGTAGTGGCATATTCGGTGCCGGCAGCCAACAAGATACAGCGGAAAGTAGAGTGAAAATCTGAGAAGAGAGAGGATACCCCTTGGACTGTGAAAAAAGATATGCTGCTCATAAAAATACAGTGACATCTTTGCCCCTGTTATTCTAGGGCCCCAGGGGTGTCTATTTCTGCCTTCTCCTGCCTTCCAAGTCAGTGAGGGCAACTCGTTTTCACCATCTTGGAGAATAGCGTACAATAGCGCATTGTGGCAATGCGCCACAGGGAGTTTGGCTCAAGTCTTCACTCTGAAGTTAATTAGCTCGTCTCGCTGGCACAGACAGCGTGAAAAGTGGAACTTGCTACGCTCCTGCCTTCTCATTCCTTTTATCTGGCCCACTTACTGTGGGAAAGCTGTATATGAAAGCAATGTTAGCAGTGTCAATTGAGCAACAATATCCTAAATGGAGTGGCAATGGATTTAGCCAATTAACCTGAACAGGTGGTGTGCAAATGGAGAAAGATATGTGTCAATAATTATTTCTTTATCCCAAATACTCAAGGCAAGAGAAGGAATGGCTATTTCGGGAAAAAGCCTTTGAATAACAACGGATGAAGTGTTCAACTCTTCCACGAAAAAAACAATACCGGCAACTATGCCCTTTGTGGATTACATAAGAAGTACTGTAATTATATTTCATTGACAATGGCAAAAAGGCGTTTTTTGTTGATTTAAAAACCATGGTGGACGGCGTGTCATGGAGTAATCTGTGGAATGTATTGACTAAACTGGGGGTGCCGCTTGGTATTCTGAGAGCAATTCAATCTCTCTACTGTAAGAATGGGGCAAAAATCAAGTATGGGTCGAAGGGACAAACTACTGCTAGTATAAAAATTGATGTCAGTGTTAGGCATGGATGTGTCCTTGCACCAAGTCTGTTTTGCCTTTTTAAAAATGAGGTTATTGATCTACTGCCGGCTGAAATGACCAATGTCCCATTGTTGGCTAGGGAGCACACCCCGATCCTTTTATTTGCCGATGATGCGGTCCTCCTCTCTCTGACGCCCAAAGGCCTACAGAAGCAATTGAAAATATTCGAGAGTTTCTGTGAAGGTAATAAACTTTTAATAAATGTAAAAATAAACAAGATAATAGTGTTCAGCAGGAAAAGGGATGGGAAAATGCCATGGTTAACAATTAGCCTGGGCAGCGGTGCGATTGAGCAGGTTACGCGTTATGATTATTTGGGGGTTCGATTGACTGCCAATTGTGTATGGAAGGATCAGGTGAATGGATCAGGCTTGAAGCTGATTAGGCTCTGTGGAGCTATGTCTAGATTTATGCAGGCTCATGGGTCAGGCCCGATAAGTGTTATCTTACAGATTTATAAGAGCCAGGCCAGGCAGGCCGTACTTTATGGGGCCGAGTTGTGTGGTTCCTTTAGCTCAGACACGCTCAGGGTCATGCAACAGAAATTTCGTAAAGCAGTTCTGGACTTGCCTGCAAACACCCCGAATGCCCCAGTTGTCTGGATGTTAGGTCTGCACAGCATTAGCTCATATGTCATACGAGGCCAGTGTTTTGTTGGGCTATACTCTGACAAACAGCAATCTGAGCCAGTACAGAGGCGCAGTTAAAGATGTTTTGTCTCAGCCAGGCGGAGTTAATTTACCCTGGCTCTCAGCCATTAAAGAAGAGCTGATTGCCCTGGGGCTGGAGAGCTATTGGCCTCGTCCGAACACAATCCCTGGGAAAATATTAGTAAAAAACGGCTTATGAAAGCAAATGTTTGAGAGAAACCCGAGAGAAACTTGCGAGGTCAGCTAGTCTCGTTCATTATCTGTCCAGGAAAGAACACCCTGGTTTTGAAGATTATTTGGATACATTGAAATTGAAATCAGTGAAAGCACTATATATGAAATTGCGCTTTGGCACTCTTCCTCTAGTCAAGGTCAAGCACCATTGGAACATGAGTATCTCAGCCACTTGCCCTTTTTGCCCACATGAGATTGAAAGTATAGTGCATTTTATTTTGTTTTGTCTTGAGTATTCTTATGTTAGGAAAAGGTTTTCGATACCGCTTTTTAAACAGTTTTGTATTAGAAGAATTGATGAGCTGCTTGACCTTTGCATGGCATGGGACTGTGAGTTGGCAATGAATTGTCTGGGGAACTACTTGCTCCAATCTTGGAGCAAGAGATGTAAACACATCACCTCATAGTCTCTTGATGCTCAGTCTGATGTTTTTATATTTTTGCTTTTTAAACTAATATTAGTCGCCACATTTTTCTGAGTTTGATCAATGATTAAATGATTTATTGCGATGCATTGTGTGATTTTTAATGTGCTACATTTTTGTGTATGACTTTTATGATCTATCAATTGGATCGAAATAAAGTACAGATTGAAATAATGATTGCTTTATCCCAAATACGCAAGGCAAGAGAAGGAATGGCTATTTTGGGAAAAAAGCCTTTTTTTTTATATAGATCTGTTCAACTCTTCCAAAAAATAAAAACAATACCGGCAACTGTGCCCTTTGTGGATTACATAAGAGTGCTGTAATAATTTTTCATTAACAATGGCAAAGAGGACAGGTGATTCTTGTGAGTTGAAGTTAATGTATTCTAAAAAGTTGGTAATACTTCATCGTTTTCCTTTCCGTGGTGCACATTACTCCGGTGTTGGCCTCAGGGTTGTATTTGATTCCCTTATTTCTTTATTTCCTCCTGCAAGTACACTAGCGGCTTCTCTTTGTCCCTTCTTCTATCCCCGCCACATCCTTCTGGTTTGGCCAGATTCCCTCCTCCAAGACCAGGGCTACAGTTTCGTTTTGGAGGTAGGAGTATTTCACTCCCTATTTTTTTATTTGGGAGTAAAATGATTGTCTTGTGAGCAAAAAGTATTGCTGCTCCAAATGAGGAATCTTTTAGGCAAGGTAAAATATCTTTCATCTCTAACATAGATATGTTTTTGTGCCTTGTAACTCATGCAAATTTGTGGATGCATTTTTACACATAGCAGGCACATTTGTTTGTCAGGCTTTTGGCAGGGAGCTTACCAAAAGTGGAGTCTGATTGGAAGACCCCCCCCATTTCTGAGATGGAATTACCCGCATCAATAAATCAAAAAAGCCACGGCTTCTAAACCCTTCCCAGATGGCAATTCCAAACAGTGATATGCGAGTACAATGTATGTATTGTAAATTACCTGGCATTAGTGATCAAAACAGAAAGCATCAGACCCAGTCCTTACGCAATTGTAATATGACATTATGCCAGAAAGTATTGCATAATCAAAGGCACTGGACACCTTTTAACACCAGCAGCCATCCCATGGTCCAGGATGGCTACTTGCCTGTGGCGGCCCCTCGACTCTGGAACGCACTGCCCCCCATCTAAGGTCCTGTTCCTCCTTGGCATCCTTCAAGAGCTCACTGAAGACCGCCTTGTTTGAATGATATGCTTTTTTCTGATACTCGCCTTCTGACATTGGAATCTCTGTTTTTTGTATGTTTGTCTAGTCATGCGCTTCCATGACTAAAGGCTCTGTTCCAGTGCTTTAGAAATAAATTAAAAATTAAAGAAACAGTATCATCCACAGATGCCGCCGAACAGACCCAAGTCACAAGGTATTAATGTATTTTAGCTGACCGAACTATTATGTAACTCAGATATGGGGAAATTGATTATGTTTTATTCTGTATTAGAATAATGATTTTAGCGTCTAAGAACTTGTGTAATCAAAATGCTTGAGTACCTTCTGTTCTAATGAGTCAGTGCAAAATGCAAGAAGTTAGACATAAGCTCGCTAGCGGTGGGCACCTGTGCATGTTTATTACTGGACTGGAGAGCGATAGTTGGACATAGCACATGTGTTCTCTCGCCGACATGTCTATTTCATCGAAACATATCGCCACTATTTTGTCTCCCAAAATATCCCGGAGCTGTGGCTCATTCATACAGCAGTGTGTGGTGCTGTCTGTCGCTGGGGCAACCATTTCTGAGGGCGCATGCTCACTCTTTAATGAGCGTTGGAATGTTGTGCAGAAAGTAGACTCCTATGTGCTGAGACACGCTCCGTTGCTGGGACTGTGGGTGTTGACAAGAGGTTAGAACACTCCCTGGAAAGCAGGGAGCCCTAGGAGCCATAGATTGGATCCTGAGGAATAATCTCACACTCATTTCCTATATCATTCTGAATTATTTTTCTTGGCGCTATGTAAACAGCCATTTGTTTTTCTAATACACTCCAGTTATTTACCCAGAGAGCATTAGCCAAAATGTTTCTTTTGCATTTTGTGACTTGTTATCCTGCGTTTACAATGGGACATCAGGCACCTTCTCTCCAGTGCTGCATGGCAGTACCATATCCTGGTGCTCCTCTTCTGCCCCTCTCCTGCAGCAACCAGCTTGTGTTGCATCCCAAAGAGATAGGAATGGCGTCCCTGGAAGGTGTGAATTCACCCCATGGTTACTCATATGGCCCTCCAGATGTTTGGTACTTGATCTCCCATTAGAACTAGCCAGCATAGTCCGAAGTGAAGGATCCTGGGAGCTGTAGTGCAAACCATCTGGACGAACGCATAATTAGTAACCATGACCCATATCTGAAAATTGAAACCCCCCATAGCATGTTATCACTGGCAAAAGTAAAGCATGTACATGATACAACTTTGGTTTCTAGTTCATCCATTTAACGGGATCTGAAATAAGGACATGTTTATAGTGACACAATCTATGTGAAATGGTATTGTTACTGGTCTAAACACTATACAGTAGGTGCTAAGGTAATTAAAACCTCATCTCTCGGATGAAGATAAAACCTTATCTCGGGAGGATAGCTCAGGGGCAACGTGCTCGCCTTGGAAGCAAGACGACACGGAGCAACACATGTCCGATCCCTGGATCCGTGCTTAGAAACCTCTGGGTATTAAGCGCGTTATAAATAACATATCATATCATGCAAGTCTTCGGTGTAGCGGTACCAGTTGAAGAAATAGAATTCCGTCAGCATAAACATGTACAGTTACCTAGTTCACGCCTCCCTGGTGACGAATGCTTGCAGAGGAACTGTTTTACTCAGGCACTATAATCCTGCTATAGGTCAAATTTCAGGCCCCCGCCGGATTTGCTTTGATGTTGCACAACTCTGCCTCTTCACCCATTATTATCATTGTTATTATTAATCCTAATAATAATAAGAGCAATGATCATTTGTGTAATATAATGGGATCTTCAGAGGCACTAAGAATGAAGTGCTTTATGTTCACTGTACTAGTCATCGACTACCCACCAACACCCTTTCTGGGAACTTGGAGTTCTGGATTTACAAACAGCAAACAGGCATCAGTTCTATGTGTTGCTTGACAAGCCGCCCACCCCATCCCTCCCTCAATGCAATGATGCATGCTGGCATGTGTGTGACTGTCAATGTAAATATAAGGGCCCCATTGGATCAAAATGCTGGTTGTTTACACATGTGATAATAGCATGTAACATATGACACGCAGATTCAGACAGGGCGTCAGTAGTCTAGGGCAGACCGTACAATGTCATCAGTCTAAACCTTTAGGCTTGCTCATTTCGCTCTCTCACAGGTGACTAATATGTATAGGAGATCTGGAAAATGTGCTTGGAGATTTATTGTCCAATCGCACTTGATATAAAGAGACACAATCCACCTGCAGCCATTGAAGGTCGAAGAGCGTCTTGCATAATCAATCACCATCTAGCACCACCTTCTAAAAAAAAGCCACAACTCGCCTTGAGCTCCTCTCCTCCCCAGCTGTGAGCACAACTGCAGACATCAGGGACAGTAAATACACGCTGCACTTGTGTAGTGTCCCAGGTAGACGGGAATGGCTTTCCTCCTGGGTGTTTCAGTCAAATAATATAATTGTAAGGTGTTAACTGACTCAAGCAGGCACAGATGATGCAGGGCCACACAAAAGAAAACATATGGCTTTATTTTATAGATGTCACAGGTGGTTCCATTTACTCTCTGGTTACCTGAAGACAGTCCATTTGCAGCCCATGCCCAGCTGCATTCACAGAATCATGCATCCTTCATCCCACATCCAACATTTTCCTGAGATGTCATCCACTCATAGACCCCAACTGTCTAGCAGCATGCATGGAACACCAACAGAACCAGTCTCGCAGGGCACTCATTCGTACAGCACAAGAGCCATCATACCTCCCTTCTCATCATAACACAGAAAGAAAGCCAGACTCCTTTCCCCTGGCCTAGTTTACCTCTTTATTGCAGCTCCCTCATGTGCTGGCCCTGGCACCCCTTCCCTTCTTCTATTCTGCTTTCAAGGTACTACCTTATAAACAACTCCTGAGTTCTTCCTTTCTGCTCTCCACTCCTCTTGTTTCACTGTCAGAGGCGTAGCTAGGGGAGCTGTGGGGATGGGCAAAGGCCAGGGTCTTTTGGCTGTAGCCCCGGATAGAAGCTCAACGGCTACAACCAAAAGGCTAGCTAGCCCGAGTCCTGACAGTCCCGACATTAGCATAGCCGCGGATCTTTTCCAGACCTAGCAACACCCCTGTTCACTGTACTCTTCCCCCTCTCCTTATCTTTGCATCCAGCGGCACTTAATTGCTCTAATGCTAACTGTCTTAGAGCACTCCCTGGTTCTTATGTACTTTTGTCATGTTAATTGTCTTGATGCGCTCACATGTTCTCAGTTATATTTTTGTATGGACTTGTCTTAAGGTCCCCTTACAAATCCCCTGCCACACGCATCACTGATCTGAATGTTTTCCAAAGCTTGTGAAAGATCTCATTTTCTTTTCCTCTTTCTTCTGCTTTCGAGGCTTTAAGAAGCTGCTGTATCCTCAGCTTGCAATAAACAGATATAATTGAAAAGGCTTTCTTCCAAATTCTCTTCACCGAACCTAGGACACTGGCTGGGCTCGCTGAGAACATCTGAGGAATGATACTTGCCTTGGGTTTTTTAGTTAAGTATGTACCGGTAGTTTGAACATAAACATGTACATCTAACGTATGACCAAATTAATGGATGATATTGCATTTGTAAAGAAGTGCATTTATTATTTGCTTAGTTATAAACCTGCTTAAAGGTACTGTTTTGTTGTGCTGTGTTTGTTACTGGCAATCTATTGTTTTTTTGATTTTCTCTACTGGTAGAAAAAGTCACAAAGATCTGTGACCAGAGTGGACATTGGTTTCGACATCCAGAAAGCAACAGAACATGGTCGAATTACACCCAGTGCACTGCACATACACATGTAAAAGCAAAGGTAAGGCAACTCAGAATAACCAATTGCGTTTTTTAATTTCTCCAATACAAGGTCAAAATTTCTATCCAATCTCTTTAAATCTATTTCAATTCAGCGTGTTCTTCCAGCCACCTGGTTAACCAGCGCAATAGTCCCTATATTCGACAAAGGAGACCGGTCCGGCTGTCAATGCTATAGACGGATCTCTTGGAGTGATGTTTCATTCAAACTTTTGTGGACATTTGTGCTGGATAAATTGTGTTTATGGGCTGAACATGGCGGGATACTATCCGACACACAACTGGTATTCCGATGCTCTGTGGGCACAACTGAACAATGCTTGGATGTGTATCATTATTGGGAAATACACAGAGGTCAAAGCTACAGCACTTTTCTTGGCCTTTATGGACCTATCCACTGCATTTGATACAATGGATAGGTCCAAGTGATGGGAGATTATGGAATCCTTGAATATAGATAGAAACCTTTTATGTTTAGTAAGTTAAAAACCAATGCTTTTGTTCGCTATCATAATTCGGTGGCCAGAAACCAAAACATTTGGTATCCTGCAAGGCTGTGTAATAGCGCCTGGGCTATTTAATCTATATCGAAACAGCCTCTCAGACTTCTTAATATCACTGACACCGGATGTTCCACCTTTAAAAAGACGTCTAATCTCATCTTTAGCATGCGTGGGTGATGATGTACTAATAGGAGGAACACCAACAGCCCTGCCGAAATGACTAAATAGTTATGTCTATTTCATGGGGGAACATAAAATGAAAGTAAATGTGGCACAAACAAAGATTGTGGCAGTAGATTAGCACAAAGGCAGACTGTCTCCAAACATTTACATAGACCAAGTTAAGTCGGAGGAAGTTGACTCCTTTAAATACCCTGGGATCTGTTTCAACAACAAATTTACATGGATGACAAATGCCCAAAAATTGTCAAGACGTTTAACACAAACGCAGGCATCATATGGCCAATTATAGGGGCACTGATTAGCTCCTTGCTCTAGAAGTGTACAAAGCAGAAACCTGTGGGCAAACACGCTATGGAGCAGGTGTCTGGTCAAGAAAATATTATGATTGTGTGGGCAGAACCGAGTGCGAATTCTTAAACGTTATTTTACAAGTGTGGAAATCCACAATGAACGGACTCCTTTACTTGGAGATTAAATTGCAACCGATTGAGGTTATGCTGGAGGCAGCCCCAGCATCTCTTTGGCCATCAGTCTGGTCAAACCCACAGGCCAAACTCACCGAGCATTTTAGAAGATGTTCTAAATTGGGGCAATACAAAGGAAATAAAATGGTTAGGCTACGTAAACAAATGTTTAACATCTCTTGGTTTAGAGAGAATGTACTGGAATAAACAAAATATTTCTAAACCAGATAAATGTGTTTTAAAGGATCATTATGAGAAAATATGAGTGTCACAAGTATACTGCATCAGAAATGCACTGTAAGAATATATTATCTGAATGCAGTCTCCCAACCGCTTGAAGAATCTTATCTGAACTTTATACCTAACCCTAGAAAAGAAAGCTCATAACTAGAAAGTGCTTTGATCACGTTCTACCACACAGGATGGGTAACAAACACAATCCTAGTTGTTAATGTGACGGAGTTACATTCAGAAAAATGCTCCAAGTTGTGCTATTTTGCTTGTCATATAAAGTGTGTAGTACCTGTGTTAAGAAACTTAAATCTGTTGTACTATAGAGTGACCATTAATGTTCACATGGCCACTACTGAACCATTCATTAGTTTTAGCCTTGAACGGTTTTTAAAAAATGTTCATACATTTTGATAATAATGAATTGTAAGTTATTTTAACTATGTGCTGATTTTCCTAAATCTCATGTGTTCTTATCCTGGTTATGTGATGTACAGTTTGATGAATTTTTATTCAAATAAACTTATATTGACAATGAACTTTCTCTAAAACAAATGAAACCATTAGGAGGACCTAAATTCAGTCAACCTTGGGTGTGTACAATTATAAGTACAAGTTCTTCTTATCAATATTTTCTGTTAATAAAGGTAATTAGGACCTTCGGAAGTCCACCATTACACCTGGTAGATAGACTGATTTCTAAAAAAGAAAGTGGTCTACTCAGTTATTTCATATCAAAAGCTGTCAAGTAGCAGGACTCCTGCGATTGCATGAAAGGTCAGCGGGCTAAATTACCACCTCAAACATCTGTATTCAGTATTCCGGAAATAAGGCAGAGCTGATTCAGCCTTTTATCTTTCTGAGGCCAATACATTGCATACTAATCACCTGGGTCCTTTTGGTTATTCAAACACTTTGTTTTCGGACATTACAGCCGCGATAATTTGCAAAAACACACACACAACACCCTCCCCACCCACACCCCCAGCACACCCCCACCCACACCCCCAACATACACAAACCCCACTTACCTTCACGCTGGTTCCTGCAGCGCCGGTTCCCTTTCACCTCAGTGAAAGGGAACCGGCGCTGCAGGGTCCTTTTCTTCTCTATTTTTTTAACAGAAGGCTGAGGGGGTGTCCCGCAGCCCCCGCTCACTATAACATCAAGTATAGTGAGCGGGGCGGTGCGGGGGTCACCCCCGGAGCCCCCGTTTCGTTTTTTTTTTTACACGGACGGCTGCGGGGGTGTCCCCCCCCGCAGCCCCTGCTCACTATACCATGAAGTATAGTGAGCGGGGCAATGCGGGGGACACCCCCGCAGCCCCCGTTTTTATTAAATGCTACCACCAAAGGATCGAACTTTTGGTGTTCGATCCTTTGGTGGTAGCATTTTTCGAACTTTTGGTCATTTCGACCATTTTTTTTTAGAACATTTCAACCTAAACCTCTATTTCAACTAGGGATTCCAATTGATTGCATGAAAATATAACACCGGAGCTGGAGCAGGTACTGGTTAACACTAGGTCAGCCAAATACTTTACCTGTCCCACTCCATGTGGTGGAGCACAGTCTGAATCCGAGACTGCAATTAACAATTACACTGTCATATGTAGAGAATGGTTAAGACAAAATGTTTTTCTAATGCACTCTTTGAAAAATAAAATAATGAATGTATTAATTTAAATATGTAAGGTGTGCTGACTTTTATCCCAAAATAAACGTGCAACCTTTTGTCTGATTATAGTTGCACCTTATAAAAGAAACTATGAAAACAATTGCTCCCCCGGGTGGTGCGCTTATCTAAACATTTTAGTGTAGGAAAAAATGAAAATTGAAATTGCCTGATAATATCAAGTCAATATTTATTAATTGCGCTCAGGAATAATTGTTTTCATAGTTTAATTTTTCTGAGACAGGGGGCTGAGTCTGCGAGCAGGAGTGTGCAGGTATGTGGTGTAACTAATATTACAGTGTACCAAACTGTCTGTACCTAAGCGCACCGCAACCCAGGTGACCCTAAATCTTGTGTACCTTTTAAAAGAGGGTCACTTCAGAGATCGGATGGCTGGGAGCATGTTGTTCGCTCTGCAAGTTGAAGAAGGGTGATGTCTGCAGAGCCAATAGGAAGGGAAGGGATTAACCTGACATTAATCCCTTCATGCAAGTGGCTGGTCCTATACAAATATGTGCAATATGCAAGGTTTTCACAGGGACACAGTATGGTAAGCTAGAGATACCTGGGGTCATCCGGATGACACTGAACCCCTTGACAAAAGTTGGCATCTGTACATTCTTAGCATGAGGAAAATCCCAGTTGTGCCGAGGATGTGGGATGCATGGGCAAGGAAGGTTTCTTTGAAACCTTTCACGTTCTGCAATTTGATACTGACTGCGATAGGTACCTACTAATACATGTAGATTTATGTAAGTTTTATTTGTATACCTGCATGTCACGTTGCAGCCACTTAACAGCCTTGTTCGCCTTATGGATAGTGTCAGGATGGAAGGCAGGCTGCAGACCTACCCTTTTGGTTACTTCCTCTGCATTGCCTGATGGGAATCACCTGTGGTCATGCCCCAGGAACAGTGACCCTAACTGCACTGCCCATTGCACTTCAACTGTGACACAATTAACCTCTCTACATTGCCCGATGAGCACAGACCATGGCCATGTCCAGCAAAGACTGTGCCCCGGGCATGGCCAAGAGATGCAACATGTAGGACATGACCTGCAGCTATGCCAAGTGGGCACTGTGCCTTTGGCCAAGTCCCGAGCATAGTGTGTATGCTTGCCTGCAGTGCCTGCTGTCGCGCTAATGACATGATGCCCCATGACCATGAAAAAAGCTCACCTCTGCCTGAAAGACCAAGGAGGATAGCTCAGTGGCTACGAGAGGTTCGATCCCCGGGTCCACGCTTAGAAACCTCTGGGTATTAAGCGCGTTATAAATAACCTGTAGTGATATTATTATAAAACAGTTAACAAAGTAAAGGAACCCAGATCATCGGTTATGAGTTATATAAACCTGAGGTGTGCTCCAGCCTTGGAGCTTTATTGGCTTGCTGAGGCTTAAGATTTGTAAATAACCCCTCTTTTGGAATGCCCAGTGAAGGTGCAATGGCAAATTAATTATCTAAAGGCAGTATCTCTTTGCAAAAAGGTCTATTATAAAGATTTTCTAAATTATCTCCCTAGACCACTGCAGTGATGTGGGCTTCTGGAGTGTGTGTCTCATATGAATCCCCTTTTGCTACTATTTGCCAAACAGCCCTCCCATCTTTGCGTGCACACGTTTCCTTTAAAGCCTCCAATCTTTTATGTTCTAGATAGAATTTCTTCATTTTGTATTAAAGCTTAGACATTTTCCACAATCCGCACCCTCAATAGATTTGAAAGCTTGCACCAATATCTTTTTTACTCCTTCTGCAATCTTTATCAAACCTGCCATTGCAGATGGAATTAAACATTTTCAGAAATTTACAAGGTTTGGTTAAAAACCTCTTCAAGATGTTTAACCTTTCAAGACATATCTCATGAGGTGCTATATTAAGCTTAGACTCTGCTACAAATCGACCAATCAATGGTTGTGATTTAAAATACGTTGCCAGTTTAACAGAGCTGGTCTCTAAATTTGACAATTTTATACTTCTGCTGATTGCCACTGGGAGTATTGTGTATCAAATCCGTAGTGTCTAACCTCTCTCCCTGGATTTTCAACCAATACCTTGCACATCTTGCCCACCGCATTGCCGCGCTCTGCCCCAACTTCCAGTGCTATGCGGATGACACTCAGCTCATTTTCAGGCTACCCTCAGCCACCTCTTCTCCCTCTCTCATCTCTGACTGTCTGTCCGCCATCCAGGATTGGTGTGCCGCCAATGATCTTTGCCTTAATGCCAGTAAACACCCGCTCCCTCCTTTCCTGTCAGTCTCTGGTCGGCCTCTCTAGGCCCTCTTCCTGCTCGCACGTGTGAGGTCAAAAACCTCAGGGTCATCTTCGACTCCACACTCTCCTTCTCTCCTCACATCTCCGACGTTTCTTAGAAGTCTCACTACCAGTTGCACCTCCTCAGAGGTATTTTTAATTTCCTCTCCTTCGCCTAGAAGCTCACTGTCTACAGAGCTGGACTATTGCAACAGCCTCTTTCTAAATCTGCCTGCTTCTACTCTCTGCCTTCTGCAACTCCTCCAGAACAGGACTACGAGACTTGTCCTTGGCCTCAAGCCCAGGGATCGTATCTCTCCAGGACAGAAATCTCTGCACTGGCTCCCAGTGGCTGCAAGGATTAAGTTCAAAACCCTCTGCATTATCCATAAGGCCTTCTGGGGTCTGGGGCCTCAATACCTTCAACTCTCTCCTCCTAAATATCTTCCTTCTCGAGCTCTTCACTCATCTGCCTCCAACTCCCTCAGGGTCAGTCGCTTCTCCAAGCAACGAGTTGGTGGTAGATCTCTTTCTTCGGCTGGGGCTTCCCTCTGGAACAGCCTCCCTGAAACTTGGGGAGAATCATCTCTGGTTCCGGAAGCACCTCAAAACCTTTCTCTTTGCTTCTGCATTTCTCCTCCTCTCCCCTGACTTCCCGGCTGATACTGAAACTGCACTGGTTCCTGGCCACCCTCTGATCTCGGGCCCAGGTCCCCTCCCCTGCCAGTCGCACTCATGCACTGCCTTCCTGGCAACCCCTGCACTTGGGGACTGTTTTCTGTATCCATACAGTCCCACTATCAGCACTTGACACCTGATGTCTGCACTTACCCTTGCACTTTCCACCTGCTGGCTGTACTTTTACTTTATTTATTTTATTATCCAATGTACTGCACTGTCCCTTCCCCTCCCCCCTGCACTCCTTCCCCTTCCAATGCACTTGCGCGATCTGAATGACACCTGGCCTAGTAGAATTGTTGTCTGTCTTCCCTCTGTTCCCCCTCTCTGGCCTCATCGCGCCTTGAAACACTTGTGTATGGGCGCGTTATAAATGCCATATCAAATCATATCAGATCATTATGTATTATCAATTTAATCGAATTGGATCATGGTCACATTCCACTCTTGCGGTCATATTAAAATCCTCTATTATTCCCCACCTCTCAAAGTTAACCAAAATATACTCTAAATTAGTTTTACATTTTGTTAATCTAAATGTAGGCTTCACCAGAATATTACTGGGCACTGGACCATTGCATGCACGATAGCCATTTTACACCAAACAATGGGCCAAACTCAGTGACTGTTCAGTGCTTCAGGAAACCCTTCTACTCTGTGGGAGAGGAACATTTCATCATCATAGAATAACGTCATTGTTGTAAAAACATTAAAATTATTCAAGCCGCTTTATTTAAAAATTCAAATCCTCCATTTTAAGGACATGTCGGGGTATCACTGTTTTCTCCCTATCTAAGTATACACGAAGCCCCAGGGGCATTACCGTGGGCGGTATTGGCCTGCCGTCGAGGGGCTTATAGCCATTAATACCCCGACCCGTTAGACCGGGGTACTAATAGCATTTTTTTCTGTTCTGAAACGCTTCCGCGTTTTGGAACAGGAAAAACAAAAAGTCAAATAAAATGGCCGCTGGGAAAGGGAAAACTTAGCCCATGTTCCCTTTCCATGGCGGCCATCAGGAGCGGACGCGCTGGGAACAGAAGTGTTCCGAGCGCGTTCGCTCCCGAGAAAAGGAGAAAAAAGAAGGTAAGTGGGGTTGGGAGGGTATAGTTTGGCGGGGGGGTGGAGGGAAAAAAAAACTTACCAGAGTCCCTTGCGGGGGACGAAGGCAGCCTCCAGCCTTGGGGAGGCTCGGAGCGGGGAATGCCCCGTTTCGAGCCTCTTCATAGGCTAAGGGGCTGCCACGCCCCCGCCGGGAACAATCGTAGGCACGTAGGTGCATCCATGGGATTACACCGTTGTATGTCTCGGAAACGAGCCAATCACGTTACGTGTATCCCGTGGACACACCCACGCCGGATACTAATGTTTCTTAAATACTCTTGTCTCATCCTTTCTTTTAATAGAATTTATGCACGGTTCATTGATTTTTCAGGCCGTTCAGATACGACCACATTACCATCGTGTACTGCTCAGAAACCTCTTCAGGTTCCTATATTTATACCCGCGGCTTTCCGCGGGACTGAACTTGGCTGTTTAAGGTGAATTGATGTGAGCAGAAAGCAGAGATTTTTTTTAGCTTATGTATTTTATATGGTTTTCTCTTTTCTTGCTTATAAGGAATAAAGAGTCATTACATTTCTTTATTTTGTGTTTGCGTTTTATCATGTTTTATAAAAAGCCACTTATTTGTCTGTGTTATAATAAAAAATAGAATTGCTCTATTAATCACATGAATTCCATTATTTATTTTATTGTATTACAGACTGCAAACAACTTGTACTATCTGGCCATCATTGGACATGGACTATCAATTGCCTCACTTCTGATTTCCCTTGGAATCTTCTTTTACTTCAAGTAAGAAATGTATATTTTGGTTGACTATTGTTTTCAATTTTTTTGTAGAATCACAATATCTTAAGGTAGCAATTTAAATGTTGCACTTGTGATGTACACGTTGCTTAGGTTGCCATGGTTGAATTACACGCACGCACATGCACACACACACACACAATAACACCACACACATCCTCTCACTCCGAATATGAGGGGTTAATTTATTAGGATGAAAGGCAAGAGAAAACTGAATTAATTAACAATGAGTAAACTTTAAAGCATATGCTGGGTCCCGCTGCTACATTTAATTGATTTTATCTGCTTCTATAAAACACTGCCTTATATTCAGTGTTTGCTTGCTGCCTCATTGGAATTTGTAAATGTATTCCATACAGTTTGCGTTGTGCTTCAGCGTTATTGGGCCAAGAGCTAATGGGCAGTCTTCAAAAATACTTTTTCTTGAGTTACTGTTTCAGTACACCTTGGCTTCCTCTTCTCTTAGGGCAGTACCACTTTGTGATACTTCCAAAATATTGAGGCCACAAATTGGCTGCAACATGAACAGTGTGATAGGGGAGCATCAGGGGCATGAGTGTATGAATGAAAGCACATGAATCGTTTTAGGCACATTAAGGAAATGGGTAGGGTTAAATCCACACCATCAAACGAAGGCGATGTATTTATCCATCAGCATTAATATATGTAGGTAGATGTATATTATAGACTTAGGGTAGCAACACTATTGTCAAGGTTGCATGACACTTTACTCAGGGTAATCCCCAAATCGTTTTCTCCCGTCACCTTTGACCTCGTCCATGAACGTTCTTCAAATTTGGCAACTGATCTGTCCATATCCTTACACTTAGGAAAGTATTCTAGAGATTTTACTGTACTAAAAGAATGTTAAATAATTGCTGTTTTTTGCATTGGATTTCTACCAACCAAATTAACATCCTTTTGGGACACAAATCTCAAAATAGACTGGTTCAATTTTCGAGTTTTTAGGCACACGCCTAGCTCTTAGCCACATCTGTTGCACACCATAATTATTCGGAAAATCCTAAAGGCCAAACTAGAGATATTCACTTTTTAAAATGAAAAAAAAGCTCTTTAATTCTGATATGTGCTGTAGGTCCGGAGTAAAAGGAAATGTGCATGTTGCTGACACCTTGTCCATCAACAACCCTCTAGGAATTAATGTATGCACCAATAAAATGTGCTAGATACAAGTTATGTTGTGTTATGTTAAGTGGCATTTTCTTATAGCACCTGTCGCCATACCAGCGCTGTTGGGAAAACCGTAGTCTGTGTTGAAAAGTAATGAAAGGAGTGGTAAAATGCATGTTTGCGTTTATAGCCAAATCGAAGGTAGGTAGATAATGAATTGGTCTCTAACAGCAGCTCATATTACAAAGGTGTGAGGACCGGTGGTTTGTGAAATTGTCAAAGAGTCAAGCTATGTGAACAGATGGACCCATTTTTTTTCATGGGACACAGCTGTATTCTGCGGGATGCAGTGCACAAAGGTGCGCACAATGGTCCGGTGAAGGACGAAAGCATATTAGTTTTAGTCATGCGATGCATATCATATAGGCATGGGAAGGAGTGCAATGTTTCACCTAACTGACTCTTCTTGTGCTCCTGATTTACCCGCGAGGGAGGGAGGGTGGGTGGCGGTTAACACTTGATTTGGGCATGAGATCGGGACTAAGTGTGTGAGGGAAAAGGTGGCGTAGGATGTGTATGTGTAGGTAACAGTTTATTTACCATGGAGTCGATGTGAAGGGATAGGGTCAAGTCTGTATCCATAATGCATCTGAGATCTTTTACTGTGTTGGAGGTGGTGGGAGGTAGGCCTAGAGAGAGCGGCCATCAGTGGTTTGAGGGAAGAGGGCGGTCTTCCACCACAGCATGACCTCAGTTTTGCCTGGATTGATTAGGAGGTTGTTGGCTGTCATCCAGCGTTCTTTCTCCTGAGAGGCAGGTTGCGAGATCAGGGGAGGTAGACGTGGCGCTATTTAGGATTTTGAAGATGATTTGGGTATTGTCTGAGTAATTGTAGCACGACAGACCGTGGTATCGAATTAGTGTGGGTAGCGGGCTCAGGTAGAGGTTAAAGGCGAACGGGGAAACAGAGGCACCCTGCGGCACTCCATGGGTGACTGGGTGGGGAACCGAGCAGAATGGAGGTATGTGTACTTTATGAGATCTGTTGAAGCGGAAGGAGGATATCCAATTCAGAGCTGAACCCTGATGCTGAGGGTGTGTAGACTCTTGGTGAGGATGGAGTGGTCAATGGTGTTGAACGCTGCCAAGACGTTGAGTATGATTAGGGCGGTGCAATCTTCTGAGTCCGAGTGTCTTTTAAGATCGTCCCAGATGGAGACTAGGCAGGATTCAGTTCCTCGTATAGGTCTGAAGCCAGATTGGGCAGAGTCGAAGATCTTGTTTGATTCTAAGCAGAGGCATAGTTGTAAGTATGCCGTGCAGTCAGCTAACTTAGCTATATAGCAGTTCTTTGAGATGGGTCTGTAGTTTGTCGGGACAAGAGGGTTGAGGGGGGGTCTTTATGAGGAGGGACTTGATGTAAAGTCTGCTGGGAAGGTACCAGAAGTGAGTGATGAGTTGACAATGTATCTTGTGAGGTCGCCGGCACAGATGGCTGTCAAGATTTCTTTTAGCAGTGAGTGGGGCCAGGGGTTCCCAGGGGATCCTGAGACGATCCTGAGTGATAGTAGCTTGAGGAATTCTGGGGGAGAGTGGCAGGGTTCGAAATTAGGGGAGCTGGGAGCTATTTAGCTCTGGCTTCTAGAATAGCAGAACCTGGTTAACTTGACACCAACAGCTACCACAAGCTACTTTTGGCTCCTAGGGCCAATTGGTGCCTTCCAAACATGTAAATGTGACATTAACCTTGAGTATTTCAGAATGTTAATAAATAGGAATTAGAACACATCTAATACACATTTAAACACAATGGTGCATTAAAAATATACAACAAGTTGAATGAGCAGCTCTGGTAGCTCCTGTTTCTCCAGGATATGGTTCAAGATTTTCCGTTTTTTTAGGGTTGGGGTGAACCATCTGGGTGAATGGCCTTGTGTGTTAGAGAAAGATCTGATGGGGGAGAGGGAGTTGAGTGCTTCTAAAAGCCAGTGATTGAAGTTAGAGATTGTGATCTGACCAGAATAGAAGGGGTGGAGGTCAAGGAGGCTAGTAGGGTCTCTGCCAGATCAGGAGTCACTTTGATTTCCTTCCAGAGGTGGGATTACGTTAGTGGCACCGGAACTGCCAGAGGGGCAGATGGGTTCACAGAGGAGAGGGTGAAGAGGATGGCAGAGTGGTCAGAACAGACATACCGGCATGGAGGTAGTTTGCTTAGGAGGTCTAGTGAACTGAAGATTGCGTCTAGGGTGTGACCAGCAGAGTGAGTTGGCCCAGAGACTAGCTGTGCTAGATGCATGGGTTCCACGTCATCCAGTAGTGGTCGGGTCATTGGGCTATGTAGCATGTCGAACCAGATGTTGAAATCGCCTAATACTGCAAGCTGGGGGTGGAGACTATGATGGATGCTATGGAGTAACTTAGTGATTCCCCAAAGCTTCTATTGTATCCCTGGGGTCACTAGGTGAGCATGACGCTGTGAGTATAAGAGGTTGAGAGCAGGAATTCTACCAAGAGGGATTCCCAGTCTGTGTTGCGGGCCTGTTCAGCAGAGTGCGAGGTGGATAGGGAGGCTTTGTGAAGGATGGCAATGCTGCTTGCCCTGATGGCCCTGTTTTGCATAATACATTTGTAACCCGTTGGGAAGGCTTCATCTGCAGTCGGCCGGAAGTCTTCGGAGAACCAGGTTATTGATATTTTATTTCTATCGCGCTTGTACACAAATGTTTCAGAACGCGACAAGGCAAGGGAGGGGAACAGGGGAGAACAAAACAGCGATCTTGCGTGATGAAGAGGATGTTGGGGCATTCTGATGAGTAGGTTGTAAATATTGTGATGATTCTCTGCGACGCATCTGGCATTGATGAGAATGCAATTCAGATGACTGTTTAGTCATTTGTTTGAAGTCGTGGGGTTAGATTCTGGATGGTTGCTCGGAGAGGAGAAGGGGTGATCACTGAGGGATGGGGCTGGTTTGATGCAGAGGCAGTAGGGGGTGATGCTGATGCAGTGATAGAGGCTGTGAAGGTGAGAGAAGGCTGCAAGGAGAGGCTGGGCAGTTGGCTTGTGGTGTGGCAGAGAGAGATGCTGGGAATCGGTGCAGCATACGCAATGTGAGATGTGTGTGTGGGAGGAGCCTCGGTAAGGGGAGGCAGTTGGTTTCTAGTGGAGGCTGATGGGACAGAAGCCCTACGCAAGATTGATGGATGTGTGGTGGGTGTCTATGCGCAGGAGGGTATGGATTAGTGTGCTAGGTGCTGGGGCGACATAGGTTAGTCGAGGTGAATGTTGTAGTGTTGGAGAAGGAGAAGGGGTTGGATGGTGTCTGAGATGAGGTTGGATTTCCAGTTGGGAGGGGCAGTCCGTTAGCAGTCGCCTAGAGGTGGGTAGGGAAGAGTGCATGGCGTGTGGACCTTGGGTGCTATTTAGCTGGTTAAGCATGAGATTTCACTGGGTTTGTGGGTGTTGGGGAGGATGCTAGGATGTAGGTGTGAGTTATTTGTATCTCTGGGTTGTAGGTAGGGGGAGTTTTGCTCGATAGGAATGGTGCTGGAGGCCAGGTGTCTATTCTTAAGGTTTTTTGAGGGAGCTGGGCGTGTGTGGCTAAGGGTTGGAGGGTGTCAGCCGAGTGAGGGGTGTAGGCAAGGATTGCACGTGAGGTGCTTAGAGATGCAAAGCGGGATCTGAATAGGGTGGTGAGGTGTGCTAGTGGGGAGGGGAGCTTGTGGGGGTGGAAGTGCAGTGGTCCAAAGTTGGGTGGGCCTTGTGGGAGGGAGAGAGCTGGAAAGACCAGCTATGTGAGGGAATGTGGATGATCGAAGGGGTGCTAAGGGGAGGGTTGTCTTGGCGAGAAGGGCTGCTAGTTTGTGAGGGACGTGGGGACATGTAAGGCTGGTGTCTGACTGGATGAATAGGGGCCTTTCAGCACCAATTGAAACCTCTAATTTTGGAGCTGTTAGTCATAGTGAGAGATTGTGAGTGTGGAGGTGGTAACTATGAGGGAGGTCGGGAGTTACTTACTCAGGTTTTTAGGGGGTGTTGAAATTATCTCAAGGCAGCTTTACCTGGTTCTGGACGGGACACTGCAGTGCCTCCAAGAGTCGAAATTAGAGTGTGGCAAAATATCACAGAGGAGAGAGCAAATGTGGCAGACTTACATAGGTAAGATTCTGTGAGGCAAAATGGAAGTGTGGCAGAATGTCGCAGTGGCAAGATTCAAAGTAGCGAACCCAAATTTGGAACACTGGGAGCTAAATGCAAATGTGGGAGAATATAAAAGTGGTGAGATTCAAAGTAGAAAACCTAATTTGGGAACATTTGCGAGGCAATATGCAATTGTGGCAAAGTACAACAGCAGCGAGATCCAATGTAGCAAACCTACATTTTGAACACTGCACAGCAAAATGCAACTGTGGCAAAATACAACAGTGGCGAGATTCACAGTGGCAAGCCTTTATTTGAAACACTCAGGGAAGCAAAATGCAAGTGTGGCAAACTATAACTGTGGTGGGATTCAAAGTATCAAACCTAAACTGGGAAAACTCTGGGAAGCAAAATGCAAGTGTGGCAAAATACAACAGTGGCGAGATTCACAGTGGCAAGCCTTTATTTGAAAACTCTGGGAAGCAAAATGCAACCGTGGCGAGATTCACAGTAGGTGTCCCTTACCTGGATGTTGCTGTTGGTAAGAGCATAGCGCCTGGCAGGGCTATGGCACCAGGCAAACAGGCAAACGGGGACGGAAGGTGCCCTGAGGTAGGTGCCCTTAACCAGTGCCCTTCGCCGGCTGCTATGGGGGAGAGCTTCAAGTACGGTCTTCCGGGTCATGTGAACAGGGGAACACCAAAAGGATGCAGCGAGGGTGGGTAGTGGGAGGTGGAGCTATCTCACAGGGGCCGGGGAGCGCGGGAGAGCACTTTTAGCAAGAGAAATGGCCCAACATTTTTAAAATATTCTCGGCATCAGGGAAATGGGAGATTTTTGTCTCAGTCACTGGGTCCTCTTGGCGTTTGGATCACGTGACCAGGGGGACACCAATAGGATGCGGTGAAGGCGGTCAGTGGGAGGCGAGAGGAAGAGCTGGCTCGCAGGTGCCAGGAAGCACAGTGAGGGTGCTTTTAGCAAGAGAAATGCCCCAAAATGATGAAAATATCATGCAAGGGCTACTCAAAACCTAGATCGCTTCCTCTTGTTCACAGCATTGGGGTAAGTGAGTACAATAGGCACAGATAACACTCACGAACAGTAGTAACAGATAACACATCCAGACCATAAACAGAAAAAATAAATATGTACAGGATATTGAAATACAAGGGAGCACCGTAGGCACAATAAAATGCATGGACAATGCGCACATAGACAACAGGCATGGAATTACTATGCCCACAATGCAGACACAGAATATAATTCAGCACAATGGGCAGAGCAACATCCACTGACAGTACGATATGGTAGGTAGCTCAAATCCATGCTTTAGTAAAAGTGAGTCCTGTGTGTAGTGGTGTAGTGTGTCATATCTAAGGAGGGTGTGAGGCAGGTCAGAAGGACTCGAAGGCCAAGGGGAAGCCATCTAATGAATGACGCAAACCCTGAAGGTGCCATATGGGGAATCACCAAGATTCCATCCCGCTGATGTAAAACCAACAAACAGGCCCCTCGAAAGCTCCTCTATAAGTAAAACCTTCAAGATGGGAAAATCTTCTGTGTATTGCATGGGCAAAAACCTGGGCTCACTGCACCAGAGCCCTGGCTGATACACTGTAGTGGGGATCAGAGACACGAAGACAAACAATCAGCTAAGTATTATAGTGAGAGTTCATTAAGTCCAGTGAGTAAACCATTCAAATAGCTGACGGTTTGTGAGCCTGCTCAAACTGTAGAACAAACTCTCAACATGAACAATAGTGGCAGTGTGGCGGGGGACTCTGAAAACTGCTGCAGTTATGGAATTATTCCAGAGCAGTTGGTGATCAATTTTTTTGATAACTTTCATAGTTTTTTCTCCAATCATTTTCATCATCCACGGTCGCAGTTGTCTACCGGCAGCAGAGATCCATTGTTGATGAAGATCTATTTCCCTTGTCGGATCTTATCTCCAAGTTTTCGGAAGGCCCAGGCTTGGGCCTACTTTGCACCTCGATGATGTCCGAGGCAGGCAAGAGAAGTCTCTTCAGGGCCTGCGTGAAATGCAGCCTGAAGTACGCCTATGCTGAGGATCGACACTTCAAGTGTCTGAATTGACTGCATCCTGACCATGATAAAGACGGATGTGAGATTTGCTGAGGACCACAACCCTGTCTGTCGACAACCTCATCTCAAACCACCTCATCAATGATCTCACTGATGGCTCCGTCGACAACCACCATCATTACTTCGTCGACGAGAGACCCAACAACGACTGTCGTTTCTACAGTCATGACGACGTCAACTCCAAGAGTGGCTCTGCCTCTACAGTCTTCCTGTGCTGTGGCTGTTCCGACCATGACTGCAGCAGGAACGCCACCCAAGATGCAGGTTCCCATCATCGTATCATTCCCTAAGGGTTTGGGTAGGTTGAGGGAGCTGCAGCCTCTGGTGGACTTCCTACCTTGGCCCGTGGGAATGTCCACTCCGGTGCTGGTGGGGTCTCTGGGGAAATCCACATTCATTTATACTAGCTCTGATGATGAGCACTTGTCTGAGGACTACTACACAGACCACGAAGGGGGCCTCCTGCCAAAGTCCCAGGAGGGATCTCCACAAGAGGAGCCTGATCAACCATTTGCTCCTCTGAGGCATTCCAGCCCAGATCTGTTACCGTTATTCTCACCACCTTTCACACCTTGGTGTCAGAGCCAGAGATCCAACAAAGGCTGCCTGCTGCCCCTGTGCCGGGCCCAAAGCATAACCCTCCCATGGCCCGACCAGTAGTCCTCCCAGACCTAAGCGTCTTCCTAGCTTTGCGAGGCCAAAACATCAGGTGAGTCCATCTGGGCTGCAGCACCCGCCAATGCCACCCTGTAGGGCTTTAACCCCAGTGGAGGAGGTGCTGCCGCGTACTGTCACCCCGGTATGGATACAGATACCACGGCCACTCTTAGGGACGAGAATGAAGATTATGACCCTGTTGACGGGGAACCTCTGGGCACTGACCAGCCTACCAGAGCTTCACCACTGGACAAGATGGCTCATTCCATGCCATGATTTCGAGAACATCCTAGCTCTTCAGTCTGGTGCCAGAGGAAAAGAAGACGGAGAGTTTTTTGTTTCAGCAGCGTGAGCCCTAAAGAAAGAGCGTCATGTCGGTTTCTTTGTTGGATGATGTCTGGAAGGAAGCCCTGTCCCTGATAAAAACACCAAGTACCACACCTTCCAAGAGAGACTGGCTGGAGAAGAAGACCAGCGTTCCGGGCTCGGCCCCCAGGTGCCTACAGTCACAGCCTTCTCTGCATTTGGCAGTGTCAGCGGTGTCGGCCGCCACCAGGAAGCACTCCTCCAAACCATTGCGATCCTCCATGATGCCCCCAGACAAGGAAGGCAAGAAGCTGGATGCGATGGGCAAGCGGATCAATTACACCACAGCTTCCACCGTCAAGGAAGGCCAATGCCCGAGCCATCCTGTCTCGCTATGACAGGGAGCTCTGGTAGAAGCTTGGGTCAATTTTGGACTTGCTGCCAGACGACAAGAAGGCTGAAGCCCTGTCCCTGTTCCAGGAGGGTGAGGTGGCCTGGGAAAATGCCATCATGGTGGTGCAGGACATAGTGAACATTGGATTCTGCCAGATTGGCAATGGGGTGGCCCTCTGACACCAGGGTTGGCTAAAGGCCACGAACTTCAGAGTGGACGTGCATTCTAAGGTAGTGGTAATGCCCTTTGATGGGGACAGTTTGTTTGGCAATGCTGTGGACGAGACACTCCAAGCAATTAAAACAGATACAGAGACAACACGCTCGCTGGGGACACTACAGCAGAGGAGATCATCATCCTTTTGGTCCTCAAGAGGGAAGCCCAGCGGGGTCCTCCAAAGGGTATATTACCCTCTTTCATCAGTCTTCCCACTCCACAACCCAGGAATCCTTCATAGGGCACTCACAGGTCTACGGCAGCAGAGGCCAGCGTCGTCGTCGCCCACAGGCTAGGACACAGAAGCCCAAGCACACGTGGACCATCCATGGACCCGGGCCCCCACTTTCTCACCCCTATGGGAGGCCAGCTAGCGAACGTTGTCGACCAGTGGAAGACCATCACCATGGACAAATGGGTTCTGGACTTTCTTCATCAGGGGCACACCTTGGAATTCCAATCCAGGTGCCATTGCATACCTCTTGTGGTGCGTTAAGAACTGCACATGGCTCGGGGGGCGTGGCTTGGAAGCCATGTGAAAAGACGTGCCTGTACGGGGGCTCCCGCTGATCCGTACATTATCCGACTGATACCGCGCAAGGACCGTTACGATCTGGCTAAGATTGGGATGACTGCGTACATGAAGGTCGGCTGCACGTGAGGATACATTTTTACACGGGTTCGCATTGCGTACGTGTACTTAGGAGCCGTGTGAAGCGCCGGTGGCGAGACCTCGACGAGCGACAAAATGGCCGCCGCCGCTTGACGAGGGGACAAAGGAGCGGTGGATCGGGACCTCAGTGACGGCTCCCACAGCATACTCTGGGCGCTACGAAGGAGGCAACGCGACCCGGCCCATCTGGGGGAGCGCAGGACAACAGCTGTGGCTGAGATTGTTGGGCGAGCTGGGACTCTCCATCTGAGTTGTGGTGCATGGGCATAGTGCCTCCCTGCCTTGGACCGGAGCGCGGCCAGAAGGACGCTCCTGACGGGAGATATGTCGATCAAGCTTCTGAGAGCGAAGAATAAACAGCCCACGCTCGACGACTACGCCAAGACGCCGCCCGGCCCGGAAGGAGCCAGGAGCAAGGAGAAGGCTCAGACCAAGGAGATGGCCGCCGGTGGTGCGAACCAGGAGGTCCTCACTGCGATCGCGGACCTGAAGGCGACGTGGGAGACCAAGCTCCAACTTGCTGTGGCCGAATTGAAAACTGCAATGGAACTACAGGTTGGGGCGGTGCAGGAGGACGTGAACCTCCTGAGACAGGATGTGCGAGCCCTGGCTGAGCGCACGGAAACTTTGGAAAAGGAAATGGGCCCAACTGTGGCGGACTGTACAGCACATAAGCGTGATATCCATGCCCTGGTGCAGCGGGTGGGCAACTTGGAAAGCAGGGCTGAAGAGGCGGAAGGACGTGCCCGGAGAAATAACGTTCGCATCATGGGCTTGCCGGAGGGGGCTGAAGGCCAGAATCCCACGGAGTTTATTGAGAACTTGCTGCTGCAGGAGATCACTAGGGGAGCCCTGTCGCAGGGGTTTGCGGTGGAGAGGGCGCACAGGGCCTTGATTAGGAGACCACCGCCAGGGAATCCGCCCAGGCCAGTGATCGCGAAGATCCTCAATTATCGGGAAAGGATCCTCGAACACTTTCGCAAGGGGGGCACCATACAGCGAGGAGAGGCGACCATTACTGCTTACCCCGATTACACCTTGCAAGTGCAGCGCAGTCGCATGAACTATGGGGCGGTTAAGAGGCGATTGAGAGCAGCTGGGTACAAGTATATGTTGCTCTACCCGGCCAGACTGAAGGTTTTCTTCAAGACCAAGATGCTGTTCTTTGACACTCCGGAGGAGGCCATGGAGTGGCTCGATGCACAGAACTGTCCTCAGGAGCCGGAGGAGCGAACGGCGGGCGAAACGGGAAGAGTTAAGTGACGCTGCGGGCCCGGTCGGGCTATGAACATTGGGACTGGAATATAGTCTTTGGGACCTTGTTATGGAAGAGTATGCGTTGAGAGTTTGGAACAGGGTCAGTGCGCGCGGAGACGGATGCTAGGGTGAGGAGCCTCCAGGGGCTGTTCTTTGTACCCCAGTTTGAGTTTAGGTTAGTCGATGTGTGTGGGGTGACACCCTGTCGGGTTCTCTACTTGGGTTTCCAGAGAGAACCGAACACGGGGATGCCTGAGATCCAGGGATGGAGCTGGGCAGTTGGTTGGGTTAGGGGGGTGGGGTGGGTTAGTTGTAATATGAGCCTGGGAGTGAAACTGGAAATGGGGGTCCTTGAGGCGGGGGGGAGGCGAGCAGACTTGGGAAGGAGGGGGGAGCTATTGATAAATCATGGGGGACCTTAGAATACTAACGTGGAACGTTAGAGGGCTTAACAGCTACCTTAAGCGTAACAAGGTCATGTTGTACCTTAAAAGGCAAAAGATAGATGTCGCCTTGTTACAGGAGACGCATCTGACACGGGATAAACTGGAACTGGTGGGGAGGAAGTGGAAAGGGACAGTAGTTGGATCTGCATACTCTGCCTATGCTAGAGGTGTTCTGGTTTGGGTCGCACCACATGTCCCGTTTAAGCTACTTGAGGAGGTTGTGGAGTCTGATGGGAGGCTGGTCATGGTAAGGGGGCTTGTGGAAAATAAAGTGGTGTGTATTATAAATACTTATGCTCCCAACCAGAACACGGCGACGTACTTTAGGACGCTGTGCACTAGACTCGGTGAAGGGATGGGGGGTCCGGTGATTTGGGGTGGGGACTTTAATTGTGTACTAAACCCCAGGGAGGACAGGTCGGATGACAGGATGGTCAGGCCCAGCCCGGCGGCTAGGGTACTGCAGACGCTGCTGGTAGACCTTGGCCTGGCGGACGTGTGGAGGACGAGACACCCTGGCGTGAGGCAATATTCGCATTATTCGGCCCCGCACCAGCTGCACACAAGGCTGGATTACTTTTTCGCCACTCCGGACGTTGTCGCGGAGTGTGACCAGATAGAATATAGGGCGAGAGTCCTTTCGGACCACTCGCCCAGGTCATGCGATGGCAGCTTCGTCCCCCACGTGCGCGAATTCCAACATGGCGCCTTAGAGCGGAAGCGCTCAAGGATCCAGTCTTCAGGGAGGACATGAGGGAGGAGATAGTTGCTTATTTTGAGGCGAATACAGGTAGTGTCAAGTCGGCTGGAACTTTGTGGGAGGCCTTTAAGGTTGTAATGAGGGGTGTTGCCATTGCGAAGTCCAAAGGATTAATGGGTGGAGTCCTGGCTGATCTGCGTAAGGCCGAGATTGAGTTGGAGAAAGAGCTGGAGGAGGGCGGGATTGATACGGAGGCGGTCACTAATCTGCAGCAGAGGTGTGCAGAACACTGGGACAGGCTCTGTAATCTGAATTACAGGAAGTACATTGAGAGGTTGCATGCAGGGGGGGATAAGACGGGCAGGCTTCTTGCTTGGCTGTATAAGAGCGAGACCCCGAGAGCCCCGATCTGTTATCACTGAAAAGGGCGTGGAGATGGACACCCAGGAAGGGGTGAATGGGGCATTCGCGGAATATTATCAAGCATTATATGAGGATCGAGAAGGGGGGAGCAGGGAGGAGATAGAGGTAGTACTCGAGGACATAGGCCTGCCCAGGATAAGTGATGAAGAGCGAGAGGAGATGGATGCTCCGATCACTCTGGAGGAGCTGCAGGAGATTGTGCGGCAGCTACCCACTTGCAAGGCCCCAGGAGCAGATGGGTTCCCCAGTGAATTTTATAAAGCGTACGGTGAAGAGGTGCTCCCGCCCATGCTGGAGATGCTTAATGAAGCGTTCGAGGTGGGGCGGCTGCCGGAATCGCTCAGGGAGGCGATTATAGTACCGCTCCCCAAACCCAATAAACCGGGACAGGATTGTGGCTCCTACCGGCCCCTGTCGATGCTGAACCAGGACAGCAAGATCCTAACAGCTGTCCAAGCGGCCAGAATGCGGAGGGTGATAGGCAAGCTGATCCATCGTGACCAGACGGGCTATGTCCCGAATAGGAATATTCCTCATAATCATAGACGCCTTCACAGGGTGGTTGAATGGGGGTGCAATGAGGACAGCGAAATGGTGATAGTGGCGTTGGACGCGATTAAAGCGTTCAACTCTGTTTGATGGCCGTGGCTGCTGGCGGCTTTGGGGCGGTTCGGACTGGGACCAGGCTACATGAGGTGGGCCGAGCTATTATATAGTGCGCCTCTGGCTAAGGTCCGTACGGGCGCAGTGGTGTCAGATAGATGGCAGTTGGGCAGAGGCACTAGGCAGGGGTGTCCTTGGTCTCCAATGTTGTATATACTGGCCCTCGAACCCTTAGCAATTTACCTCCGGCAGCAGTATGACCCGGTGGGCATCGAGGTGGGAGGGGAGTGCCATCTTATATCCCTGTATGCAGACGATATGCTGTTATACTTGAAACATCCGGAAGAGAATTTGCAGTATATCTGGGAGGTACTGGAGAGGTACGCCTGGTTGTCCGGCATAGCGGTCAACCCTCAGAAATCCGCACTATTCCCGTTAGGTGGTTATGTGGGGATACCGGTGGAGAGGTTGCCAGTGCTGCGGATCCCGTGGGCGACGAGCTCCTTCCGGTACCTGGGCATTGACGTGTATCACTCGACCGAGGAAGAACACAGGCTTAATACCGAACTAGCTGTGGGAAAGATTGAGAGGTGCATGAGGTTCTGGGAAAGATTGCCTTTAGCTATGATGGGCCGGGGAGCTATGCTCAAAATGGTGGTGCTGCCCAGGCTTCTGCATTACTTTAATAACATCCCGTATATGATACCTAGGAAGTTTTTTGCTAGGTTACATAGTGTATGTAGGAATTTCCTATGGCATGGCACGCGCAACAGGGTCGCATTATGGAAATTGCAGAACTCTTATGAGAAAGGTGGCGTGAAGCTGCCGAACTTTGAGGCCTATTATATAGCAGCGCAATTGCAGTATGTGGCCGGGTGGCTCTCAGACGAATGGACCTCCGAACACAGGCTGCTGGCGAAAGACTGTTCCCCCTTCTATCTGCGGGAGGTGATCTGGGTGACCGGTTCATGGATGAGGGGGCGCCCTGGGATGCTAGCCTTGGGCGGGAACATATGGCGGCGGGCCTGTCGGATGATGGGTGACCCCTTGCCGTGTATGCCGCAGTTCCCTCTGGTCGCCCTGGCGAAGGAGGACGGGCAGCTGAGAGCTATTCTCCGGACATACTGGGAGTCAGTGGGGTTGGTCACTATGGGCGACATCTGGCAAGATGGGACCCTGATGGAGTTCGATGAACTGGAGGCAGGGTCGGGGCTACACAGAGGTCAATATGTGACATATCATAGGGTGGTCCGGGAGGTCCGGAGCACGTGGCCCGAACTACTTTGGCCGATGAACCGGATGCCACGCTGGAAATAATGTATGACGCATCGGAGGGTGGGCACGAGGTCTCCAGGTTGTACGAGATGTTGATGACGAAGGTTGGGAAGGACTTGGGGCACCTGAGACTGGAATGGGAAGCAGAGATGGGGGCCTCGATGGCGGATGGGATGTGGGAGCGCGCCATGGGGTACCACAAAAAGGTATCGAGGAACGCCAGGTTTAAGCAGATACAGCTCTATATTACGCACAGGGCATATATGACCCCCCCTTAGAATTTCCAGATTTCTGGATAATGGGCGCCAGGCGTGCCCCAAGTGTAACGAAGAGAATGCGGACATGATACACATGTTCTGGGCATGCCCAGTGATTGCAGCCTACTGGGGTGAAGTGGCGCGGAAGCTGGCAGGGAAGGGTATCACACTTAGGGTGGATTCGGCTTGGGCCTGTCTGCTGGGAGGGTATCCCAGGGCGCGTAAGCTTCGACATGTTGAGAAACTTAAAGATCTGGCCTATGTGCTTGCTAAACGCAGGATAGCCATGGGGTGGAAGTCATGTCATAAGCCGCGAGTGGAGGTCTGGTGGCGAGATCTCCAAAAATGGGCTGATGCCGAAACGGCAGCGTGGCAGGATGGCAGTATGGCAGGGGAGGAGGAAGAAACGGGCTCTCTCATGGCATGGAAGTTATTGTTAGCTGAGCTGTTTGGTATGGGGTCGGCCTCGGCTGGACTTGAGAGCGATGAGGCCCCACCGCATGGAACGGACACTGATGGCGGACACTCTACAGGCTCATAGGGGGGAGGGATGGGGATTGCAGTGCCTTATTTTTTGTTTGTTTGGTTTTTGTTGTTTGAGGTGTTTATTTATGTTATAAAATAAAAATATATTTAAAAAAAAAAAAAAAGAACTGCACATGGCTCAACTGCTGCAGGAGGTTCAAGCCATGTTCAGAAAAGGGGCGATGGAGCCAGTCCATCAGCAACTCTGGGGCTCTGGAGTCTACTCCAGATACTTTCTGGTATAGAAAAAGTCAGGAAAGTGGCAGCCATTCCTAGACTTAAGACGCCTCAACAAGTACTTGAAGTCCCAGAAGTTCAGGATGGTCACATTGCAGCACATGCTCAACCAGCTGGAGAAAGGGGATTTCCTGGCGACTGGAGCATGCCTACTTTCATGTCCCCATTCACCCGAAACATCAGAGGTTCCTACATTGTGTGGTCCAGAAATGGCACTATCAGTTCAAGGCCCTGCCCTTCGGCCTGAAATCGGCACCAAGGGTGTTCATGAAGTGCCTGGCTCCGGTGGCAACGCATCTACGCCTACCCTTATCGGGATGACTGGCTCATCCGATCCCTGCTCTCATGCACTAGCGGACCAGCACAAAGAAGAGACCATGTGCCTGCTGGCAGAACTCAGATTCTCCATCAATTATCCATAGTGCTGCGTGGAGCCATCACAGAACGCTCTGTTCCTGGTCACCCGTCTCAACAGGCTTGCATGCCTGGCTACCCCCTCGGAAGAAGGTACAGCACCTGTCATTGGTGCAATCCACACCAGTGTGAGCTATCAAGTCGCTGTTGGGTATGATATCCTTTTGCATCCACCTTGTTCCATTTTGCAGGCTCCAGATGAAGCCTCTTCAAGAGTTTCTGGACACTCAGTGGCTGCAGGTCACAGGCACTTGGACGGACAAGATCGCCCTCACCCACAAGTTCTGGCAAGCTCTCACGCAAGGAGCTCTGTTTCAAACCCCACCGTACTAGGTCACGGTCATCACAGATGCCTCCCTGGAAGGGTGAGGGGGCTCAAGCTGGACAGTTGCACGTCCAAGGCCTCTGGCTCCTGGAGGAAAAAGACTTCCACATCAACGTCCTGGAGCTCTGGGCAGTCTTCTGGGCACTCAAATCATTCCACCCTCAGCTGCGGGGGAAGGTGGGGTGGATCTTCACGGACAACACCACCACCATGTTCTACATCTGGAGGCAGGGAGTGACGCGCTCCCTTGACCTCTCCCTGGAAGACCAGTACCTGTGGCACTGGGCCATTCTTCAGGGCATGTTCCTCGTCCCCTTCCACCTGGTGGGCACCAAGAACAGCATCTCAAAAGTCACTCAGCAGGCAGCTGTAGTCCTGCCACAAGTGGAAACTTCATCATCAGGTATCCCTTCTTGTCCGCAAGTGGGGTCAATCCCAGATCGACCTCTTCCTGACGGCAGCCAACTCCAAGTGCCAGAGGTTCGCCAGCAGGTTTCCTCAACCAAGGAGCCTGGGGGATGCCTTTTTCGTTCCTGTGGGACGGGCTCTTCCTGTATGCCTTCATTCCGTTTCCACTCCTGCTTCGTGTGATCAACACACTCAGGTGTTGCCATTGCAGGGTGATCCTCATTGCTTCGGCTTGGCCGTGGCAGATCTGGTACACGGACCTGCTCCGTCTGGCAGTGGCCCTGTCCATCCGACTGCCTCCACTTCCCGATCTTCTCTCCAAAGAAAACGGTTCTATTCTGCATCACGACCCAGCATCGCTGAGCCTCATGGCCTGGCTCCTGCAGCCCTACAGTTTGGCCATTATTCCCTGCCGCTGGAATGTAAGAAGTACCCGGACAAAGCCAGAGCTTCCTCTATGCTGTCTTGCTACGGCCACAAATGGAAATGCTTCACAGTGTGGGGCGGGTCTCAGAAGATTATGGCTCTGCATGTCACAGCTCTGCAGCGCCTTCCGTACCTGCTTTCGCTGGCTAAGGCTGGCCTGGCTCACGCCTCTATCAAGGCTTGTCAAGGTGTTCCTCAAAGGCCTCTTGAGGACTTGTTCACCAGTGAAGACTCCTGCTCCAGCTTGGGAGCTCAACGTGGTTTTGACTTAAGCTCATGGGGACCCTGTTTGAACCGATGCATCAGGCCACTTTGAAGTTTCTCTTGTGCAAGACAGCTTTTCCAGTGGTCATCACCTCAGCCAGGTGGGTCAGGGAAATCCAGCCCCTCTCCTGAAGGCAGCCATACTTTTCCTTCCACGCGGCGAGGGTGGTGCTACGGACTGATCCCATGTCGAAGGTTCCTTCAGAATGCCACCTCAACGAGCCCTTGGTTCTGCCAGTCTTCTTCTCCAAACCTTCTACACCGTGAAAATGGACGATGTATTCACTGGATGTTGCTCGTACCTCGAAGTAGTATGTGGCACACACAAAGGATTTTCGGAAGACATCTCAACTCTGAATTTTGGCAGAGTGGGGCATGGGAAGGCCCTGTCTAAGGCTTCCATTTCCCGTTGACTATCCGGCTGCATCATGCCCTGCCATAGTCTGGCCAACAGACCTCTTCCAGGCTGGACGAGAGCCCATTCCACCAGAGACATTGCAGCGATGACAGCATTTCTCTCTGGTGTTCCCCTGCTCGACATCTGCAGGGCTGCTATGTGGAGGTCCACACACACCTTCATGGGATTATACGGCATCGACAGGGATTCCAGGGAGGAGTCCGGTTCGGCCAAGCAGTGCTACACAACCTGTTTGTTTGAGGTGAGTCTGTTCCAGGGATAAGTGTATTGCTTCTGTTGAGCCTTGCCACCCCGTTGTTGTGTATATCTTTGTAATCATATTCATGAGCATGTTAATCCCTGCCAGACCACATGCTGGAGAAAGAACAAGTTACTTACCTGTAATTCCTGTTCTCCAGCATGGGTCTGGCATGGATTCACATGTGAACCCTCCCTCCTTACCCTCTGTGTCTCTTCTTGGGTCATACTGCAACTTAATGTGCTCTACAAAATCTGAAGATGGGCACCAGTGGTGGGATGGAGCTTAGGGAGACGACTGTCATTGGATGGGAGCAGTATGACCAAAAGGACAGTGATTGGTTATAGGGGAGACCAGCAGTTTTCAGGCTAAAGAAAACTGCTTTCTTTTTTACCGAGGAGTCCCAGCCTGATGACTGGAAATATTCATGAGCATGTTGATCCATGCCAGACACATGCTGGAGAAGGAGCGCATGCACCAGCATGAACTGGTCTGCAGAGCTGCATGAGCACCATACCTGATTCAAAGATGGCGGCTTGTGTCTTCAAGCTCTCTGTCCCCGAGATCCTGATGCGAACAAGCATTTTCTAAACCTGGCAGGCTGGGAGATACAGCACACATGGGAATAATGAGAAGGGGAAACGAAACAAATACTGGGGAAGTGGGAATAGTACAATAGCTAATAATGGAAGACAGTGATTGCTTCACCCTCAGAATTAAGTAACAACAGCTTATGACATTGGCTTAACTGTAAAGTAAAGTAAAAAGACCCTTAGCAAGTTTGCATGTTGCAGTGAAGATGGTGTCAAGGAGAAGGATTTTGGGCATTTAGCAGAGTTCCACTTCCATTCCCATTGCGCAGGAAGCTGTGGCGTAAAGGATTTCATTAGTTCATGTAAAGGGATTCATTTCTTTTGGCTTGGTACTTAACCTTTTTATACAATAAATAAAATAAAAAAGATTTTAGGAATGTTTTTTGACATACAGGGTACACAACTAGTGAGCCTCACAATGGGCACAAAATTCGACCAAGATGAGAAGCCATCACAGCGGCTTCAGTCGCACACGCTCCTCATCCCTGATAATAACAAGTGGGGCCTAACCTAATGTAGTTGGGCCCACCGCAGTGACAGTAACATCTGTAAATGCCCACACAGCACTGCTGAGGGGTCTTTACAGATTTTGTGTCGGCCTTGCCCGCTTCGGCCCTACCCTGTCAACGCCTCTGATCAGGGCATTCTTGCATACTGCCAGTAGTTAGCGACGTTGTGTCTTAGGGAGTGAGGGGGATTAGTTAGCACGGAAGTAGCTAATACTGGAAAGAATCATTCAAGCGAAACTGCAGTAAAAGGACTGATTACAACAGGATTAGAATAGTAATATTTTTCCCTGCAGTGGCTTCTCAACGGTATCAGGTAATAAAATTGCGGGAAAAATGTCGCTGGCAAAAAAATTGCGGCAAAAATGCTGCATTTGACCCGGTAAAGGTGTACCCCATTATACCATTTAAGGGGAGCAGGAGTTGCGGGGGTGTCCCTCGCTCCCCTTAAATGGTATAATGGGTCCGGGGGTTGCAGGGGTGTCCCCCGCATCCTTTACATGATTGTGGTGGCAAAACCACTGCATTTTTGCCACAATATTTTGTATTCACAGCCATATTTGCTGCAATTTTAAGACATGGAACCTTCTCAACTGAGAAGGAAGGAGGTGGGGCCAAGCACTGGTTGTAGGTAAACATCCACTGAAGTCAGTAATATGAGGAGAGGAGCAATTCACCAATTTTAGTCCCCCCAACTACATGGCATTATCAGGGGCCGCGAAGGTCAGGGGGAAATACCCAGACAGATCAGTTGCACACTTTGGCATACCAAGGACCAAGAGTTTCTCCTCCAGAGGCGACAAATACATGAGTTTATACTAGAGAGAAGGAAAGCTCCCAACCTTTATTCTGGCTGCCAATGTGGTGCAATATCCTAGACCAGGGCATAGGTATTGGTATTTTAAACCCACCCCTACGATCTACAGTCAGGTTGATGCTATCAAGAAGGATCTACTTGGCGTGGAGAGTAAGAACATGGTGAAATGTATGCTCCCCCAGGCACTGATCATAAGGTAGCCTGGTCATTAGATCATCAAACCCTGTATATCAGTTTTAGGGAACATTTCTCTTACGACTATTTTATCTCGACATTTGTGGACCCCCCCAAACCTTTTGCTTCTGTTTCAGCATTCTGACCTGACATTTGCCAGTTCAGCACAGCCTTCAGCTGTACTCCACTGTGCTTTCGCTCATGGTTACGGGGAAACTGGCACTTTGTTTCTCTAAGTCATTCGACTTTGTTGCCACTTTTGGTAACATGTTCTAATTGCGCAAAGTACATTACTTTACAGTACAGTGGGGTCCTTGTGTTTTCTGGTCCTAGTCATCCACTAAGGATTTTTTGGTGACTGGACAATGCGCCTAGGAGTGGACTGGTGGCAGCAGCAGAAGCTTTTTCGTGTAATTTTATAACTTTTTGCCAAGCCATATCGTGCTTACTGAATTTGGCTCATGACTGTAACTAGTTTCCTTCATGGCCCATGCCATGAGGTCTTTTGTCTACTCCTTTGGCCATTTTGTCTGTTGGCCTTCCCCCTGGTCTTTGTGACCCGGGAATTCCTTATTTGAGCATGCCGTTGCCCGCAATAGCCACTTCTTTCGCGGGCTACTCCAGGTAATGTGTGTGGGTACCCAGGAAGTGGGCTGGTACAGTCTGGTCCCAATCCACACTAATGGTGCCAGGATGTCTGCTGTGCACGAGAGCTGCAGTAGGCCCTGATTGGCCACTGCTGCCGTGCATGAGTGGGGCAGATCTCATTGACCGGCTGAGTGCGAGAACTCATCAGACTTTTGGATATTAGGAGTGGTCCTGAATCCGGACCCGAAGATCACCAAGAGGTCCGAATCGACCTGTAGATGGAGCCAAGTATACAGAAGAGCTGAGCAGACCCAAGTACTATATGGAAACACGCAGAAGACGGTGGCAGTGGCACCCTGAGCCCGCTGTTGTTCCGGTAGAGCCCTGCTTTTCGCTTGATCTCTTAAGACCTGTGAAGGTGCTTCAACCCTTTGGAGAGGTGGGACCAATCACTCTCGACACCTCCTGGTTGCCCTGCAAAAGAGCTTGTTCGGAAGTGTTCCTTGGCCATTCATTTGACTGTCCAGCTTTAACCTTGGCACCCGTGCAGGAGCATTGTGGCATCGAGTTTTGCCTCGAAACTTTGGGGAATTCTAACTTGCACTGCAAAGCACCTTTTCGGCAGCTGCTTCGGGCCCGTGAGAGAGAAGCGTGCGTCGGATCGCGAGAGTTGTGGGCCCCTGCATCACTGTGCGACAGTGACAGTCGCTAAAGGTGGTTTTCCTGCGTTCCTTCTTGTGCCCTGAGACCAGCTGCATCAGTGTTTTCTTTGTTCATCAACCGAGATGAGAGATACAGCTCCTGTTGTAAATCGGAGCCGCTTCTGCACCTGCAGCACCTGTGCACTTTGAAGCAGAATCAATCAAGGGCAGGATCCCCTGTGGTCTTCTCCTTGACTTGGGTAGCCCAAGTCCTCCAAAAGTTGGGAATAGCTTTGTTCATCGCAGCAGATCCCCATCTGACTCTTGGAACCCGTTTTCAGCCTTCAGAATCCTGTCTCTAACTTTTCCAGCTTCTTATAAATTGTACTTTGTGACTTTATGCACGACCGAACGATTTTATGCGCGCATCCAACATTGAGCACAACTCTCCATTCAGCATAGGGCTGGACTTCTCATGTTGGGGTTATCCATCTCTGAAGACTGTCTATGCTATAAAGTTAACCTGCCTTTTTCCCTTACAGGTTTTGGCAGTGTTCCGCACTTTACTGAATCGACGTAAGTGACTGTATATGACTTTATATATTTTACAAAGTGTGTGGTTTGAGTGGTGTTTTTACTGTGCATTCCATTATTCACTTCTGTTTATTCTTGGGCCTAATAAATTGTATATTTTTGTATCCATTATTGGTGTCTCACTGAGGCACAGCTTCACCTCACTGATGAGGCCCAACAAGGCTGAAACACGTGTATGGGGTTGCTGTCGGTACTCTTGTTCAGAGAGGAATTGCCATAGCATTTCGGTGCTGGACTGCCCATGTGGGCGGGACAAAGACAGATATGCAAATGGATATTTCCCATCTGTGAAAGGTACAGTGAGAAAAAAGCGTGTGCTGCAAACTCTCATCTCAGAACAGGTTATCCTGCCGTGTTCATTCTGGAGAGGAGCGCCTGCTACCTTTTTTTGAAATTGGTGTCTCACTGTGTGTGCTCATCAAAGACCCCAGATCCCCCCACTCCACATGTGACTTAGCCTTGACTGCTCTGCAAGCTACAGTGAATTTGTCTGGCTATCTTCCTAGAAGTGTCCCTTGTTTCACTAACAAGGGTGGCCTCCTAAACGTCTCCTCAGAGCAGAGCTTAGAAATCCATTCTAACAATCATGCATGTGTTCGAACCACAGACCTTGGGAAAAAAAGCTAATTCTATTAGCAATTGAAATTATTTGAGTGCATGAAGCATCATGTTTGTGAATGCCAGGACAGTACACAGGCGTAGGCAGGGTAGGGCCTGACCGGGCAAAGCCCACCGAAAACCTGTAAATGCCTGCTCAGCAGTGCTTTATGGGCATTTATAGATGTTAATGTCACAGCGGTGGGCACAACTACATTACTTTCAGGCCCCACTTGTTAGACAATCCTGGCTGCCTACGCCTCTGAGTGGGATCACAAAGCCCAGATAAATCCTATGACCCAGAGTTCGGGGGCAATTGACCCATCCATCCTATTCAGGCCCTTAAAACTACTGAACCATTATAAAAGACAGAAAGAGACCTGCAGTAGCAGTAAGAGAGATAGGGTGGTGTTTATGGGGAGGACTGGCACGTGAGGAAGTAAAAGAAAGTGATAATAGGTGGCTGAGCTAGATAGCCCAATCCCTCAGGCAGATGGGGTAACAAGGAGAATAATAATAATTTGATATTTATATAGCGCTTTGATCCAAAGCGATTTACATAGCACATATGTGCATACATTATTATTATTGTTATTACCCAATCAAAATTGGTACTTACCTGATTATCATCTAAAGGTCTACTGTTTGAAATGGGTTTTGCTACATCAGATCTCTAGTGTAAATATATATCTGTGTGAGTTCTTTTTACTTACCTGAATTGTTTTAGATTATAATGCACAAAAATATAAAGCCTAGATCATCATTCCCAAGGAATGGGACCTGCACTGCTTTCTATGATCCTCACCTACCTCTCTTTCCCCCGACAAAGCAAAAACATCCATCTGAAACTTCTAATATATAATTTGTTTTTGCTCTTTCTCATTGCTCTTGTTTTTATGTATATGGTCAATCAATCTTCTCTTCAAACAATTTGCATCAAAGTCCAACTATTCCTCGAGGATGACGCCAACATTGTGCAATACTTTACAATTGGGGTTAACATTCAATGGTGATGTGCAAAGAGAATGATGATTAGACAGGTTAAAATGACAGTATGCAAAAGACTATGCATTCATTCGTCAAGAGTACATGCAGCTAGTCAACCACTTCCAAGAAGATCGCTCATAGAGTTTGCCAATGTATCACTCAAGTGAGTGATCAGCCTTCAGTCTTGCACTGATACATTCCCTCACACAAAAGGCTGATCTTCATAATTCGGACAGCCCTTTCATACACCAGAACGAAACGTGTAACTGTTGCCAAATGCCCCGTCATGAAAGACATTTCCTTTTATCTGATATTGTATTCAGTTTAAATCACCTTGTTTAAACAAATGCTTTCAGGTAAATCTTTTCTAGTCTACGCACAGGCCTGTATACACGCAATGACGAAACGCGGTCGATATAATTTTCTATTTTTTATTTTCAGAAATGTTTTATTGACGCTTTACACAGGACATGACAAACTCAAACCTTATCATTATTATTTCGGTGGCCATCTTGTTCAAACTTGACAATACGTTTTAAACATTGACAACACTTGAATTCTGCTTCCCGATCATGTGACCACCCTTTGCTTTCATTATGAGCTGGCTTCTCCGGTTCCCCTACATTCAGGGATTCGCCACTGTGGACAGACCAATCCTTCTCAATGTTAAGTGGGAGCGGGCTCCAAAATGGACGCCATATCTATGTTAGCGACTTAGTGATTAGCCCTTTGCAGTTACTGAGATCTCTCAATTTTTAACAGGCATCCGAATCCCAACTTTAATTTTTGTTTGTATACGGCGGCCACTGGAAAACTGTTCTTTATTGATGGATCAACCATTAGACTAAGAACAGGCAGCAATTTTTATCTCTTGACCTGTGCCACATCATACACACTTTATTTTCATCTAGTTGCTGACTGTATATTGCATGTCCTTGACAGTTTGAGAAATACGCCGTGAATGGCGGCAGTGATCATTCAAGTTGGATTCATGCAGGTTTGAGTTTATCAAGCACTTCTCGCACTGAGCTGCACTCTAAATGTTACTTAAAAGGACCAAGCACATGGGCACCATTTTCTATAGATTCCAGACTTTAACCACAACACTCTGGAATCTCCAATGCATCACATGCTCTTTAGCTTTTAATTTTAAAAAACTGTATAACTAAACCATTGTGTATTTATAATTGATTCATGGAATTTTCATTATCAGTATCATTATGCTTTTTCATCATTATCATTTTGCCTTCATTACTACTAACATTACGTTTTGTACGCTCACATGTCTTAATCATTATTTTGTTTCAATCATTATTTTTGTATTTCATTATTTTGTTTTTTGCTTCATGACTATTATTTACTGATTTGACTTTTACTCTTCACCAACATCCTATGCTCTTTTTGACATTGGTCAAATTGTATATGGGGTTAACTTTTTTATGAAACATTTTACGTAATTATGATTTATGTAAATTCGTGGCGACACATGATTGATCGTTTTGGTTGATATGGGCACCTGTGTGAATCTTGACTGTATTTGTTGGATTAACATTAAAGAGTTTTGCCCTGATGAAGGACCACAAGGGTCCGAAATGCATTGGCCAACTGGCATTTCTAACTAATCAAACAATAAAATGATCACGCAACAATACTGCATTTGACTATTTTGAATATCTCTAGATACAAACTATGATCATTAGACTATGCAATTTCTTAACCACTTAGTGTCTCTAGGGTGTGCAGCCTTCACCGCCGGCTATCGAGCCTTGGTCCTTTAGCCTTGGTCCTACTTGTGTCCTGTACGGAGACATTTTTCAGGGTTTGCATCTTACTCAAATTGCCTAAAGTATTAGAATCCCAAACTAAATGTCTTCTATACCCATCTGTGCCCTCTCACCAGCAATACAACAGTCCCTCTAAACTCTCCTAATTTTTCATGATTGAATTAGAACGTGCAAAACATGCTCTAATGTAACTCCCGCCTCCTGATGCAACCCCATAGACCTTCATAGCATAAATCCTGTATTGCCACGACAAAGAAGCTATCCTGAAACACTGTCAGAGAACATCAAGATAGGCAACTCCCACCTGAATATTTCTACATTACACCTGAGCTGACCAAAGATCCCTCCTTGCAGCATAACAACATCCGATACATGCTACTTTACACTGCAAAACTGTGATTCAGGAGTGATTGAATCAGAAGTCCTCTGCCAAGCTCCCAGTGCCAATGCATCGATTCTTCACCTGCTACCGCTGAGTTCAGATGTTCACTCAGCTGGAGCCCAGTCCTGTTAGGAACAAGTGATACTCAAGGTCTGACACAGAACATTCATGATAACGCCCCTAGAGATTCCACTGTACTGCAGAACTCAATTAGGCTGTTGAACAGGAGATTGAACTTTCTTCGACAGGTCCAACAGAATGAGTGCAGCCCCCTATTCCTCCCTGTGGTTATCCCACTCTCACCAAGTGCTCCAATGTTATTTTTCAGTCTCTTTGAATTGTTATGACATTCTTGCCTTGCTTGCCATGGTATTTGTAGTATGTACATGGAGCAAGTAGTAATCGGTCTCTAATCAGCATAGTCATCCCTTTTTACTGGTGATATGCACCTGCCCCTTCCTTCTACCCCCCCTTCTTTGATACAGCCCACGTATTGATATTTTGGTTATCATCCAAATGGATGAGGGCCTTTGCTACATATTAGATAGTACTACTGGACTCCAGATTTCCTAGCCTATGCTGAGTTGTCTGAACTCTGCATCATTGTATGTGGGCAATCAAGCCCCCAGGATTGGGCTAGTCCAGCCTCTACACAATGTGCCTCCAAGAGGCTGGAAGAGGAGATATCCCACCAGTTTGAAGACCACCCTTGTTGAAGAATAGCGCTAATGGGTGTCCTGCTGGAGGGCTTTGTCCTGGAGACTGCATTTCCCAAGGGACAGCGCATGACAAAGGGGTAAATCAGAGATTAGAGGAACAGTCAGTAATGGGCAAAGAGCAACAGTTCTGCAAAGGCACTCCGTTTGTGAGTCACACAGACACAGAAGTAAAGTCTTACCATCAATAGAATGAGTGAACGCCACCTCGTAGACCAAGAACGCAGAGGCTTCTGTAGGGGTCGTTTTTGGATGGTTGTAGAGGAGCTGCGGAGCTGCTCTCCAAATCGCGGAGGGTTCCAAGATGGTATTGTATGCCGTTACCACCTTTAAAACCTTGCAAGCCTGCGTCAAGCCGCTAGAAGCTCATAAAACAGCTAGCCATTTTGAAACCACCATAAAGTAATCTTTAATGAAGGATATTAAAAGCAATCCTTAGAATGACCAATCAGCAGTAAGAATTCAAATGACAGAGACATAACAAATCAGAGGCAAAGTTGGAAAACAACCCCCAACCCTGGGACAATAAAGGAGACTGGGGAAAGTCAGAGGCGAGTTACTCCTGGAGGAGGCAGACCTGCCTAACCGTGCTCCCTTGCTACAAGGGGAGATTCTTGTAAGGAGAACCAAGGAACCACTACACCTTGGAGGAAAATATGGGAACTCTTGAGCAGACTGGAATCAAGTGGGTTGAAGGCAGTCCAGGCTTGGAGACACAGGAAAGAGAGTATGACTAATGTGTGTACTGAGCGGCGCACTGGCCTGCGACCAATTGGAAGGCCAAAGCCAGAGGGCATCCACCAGCTGCCCTAAGGAAAAGAGGCAGTACCTGTTGACATCCTAGAAGGATGAAACAATATTGACTTCATGGGAAAGAGCCTAATGAGGGTGGGGGAATTCCCATTGTTGCCACGCATGGAGAGAAGAATACTATGGTCCAGGGGAGACCGCTTTGAATCCTGAGAGAAACTTAGATCCACGAGGTACCTGTTGAAATCGGAACAGAAAGACAAGAACAAGGAGTGGCCTGTTTGAATTTGGAGAGAGCCAATGCCCACGTGGCACCGCTTTGAATACTGAGAGGGAGTTAGGATCCAAAAGGGACCCATTGGAATCCTGACAGAAATCCAAGGCCCAGGAGTGTTCTGTTTACACAATGAGAGAAAGGCAAGGTCCAACAGGGACTTGTTTGAAGCCTGAGAGAAAGTTCAAGGTCCATAGGGGATCTGTTAAAAGCTAAGAGAAAGCTAAAGTTCAGAAGAGACCTATTTTGAGACCTGGGGAAAGCCAAGGTCTGGGAGGGACCTAGCTCATGAAAAGAGTTGGACATGGCCAAGGGTGGACCTGTTCACACTGTTGAGAACCCAGGGAGCTGGGGGAAGCCAAGAAGGAGTTGTGGTATGGCCAATGAGAGCCTGACAAGAGAGAGAGAGGCTATAAACCTGAAACCCTGGGTTGGGGGGCTTGAAGAAATGCATGAAAGCAGAGGGAACTGAACCAGAATGTGTGCCAGTAACCGCTACAAGAAGCCTCTCCATTGTTTGTTACTATATAATTGGCATTGCCTTTTAAGAATAAGTAAGAAGAGCGCTGCAGAGTGTTCGTTGTGTTCCAAGGAACAACATTGTTTCAGTCTATCTACGCTGTCTATGCAGGAGAGGAGGTTCTTGCCCTACTAAACTCCATACCACAAGTGGTGTTCTGTGGCTCTGTGTGATCGGAGCCACTTTCCCTGCTTAACCGGGGGCGGTCTGCTGTTACAATGATCCTCTTGGATTTGCTGCAGCTTCCTGTTTGTTCTGCTTTGGTTGTTGGCTTGCCCGCGACCTGATCCTTGTTGGATTGGCTGGCTAACAGGCGGAGTACGTACAAAAGAGTTTTGACCAGGCAAAGCGTCAGTAAGTGTTTCAACAGAACCATTTTCTGTATTCTGCTGCTACGGTTGTTTACTTTTTTGCCAATCTTCACAGCTGGTCAGTTAGACTCTGGTGCTCGCGGAGCTTCCTTCCTTTCTAGTCAACTATTTCTCTCACCGGCTGCTGTTAGCCTACTGCAAAAACTCTGAAGCAGCGGGCACCCAGTGTTATTGTGGAACGAGCAGTAAAACTGACTGCATTTGCTAAACGAGGAACAATGGTGAACAACTAGCGAATTTCACTTGTTTCTTGTTAGGAAGAAGTCATGGAGAACAAAGGGACTTCTATTATTTCTGCCTGAACTGATTGTGCTGACTGCGGTGACTAAGGAGACAAAGCCTTAATTTCAGGTGATTTACACCTCTGCTCCCGCGTAAAATACTTGCAGAGCCGCTAGGGCTTGACCCAAAGAATGTTTAACTGGGGGCTTCTAACAGGAGCAATCAGCAAATTACTGATTTTGTTCATGCATGTGATAATGGCCTAATGGGGGGAGGTACTGACCCCGCCTTTTCTTTTGAATTGACCGAGGAGCTCACAGCCTCACTCCCATGTATTGGTTAGAAAACCATTGAATATGTGGTTAAGGCTTTGATTATACCTACACCTCAGCTGATGCTGTGTGTGGAATCTTATGCAGTGGCTATAAGCCCCTATATGCCAGACACGTCTTTGGAAAGTTTTTCCTCGGATTTGGCGGTGCCGACCGGTCTGACAATAGATGATGAGGTGGTACTGGTGAATGATGCTCTCTCCAGTCGCCCCACTCTAAGCCCAGTATCCCTATCTAGTGAGATGGAGCCTGGAGTAGCGGTAGGGGTGGCTAGGGTGGGAGCCAGGGCGTTGGCCCAATTGATAGGTGGTGTGCTACCTCTTCAAGTGCCACCTGAACCTTTGTCTACCAAAGTATTGTCGTTTGATGAAGAGTCTCTCACTGACGGTAACGATTCGCTGTCACTTGCTGATGGAGGTGGCTCGTCAGCCGCTATGTTCAACATCTTGGGATATCTGCTGACCGACCTCATAACTAAATGTGATGACATTGCTATTAAAGTTGAACATCAAGTTTCCCTAATTCTCAAATCAGTGAGCGTATTAGATTTACTCACTGAAACTTCCAAAGCTCATGTGACTAGTTTGGATGTAATACACACAACTATTTCTCCACTAAATGATTTGCTGCCGGAATGCCCGACCGCTAATAAAGGGACTATGAGGTATAACGTCATGGGGGTAGACCTGGCTTCTGTAGCCTGGTATACGAGAAAACAGATGAACCAGAGGAAAGTCATTCATCAGGCAAAGATGTATGAAGAACTTGGGTCCAAAAAGAAAAGGAAGATGTCTCTTGTTGCAAAGGCACATTGTCCGGATGCCTGCTCTAACCCTTGTCTCACTTGTACAAAAGGACATCAACCAAAAACAACTCACTCGGGCCAGTTGCAGAAGGGCTTGCACTTGACAATCCTAGCGACATCTGAGGCGTTGATTGAGTCTGATTCTGCCCACTCGGACTCGCCTGTTTTACTAACTACTTCTAATGTTGTTCTTGACCGGGCAGCTTGCACCCAGAGAACCCATTAATTCTCCCAGAGCAACGGCCAGAAAATCAGAAAACAATATCCCCATGTCAACACAAGAGAAATTGTAAAGTGATTAAGATTATGGATGACCTAATATATAACCTAGATGATCTCTTTGTTGTTCCTAATGTGGCAAAAGTGGGGCAGGCTACCAGTAATGCCCTGGCTCAGACTGACTTGGGTAGTATGTCTGTGGGGGTCTTGTTCGCTGGTGAGGCTTTTGTTCCCTCTTTTATTAAATGCTCTACACATTCTCAGCTTGTTCTGCAATGATGATAGACTTTTTCTAAATCGATCCCGGCTCCTGGAATTGTTTCACAACGTTATTCCCCTTGGTTTTATTCAAAATAGTGACATGAGGATTGTGGACATCTGTAAAAAGGTTAGATACCCTACTTCGATAGTATATTTGTTTGCAGGCAGTAATCTTGCATATACCATGGACCATTGTATATCTCTTACTAGATTTGGCTATGAATACTCAATTGTGGAGGTGGATGCTGCGCATGGCACTAAGTTAGGAGGGCCGGGTGAAATAGGTGGACAGCTTTTTCCATCGTCCAATCTCTGGCAGACTCTGGAGGTGACTAAAAAAAGGAAAGTAAGTAACTTCTGCGCCTTGCCCAGGACTGTTGGGTCAGCGGCTGGGGACAGGGCGCCTGGGGAGGAGTCCCGTTGGGAATGGTTACCCCATATGGTTGAGCAGCATGGGAAACTACGCTCCTAGTGATGACTCCTGTCCTCTTTTTTTGCTTCTTAGTTGGAACACCCATGGCAATCTTCACCTTTTTGATCAGTGCAGCCTACTACAGCACATTGATAATCCCTCCATCACTGCTCTTCGGGAAATTTGGCTCATGACCCCTTTAACCATGGATGGATGGCATACTCTCTGCTCCCCGGCCATTCAGGACCTTCAGGGTCGCCTGAAGGGGGGATTATTATTGGGGGGTGAAGAAGCCATTGAGTCTGGTAAAATTACCCTGTGAATCAGTCAATGTTCTCATTGGTAAAATCATGTTCCCATCTGAACCTCAGTATCATGACTTGAAAGATATCATTAATAACATCTATAATCTGCTTGTCATGACAAGGTCATTAAGGAAGTTGGGGCACTCATTCACAACTTAAGTAAGGCTACACCAGTTTTGGCCTGTGGAGACTTTAACTCCAGGAACCCAAACAATGTTTTTCTGGAAAGTAGGGATCTTTCTTCTCCCATTGAGGGTGGTATCTTTTCCCAGTGCTGTAAGCATGGGCTGTATTGGGCTAGCCTACTCTACTTGATGGGATTCTCTATGGCCAATGGTGCTTCTCCTTCTGACACCCCACTGCAATGTACTAGAATTGGGAATAACTGGTGTAGCATAATAGATTACATCTTTATTGTTAACACCCCTACATTAATCTCTGACGTGTGTGGCTCACTGTGAGGAAAGCGATCATTATCCTCTTATCGCTCACTTCAACCTGTATAGTAGCTCCATTTGCCCTGTACAATTAGGGGATTATGGATGTTAATCGACCCTCAACCTTATTTCTTGGAGTGACAACAAGTTTGGAGAAGTGTTACCCTGGGTTCGGGAAGCTCTTGGCGAATATTGCCTGCATGATGGTGGATTCTAATGTCACCTTGGCCTTTGCCGTACAGGCTATTATTGATTATGAAGTGTGTATGGTGAACATTATATCTAGGTCATTTGCTAAGAACGGAACTAGGGCCCGTGTGGGCACTGGTCCTAAAATCCCACACCTGCATATTTTTGATAAACAAATCAATGCGAAGGAAAGGGAGATGCGCAGGGAGCTGCGCGATTTAGTTAATCTGGCACCTAACGCGATTGAACATGCCTTGCGAGCAAAGACTATTAAATCTGTGTATCGTAAGTGGTTACGAAGGCACAAGTATCACCATCAATGCTTCCGTTGGAGGGCTCTTGTGCACTCGTCCCTTACTAATGACCCTAATATGTTCTGGAGGACCATAAAGGGCAATAACCTTTAACAAGAGACATCAATGGCATCCCGGAACAAACTAGGATCACCTATATCCAACTGTCTCTTGTGGTGGGTATGGGGCGATTATGCCATCTTCGCCAGCCAGGCCAGCCACTGGGTGGCATTTCAAGAAATCCCATAAGGACATTTGCTCCTTAATTACTGCCAGCAAGTCGTTGAGGGCCCCGGGTCTGGATGGAATTTGTAGTTCCTTGATTAAAGCGGATCCAGAGTACTGGGGGATGGGAATAAGCTGGTTGGTTCATTGGATCGACGTGACACAAGCCATCCCTTCTTCATGGCGGGACAGCATTATAATCCCTGTATTAAAAAAGGGAAGTCACGCCGACTCTGGTAATTACCGCTTACTGGCGATGTTAGACACCCCGGCTAAAATCTTTGCCCGACTGCTGTTAAAGGAGCTTGAGGTATGGGTAGAAATGCAGAACCCTATTCCCCCTGAATGAAACGGGGTTTCGGAAGGGCCTCAGAACTACGGTTAATGCTTTAGCCTTGGTTACTGTTATTCAGCAGGCAGGGGTGGTATGCAAAAAGCCAGCCTATGCAGGATTTATCGATTTTAGTGCCGCATTTGACACAGTTGATAGATGTAGGTTTTGGCGCAAGCTCCATAATTGGAATATCCTGCCAGTTTTGCTTAAAATGATTATTTCCCTTCACAAGCATACATGGGTCAAGTTTTGGCTGGACCCACATGGTGGGATGTCTACTTGGATTTCAACCCAGCAAGGAATAACACAAGGTTGCATTCTTGCACCAATGCTGTTCAACCTTTACATGTCCGACCGGGGTGAGGCCCCCATTAATCCATCTTTGATAGCCCCGAAACTAGACAGCATCCCCCTACAATGGATGGGCTACGCCGACTACATTGTTTTGTTAGACCTGACCCCCGCTGGCTTGCAATCATCCCTGAGCTGTCTTAAAGTGTTCTCAGACTTAAACCCCCTGGCAGTGAACATTAACAAAACCAAGGTTATGGTTTTTACAGTGTGTTCCAAAAAAGCAAAGGGGGTGCGTTGGCATTTGAATGGGGAGGCCCTCCTAACTTGGACGCTAAATTACAAGGTATATGGCATCTGTACCAAGTACATTTTAAATCCTCTTAGATAGCGGGTAATATTGGATCCTGTGCCCGCAAGGGTGGGGGGTTTTCAGTCGGAATTCTGGCTTAGTTATACCAGACCAAAATCTTGCCTATTATCATGCATGGAGCTGCTGAAGTCTGGGTGATTGTAAATTTATCAGAAGTTGCCAAATTGGAATCTTTCATTTTAAAGAGACTTATGCGACTGCCACCTCAAACTCTGATTGAAATAATACTCCTTGAAAATTACTCCTCTCTTTACTAATCTCCAGCTTTCCTGCCTATGCACGTACTGGAAACTGGTAAACGACCGATGGGACACCCTGACTAAGCTAACCTATGAAGCGCTACTGTCTAAGGCCACTTTCATGGATAACATTTGAATTGTTAAAATTAAGCTCATTGATGAGACGTGGCTTGCCCTAACTCCTGGAAACCCTTAGTGCTCCAATTTCAGCAATTTAAGAAATTAATAAAGAAGATTCTTGATGGGTATAGCCAGAATGAACTGGTTGTGGATTTGGCAATTAAAATTAACTCTGATCATTGATTACATCCAGAACCGGGTGGAAACCCCAAGTTATATTCAACATTTTGTGGGAAACTCTCTAGTATGGGATTACTTAAAATTGAAGTTGAATACCGTTAAAACACTTGAGATCGTTGGTGCCTGGTGACTATTCTGGACATTATGGCCTGATACTGAAGCAGATTTAGGGGGCTCGTGAATGTTTTACCAAGTAAATCTCTTGTGGAATTTCTGATTGGTTTTGTTTTTTAGATTAATTTTATGCTGTTTTAAATTTGTAATGCGATTTTCGCTCACTGATTGTATGTTATGCCGTATTAAAAGTTGACTTCTGTTTAACTGTATAATACATTATATAGAATACATAAAATATAGGTTTTAAACTGTGATTTTTGCCATCCCTTGAAACATTTTTGTTGATAGACTAGGGTGCCCAGGAGGCTGTAGGCCCTATTAAGCTTAGGAGACAAGGACTCATAAAAATAGATGTTGAACTTATAAATTGCCTTACTAAGGGTTAGACACCTGGCAAGAAACCAACCTTTGCATTAAGATCACCTGAACAGTGTTTTACTTAGGAGATTCCTTTTTTGGTTATAGCATTAGCTGCAGGCCCTATAGTATTTAAACCAACCTGTCTTTGCTACAACCATAACAATAAAGTACATAATCAAAACACCCATAGACTGTCACATGTGTCATTACTCAGCCTCACCACATTCTGCAATACCAGGCAGTCTAGGGGTTTGAGTCGAGTTCTGTGTGAAATATTCAGTGTTTGGTTCTTTTCTCTGATGGGTTTATGATTCTGTGGGGAGGGGAGTGGTAGGTCATAGTCAGATTCAAGAACAATGGCATCCATGCTGCTTGCTGTATATGAGGGACATGTTGGGGAGCCCCTCTTAGGCTACGGCAGGCATTCTCGTGGGGTCCATTCATTACTAGATAGTGTTGATATGTTTCCACGTTCATATGTTGCAGTCTTGGGTGGAGTGTGAATTGTCTGCAAGAAGACAATGGGAGATGTCTCGTTTATGTCATGGAATGTCTGCGGCTTGGATAATTACATCACAGGTTATAGAGTGGGTTCTTATTTGTATCCAAATAGGCTTCAGTAAAGCGCCCTTATAGTCGATGACCTAGGAAATTTGTCCAGGATGTGGAAGGGCCATTCAAGAGGTATTCTGATATGGGCTGCAAGAAGTACAATGCTTGAAGTCCACAAAGTATTCACACATCTAAATGGTAGATTTGTAATTGTGTCTGGCAGTCCAAATGGCCCGTCTGTCTGCTCAGTTAATGTGTATTCCCCTAATGTCAGCGATCCTATTATTCTCCCCAATACTGCTTCTAAATCCACTGACTTTTGGGATTTGTGGATTGGGACGTGATTTTTAGTATACAAGTGAGTCTTACTTGGATAGACATAAAAATGCTAGGACCTCCAGAGAGGTGGAAAGTGGGCCAATGAAGAGGAATCTCAGGCAGCTCGTGTTAATGGGCATCTGGCATTCTCAACATTCCATAATACTCTACAAACCAGTACATACATAACAGATATTCCAGGCTGAATTACATCTTTACAAAGGAACTTCGGTTTCACAGATATGAGACACTAGAATATTATCCAATACTGATCTCTAAGCACTTCCTACTGGATGGTAAACTGCATGTATTCAAGTGCTACACACCAATACCCCAGTGCAATCTGCCTAAATGGGCCCTTTCTAACACTGTTGTTTGGGAAAGTTTAAGAAATAAGGGGCCACTCTAGCTCAATCCACAGTGTCCGCAAAATGCTGCTTGATAATCTCTGCAAATGTGAGGCCGTCATAAAGTGAATTGATTCATGCACAGGCCCTACAGCTGGTCAAGCACAAGAAATGTGTGAAGCTTGATTAGAAAATGCTGAGACATTGTGCATCCAGCACAGATATCCCTCGCAATTGGAAATCACAGTTCCTCTGATATGGGGACACATCTTGCTGATTGCTAGCTTGGCTTCTCAGATCTGAAGATGATATGCACCCAACTTTATCTATTCATGCCTGATGGGCTCTGGTTTGAAAAATTGATAAATTACACTTTGTTTTAGTATTACAAGACCTTTTATTCTCAGCACCCAGTGGTTGATGGTGAGCAAATGTTAAACGTGGGTTCACGATAGTGATTCTTTTGAAGAAAATGTCACTGCACAAGAGAAAAGAGCTGTGATGTGGTGCCTCCTTCATTTGAAAGCTCCAATCAACAATGGAATTGCCAGAAGAGTTCTTTGCAGGATATATAGATGTATGGGCCCCCCTGCTCGAAGTCGTCAATGAATCTTTGGAGTCTGACTCTGCATTGCCTAAGCCTGGAAGGATCCCTGTGTCTATACATTTATTGCCTCCTACCCTCTTAATTACCCTCAGCATAATCTTGGCCATGAGAATTCAGAAATGTCTTACAACACTAATTTGCAAGGTTCCAATGTGGTTTTGTTCCAGGCGGCTTTACCGTGACAGCGCAGGGTGAGGAATATCAGTCAAGGATCTGTTCGCTTGCGTCTAGAATTTGACATTTCCTTCTTGGATGCTGAAAAGGAATTTAACTCTGTGAGCTGGTTCTTCATACTCAGGGTCTTAGAACATTAGAATTTTGGTCAGTAGACATATCTCACTTGTTTACACTTAATGACTGGTGAGAGTCAGAACTGGGGGCCTCATCGCTGGGGAGTGGAGGATGGATTGTGGGACCAGAAAGGGCTGCCCACTGCCCCTGCTCTTCTTTGCCCTAGTGGTTGAGCAACTGGCCAATTGCTTGAGGACTTAATGGGTAGGGTTATAGAGGTATCCAGTTGAGGACACATTCTGGCACTCTATGCTGATAATATGTTGTTGTCCTTGTGTAATCCATCTCACACCATGTCTATTGTCCTTAAAATTATAGATGACTGAAAAAAATATTAACAAAGTCCTATTTTCCCTGCGGTGGCCTTTGCAGTTGGCTAGTTACTGTGCATCCTTCCATACCTCTACCTTGGACATTTAAGACATTTACATACTTGGGAATATTTATGTAAAGCAGGCTCTCCGATGAATTGGAGCACATCGTCCTGCAGATAATTTAGGGAACCAGGTCCCCTAACATTTAATAAACTGATATTTTTGTCTTGCTGTTCTTTTAGATAGGCGGCACAACACTGTGAACCTAGGGACAGTACACCCCCGATAGGGACAAGGTGTGCTTCTTTTTAGGGTCAGCATTAGCAACCTCTTGAGTGTATTCACACATCCTTTTGAAATATATTCATTGATCTCTTCTCCATACATCCCCACTGTGTTGTGATTTTTGGCACACACATAGGCCCTCATTACGAGTCAGGCAGAAATGTCTGCCTGATTACAAGTGGCGGTGGCAGCGGTGTAATTCGCTTTTATTTTGGGTCCGTTGGACCCAATGGGGCTTTTTTTGCGGAATAACTGCAGCGTAATTCTGCCAATTCTGCTGATTTTTCACCGTTGAGTAGGAAGATTTACCTCCAGGGTTTTGCTGGAGGTAAATCCTCCACTCAAAACCAAAACTCATAATTTGGCCTAGTAGTAAAATTTGCATTACTGAGTTACCGCCAATTTTACCATTTACCACCTAACTCGTAATGAGGCTGATTGTCTTTACCTTGGAATGGTGCAAGCTAAAATCTGATGATCAGCCAAACTCAAGATATTGATTTATTAAGAAAAACAAAATATATTAATATATTCGCATTTAGCACAATGTGCACCAACTGAACTAAGCACTGAGTGAAATGAATGGATTAAGACATGTGGTCATTAATGAGAATCCATTGTGTGGAATTAAGGGATTAAAGGAACACAAACACATGAACACATTATACACTCAAACTAATTAACTCAAAATAATACACTCAGAACACGTTTCAGCACAATAGCCATACACAACAGCTACTGGATACAAGCCTAAACCATAAGCACATCATGATCAACAAGTCTAGCACAGATGAATACAGTTGGAATAATGCACTCGTATAACAATTGTGGAATTCAATTCAGCATGCTATCCATGCATAACAGGCACTGCGTACATGCGTACACATTTTGCAGAGCATGACAAACAATAATACATCTGGAATAATACGCTTGAATAAATCACTAGTAATACAAATCAGCACAATAGGTAAAGATGAAATACAACCCACACAAGCCCACACTATAATTTGCCGGAATTTTGCATTCGTAATAAAACACTTGAAGTAGAACGATCAAAATAATACATTCAAGCAATTAACCCCGATGGGCAGGTGCTTAACTGAGCCAGGAAATCCCTGGGACAGTTAGAAGCCCGAGCGAAGTGAGGGCTTCAACAGGGATCGGGCATTGTCGGTCCCAGTAATGTCCCACCACCGGGAGGGGTTTATTGGTGTTCGCATCCCCGCATTTTATGCAGGAATGCTAATAGGTTTATTTTTTCAAATTCAGAAATGGCGTGTTTGCCATTTCTCAACTTGAAAAACGACCACCCAAGATAGCTTATAGGACTAGGCTGAAGGGAACTAAACATAGTCCCTTTTCCCTTTCCATGGTTGCCATTGCCGCGACAGAGGTGCACTGGGAACACTGAATGTTCCCGGTGCCAGCGAGGGACAAGGGAGCGCCAGATAAGTGGGTTGGGTCAGGGGTGTGGGCTGAGGGATCTAACAATTGGGTTTGTGAGGTGTGGGGAAGGAGTGAAAGGGGAGCGCAGCGCGCACCAACCTTATGTTCCCGGCGGGGAAGATGGCAGCCTCCCACTTCCAAGGAGGCTCTTAACAGGCTTTACCATGAGATAAAGACCTCGTTTCAAGCTTTCTGATTGGCTGGTAAGCCGCCACACCGCCCCTCCCACCGAATTCTAATGAAAAATAATAGAATAGGAATAATACAGTCAAGGAATTCAATTAGGAACATAAGCCATACAAAACATTGACTGCATATATAGCCCACATCGTGAGCACACCATGACCCACAACAATACACTCGTAGCAGTATGCTCCGGGTACCACATTCCTAATACAATTCAGCAGAATAGCCATTGACCACATGTAAGACATACAAGCCTACACCATGACCCACAACAATACAAGTGGAATACTATGCGCAGAATTATGCGCTCGAAATAGTAGACTCAGAATAACGCGCAGAATACAGTTCAGCACACTAGCATTCACAACAGGCCCTGAATACACGTGCACACCATAACAATCAAATGCTAGCAATAATGCGCTTGAAATAATAAGAGGAATCAGTGAAAAAAACACGTTTATAAAAAGAGCGAGGTTTATTAGCTATAAAAAGAAGTTACCAGATGTAGTGAATGCCAGTGCTGCGGTACAAACATGCAGTCCCTGATACAAAGTACACCACACTACAAACTACACCTGCACTGACACTGCACCTCTACTTCATAACACCTGAATGCCTACTGGGTAGCTTTCACCCATGATATTGTTAAATGTACTCCTGTGAAATGGCAGCGTAGTGTCAGATAAGTTGTAATGTGTAGTGTGATGGGCAGTTTTTGTGAGTACTGTTTCTTTCTGATGGTTTAAAAAGCAAAATTGTAACAGGAAGACACACTAAATATTTCTATTACCTTAGAAGTCAGGATTTGGGTTGATTTATGTACTTGTTATGTGATCTCTTTCCATAGGAGTTTGAGCTGCCAAAGGATTACCCTACATAAAAATCTGTTTTTCTCTTTCGTTTGCAACTCCCTGGTTACAATCATCGGACTTACAGCAGTGGCCAACAACCAGGCACTAGTTGCCACGAACCCAGTAAGTACCAGTGAGTTGAGCTTTGCTTGAGCAGTGTGCACTGTGAACATTATGTGCCAGGCATGTGCAACTATGCTATCATGCCTTCGTGCAAGGCTTCTCTCTGCCTGTGGTTTACTTTCACATATTGTTCTAATTAGCATTTGTAAACATTACACGCCCTATTGTTGTTGCTGCTCTTGTTGAAAACGTGCAAACAAGACCCGTTCCTTCCGCATCTCCCACCCCTCCACATACGCACGGGTCACTTCTGACTCCTCCCCATTGTGCCACAGATCATGAAGGAGCCATCAGTGCAGCCATGCAGACCAAGCACAGAGCTTGCAGGAGGCTTCCTTCCTTCCTTCCTTCCTTCCTTCCTTCCTTCCTTCCTTCCTTCCTTCCTTCCTTTTTATTTCGTTCTTTCTCCCCTTCCTCCTTCCCTCCCTCCCTCCATCCCCCTTCCTTCCTTCCTCGCTTCCTCCACCCCCTGAATCCCTCCATCCCTCCCTCCATCCCCCTTCCTTCCTTCCTCGCTTCCTCCACCCCCTGAATCCCTCCATCCCTCCCTCTATCTGCGGCACTCTCCTTTCCTCCTACAAAAAATCTTTATTACAAATAATTTCGCATTCTTCATAAAAGACACAGCCATTGTTTTTAAAACACGTTGCTGTATCAGTATGCATATATATATATATATATATATATATATATATATATATATATATATATATATATATATATATATATATATATATATATATACACAGAAACTTGGCAAGCCACTCTCAGGAAATCTAAACATCTGGAATCTGGTCATAAAGGCCGAGAATCTCATTCCACTCGCAAGCCGTTCTATTGTGGCCCCTAGTCACCATGGGTTTGGGTAGTCCGGGAGTCTGTAAGAATGTTAGTTGTTACCATGGTTACATCTTCGTGTATGATTCCAGAATGTTGATGGAATCATACACGAAGATGTGGCTTGACTGAGAAAGCCCGTTTCGGGGGCTCCTCCGATTAAACTAGAAAATAAGCTAATGTTACCGGTGTTACTTGTATAATTATCATAAAGCAATTCACTACAATTGGCGACGAGGATGCTGATCAGTGGAGGGAGCCCCCGGACAGGAGAAAGAGAGGAAGTGAAAGTATATGGCGTGAGAGTCGGTTGAGTGTGAGCTGCGGTGCCGGAGGATACATTTGTGACGAAGAAGGGGTGAGCGGCATTATGGAAAAGTAATATTGCATCAAGGAAGTAGAAAATCACCTTACAAGGGAAAACGAGGGCAGCGCGAGAGGTGTGGATCAACTGCCGCTGGAGGTTAGAGTAAAGGACCCTCGTGCGTGAGTTGCGTGCGGCCATTTTGGACACAATAAAGTGTGTTTTCGTATGATCGCGATTTCGGTGATCAGCTGTTCTGATACAGTTACAATGTATCAAAGAAGATAAACTAACGGAGAATAATCCAACGATTACAGTGTGCACGGCGTTACTGATTGAGTTCGTTTTTTTGCTGTTAAACAGGAAGTTCGGCAATTTAAAAAATAAATAAATAAATGGTAAAGAACAAATAAAAAAAAAAACAAAGAAGTATACTAATGAACTTCAGAAGGTACTACCTATGAGTAGGACATTACATACTATTCATCATCAAGCTTTAGCCATGCAAAACACGGCTGCTCCTATAAAATTCTTGTCGGCTCCTGGTAATCCAACATGCCCTTGGGAGCAGTGGCAGGACAACTTTCATGTGTATTTGAGAGCGATTGGTGGGGCAAAATTCAATGATGATCAGAAGGAAGCAACTTTGTTACACTGTATTGGTACAGAAGCTTTGAGGATATTTAGATCGTTACCTGATCTAGAACAAGATGAAGAAACATGGGGTGAAGCGTCAAGTGGGTCAAGAAAGTATGATATAGCAGTTGCTAAATTGAACAAACATTTTGGTAATAAGTCCAACATTGTTTTGGAAAGATACAGATTTTTCACAAGAAAACAGGGCAAAGAGGAAAGTATTGATTCATATGTAGCTGCATTGAGAGGACTAATGGCCACATGTGCCTTCACTGGAGTCACGGATGAATATTTGAGGGATCAGATAGTGTTGCATGTGGCTGACCCGCGCATTCAGCAACGACTATGGCAGGCGAAAAATCCAACATTAGAGAAGACGGTGGAGATAGCCAGGTCGATGGAAATGGGTGAAAAATGTATGAGAGAGGTTCAAAGTAAACCAGAATTCACGGGAATTAAGTCAGTCCAAGGGATAGATGATGATCAGCTAAACAATCAAGAAGAAAAACTGGTTGCCATGGTCAAGAGAATGGCCAGGTCAGAGGCATCTGGTGTTTACAGACAAGATGGAGGAGGTGCATTCAAGCAAAATAATAGGTGTACATATTGTGGATGGAGCAAACATGAAAATATGGAAAAGGAGTGTCCAGCGTTCTCTGCAGAGTGTTTTAGGTGTGGGCATACTGGACATTTTGGAAAGATGTGTCGCACCAACAGAGGAAGAAGCAGATTTAATGGCAGATTTGGTAGGAATAATGGTCGATTTTTTAGAAGCAGAGGTGTAACTACCATGGGCGTGAGAGCAGTCGAGGAGAGTGCTGCTTTCAGTAATTTGGTAGCAATAACAGATCGGGCAGAGGATAGAGTCCAGATACTTACTGTTACACCAAGAGATGGTGGAGTAGGATCTTGGGTTCCTATGGATATTGATGGTGTAACGTTACAAGTGATGGTGGATACAGGTTCCCCTTATACTATGGTTGATGTACAGACGTATGTAAAGGTTTTGAAGAAGAAGATGGAAGATTTACAGATGACAAACACCAGAGCAACAGGTTATGGAAAGACACCTATCAATATTATAGGTTGTGTTTGGGTGAAATTGAAATTTGAAGGACGCAAGACATACTGCAGATTGTATGTGGCGGAGGATGGCTTTCAATAGTAGGATGGTGGGAGCAAGCTGCATTGAATATCAAAATTCATCCAGGAGAAAGTGTACCCATCCTGTGCATTTCTGAAAAGGTGTGTGACAATGCAGAGAGTTTGGCAAAAATGTTTCCAAATGTCTTTAATGACAAGATTGGTTTGCTTAAAGGATTTGAGCATCGCATTATTCTCAAACGAGGTGTGACACCAGTTGTACATAAAGTGAGAAGTATACCCATCGGCACCAGAGATGCATTAAAGGCTGAGTTAGAGAAACTATGCAAACAAGATGTCATTGAACCAATTGAAAGTTCGGAGTGGTTATCGCCTATTGTATTGGTTAGAAAAACAGATGGATCCATCAGAATGTGTGTTGATTTAAGAGATTTAAATGCAAACATATGGATTGATCGACATCCTTTGCTGAATATTGGGGAAATGTTATCCACCATGAGTCCAGCGAAATTTTTCACGACTTTTGATTTGTCGTCGGCCTACCATCAGGTGGTACTTGAGGAAGGATCGAGACATTTGACATCTTTTGTGACGCCGTTGGGAGCTTTTAGGTACAAGAGAATGCCGTTTGGGTTAGCTTCGGCTGCTGCAGTGTTCCAGAGGTTAATGCATCATCTTTTTGAAGGTCTACAAGGAGTGTATTATTTCCAGGACGATATTTTGGTGTCAGGAAATTCTCAAGAGGAGCATGATGCAAAATTGTTAGCTGTGCTGCAAGTGTTACAGCAGAAGGGAATGACACTCAAGATTGAAAAGTGTAAGATAAAACAAAATGAAGTGACATATTTGGGTCATCGAATAAGTGATGAGGGCATCATGCCTAAAAAATCTTTGGTGGACACCATTCTTAAAATTGCAGAAACAAATAATAAAGACCAGTTGAGGAGTTTTTTGGGTCTCACAGAATATTATTCCAAATTTATTGATCACTACTCTGATAACACTGAAAACATGCGGAAGTTAATGTGCAAAGGAATGAAATATGTTTGGTCAGAAGAATGTAAAAAGGAGTTTGAAAAGATAAAGACTATGATTAATAAAGCACCAGCTTTGAAATTGTTTGACTCGCGTGCCAGAACAAGAATAGCAGTGGATGCAAGCAATGTGGGGTTAGGTGGTATGTTGGAACAAGTTCAAAATGGAGAAGTGGTTCCCATAGCGTTTGCATCAAGGACATTAAGAGGTGCTGAGAGAAGTTATTCGACAATAGAAAAAGAAGCACTTGGAGTAAAGTGGATATTAGAACATTTTAAGAGTCTTATTTGGGGAATTCCTGTAGATGTAAGAACAGATCATAAGCCTCTTGTTCATGTATTGAACGCAAAAAATTCCCACATGATGTCTCCACGCATAAGAAGATGGACTTTGATTATTATGCAATTCAATGTGACCATAAAGTACACTCCGGGAAAGAGTAATGTGGTTGCGGACTGTTTCTCTAGATTGCCATGTGAGGATGATGTAGATAACGGTGAAGATGAACAAGTGTTCAGAGAAGAACAGAGCATGGATTGTATTGTAGCTCAGGTGCATCCTAGCTTTTCAAAAACAATTTGGATGGAAGCAATGGACAATGATATTGAACAAGAGATGTTGAGAAAGGCTATTGAAGCTGGTTGGAGAGAAACTGATGATAAGTTGAGTCACTGGGAAAGATTTAAGGATGAATTGTCCAGTGATGAGGTATGTGTGTATAGAGGAGATCGTATAATACCACCGACAGTTTTAAGAAAAAGGATCATGGACATTGCGCATGAGGGCCATGTGGGTAGAATGTTGACGAAAAGAAGAGTACGAGAGGCTTATTGGTGGCCCAACATGTGGAGTGATATGGAAGCCTTGGTTAAAAATTGTACTGCTTGTGCTGTAAGTGACAAAAGCAAATCTGTACGAGTGACTCCATTACAACCTGTGGACATTCCTGTTACTGTTTGGACTAAATTGGCTATTGATATAGCTGGTCCATATGAATCTTTGGAGTGTCAGAAGATCTATCTAATGGTATTGGTTGATTATACATCCAAGTGGGTGGAATGTGGCATAGCAGAGGAGTCAGTATCTGCTGTTAAAGTAGTGAAATTTTTGGATGAGATTTTCAGTAGAGAAGGAGACCCGCAAGAAATTGTGTCAGATAATGGAGCCCAGTTCATGTCGTCAGAGGTTCAAGGATTTTTAAGGGACAGATCTATTAAACACAATACTACAGCGTTATACCACCCAATGGGTAATGGGCTGGTAGAAAGAATGAATCGTTTCATTAAAGGTATATTGCAGTTAGCGTTGGCAAATGGGTTACCATGGAAGGAGACACTTAAGGAAGCTCTCACAACATATAAGGTCACACCACATTCAATTACCGAGGAGGTGCCATTTACTTTAATGAGAGGGAGACTGTTCACTAATAGGTTGAGGCCAGCCTGGATGATGAGCAATGAGAGTAAAAAAATTAACATGGATGACATTGTTGACAAAGTAAGAAGGAAACAAGAGAAATATAAAAGTTATTATGACAAGCAGAGAAACGTTCAAGAGAGTAAAGTCAGGAAAGGTGATATGGTTAGAGTGAGGGAACCAACACGTGTGATGAAAGGAGAGCCTAAGTTTCGTGCTCCACAGAAAGTTATGGAGTGCTCAAGAAAGTCTGTGATATTGGAAGATGGCAAGAAATGGTCATGTGATGATATTGTGGTGGCAAAGGAGAAGGAAGTGATGAGATGAAGAAGATGGTCTTGTTGCAGAAAAAGGAAAGTTGCAAGGGAAGGAAGCGCAGGAAGGTTCAATTGAAGAGAAAAATGACAGTGTTCAGTCTGGATCTAAATGTAGAAAAAGAGTATGGAATTACAAACAAGACTATGTATATTATTGAAGAGTTCAACTTAGTGATAGTTTCAAGACTGGCTGATACGTGAGAAAGAAAAAACATGGAAGAAACTGTATCCTTTTTTTGGTTATTAATATACAGTGTGATGTTTAAAATATATTGTTTAGTGTTTTAGTTAACTTTGACAGATAATTTTTGTTTGATTACAATTTGTATTTTTATTGTTTAGAAAGGGAGATGTAAGAATGTTAGTTGTTACCATGGTTACATCTTCGTGTATGATTCCAGAATGTTGATGGAATCATACACGAAGATGTGGCTTGACTGAGAAAGCCCGTTTCGGGGGCTCCTCCGATTAAACTAGAAAATAAGCTAATGTTACCGGTGTTACTTGTATAATTATCATAAAGCAATTCACTACAGAGTCTACAGTGCAGTCTGCTTACAGTAGGGTCAAGAGAAGCTAAAAGCCCTACAGACAGATGCCAAGTTGCTGGCTCAGTTAGAGCTCTATGACCTGTAATACGATACGTTTTTCTCCCCATATTCAGACCACGCATAGAATTGAGTTGATGCAGTCTACGCTGCCATTAGGTACACAGGCAAGCACTAGCGTAGCATATTGTTTCTGTGTAAGCTCCTAGATGCTCCCTCAGGTATTTCATCTCACTGGTTCCTCCTGTAGTACAACCTTGCTCCAAATAAAAACACATTTGGAGTGCACTAATAATTCATTTTTTATATAGCGCTTTACATAGGGTATGCCTTTACATACATTAACATTATTACCCAATCGGATTTAGGACACATTTTTGACCTTGGGAGGATGACACGCTGAGTTGGTCTTGCTGGAGTTTGAACCTGCGACCTGCAGATCAAACACAGAGCACAGCAACGAGCGTATAACCCACTGAGCCATCTGACCAGCTATAAACGTTGGTCTTGTTAGTTAACCTTAGGGATGCCATACGCTTTACATATCGGCAACACTTATTTGTTCCTTATTGTAGCATAAAAGGAGACAACAACATTACATTCATTGGTGCCTCCAGAGTGAATCATTACAATCACATTTACCCTTAAACCGTGACTTATCCTCCCAGGAATGCACTGCTGGAACCATGCTCTGGGAAGAGGTAATCTACCACAACAGAGGATTTGGCAACAAGTTCCGGAACATCTAGGCACCCTTGGAAAACGACCAGTGTTGACCCTGGAAACGGGGACGCCACCATGGGCGTGGGACAGCAATCGGCAGACATGGACCCCATATTTTAGACAAACCCTTCGTAGTACAAGTGGAAGATTCCCTTTAATATTCTCGACTGCATTGAACCATTGCAGTCTCGGGAGGATAGTTCAGCGGCAATGTGCTCGCCTGAGAAGCAAGATGATATGGAGAAACACTGGTTCGATCCCCGGGCTCGCGCTTAGAAACCTCTCGGTATTAAGCGTGTTATAAAAAACCTGATATATTTTTGGTAAAAGGAAAACCTAATAAGATAATTAATTTTAAACTAAAAAACAAGAGTACGAAGGTAAATGGCCGAATCTCCAGGTAGGCCTTTTTTTATATTTCTAGTAAAACCAGTGTGATATTGTTATCTGACCTAGCATTCTGATCTAGGCACGCCCCATTGAACCTTCTTCCATTTTTCAATGCGTCTCCAGTAAATGGACAGCCCATTTAAGGTGGCGGCTGGTAACATTTTTAATGGGAGGTGGGTAAATATTTCCCATAAATATGCCAGAGCGACTCGGAATAGCGAAGGAGCCGGAACCAAGCATAGTTTGGATGTTGTTTTTCCCCCAGCGCAAATTATTTTTTTAGTTTTCAAAATGGTGAATTATACTGCACACTTTCTGTGAAAAATTGGGTAAAAAGCCAGACAGTTTTCTATTGGTTTTGTATGGTAACTTCAATCCAAAAATGGAATAGATGCAAGTCACCAGCACTGCACCAGAGCATTTCCCCAGGCATTTTTGGCCCACAAAATATGCCAGTAAAAAAACACTTTCACCATGGCTGTGCCCATGAATTTCCATGTTGCCTGCACCAATATATGCCAGAATTCCTATGTAAGAACATACTCATGTTGGCTTTACACATAAAGCCAATAATGATACAACGAGAAAACATGTCCACACAATATGGCAGTATGCTCACGTGAGGACATACTCCTGTTGGCTTTGCATTTAAAAATGCTATGCCACAAGGGGATGCTGTTTCGCGACTGAGAAGATGGCCGCTCACTAAAAAGTGCTCTGGAGCCCACTGGACAAATCCTTCTTGATAATCTTCTAATGCGGAAGCCGCTTACTGGGTCAGGCAGCAACCACAGCCTGGGAGGATGCAGATCGAGTGGTGGAGTCAGAAGTAATTTCCATCTGACCTTGGCAACGGGCACGCAGGCTGCGTGGCAATGGATGAACAAAATGGGCCATCCCGCTAATGGAGTGTGCTTCGGAAGACACACCTGTGATGGAGGGTGGAGCAACCGAGACACACCTGCGGGGGAGAGATGGAGGGTGGTGCAGCCTTGGACACCCAGATGTGCATAGTGGTGACCGGCATTGGTGGATGTGAGGCCCTTGTCAATCCTGGACCCAACATTTGGCACTGAGGAGGTGGCGAGGGAGGACTAACCCTCAACTGAGTCCGGGACACGCTACTGATGCATAATGGTTAAGCGCCGGGACATGTTACAGACACTTAATAAAGAAACAGCCAGGTGGAATTTCAATCAAACTGGGAACACCACAGTTGGGGCCTTAGGACATAAGCACTCTAGCAAACAATCTGCCAGCGGAGGAGCCGCACCTAATTGGCAACCACTAAGAGGCGTGCACATCCTGCAGCCTCCTGGGAGGTAGGAGAAGAATGCTGCTGAGTCCCTCCTAACTGTGAACTACCGGCACCAGTGCACTAACTGAGTCGCCACAACTCTTTTAAAATCAGGCCCACCTGTACATACAATATACAATAAGAAAATAAATAACTAAAACGCCATGCATGCAAATCTGAGGAGCCCACAGCCACTGTGATAGTCCAACTGGAGGGCACTGTCACTCTCTGCAAAACAACCGAGACAGGGGTGGCAGACACTGTCAATTCTCTGCCGGAGCCAAGGTACCAACACCTGATGCATTCACCTGCCAACTTAATATGGCAGGAAAACTGACGCCACCTAAAAAGCAAACCAAGATGAAACCAGAGCACTATACTCTAATCAGTATTGAGTGTCCTTTCATTAGTAGTCACATTCAAAATCATCAAAATCCATCTATACGTAAGTTATGCTACGCATGATATAGCAGTATGATTATTGCATTTTGGGCATGTTGGTTGAGAGCAACCACCATTTAAACACAGGGAATACAGGATTTATTCATATATTGTTTTTACAGATCAAGATTCTTTTTGATTATCTGAAATATTTAACTACGATCCACCGTGGATCACCAGTGACCATACATTGGAATATGGGGTAAGGGCGACATTCACTGTGCTGGGTGGCTTGGTGTTGGGTAGCCTATAATCTGATAGGATCGACCCTAATGGGATTCACTATTTGCGTTTTGGTTGAATCTTAGACCACCCGCTGTTTGGATTGGATATGACGATTAGGATATATGGAAGAATTTCCAGCCTATCAACCACCAATGTGAGCCTCTAGGCTCTCTAATACAGGTAACTGAACTATGACTATTTTAAGATACTAAGGATGGTATGAAATACACTTATGTATCAGTGAGCTTCACAATAGGTTTCTATAAATCTTGTTACAGGACACGTTGGCAAGACCAAATACAATTTGTGTCCTATTGCTATTGTAAGCAATTCATGGAAAGTGGATATTTGGTTTCAAGTAGCAAATCAATATTAATTTAAGAAAGGTAAATATAGTGCCATTCTTCATTCTTCACTTTGGCAATCTTGGGAGAGTCGGTTGCAAGTAACAACTCATCAATAGTGTAAGAAAGGGAAATCTATTGATATTCTTCATTCACCACTTTGGGCTGCAGTTAGGTAGCACCAGTGCCTTTGTAGATGGCAGAACCTGCATTTGATCTCACTTGTGGATGATAAATACCAATCATAGCTGTCTCAGCATGCCTACCAATAGGATTGGCCTAACTTATTGGATCACGGGTACACATTTTTAGTAGGTTGGTGTTTTGGTGCAATGGTGGTGGACACATGATGACGAAGTTCACTGAGGATATCTATAAAATATAAAGACACAGAGACGAGCACTGGTTTTGTTAGTGCTGTCTGCTTGTGTAAGGAAGTAGTGGGAATGAGCCAACTAATGATAGTATCTATGTACTTTTTCTCCCCCTACCTCTCAACCCACGATGGTTTCCTGTTGTGGTTAGTATTGAATTCACATATGGATACATCACCTAACATGACATGTGATTACTAAACAATTGGTAATGTATCAAATATTATATCTTGCATGTATTATGTTTGTATTTTTGTATATTTTTGGACGGTTAGTGGGACTGTTAATCCCTGAGGAAGACCTGAGATTTCAGGTCGAAACACGTGTTGGCTACCCAGTAAAAGAGAAATGCGCCAACAATGTATTCGTCATTGATGAATTTGAATGTGACTACTGCTGAAAGGACACTCAATACTGATTACAGTGTAGCGCTCTGGTTTCACAGTCTAGTGTATGTGGTTTTTTTGGTGACCTTGGGCTAGTGTCACTTGGTGAGACCACTGCACACGAACTGCTCTATTGTAGTGGATACACAAAGCTGTGTAAATATCAAAATATAAAAATGAATAGTAGTATACGTAATTATATGTGTGTATATATATATATATCGATGTTAAAGATATTGTCTCATCTTGAATCAATTTTGACAATACATTGATATATCTCCAAAATTCGATATCTCGTCCAACCCTAGCTCAAGAAACATTTTGGGTGTAAAAGTTTTCAGAAGGACCTTCTTCTGATTCAATGTAATCCTTTCCGGGTTATTGTCCATCTTCTCTGATGTATGGTTTGCTTTGGAATTCCCATGCATCGATCTCTGGCTGAATCCATGAGAAGGCACCTGAGTAGGTGCGTTCATTTGTGTGATATCCAAATAATAGACCTACTGAGAGGTGTTCAAATGTTCTGTATTCAGAGACAGATTTCCCATGGTATGGTTCATCGGGATAAGTGTTTTCCAGGAGCTTGCTAACTCTTACTAACAGAGATTCGGTATGGTCTGGTATCCCCTGAACTGAGAGACTATACCGGCATGTTGGTGGATGGGTTCTCCATTATGGCCTGTGGCTGCTGATTGCTCTTCTTCCCTTCAGACACTGTGTGTTCTTGGAATCCCAGTCTTCACAAGAAGACTCTGAGTAGCAGGCACTTCCGCACATGTTGGAGGCATCAATGAAGTACAAGAGCATTAGAGAGCTGAACCTTCTCTGAGGCTCTGCAAACAGATTCTCCCAGCTAAGCGTCAGGTCACAGCTGTTTAGGTGTCCTATCACTCTGTGGGTTTCACAGGCTCTCCTCGGGTTCCCTATGCAGTGGTCCAGCCAGCTCAGCACCCTGGTCAGATATGATGGAGGCGTTTCCACCTGAATGTCTCTCCTATTCTTGCATCAACAACATCCCAGCTGATCTCCTGGGAACCAGGGCCAAAATCAGAGTGATGATGGAACTTTGCATATGGCAGACCTGCAATCTTGGACAATGGTGTAGTGGCTGCTCCTTGTGCCTCTCCAAGCCTCTTAGCAGCGTCTATCATGGTGATCTGCTCGGTGGCATCTTGATCACTGCATTCTGATTTCCTTAACTCCCTGGGTTTCCGGGGACCTTTGATGAATAACAGGCTTTCGCAAGAGAAGCAGGTGATTACATTCCACTTATTTATTCATGGGGGTGCTTTGAATAGCTCAGGAACAGGGATATGAATTTCACCGGATAGTCCAGGGCTTTGGTCCCCAACCCCTTCTGCCCTCACCCTTGCTGGTATACTCAACTCACCAGCAGATGTTTCCCAAGCTGAATATAATGCATGTAATAACATAGCTTTGGCAGCGATCGGCTACTGCCAATAAAACACTAGGGGACGACTGACTCTTCCCATCGGCTTATCTGATTCGATTAAGCATTCTTAAATATTCTCTCAGCGGACAATCTGCTGCAGGATTAGGATCTCTGATGCCATCTAATCGACGATTAGGTACTGGTGCACGAAATGTGGCTGTACAAAAGTCCAGTGCATCCTATGTGGAAGTGAAGAAATTGAACGTATTATTGTACAGTATTTAAAGTTTTTACAGAAACAACATGGCATATTGGACCTGTCTATCCCGTAGGTGTTTACAGACTTCATTATAAGACTTTATGTTGGCCTGGACGGATGGGCTAAAGTCAGGGAAAATGCTTCAGTCATCCTGACACATAGTTTCTCAATTTTGACGTTAGAGAAGTCCACTTTTACTGTGAAACTATCAATTTGGTCATTTACAGTGCCCAAGGTCTCCTGCAGGCTGCGTGGTGCCATGGCGATGGGGTCTGCTCCACTTTGTCCATCAGTTTCTCCTTCTGGAGTGATTTCACTTGCTTCATTTTGAATGGATTCTGATGCAACATTTTTTTAGCATAGTCAACATATTTTGGGCTAATATTCCATCGAGCTAAGGACTGTGCATTAGACTGAATCCACTAGTCTTCGCAAACAGCAAGAGGAACCCTGTATTTGCACTTTATTTTGATCAATGTCTTATAAATAAAGGTGCTTGTGACATCTCGCATGTAGCTGGAGGCTTAAAACTGAGCATTTAACCCACAAAAACGATTTTGAGATATATATTGTATATTGCCATTCAGCCCAAAAATATTGAGATATGACTTTCGGTCCATATCGTCCACCCCTATCTTGAGCTGGCCAGGATAGCTGCACAGAGAGACTGGAGGGAATGGGGAGTGACCACTAGAATCCTATGGTACAAAAAACGTCCTCATCAAACAAAACATCACAGAGCTGAATCCCAGGAGAACCCTGGGAACTGCTTAAGGAGGAGGGGATGTGACCAGGTTCCCTGTCTGACCTTGCTGATAGATAGTGGGGTCTCCAAGGGTGATTGGTGTGGCCACAAGAGATTTGATACAGATGAGGACAAACCCTGGGCTGACCCAAACATGCCATGTGCAGAAGACAGGGGCTTGTTTGTCACCATAGACCCTCCTGTCCCATCAAAGAAATCGAATTGCAGCATTCCCTTGGGGCTGGCCTTGCCTACAAACTCAGCTTCCCTGTCCCAGGTTCAGAAATCTGATATAACACCACAAGGGAAAAGAGCTGGACATGAACCTGGAGAAAGACTGCAAGCTATCCAGGGCTCAACGGCTAATCCCCATCCAACTTACCTAAGGAACGCACCCGAGTTACCCTACACCTGAGAAAGGCTGGATGGAAAGACCAATGCCTGTGGGATAAGGCTGTGGCAGACCGGAAGAAGAACTCATTTAGAGCCGGCTTGAGAGATGAACAGCAGGAGCAGGAAAAGGAGGTGGAGCAAGAGACAGGAGGCTGAAGGAGAGAAAAGATAAAAAAGGAAACTGTTCCATATGTGATTAACCTCTTAATCACCCAAATCACATATTTTGTAATACACAAGGGTGACCATCAAGAGCACCAAACAATGTTTAGGCTAAGACTCAATCAAAAACCTGTTTTTCTAAAACTGTCACGATCCCTCTATGAAGAACGAAACTTTCACTGGGAACCCAAAGAAACCCGAGGGAATGGTGTTTCACCGCCTGTCTAAGAGAGATAGTGGGAGAAATGTCCCTCCACTAAGCTCAAGCTAGTTTTCTGAGCTACCTTTCAAAATGGTGCAGGCTTCTTAAAACATCTCAACACACATTGCTACTACAAGACACTTGGGATGTCGCGGGACCCATCCATCTGGCATTTAAAGGGGGAATTTACTCTTTAATGCACCCACCCTTAAATATGTGTCCATGTGATTTGTCCTGAAGTCTATTCATTTGTTGACCTATAGCCACCTGCCAGCATTTCCATAACAATGCATAATTTGCACAGAAATATTAAACAATTGAGTATAACAAGTGCTATCCCCATGACATAAATCAAAAAGGATGCACACATAGCAGGTCAACTGGTTTCAGTAACATGTGAGTAGTCACTTTCTTCAAGACCCTCAACAGCAGAGATATTAATGATGTAGGAACCATTTTCCTTCCTTCAGCGATGGCAACCAGGCGTGAATTAAGCAACCTGAGAAAGAGACAGTGGACATCTTATTCAGTGTCTGAAGTGAATCCTTCACTTCTCATTTTATTCACATGACCCCATCTATGGAATTTTGTTATCATTTCATTGAGGAGAGGCCCAAAAGGCTTGGTTAAGAAGGGGACTGAACACTTCTGTGGTTACTCCGAAGGCTAGGGAAAGACTGGTGCTAGAGGTTCACAGAGGGCTAGATGGACAAAGGCCCAGAGGGATAGGCAGTGAAAGACCTAGGGCCAGATTCATGGAATTTTCAGCACAGAAAATAGGGAACTTGCGCGCGCAACTGTGTGCAAATTCCCCTCTGTCGATTCATTGAATCGAATGGGCAGTACTTTTCTTGGGCTTGCTTGGAGTTTGTGCTAGCTCGGCACGTTTGTGCGAGCCATCAAGGGCCTTGCGCGAGACTCCAAGCAGAGCGTGGACGTCGCTTGCGCAGAGGGCTGCGAAGGGGGCGGAACACCAAAAACGGAGAAGAACTTGCAAAAAAGTGGGCGTTCCAAGGGATGGCCTGCAGGCAGTGTGTTGCAATCTGTCTCCCCGAGTCATCTATTATGGAATTGTGAAGACTTGGGAGATCAGGGAGTTACATTTGCGGTGGAGCGGTGATCTGTAGAGGAGACTCCTGCGGGCCCGCTCTTAAAGAACCCGCTTAACGTGCTAACCGTCTCAGAGCAGTCATTTAATTGTCCCTCGCAAACCCACAATTGCGCAGCACGAGACGTATTCATGGATTTGATCGTGCAACGTCTTGGCTGGGAAATGGTCACGCAAGTCCTTCATACGATCCGCCATCCGAATGCAGGCGTAAGTACACTTGCGCGTAGGATTTTCAGCACGCATGTCGACTCGCATTTCGGGGTACGTGTACTCAATCGGGGTTCCAAAACTTAGGGGTGTGCGTAAGCAGTGTAGTGGGGTGCAGGAACGTTTTATATGTGTTCGCACGCAGGTTTCCCGAGTTACTGGCGAGTTATGATTTTTTTATACGCATGTTGTCAGGGTGTCGAATACAGCTATGGGGGATACCGCAGAGGGTCCCCGAGTCGTAGCCCTGCCTACGGGGGACCCTGTACACTGTTTGAAGGGTGCGTGTATTCGCGCCCGTGGGAGCGCGCCAAGGTAGCTGACCTGGCTGTTTTCTGCTTTTCATGTGGGCGTGTCGGGGGGGGGATTCAGGCTGTAACTTGCGAATACAGTTAAATTGCGCTGTCAATTCCATGAATAAGTCTGGCACACATTTTTCTTTCTTAATTCACAATTGTGTTACAAACTGTAGATCAAGGGATCTTTTCTATTGCTCAACAGTACAAAGGTGTCTGTAGACAACTGAGACAGACTAACCAAAGCATTCATGGCATTGGTCCTGCTCCTCGTTGCCAGTCTATCTTTTGCCTCCTGTGGAGAGAAGAGTCACTTAGCTCATGTCTTCCCCATTTTATTTTATGCAATGCCCCCGTGTCATTCATCTGCAAGATGGGTAGCACTGCTTGACTAGTACTAGACCTCATTACGACTGTGCCGGTCCGGTAACAACGGCGCTGGTAAGCCTACCAGCGCCGTTGTTACCGGACCGGCACAGTACGACTCGGCGGGCGGGTGCTGTCCCGCCTGCCAGGGTCAGACCTGGCGGGCGGAACGACACCCGCCCGCAGAGCTTAGCCCTATGGGACTCAGATGGGAATGGGGATTTACCATTTACCGGTGCCTGACTTCCCAGAACGCCAGGGTTGTAATCCTCCGGTGTAACCGGCAAGCCAGGTGCTGGTAAATATTGCAAGCCGTAGCACCGGCAGGGTTACCGCCGGCCTTGTAATGAGGAAGTGTCTTTGAAAGGAAGCCGTTTTAAAGTGGGCAGTTTAGCACTATGCTGCTTTCTCTTGTGAAATTAAACCATGGCACAAAGAAAGGGCAACATTCTTACCCTGCACTGTTATCAATGCGTGTGTGTGCGTGCTGCACGTGTGTTTGTTTACACATCTTTTGCAATGGTTGTTCACAGATCTCTCACTTAAAGAAGCTACCACATATGTACATATATATTGGATTTTCAAAAATAAAACCTCCCTGAAATAATGATTAATATGGGTACTTTTTTAAAATACATTTTATCTTTTCATTGCTTTTAAGGTCTGAGATGTTTCCACTGACTTAGCGATGTGATTAAAAATATTAAACAATATTTATTTCTTTTTGATTTCAAGCAACTTGATGGACACTTGTCATATTTGCTCTAAACGTTTGTCTGTTATGTGTTACCTTATTTAAATGTTTAATATTTTAATTACTAAATCATAAAAGTACAACTGGTCAGCACAGCAGGGATGTGTTTGCTGGCTAAGTGGCCAGCAACGCCATAACTGAAGCCTTGGGAGGCAGACCTTTCAAGTCCGATGCCATCAGCCTGCAGGACTCGCATGATCTGACGGAGTCCAGGAGCTGTTTGCTCTCGCCTCCTCTGTGCCATAACTGTCGAGGTAAACAGGCAAAGAGTCTCCACTAAATACTTCATGATCGTGGACTCAGCCGGCACTTGCCCCTCCACTCCACATGCTAGAGCAAGACGTTGGTTTGGACAGCAGTCCATCACTTAGTCCCTGTGCTGCATAGACTCTATTTCTGGTAGCAATTAAGCTCTCAGAGCAACAGGTGGCAGATGAAGAGCCGCTGGTGTGGCTGCACTCCCACATCACCCCACCTCCCCTTGCTTTCCACGAGGCTCAAGCCTGCTGACCTCCAAAACCATAAGCATGATTTTGATTTGTCCCGATCCACTCTCCCAGACATTGGGCCTCATTACGACCTCGGCGGTAGCGCTGCCGCCGAATTTGCATCCAGGTTCCCAGAATGGGTAATTACCGGGCCATTCCGAGTTTGGAGGGCCCGGTAATTCCTCCCTCCAGGAACCCAGGCCCAGACATTCCTCATTCCCATTTCAGCCCCCATAGGGCTGAATGGGAGAGGGAGCAAACAATGGGCCGATTACGAGTGGCCCGTTGTTTGCTCCATCTTCCCTTCGCGGGACCCTGTAAGGACGCCTGGTTTTACCAGGCGTCCTTACCGGGTCCTGCGAGGAGACCTCGTAATGTGGCGGAATGGGTTTAACGGGTCCGCCTCCTTTTGCGGAGCCCGTTAACCTGTTCCGCCAGGGTCGTAATGAGGCCCATTACGTCCTCGCAAATATGATAAGCAGGTCTGCGCATAAATGAAACGTGAGCTTATTTGTCAGTCATGAATGCAACAAGCATCAAAACTGATGAGGGCTTTTACATCTCTCTAAGAACTACAGCCAGCTACATTTGGCCAAAGAAATCTGTGTTTCTCAAGAAAATAAAACAAAAATTACCTCTTGCTCCTATCTAAAATGACATGTTTCCTTTGCAAATGGCAGCATATTTGACTTTCAGCCAACTGCTTTGTTTAGAGTGAGCTGAAGTCTGTTGTGCGTCTCCAGTAATCATGATTTTCAGCTGCTGCTGGTTCCTCCCGTCTACATACATACTACTTCGACTGTCGAAACCAGTGACTGTGTGACCGGGCCCAGGGGGAAGCGGCTTGTCCACACCTGCACAGTTGTAAATTACGTGCAGTGTCGCTGGTGCTGGGGGCACGTTTCAGAGACAAACTCACAGATTAAGGGAGTGAATTAATTCATACTTTCTATACTTTTATTTTGCAAAGAACCGTTCTAGAACGGGTGCTTTGTAGATAAATAATAGTAAAGTAATATAATAATAAAAGTATAGGAACGTTGGATTAAAAAACAGAGTAAAGGAGCATCGCTCCCAAACGCTCCGACCACTGGACCTAGAGGGCTAGGCAGAGAATGACCCAGTGGACAGGGAGTAGAAAGGCCAATACGGGTGTGAGCAGGGGTGGATTGAGAACCAAAAGAGGCCCTGGAAATAATTTTCAAAGTGGTCTCGTCTCATATGACACATTTTAAGAGAAATTGGAAATAAAATAGGATCTGCACAAAAGAAGCCCATGATGCAGAGGCCCACTGAGGAATCTCTAGAGCTCCCTATAGGCCAGTCCACCCCTGGCTTGGAGCGAAAAACCCAGTAGGTTGTGAGGTGAAATTCCTAGTGAGCTGGGAGTGTGGGGATGGGCCTTTAATCACCTTAACCAAAACAGCCCCACCACTTAAGAAGCAAGTACATGGTTGCAAGCTTATTGTACATAAGCTCTGGGGAGCGGTTAGATGGTGTTGCAGGACCAAACTAACACAAGTCTCAACAATACAACATCATTTGTCCGCTTATATACCTTTTGCTACAATTTAAAACACTCCAGATACTTTTACAACCCACCCCCAAATATGATTGGACAAAACCTCTTCAAATAAATCCCATCTTTTCCCAATTCTTCCATTTTCACTGGCCAGGCTTATCTTCATTATTATATTTAGATCATATTGAAAACACGCCTCTTCTTGGGATTTGTGCGCAGTAGGTCATGACGTGAGTATATGGTTAAACATTAGTAATCAAAACATAATTCATTGTTAGCAATAACTGGCCTAAGCCCTTTAACTTTAAGTATGATTGCACATGGTCCTGCTGATGTATTTAAGCAAATAGATGAAGGTCTGCATAAACAGGATTTTCTTTCAACTACAGATTGCGATCTCCATTCCTCAGACTCCTAGCACCTTAAAAAAGACCTTTTAATTTATACAGGACCATACAACTTCTGATGACCTTTAAAAATACTTCACCGTGGGACCCAGGCCTCGGGCCTCATGTTTATTATCACTTAACAAATTACTAACGCACTCTAAAGATTTTAATACAAAGGGCAAGATAACATATGTTCCCTTGCAAGGATTGTAAACCGTACTCTGTTTGTACAGCCTTTTTTACTAGGTAACTTATTCTCCTTTCCATCAAAATTATCACTTCTACTTAGAATGCACGTCTAACAGCTATCCATGATTTGTGTTTGTGTTGCATTTGCAGTTTTAATATTGTATCTTTCTACGTGCGTGAAAATGTAATATGTATACATTCTAAATAATTGTAATACTAGAAGCAACATATCATTAACTCCATTTGATTCATATGGATTTTTAACACTATCCCAGTTTGCTGCCATCCCCCGTCATCAATATGGTGTGCGCAACATGAATCTCTCGTGATAAAGGGGACCCTCCTTGACCATCCAGACATTCCCCCTTTAGTTAATACTTTAACTAACAAATCATAATCATTTTCTTGGGGAGCATCTCTACAACCATCTCTCACCCCAGTCTCAATATGGGCATACTCCTCCGCTGAATCAACCTAACTCATCACCCTACCATTTCCACAATCTACCTGCCACTCCACACAAGCATGCCAATTTGGTGTAGGAAACAAACCAGCTTCAGTTTGCATACCGCTGTATGGGATGAAGTAGTGGTGGCACTAGCCTTGGACAGGGTTACGATCATCATGGCTGCACCTGTTGGTACCTGGGCAAAGCAACAACCTAGGATACATTGGCAGAAACAAAAAAGAATAAGTAAAAAGACAAAAATAGGCATCAGAATCTCCACACCAAGGCTCAACCAGGGAGTACCAATGAAAATAAAGAGTTGATCCATGAGTCGTTGGTGATCCCAGCCTCAGTTTCCATGATCACTTTCAGTTTATGCAAAGCAGCAATAGTCCTGGTGAATTTTTGGTGTCATTGGGAGGCACAAATGTACAGCAGGTACTAAAGATTTTCCAGCATACTCCGCCCTCTATTGCTGTCAAGAGGTCGAGTATGTACCGGTTTTGCAAAGTTATGAGCCTCAGTGCCCGTAATTCTTCCTTAATAGCACTAAAAGTTGACTCAGAAGTGTTCACAAAGAGCAAGAGTTCATATCTGGTCACCTAGAGGCATTTGCCACTGCTTGGACGCCAGGTGCCAGGAGGGAGTTAAAAAGTGATTTGGTGTGGCTAAATATCCGATATTGTCTATATACGGTGGTGAAGGGGATGGAAGTGGCATAGTGGCCGAGGGGGGCACAGATGTAATTTCGGGCATTAGATGGGCCAAAATTAGGTGCTCTTCAGGAATCCCAAGGACAGGCACATGAAGGGTAGAGAGACTGCACACACCTCACCGGGCTGGAGGCAACTGCCTGTATGCACTCTGTCCACAGATCGAAAAGTTGTCGAAGGACAGCCGTACCTCCAGCCAAATCTTCAATGCGTAGAGTGTTACTGCAGTACCCATTTGTGCCAAAGAACACCGTGCCATTGCCCTTAAAACGTAGAGAAAAATGGGTAAATGTCTGTATCTTAGCAGGTTTTTCTGGTTCTTTGAGCCACGTCAGATACTGCAAATGATTTCTACACACTGTCCCAAGCGCTTTGTTTATTTGTGCCACCCCTTCTTCTGAGAAGCCCCTCATTCCTCCAGCTCTGCAACTCTTCACCACTTGTTCCTATCCATTTTTAGAAAAAATAGCTCCTTCCAAGATCAATTGGACTCTTTGAGTACATCTAATATTTGTGTGCTCTGCCTGCTCCGACATTAAGCAACTATCGTCACTTGATTTAATTGATGCTCTAATTGACTGCCCTTTAAACTGCCCTTGGACCCTGCACAGGGCTAAGTGCACTAGGCATAGCACATCTGCTACCTCTATCTCACTTGGGATGAATACCCTAGGAACGTCAGAAGCATGGGTGATGACAGAGCAGATGTAGCAATATCATATGGATCTCTCTCTCCCCACCTTCCTCATATGGCCATACCATATGTTGTCAGCTGCGAAACCATATGCATTCATTATGGGATTCAATATATCATTATCAAAAAAATTGTTATCAACATTTCTTTTTCCTCTTAAGATTTTCTCCTCAGACTTCATAGGCAATTTGTTTCCAGTTGTACTGTTTGTCATCTTCAGACACGATGATCCAAGGACCAAGAAAACCACAAAAACATAATTGTTACACAATTTACAATCTTAAACATTCCTTTTCTTATACAAAAAATAATTTTAAACTCCAGACTCCTTTCACACCTCCCTTTGCTCTGTAACGAACGGTGAATCCTTATGGCATACTTAACTTCTATGACTGCTCCTCCACCTGTGCAGGCAGAGGGCTTGCAGTATCCGTTTGAGTGTCTTTCCGGTGTATCCAACTCTTATTGCCCTCCACCTTCATGGCAGTCTGAGTCGCGTAGACCACTCTATGTGGCCCATGGAAATTCTGCTCGTTCCATCGACGCACAAAGCTCTGTCGCCAGGGAGAAGCTGTATTTTGCGCTGATCGTCACTAGTCTCGCCGCTTTCTCCTGTTGTCTGTTGGTGATAAGACACAACCTGTGATGATATAATCTTAACACTTTTTGTTATTGCTGTAAAATACTCTATAAACTCCTCTTCTAAGACTTCTGCGGTCTTGTGTGTGTCTGATGTCATACGTGTGGGTGAGAGAGGTGTATGTAGCCTATACCCAGTCACGATTTCATGAGGGCTCAAACGGTGGTCCTTCCCTGGCTGATTTCATATGTAAAATAAAGCTATTGGGCGGCAAATGAACCATGATTTATGTAACTCTGCACACATTTTGGCTAACCGGGCCTTAAGGACCTCATTGAGCCCCTCAACAACCCCGTTGGCCTGTGGGTGGTACACTGAGCACAACTAATGCTTTATTCCTAGCAGTGAAGTGCTTTCTGCGAACGAAGCATTAAAGAAGTAGGCTCTCTTGTCAGATGTTTGAACATCACAAATTCCCCACCTCGGAAATACCTCTCTCACTAGAAATCTTGCTGCCGATTTAGCATCAGTGTGTACGCAGGGACAAACTCCAAGCCACTGGGAAAATGGACAAGCCACCACAATAAGATATCTGGAATTACTGCACCCGTTATCATGTCCGCAAAATCAATATGGAGCTACGTGAATGGACCAGAGGCCTGGGCAAGACCCGCCTCACCGTCCTCAAGGTATTTCCGGGGTAAACTCATTGCACACTACACAATTCCCAATCAATCTACTTACCTGTTCTTGTAAGTTAGGGTTAAACCAATCCTCTTGGATCTCTGCTGTGATTTGTTGTCGATAACTATGTGATGGGTAATGTTGCTCTAGGGCCAAAAGAAGCAGCTCTACAGGCATTACTACCTTCGACGTCACTTCCTGTCTCCAATGCAAATCTGTGGGTGAGAGAACACATCCTCTATTTTTCCAGAGCTCCTGTTTTTCTCTAGGCACTTTCCCTTTTACTTCTATTAACTGGAGCACCAGAACTGTGGTGTACGGGGCTGGTAACTGTACTTGTTGCAACACGGTTTCCCTTTTCTGGGAATCTGAAAGACATATGCTGCTTCCTTCGCCCCCTTGTCTGCAGCATCATTTCCGAGAGCTATTGAATTAGTGTGATTGGGTGATTGGTATGGGCAGCACACTTCACCAGACCTATCTCTGCAGGCAAGGTTAACGCTTCCATCATCTGGGATAGCAACACAGCATGCTGGACAGGGGACCCATCAGATCTCCTAAATCCTCTTCTATGAGATCTTGATTATCTAGAATGGACGGTGGAGGTGACACATTTGGAGTCAGAATAAACAGTGACTGCCTTCCCCTTACATATTTCTAGCGCCTCCATAAGTGCCACCAGTTCCGCCACTTATGCAGAGTAATGAGAAGGCAACCATTTCTTCAGTTTGACCCGGTACTCCCCAGTCACAAGACCCATGACAGCTGCGTCCGTAGGCCTCTCACCCGTCTCTTGGTTGGTGGTCGAAGACCCATCAACAAAAATCACCTCACCCCCCTCCAGGGCATCCTCTTTCACATTCACCCTCTCTTCCTCTTCTCCCTCATGCATGGTTTAATCGTGAACAATATCCTTAGACTGCACCAGCTCTGCTACAAATGTTGTAGGATTTACTAGGTGACGTTGCACGGGATGAATTGATGTATTTGATAAGATTACCTCATACCCTCTCTGAGTCGTCAATGTGGATTTAGATTGTACTAGAATCACAAAGACTGCATGCTCTATGTATAATATCACCAGGCAACCCATAGTAATGGTTGATGATTTCCGTATTGCAAAAGCAGCTGCTGCCAGAGTTTGCTCACATGGAAACTGTCCCTGCATCACTGGGTCTAGGAGTCCACTGTAATACTCTGAAGGTTTGTGGCCTATCGATGTTTGCTGGGTCAGGTCTGCTGTCATAACCTGCCCATTTGAATGCAAAAACAGAAAGAATGGCTTCTTGTGATTTGGGGTCGCCAGGACCGGAGCATTGCTGATCGCAGTCTTGAGTTCCCAAAAGCAAGTCCCCATTTTCTCAGTTCACTCTATCAGACTTTTCGCCTCTGTGCTTCCTTTAGACCCTGCAAAAAGGGACTCACATAACTAGAGTAATCATAAATGCTTGATCTACAATAGATACAGAGCCCCAAAAGCTGCTGCATTTGCTTCACTGTGACTGGATCAGGAGTATTTTGAATTGCATTGGCTCTCTCTGGAATTACCTTCCTTTCTGCAGGAGATATTACTTGCCCCAAGTAAATTACCTCTCTCTGAGAGTATTGCAATTTCTCTTTGACCGCTGTGTACCCTTTCTCCGCGAGTAGGGTGAGGAGCGTTATTGAGTCTCCTCGACACTTCCCCTGTGAAGTGCTGCAGATTAATAAATTGTCCACATACTGAATTACTGTACTGGACAGATATAAATTCCCCAAATCCATCTTGACCACCCTGTTAAAAATACTCTGAGATTCGCAGTAACCCTGGGGCAACCGTGTGTGTTTGAATCTCTGACTGCGATACGTAAACTCTGTGAGGTACTGAGAATCGGAATGTAAGGGAACAGAGAAAAATGCATTTTTTAAATCAATTACTATGAAGTTGGTCGACCCAGTAGGGATGTTACAGAGGGTGGTGGCAGGATTTTTTACCACTGGAAATTCCGCCTCAACAACATCATTGGGAGAACGCAAATCCTGGACAATCCTCCAACTGGACCCCTTTGCCTTGTTCACAGGATAGATAGACATATTGCATGGGGACACAGAGGGTTGTATTATGCCTTGCTTTAACAATGCCATAATGGGCTACTGCTTAATCCATGGTAATATCGCACAAGTTTCAATTGTATCCTCACTGCTCCAGCACTTTTTAGCAGCCCCACATCACAAGGATTGCTGGTTCACAAATGGTCCGGCACTTTTCCAAAATCCTCCTTCCAAAATGTCGATGTATCCTTAACGATGAGCAGATCTGTGATACTTCCCTTTTCTCTATCGCTATTTGGCAAGGCACCCCAATTTCAAACACAATTGCTCCTCTGTCTTCAGTGTCTTCAAACAATTTCTCGTCAGACACGTCCCTTAGTGATAAGGTCAGATTAATGCACAGAACTGTGCGCCACTCCCTGCCTTCCTCATCTGTGCCTGAGAGGACTACCCTGTTCTTCTTAATCACTACAGCCTCTAATAGAATTACAACAATGGCAGATGGCGTTACTTCCTGTGACACATTAGGCCGAAACAAAAACTCAAATGTTACTCACCAGGCCTGATTTCTGATCCCCGGGATCCCAACTCAACAAAACGAGAACCCGATTGAGAAACAATACTGTATGCATGGGACCACCCCCTAATCGCACTGTTGCTACAATAGGTCTGAAAACGTGCTGCTTCCTTTACCGGATACAACCCTGGGGTCGAGCAGACAATACCTTCCTCGTGAAGGTAATCGACATCTGCATCTTGCTCAGGATGTCCATTCCCAAAAGATTTGTTGGGGTATCCATACAATACAACAAAGGGGCTGATACATTTTGATTAACCACCTTGATACGATGATTTTCAGTATAAGGAACTGACAGTACAACCTCAGAGAATCCCTATGTGTCCATAGTTTTGCCTGAGAAGGGGAACTCACCATCCTTAATAGAAGACTTGATAGCTCCTGTGTCCACCATGAATAAAAACGTTTGCTCACCTACCTGCACACCTATCTGGGGTTCCTCTTCCAGATCAGTGATAGTGGACAGGGCTGGACACATCAGAGATCCCTGTGGGCTGTCCTACTTCTGGTACATATTAGCGCCTGGGAGAGGAAAATGATTTCCCCTGAAAACACTTGCTCTTGTGTAGTGTGCAACTGTTTCTTGGGGGTAAAGGATTCTTGTCCCATGTCTGCACTGATGCTTGTGCTAGCATGGCCAGTGGGAACCCAAAGGTCTGTGCAGCCCCAGTCACTGGATTCTGTTCAATCCGTGCCTGCTGCAATTGCACAGAACCTTGGGCATATGTCAGGGTCAGGGTCTGCATCTGTTGAGCTCCCATGTTAAAGTACTGTGGCCATTCACGACAATTCTGGGACACGTGCCCCAACCTTCCACACGACCAACACTGAATCCCATTAAATCCTCCTTTCCTGTTGGCCCATTAGATCCGGGACTGATTCCTCCGAACCTGCCAAATGACCCACTTCCCAGTGGAAATCCTCCTCTGCCCCTCAGAATCCCTCTCATTGGCCTTGGACCGGGAACATATCCATCACCCAACCCTGTGTCATACCCGGTTCACTGTGTCCCTTATGTCCAAGTTGCCCCTGCTGTCCCTCCATAGATTTTGTAAATACTGCCCCTTCTAAACAAATCTTTGCCAATTTCTGTTGAAGAAGTGTAGCCTCTGCTTTTTGTGCCTGCTCTACAGTCTCCCTCTGTTTTTCTTGTCTTCTCTTGCAAAAATGAACAATGTGTGCCTGAATTTCTGGCCAACTCTTGGCCTCCATCCCTACTATTTTATTTAAATAATGCTGGGCTTCTTTCAGAAGTCCCTTCTTCAGCATGTGGTAAGAAATCACCACAATCCTGTCCCATGCTTCCCCCGATTCTGCCCTCCACATCTCCTGAATTAACTGGATGTGTGCGGCAAGATCATCCAATTTTATCGTCTTAGTCAAAAAATGTATTGATATCAGGCCTATCAGGATGCATAATCTGCAAAGCACCCCATACCTGTGCCCTAAGATCATTAAAAACTGCTCCATCATGGATATTTGTATACAACTGAACCCCCGGATACCCTGCTCTCTTTCAAAGCTCGACTGACCGCTCCCTCATTAGCGCCGTGAATAAGCTCTTCATGTCCCCTATGGCAAGTATGCTTGTGCAATGCAAAAATTCACTTCCCCATCCCTGCAGTGAGCGAAGGGAGTGTCTTCATCAAGTCATTTCCGGTTCATGTGTGACAACAGAACATAAAATGCCCTTCTCAGAACCTTTGGGAGCAACGGAAAATGAGTTATACCTGTTTTTATTGGGGCTTCCCCCATCTCTCCCCTACCACTTACTACAGCCATGTGAATACGGTGGCATGTCCTGTGGTTCCATGGTGTGCTTTCTACCGATGCTACTGGAGCAGGAGGTAGGTTGCCTACACCCTGCTCTCCTCACTCAACATCCCATTCCTCTCCTTCATCTTCTACTCCGGCTACTACATCCCCTAACCCTTCTACAGACATGCAGACATGGAAGCATAATCAGCACTGCCATAGGGTGCCGTCTTCTCTGCTCAGCCTCTATACCCATAGCAGCATCCCTGTTCTCCATGTCCACCTCAACTGTTCTGATAACTGAGTCGTCCAATCTAACCAGAACCTACCCATATCTCCACTTTCCTCCTTCTACGTCCCTTACCTGTCTTCTCACTTCCTCCCGCTCTTCATTTCTCTGCCCCCGTAACAGCATTACCTGTTCCTCTACTAGCCATAGCACTTCCTTCATCTTTTCCCGTTCTTGCGCATCAACCACTCTTTGCAGTCTATCCTCGCAGGAAGAGGCCTAACCTCCTCTTTCTTTCTCTCTCATTTTCAATCCTTCCTCTGCTCTTCTAACTATCAAACTCACTCTTTCTTGCTCCTCCACCCTTAATCTACCTGCTAACCTAGCAGTTGCAGGAGTTATCCCCTTCCTGCTCTCTGTTGTCAACCTCTCTGCAGCCCAAACCTCAAAATCCCAGTTCTTAGAAATCGTAACTGATGGAGGCATTACCTGTGTCCATCTCGCAACCACTGGAGTAGCTGCGTGGGAAAATGGTGGTACGAACGCAGGGTCTGTGTACCCCGCTGCAGGTAATAAAGGATAGCACCCATATGGGGGTGGTGCAGAAGAAATTCCTGCACCCTCTTTTTTTTAGCCCTCCCCCCACATTTCTAACATTATGGCCCTTCCCGCTTTTTTCATACATCCTCCATAATTCCAAGATGTTTAAATGCTTTTGTAACTTGGAGCCCTTGTGCTCTGTAGTTAAAAAGGTATGCAGGTTCTCCAATATCCCTCTTTCATAGGATCCCTCAGTAGGCCAAAAATGTATAATTTTCCCCTTACTCTCCCGCAACCATTCCCTATGATATTTTTAAATGTTTGCGTTATTATCGGGAAACACATGGCACAAATGATTCAACTGAATCTCCATACTCCAATCCAAGTTTTCAAAAAATAGTTTCCCAAAAATATGATACTTAGCAGAACCTGCTTCTCCAATTCTACTTCTCACTCATACACAGAAGACAGCGGGCCTCATTACGACCCTGGGGGAGTGGGTTTACGCCAGCGGTATTCGCGGCGGACCCGTCCGCCCTACTACGAGTTCCCGTAGCGCCATGGAGCGTTTTCCGCCTGGTTTTTCTGGGCGGAGAAATCCATGGCGCTACGGGACCTTGTTGTTAATTACGCCACTGTATTTTACGGTGGCGTAATTAACGCCTTCCCCACTCCCATTATACCCTATGGGGCAAAAATGGGAATGGGGAAGGGTAAAATGGGGAATGGGGATTTACCGCCCCGCCAAGGTCGGAATGGGGCGGTAAATCCGCCAACCCCCATGGCGCTATCGGCAGCTTTCCGCCGTGCTCCATGGTGCATTTGGCGCCACGATTTCCGCCAGGGTCGTAATGAGGCCCAGCATCTTATCAAAAACACTTGCCGAACAATATTTCCGAGATATCTCCACCACTCAAGCATAGGAGGAGCACAATGCTTTCCACTACAGCACCGCTGCTCTCACTCTCTTCATCACTAGTACGGCCTTCTCTACTACAAAAGTGTCTTTTCCTGACTACAGGAAGTTTCCCTTCACTACTTCAACTAACCAAGAAAATCGAGGTAAGGGGCTCTGCCTGGACGGCAAATATAAAAGAATGTCAAGGCCTATTTCAGAAGGAATCTACAGTTGGATGTATCCTAAGATACCACCCCACCTTCAGGTGCGGGCTCCAGCCAACCAGACAAGCAAACTAAAGGGTATCAGGACAAGCTTCACACTGGGCGTGCGTGGTAAAATATCCCCTCACACCTCTAAAAAAACAAACTAGGTAAAAACTATATTCACTAAAAAAAAACTTTGTTAAGGGGACGTTATGGTTAAGTTGCACTACTAAAAGCCTATGCAATTCACTAAAAAAAAAAACTTTGCTAACGGAACGTTATGGTTCAAAGTAAAACCGGAAAACCCCTGAAATTCACCAGTTATGGTAAGCTAAGCAACCATAACCCGCTCCACCACCGTGCATTGCTAAGACTAACACCCAGGACATCAAAGATGACATCTCAAATGTAATTGATGCGGCGGGCCGGATTACAAAACAAAATCCTTTTTCAAGATGGCCGCCATAGAAAGGGAAGGCAGTTGTTCCATACATGGCCCCTCTTCGCTTTCCATGGCAGCCTGCAAAAAGCAAAAGTATGTGCCGTGACGCAGAACCTGTAAATAAACATAAAGCAATTACAAAACAAAATCCTTTTTCAAGATTGCCACCATAGAAAGGGAAGGTGGTTGTTCCATACATGGCCCCTCTTCATTTTCCATGGTAGACTACAAAAAGCAAAAGTATGTGTCGTGACGCAGAACCTGTAAATAAACATACAGCGACGTACAACTTAGTACCTTACATTTTGAAATGATACACTGGATTTTAAAAGAAAACGTTAACATTTTAGAATTTGTAAAGTAGTTTTATTTAACAAACAACTGTCACAGACCATCAGACTAATCCCATTTTCAATTAAATTATAACAATGGTTCTAAGGGCGTCATTGAAAATGTTCATGGTGAGGCACACGTAATTATTTTCCCATACACACAGTATGCGTTTTTGTTAAAGCACCCGCTTTGTTTGCAGTGATTTCCAAGACGGCGCCATGACCTTTGCCCTACACCACCATAAATGATGTTATGTTACTCCTTGTAGCTAGTTCAGCGTAGGGACAAAGGGGGCCTGGCCGGTCATCCCACAACATTGTAATGGACAGGCAGCCGGTCACAAGCAGTTGCATTTGGTGTCCAAAGAAGCCGTCACTCGGCATCTGGAATCCATGGCACGCACAGTACGGAAAGATGTAGCGAGGCGGAAAACGTAAGAGAAAATATGTATCAATGCCCAACCTTTAGCAAAAAATTTCAAAAAGGCACAAACATTGTGGAAGGTAGTACACAAATCGAAGTGGTCAAACATTACTTTTTAAGTGAATATTAGCGTTGATCATGCGTAAATATAGTGACAGCCTACAAACGCCGACAATGAGCAGGCGCCGTATGGTTTAAAAAAAATGGCAACTACACAGTGAGATGGTAATTGAGTTATGGAGCCAAAATGAACGGACAAGCAAGAAAAAATTACATCTCGGATTTTAAACAAGACCAAAAGAATATGCAAAGTGATACACAAAGCTATGTGGACAAGCATAACATTTCAAAGAAGAAATATTAACGGTCAACAAGGGTGACTCTAGTCATACCCTGCAAACACAGAGAATCTGCACTCTCCGTTAAAGGAGGAAAATTACAACTGCGCAGAAAGATAATACTTCAATTATATTATCACAGTGTTTCGATAATATAAAATTAAAATGCGGTTCGGTGTAGAGTCGTCAAAATTAAACTTACATGATGTTTACTGGCTCCATTGTTTTTGGCCAAGTCAGACAGCAATGTATTTGCAGCAATGAATCTTCGTGAACTGATATTTCATGTTTCGTACAAACGTTTTTAAAACATAACCTTATCAAATGGTATTTTTTCCAACCAGTTATTCCTTTCATTGCTTTTGAAGTTTCCCTTTCGCTCAATGTCAAAAAATAATTGCCCTATATGTATTCACTCGGATGCGTGGGCCTACTGAGCTCGCAACCAAAAAAGCAAATCAAGTGTCCTTCGCTCAGAAGGCAAATACATTCTCACTTTGCAACAACATATAAGAATCCAATCATGAGAACCGCTACTCCCATACGCCTCCAGAACCGCTTTTCCATCAAACAGTCCAGGTGGCGGCCTCAGATTTCAAAATTTAGGACGCCAGTCTGACTACAATATTAATCTAAATACATTGTAACACAGATGCAGTAATTGTTCGCCGTACATTGAGTACCAACTTCCACTTTACTGTATGACTTTGGTGACAAGAAAACACCACTTTTTGAGTTTGTGCTGCCACATCCCATCCCAGCCTAATTAAAGCTCACCTTCGGAAACAGTATTTCATAAGTATAACAAGTGCATTGGTGTCTTGTTTTGTATGTGTTACCGGCGATGTCCGCGTACACCAAAACATGAACAAAAGATGGTGAGGGCAGCAAAGAAAAATGACGCACTTCACGCTGTCCAACAACCAATCAGTGAAAGCGCCACATGTCCGAGGACATGACGCTACGTATTAGCCAATCAATTTCCTGTCCACGGAGCGAACAGGGAAGTATGACCCCGGAGCGGACATAGATATCACTAATTTTTTTAGACATACTTTTTGATCGTTTTAAAGGAAACTACTGGACGGATTGTCACCACATTTACAAAAGCCCGCTTTCGGGACCAAGCCCCTGCCGCAAATTTGGTGAAAATCCGTCCAGCGGTTTGGCCTGAAGTTGTGCGCAAAGTTTTTCCCCCATTCAGTCTATGGGAAAAAAGACGTTTTGGGACCTCCCCTATAACTTTTCCCCCCCTGGACCAAACATCACTAAATTTTGCAAATAATTCAGAGTGACCCATATACTTTCTTTGGCAAAGTTTGGTGAGGATTCGTCCAGGGGGAGCGGAGTTATAGGCTGCCCAAAAAGTGCTCTTCTATGGAAACAGCAACTTAACCATAACTATCGTGGCCGTGTAATATATATATATCTAACACAGAACAGTTCAACCACTCAATCAGAAAACATCCACTTTTCCAAACCTCACAACCTCAACTAATTTCACACCCACACTCCAAGTCTACCCTGACCCCAAACAAAAACAAAACCCCTTAAATCAAGGAAACAACCCCCTTTTTGCCCCTATTTTCCACCTTGCTTTACACCCCCAAACGTGTACTCATGTTAACTCAAGGTGCTCCGATGTAGTGCTTCGTCAAATCGTTCCCCCACAGCTAAGCCACGGCACCATGTTTCTGGGGAGCAGATGGACCTTTAACCAATATGGCGTCCGTAGACCTCTTTTTCACCGTGCACTGGAAAACTGGTCCCCGCCGTGAGGTGCGGTAGCTGAGAGGTGTGAGCAGAAGACCACCAATGTCTCGGAATGCCTGGGCTCCTAGCCTGGCTCGCCAAATGTGGAGATGGGCCTTTAATCACCTTATCCAAAACAGGCCCACCACTTAAGAAGCGAGTACACCGTTGTACATAAAGCAGGTTTATTGTAGAAATGTTGCGGGGAGCAGTTAGATGGTGTTGCAGGACCAAACTAACCCAAGTCTCAACAATACAACATCAGGAAGCAGCTCATATACCTTTTGCAACAATTTAAAACACTCCCAGATACTTTATTACAACCCACCCCCAAATATGATTGGACAAAACCTCTTTAAAAAATCCCTTCTTTTCCCAATTCTTCCATTTTCATTGGCCATTCTTATCTTCATTATTAGCTTCAGATCATATTCAAAACACACTTCTTCTTGGGATTAGTCCGTAGTAGGTCATGACTTTGGTGCATGGTTAAACTATAGTATTGAAAACATAATCCATTGCTAGCAATAACTGGCCTAAGGCCTTTAACTTTAAGTCTGATTGCACATGGTCCTGCTGACATATTTGAGCAAACAGAGGAAGGGCTGATAAACAGGATTTTCTTTGAACTACAGATTGCGATCTGCATTCCACAGACTCCTGGCGTCTTAGAAAATACCTTCTAATTTATGAGGCCACATACAACCTCTGATGACCTGGAAAAACACTTAACCATTGGACCCTGGCCTAAGTCCTCTTGTTTACTACCACCTAACAAATGACTAACCCCCTCTAAAGATTTTGATACAAAGGGCAAGATAACATCTGTTCCCATTCAAAGAATGTAAGCCCTGCCCTCTTCGTACAACTTTCTTACTAGATAACTAATTCTCTTTTCCGTCAATAATGTCCCTGCTACTTAGAATGCATGTGTAACAGCTAACAGTGGGGAAAAGCACCCAATTGTGTGGATTTGTGGTTGTGTTACATTTGCAGTTTTAATATTGTATCTTTCTACATGCGTGAAAATGTAATATGTATACATTCTAAAAAATGGTAACACTTGAAGTAACATATAATTAACTCCATTCGATTCATATGGATTTCCAACACTATCCCAGTTTGCTGTCGTCCCCCATCATCAATTTGGTGTGCGCAACATGAATCCTTTTAATAAAGGGGACCCTCCTTGAGCACCCCGACAGGAGGAGAAAGATCTAGTGGACTGGAAAGAGAAAGACCCAGTGGCTGGGGAAAGAAAGGCCCAAAGGCCTTGGAGGAGAATGTTCCAGATGTCTGAGAGGAGAAAGAGCCAGATGGCTGGGAGGAGAAAGGTCCAGACTGCTGGGAAGAAAGACCCAGAGGGCTGCGGGGAGAATGACACATATGGCTGCAGATGGGGAGACCCAGAAGGCTGGAGAAATGGCAACTCAGAGGGCTGGTAAGAGAAAGATTCAGGGAGGTTGGGTAGAGGCAATTAGAGGTGGAGAAAAAGGAAGCATTATCGGACATGAGGAGTTAACAAGAAAAGGAAATAGAGGAAAGAGATAAGGAGTTGGTGGAAGAGTTGTTGAAAGAGGTGGGGGAGTGGAGAAACAGCCCGAAAGAGAGGTGGGTGTTGGTAGAAGCAAGTGAAGAGAAAAAGTGGTGGAACATGAAGGAGGCAGCAGAGATAAGTGCAGAGAAGAAGTTGAATATTGTTGCGGAGTAGGGTAACATTACCTTAGCAGAGAGGTGCAAAAATAGTAGTGAAGAAAAGAAGGTGGTGGATCCAATGTTACCATATGGTTTGCCTAGGAGGGGTGAAGGAAAGAGATTGTTGTGAGGTGGCGAGGGGGAGGGGAAGCTCACAGTGAATAGAGAAAGGAAAGAGAGAGAAAGTCTCTGTCATGATCCTCCAGGAACAAGACTTGGGGAGCAATGCAGAGAGCAAGAGCGAATGGAGTAGGTATCTAGGAGCCATCGCCCGTGGAAGCCCAGACAGTATGCTGGCAAGTGCATAGGGTGGTGTCCACTCTCATTGTGGTTCTAGGCTATCAATGAAGGTAGCCTTCACCACAACCCATCTAAAAAGATCTCTTTCTCGTGAAAGCTGGAAGAAGGGTGTGGGAACCCCTTCAACCTAAAATTACAATTTTAGAGGAAGAGAGAAGGAGTGTGTTGGAACCCCTTATCCCAAGACTATAAGCGTACTGCCTATCACGCTAATCTGCCAGGCGAGACTTGGCCTTTGACCTACTGAAGACTGGGAGAACTTTTTGTTTGTCCGCTCCCTTAAAAACACTTTAATTTACATTGTCCGAAAGCACTGGCCACATACTGCAGAATACTCATCCTGGCAACTATATCTGAATTCAAAGCCTACATGTTTATTGTCCCCAAGCTATACCAGATACCTAATAAACGTTTTGTGTGCACCTGGTAATGATCTTCTTAATTATTTTTCGGCTTATTTTTCGGCTGATTTTCGCTATATAGCCCTCCTCCGTTTTGTTTCTTTTCCTCTCCTCTTTTCATCCTTTTATGCAATCTCTTAGCTCCTAAGAAACAGCCAATACTCTTGTAAAAAATGTTTATGTGATTATAAACAAGTAAATAAAAAAATAAACGTTTATTTCCAAATCTTTGAGAGATCAACTTCTGAAGATCCCTGTCCCCTATGTGATACGCTATATTGACTGCTCAAAATGATACATATGGTGCCATCAATGCGGTTCATGCTATGAATACACTCCTTTAACAATGGTAGTTAGCGAGGATCCTATATGAAGGGTTGCAGTATATAAATATATTTGAAATAAAATCATCTTTTAATGCTTATTTAAATGTTACCATTATTTATATTTTCAGAATGCTTAATGGTTCTCTAAATATATACTGTTCTTCATTACTTTTCAGGTCAGCTGTAAAATAGCTCAGTTCATTCACCTTTACCTAATGGGCTGCAACTACTTTTGGATGCTGTGTGAAGGCATTTACTTGCACACGCTTATTGTTGTGGCCGTATTTGCTGAGAAACAGCACTTGATATGGTATTACCTACTTGGATGGGGTACGTATTTGTAGTTTTTTGCTTTTTTATGGGTGTTTAATTCTTGCATCTGCTTTATTAGTCGATATTGCTTAAATTACTTTTATCTATTGCATCTGATTTTATGTTTCTCTTTTATGACAATACGCCAACATACATCTAAATTGAATCTAATTGGTAACACACAAGAAGACAAAACCCCTCTGTATCAGTTGTCTCATTGCATAAGACCCTGGGTGTTGATAATACACTATATCCCTACAGAAAATGGCCATCCATCAAATGCGTCCACCTGAATGTGATATATCCCTCCACAAAGCAGATTAGGTGAGCAAAGAGCCTGCCATTGAGAGGAATATCCGATATGAAAAGGGTCTGTACCTTCGCCTCTCCAGATATTTTGGACAGACACTCCCATCAGCCCTAGTCACCATAGTGAAAGGTGAGGGATCAGTGCAGTAGAAGTCCAAAACATTTGGCGAGTCACAGCTTGCAGACTCCTGCGATATGAGCTGAGTGAGTCAGACCTCACAGATGAGTTGCCTTATAGGTTGGCAGGCAAAATGGTCTAGACTTGTTAACCTTTCCTGCCAGACCATACCTATGCACCACAAGGAGCATGTTTTTTTCTGGCATTGATTTTGAAGGGCCACCATTAACACCTGTCTGCAATCAGATTGCGGGACTCTTTGTAATGCTGGGCCTACAGATGGCAGCTTACCTGTCTGGAACGGGGAGGCTTTACCTCCCCTATTTCAGGGGTAGATGATCCGACATTGTCACTCGGCCAGTTAAAAGCCAATGCACTTTACATAGGAGCGTGTCAGTGTTTTATTTGGTATTAGCAGCTTCTTTGCATGCCGCAGACATGAGTTAGCTTGAGCCACTCAATAAAGTGTTCCACAATGGCTGAAAACCGCTGTCTTCTTTCTTCCCCTCCCCCATTGTCTCATGTTGTCAATATTCCATTTATAACTTGCCTGAAGTGCTTACATGCCCCTTGAGGACTCTTGCTCCCTGCCCACACGTCTCCTTTCTCCTTGCATGCTCTCAAGGAAACTAAAAGGGGGTTCATTACCCTTTGAACAATCCCTTTCCAATTTGCCTAGTGCCCATTTTGTGCTGTCGTTTTTGTTCATTTTGGTGAAAAGTTTGGATACATGAAAATTGCACACAGGCCACGTTTCTCATTTATGGTTTTGGCACTGCACACAATTTTCTGCCATGCCCCTGCACCTCATGAACCTCAAGTTATGTGTGGGGCAAGGTGAGGCCCCACCCATTAGACTCTCGCTCCCCCATTAACCCTGCAACCCTTGATCTACTGCTACGCCTGGCTCCTTCTCAAGCCCCCCTCCTTTCCTATTACGGTGCCCTCCCCCCTTATAAAACCCCACCTTTCTCCACCCAGTCGAACACTGTACCTTTCGCTGCTTTGCCGTGCCCTTCCTCACTATTGCAAACACACATGCAGCAGCGAGATGTAATAAAGTGCAACAAAGATTGAGGTGAGTGTGAGCTTTATTTAACGGCCCCCGGAGGCTGGAGCAGTCGGGGAGGGAATGAGCAATTTGTTCCGTAGTGGAACGAAAGGACAAGCGTTCTGTGTTCAGGTGGAATGGAACGCACGTGAAAATAGCATATGATATATAACATCTCCTTATCTATGGAAACAGAAAAACAAGGGGAAGGGGGGGGAACAGTGGGAGAGGAAATGCAGGGTGGGAGGGGTGAACGGATGTTGATCAATAATAAACGAAATCATTCTTGAAGTTCTGGATGATGATCCGGTTCCTTCTCGACAAGCTTCTGGCTGAGGATCTCTCATTGTTGGGACGGTGTTCGCTGTGCCAGCTTGTGCCAATGTGTGAGTCTGTGGATGTACTGGGTCCGTTGGTATCGGTGGTTGTTTTTTTTACCTCTTCTCTTGACCTAGTATCAATGTGGTTGTTTTTGGAAGTGCTAGTTCTGTGGTTGTCATTCGTTATTTTCACGAGATCGTCGTGGGACCATCTCTTTCCATCCTCTAAAGTGGCAGACTTTCCGTGGCAGTGTGTGACTCTTTGTGGGGATCTGAATTTCGATTCACCCTTTTCTTGGGTTCTCTGACACAGACCCAGTCACCTTCCTGTAGTGTCATTTGTCTAGTTCCATTCTTATGGTCATAATAATTTTTGTACTTCCTTTGTTTCTCTTTTACATTTCTATGTATTTGTTCCATGTCCATCTTCTGTTCTGTGTTTATTCTTGCTTTGCCAGTATCTAAGAAAATCCATGCTGGTCTTAGTTGGTTGGTTGCTGTTCTTCCACGCATCAAGGTGAAAGGTTCTGAGATGGTGGTGGAATGCGGCGTTGTTCTATATGCGAGCAGAGCCTCCTTGAGGGTTCCTCTCCATGGCATACCATTGGCTGTGGCTAGTTGGATGACACTTTTTATTAGTCTGTTCATTCTTTCCACCAATCCGTTGGACATAGGGTGGTAGAGTGATGTGGTGATGTTGTTGATGCATTTCTTTGCAAGGAATTCGCGAAATTCTAACGAAGTGAACTGGGACCCATTGTCTGACACTATGTCTCTGGGGTCACCTTCCCTGTTGACCATACCTGTTTGGGGATTTCTACCGGCTGAAGTGGTGTTTTTCTTAAGGTTTTTGATTTGTCGCTGGAAGCGCAGGCACTGCAGTTTTTTACTGTTTCTTCTGCTTCTTTCCACATGTTGGGCCACCAGTAGTTAGCCCTTATCCTGTTCTTTGTGAGACTTCTTCCCAGGTGTCCTTAATGGGCTAGCTCAAGTAGTTTCTTTCTGAGTGCTACGGCTGGAATTATTCTGTTACCTCTCAAGATATGATTGTCATTAATGGATATTTCGTTTTTGAATGGAGTGAATTTTGCCAAGCCTTGTCCGATATCTTCCCAGTCGTTCATTACGGCTCTTCTGATTTCTTGTTGTTCCGTGTCGGCTTTGGTAATGCGTGTGCACTCATTGGAGGGAATAGTAGAATGGATGGTGACTATGATGTCTTCGTCTTGAATTTCATTTTCGGTGTCAGTTTTGTCTTGATTGGTGGTTAGTCTGGAGAGGCAATCTGCTACTTGGTTTAGTGGGCCCGGATTGTAGAGAACCTGAAGATTGTATTGCATCACATCCAGGAACCAGCGTCTTATTCTAGGGGATATTCGATGTGGTGTTTTGGATTGTAGGATGTTGACAAGAGGTTTGTGATCAGTTTTTAATAGAATGGGTAGACCCCAAATTAAATTTCTGAATTGTTGTAAGGCCCACTTAACAGCCAAAGCTTCTCTCTCAATGGTGGAATAATTCAACTCCGCATCCCTGAGCACTCTTGATGCGAATGCGATGGTCACGATGTTGCCCTTCTGTTGTTGTTCTAGTATCGCACCAAGGCCGATCTTACTGGCATCCACTGACACTATTGTTTTAGCCTTGTAATCAAACATCCTTAAAGCTGGAGCTTGATTGATGTCAGACTTGAGACTTTCAAATTCGTTTTTGCAATCTAAGGACCATTGAAATCTGTTACTTTTCTTCATGAGTTTCCTCATGTTTTCTGTCTTATTAGCATAGTTACTGACGAATTTGGAGTAGTACTCCGTCATTCCTAAATTTATTGGTGGGTTCAGCCAAACTCAACATCGTGTCTAATAGTTTTTTCTTGGGACGGATGCCTCTGGCGTCGATGGAGTGGCCAAGATAGGAGACTTGATTGCACTTTGTTACATTTCTCTAACTTGAGGGTGAGTCCACTTCTTTGTATTATCCGTAGCACACCCATAAGTTTGGCATCGTGATCTTCCTCGGTTCTGGCTGATATAAGAATATCGTCTTGAAAGCATCGTACTCCATCAAAACCTCCAAAGAGATGTGACATGAGTCTCTGGAACACCGCCGCAGCCGAAGCAAGCCCGAACAGCATTCTGTTGAACATATAAGCTCCCAAGGGTGTGACAAAAGAAGTGAGGGCCTTTGAATTGTCATCTAGGGCAATTTGGTGGTATGCCGAGGAGAGGTCTAAGGTGCTAAAAAAACTTGCTGGTTCCATGGTTAAAAGAAGTTCTGTTATATTGGGAAGAGGATGTCTATCAACCCATATGTTTTTGTTTAGGTCAACGCACATGCGTATGGAATTGTCAGGTTTCTTTACAAGGACGATGGGGGCGAGCCATTCAGAACTCTCTATGGGTTGTATAATGTTCTCATTGCACAGGCGCGTGAGTTCATCCTTGAGTGCCGCCTTGGTCCCAAAGGGCACACTGCGCACCCGATGGACCACCGGAACAGCACCTCTTTTCAATATTATTCTGTGCTGGAAGCCCTTGAGCAATCCGATCTTATCGCAAAACACTTTGGGAAATTGTTCAGCCAAGTTAGCCTTGATGTCGGTATCGTTCCTGAGCACACTCAGTATGGGGATATCTTCTCCGGGATGTATTCTCACTTGGAGGGCTGCCTGTTCTTCCCATCCTACTACGGAGGATCCGTTCTTTGCTACGAACAACTTACAGTATGTTTGTCTGTCCCGAAATTTGAGTTTGACCCAGGTGTATCCCATGATGTCAATGGGTGTTTTCCCATACCCAGTGGCTCTCACTGAGGAGCTCCGTAAGTCCTGGATCTTGCCAGAAAGTACCTTTACAAAGGTTTCAATATCCACCATAGTATATGGGGATCCGGTGTCTACCATCACTCTTAAGGGTATGTCATTGACGTACATGTTAACCCATGGACCATTCGCCTCTTGGAAGGAAGTGACTGTGAGAATCTGTACCTGTGGGTGCGTCTGATTGACAGATAGCATACTGTCTGACATTTGCTCATAGTCCACAGTTTTGACGGACCCATATCTTTTGATGGGCTCCGCGACAAAGATTGAGGTGAGTGTGAGCTTTATTTAACGGCCCCCGGAGGCTGGAGCAGTCGGGGAGGGAATGAGCAATTCGTTCCGTAGTGGAACGAAAGGACAAGCGTTCTGTGTTCAGGTGGAACGGAACGCACGTGAAAATAGCATATGATATATAACATGAGACTAAAGCAGCATGTCAGGAAATTGAATGCGCTGAAAGTATGCCATTCCTCAAGTTTGCCCTTATTGTGCTATCCCATTCAGCAAAAAGAAAAGCAATTGCACAGATGTGCTAAGTGCCATAATCAACAACAGGGAAGGCTGTCGTAGCCACTGACAGTACTGTCAGCCCACTACGCCAGTGATTGCCTTAAACAAATGTGTGATTTGTATGCCGTGTTACAGGCTCTCTGGTCTGTCATAACGGGTTGGGGAGGCCACTCCATTACAATGAATGGCACACACTTGCAGTGTACAGACAGTTATTTACCGGACGCCTTGTTCGCTGCCGCTGCAAGCACAGGTGAATTGACATCACCACATCCCTCTTTAACCATAACCAAACACAATTCACAACATTAACAACACTGGACAATCATCAGTCACTTCTTATGACTGATTTCATTTCTTATGTCATTGTTCATGTAAAGATATTACAACTCGTTGATGTAGTCCTCTAGCCTTGTGGGGTTATGTCTATTTATTATTTTGGCCTATCTTCCTTCTACTCTAGACTCATTCCCTTTATCACCTGACATCGGTTCATATTCTCCTGATGCCGGCCTGTCCATCAGCTGTGACAAGTACCCTAGAACAAGATTATTCTTTGTTGTGTTGCTGTCGCCTTCTGCTTCTTGATCATCAGCATTGTTCGGTGTAGCTAGTTGTCTAAACCAGCTCCAATTTCTCGCTATACTTTCCCCTTTACGCCTTGAGGACACCTTTGATCCTTTTTGTTCCATGATGACCCAAGGTGTTGACTCGTAGGGAAGACATAACTTGTGGGTCAGCCATCAGTTATGAATTAGGGCTGTATCACCAACTTGAATTTGTGACGTTAATAGTCGCCGTCAAGTCGATTCTTTGTCATTCATAGACTTGCCCTTCTCTTACTCTGTGTCTATGTCGACCAACCTCTTGGAACCAAGTTCAGACATGAGCGACCATACCTTCCTATTCAGGAAGGCTTCTGCCAGGACCACACCTGTCATTGAGTGGTGGTTTGTTCTTTATGCCATTAAAAAGGTTACCAGTGCCATCTCAAATGCTGTACTGCTTTCTAGTGCTATGCTGAATCCCTTATTTAATGTATGCATAAATCGGTCAATTACGGTGTAATGCGTATATGTTTTATTCCACACACTGATATGTACTCTTCAGTCTTGGCTCTGGAAAGCTGTACCGTTGTCCGATCCCAGTGTTTGCAGTGTGCCATGTGCTGCAAACACCTCTGATACAATGGGTAACACGTTCCGCCAAGGTGGATTGTGAGAATTCATCAAGAATCCCGACAAAGTGGTGGTTTTACTGGACTGTTCCAAAATCCATTCTTAAAGGTTGCCATGGTGACGTGACTCTCATAAGAGTCACGATCAGGGGAGGTTTGTTCGGTTGGCCTGATGCTTGACACCACTGACAACTGGACATGATGCCTCCAATTCACTTTTCAGCTCCAGAAACCACACATTTGTTCTTAACCTTGCTTTGAATTTTGTGGTGCCCTGGTCTCCGGTGTGCACAATATAACCTTCTTGATGATTTATGGGGTATTTACAATTCGTATCCCTCACAGCAAGATACCTTGAGTACCCACTGATAATTTGTCACGTATCTTCCACAGACCCTTCCACTGACCTTGTAGAAATGTTCTTGTTTCAGGCGTGTATCTATTCTGGTCAACCAGAAATAATTTCTATTAGCCACCCTGCAACTGGTCCACAACTCTTTACATGGCGCTGTGATGTTGTGTGGCCTCAGCAATCTCTTTTCTTTGAGGGACATTGACTTAGGTATCGCTAATCTTTTAATCATATTCACAACTGCCTCAGCCTCTTGTTCCACCACATATGGCTCAGATATCGACTGAGCTGGATGGCGCGATAGCTAATCAGCAGGATTTCGAGCCCTTGATCTGAATTGGACTGACACCCGCTAATACTGTAGTTGTAACATCCATCTCTCCAGCGGGAGCGGTGGGAATAGTGTTGATCCTTGTAGCATGAATGGTTTATGGTTGGTTACTAGAGTGATTGGGTGACAAAAGACATACAAATGAAAAATCCCCATAATACTGCTAATGCTGCTCTTTCGATCTGAGAGTTTCGCCTCGCCGTCGGGGTTAATGCTTTACTTAGGAATGCTATAGGCATCTTCCAGCCATCTTCTTCCGTTTGCACAAATGCTGCCCTTAGTTCCACTGGAGTGGCATTCACTGATATTTCAGACTCCTTCCTGGGCTCGAAGGACACCATGGTATTCTCCACAGCCAATGATGCCTTGGGCTTGTCAAAATCTTTTTGGGCTGCACTGTTCTATACCCACTCTTCCTGATAAGGGTCCGTATAATCTCTATAATGGTGGGGAGTTTGTGGATAAACTGCCCACAGAAATTGATCATTGCTAGGTAGCTGCCTACCTACGATGGATTATTTGTCGGCTGAAATCTTGTATCGCAGTGACCTTTTTTAGGTCTGCGGATATTCACACTTCTTGGAAGATGAAACTGATGAATTGCACTTTGGGTCGTAGAAAGTGAAATGTTTGTTAATGTAGAGTGAGTGCTTTGTGCCTTAATTGTTGGGACACGACCTCCACCAGCTTCATATCCTTCCTCTCTGACTTTGGATAAATTAGCACATTGCCACTCACATTAATGACACCCTTGAGACCACCCATCACTCACCACAACATGTGTTGAAACACCTCTGCTGCCAATGGCACACACCACAACGTAAACTTTTATAATGGAATAACCCTACATGTGTCGGAAAGGTCATAATAGAGCGAGTAGGTACATGAAGTGGAATTTGGTAATAGCCTGAATGAAGGTCTTTGGATGAGAACGCTCCTGCCCCTTGAAGATCCGGAAAATGTGTCCTCAAAGGTGGTTGTTGAGTGTGGTTCCCTTTTAATGGCTCTTTTCAGGATCCTCATATCTTCACATATTCATACTTCTACCTGTTGTTTTGGCTTTGATGCAAAGACGATTCAATTCAACCGAAGTTTATTCGGATTTAAGAAAATCCATTAAACACAAGACGCATAGCATACAGATAACAATTATTGACAAAAGCCATTATATCACACTTTAAAACACAGCATTACCATTGTCAGAACAAATCACAGTTAAAAGTGCAACAATTAACACCAGATTTCTAATAACTATTAATCATTATCTATAAACTTAAAAAAACCTTTCTCAGGTATGCAGCTCTTTTCAAATAAGTTGAAAAGGCTGAGGCAGTCAGCACTGATTCTACCGTCAATAAAAAGAGTAATCCCGGCTTATAAAGACGGATGTTAATAGACTTTTGGGGATATACACAGGGTGAGGCCACTCAGTCTCTCAATAATATATGCCTCCGTCAAGCGACCCAGTTCTTCTGCCACCTTCTATATCAGATGTAAAGGGATCCTGCGATAGCATACAGCGTATGGTCGATGTTCAGACGAGCATACTGGAATTTCAGGCATTCTACACCAATACAAAAACATAGAATATGTCTTTGGATTCCTCACACAGACCTGCAATGTCTATTTGATATATGTTGTATGCAAAATGCCTCAGCCCCAGTGTCTCAGCAGTATTGCAGTTGAATACCGGGTCTCCCGCTTGAGGGCTAACTTGAAATGTTGAAGGTGTAAAGATCTGGTCATGGTGCACATGGGTATGGAAAGCGCCTTCCAATGGAATTGGATGTTCATACGTGACTATACAAATCTAGGACGTTGCTAGCTGTGGAATTTGCCAGAATTTGCGGAAATTGAGCCAACTACATAACATTCACAGATGTGACTGTTACTTGGTTGGATAATATCGTGAATACGCATTTCGGCTGTGATTATTTCTTTTTTTCCACAAGGTGAGAGTACAGATATGAAGAAGGGGGGAGGTGTAGCAATCATTGCCAAAGACGCCCTCTCGATTAGAAAGGTAGAGAAATCCCTACACAACAACAGCGACTACCTCCAAATCAAAATCAACATCTCTCCCCATTGTACCATTACCATTCACACTGTCTACCGCCCTCCAGGCCCAACAGGAGACTTTCAAGCCTCTCACCCACCTCCTCTCCGACAACCTCAAAAAACACACAAAAGCCATTCTCCTTGGGGACGTCAACCTAGGCCTCCTGGACAGCAAGGACTCAGCAGCCAAATCCCTTGACTCAGCCCTCAGGGCACTAGGATACAAAAACACCATCTTCTGCCCAACTCACACCCAGGGCAGAACTCTCGACTGGATTGCACAGCATAACTGCCCACTCATCATCACTGGAAACTCTCCCACCCCCTGGTCCGACCACCACATCATCACCTTTAGCATCCCTACCACCAGCCCCTCCACTCCCGCACCACAACCCCTGCCTCCTTGCCTCGCAAGAAGCTCCCGTCAGCTCACTAAGGAAAGGATACTGCCCTTCCTCCAAGGCCCAGCCTTCAGACCACCTTTTTCCACAGACCCAGAAACCCTCGCAACAGCCTATGATGTTGCCATCAAAGCAGCTATCAACTCCATTGCACCACTCAAACCCCGGAAATCCAAACCAACTACCCACTCTAACTCCTGGTTCACCCCGGACCTTCTCATACTCCGCAATGAGAAAAAGGCTGCACTTACGCAATGGCAAACATCCCACTCCGACGAAGATAAGCTGATCTTTAAAACCCGCTCCACCATATACAAAAAGGCAATCACCCTAGCAAAGTCCAAATCCTTTGAATCCAGAATCTCAGAAGCCCAATCTAGCTCAAAAGAAATCTTCGCCATCTTCAGGGAGCTGGAGACACCCACCCCCGCCCCCCAGAACTTCACCAAAGACAAAGCCTGGTGCGACGAAATACAAACGGCCATGCAGACCAAATTGAAGACTCTCCAAAGCAAAATACTGGCTACCAAACTAGCCCTACCTAATACACACATCCCTGTCCCACCACCAGCCTCGGACCCCCCCTACCTTTTTCCTTCAAACCCATACAGGAAAAAGGTATCATCAACATAATGAGGAATATCAAACCCTCTAACTGTAAAGGGGATGCTTGCCCAGCCACCATCATCAAGGACTGTACTGAAGCGCTTGCTCCCTTCCTGACAGCCTTTGTCAATGCGTCCTTTGCCACAGGGAAAGTCCCCGCTTCCCTCAAGGAAGCCTGGGTCCGCCCTCTCTTAAAAAAACCAACTCTTGACCCAACATCCCCTAACAACTACAGACCTATCACCACTGTCCCTTTCCTCCTCAAAATATTGGACAAAGCAGCCTACCTGCAGGTCCAGCACTTCATTGAAGAGAACAAACTCCTGGGACGCCGTCAATCTGGCTTCCGCCCCAGACACGGGACGGAAACCGCCTTACTTGACCTGAAAAACCAGATGGACGATGCCAGAGACATGGGCAAACCAACACTTCTCCTACTTCTTGACTTATCCGCGGCTTTCGATCTTGTTGATCACGACGTCCTTTGCCACCACCTCTCCTCCACTGCCAAGTTCTCCCCTGACGCCACTGCATGGATCACTTCCTTCCTACAAGACAGAACCATGCAAGTATTCTCTGACCTAGCCTCCGCCTCACCCTCCTTCATACTCTGCGGTGTGCCCCAAGGCTCCTGCCTTTCTCTCACCCTGTACAACATCTTCACACGGCCCCTCTTCCTCATCCTCGACGCTATGGGTATCTCATACACTAACTATGCTGACGATACCCAGATCCTCCTTACCCTCACTGGCAACTACGACACTGACTCCTTGACCCTTAACAACCTCTACAACACCATTCAAGCCTGGATGGCAGACAATGGACTATGCCTCAATTCCGATAAGACTGAACTCCTCCTGGTAGGCTCCACCGACACACTAAGAAATCTAGACTCCCAATTCAGTCACTTCACCATCGACACCATCAAAATACCTGTCTCTGACTCAGTCAAAACCCTTGGAGTCTATTTGGATTCCAACCTATCCATGGAGAGACAAGTCAATGCAATAGCCTCCTCAGCTGCATATCACGCTAAACTAATCAACGCAGTCAGGCCCTTTCTCTCCAAAGAGAACTGCACAAACATAGCCAGAGCCATCACTGGCTCCAGGCTAGACTACTGCAACGTACTCTTCCTAGGAACCGCCAACAAAAATCTGGAAAGGTTACAAGTCATACAGAACAGTGCTCTCCGTGCAGCCCAAGGCATTGCTAAAAGAGAACACATCTCGGAGGCCAGAAAATTAGCCCACTGGCTCCCAATTAAGGAAAGAATCGTCTTCAAAGCTCTTACACTGACCCACAAGTGCATTCACCTCACTGCTCCCGCTTACCTCTCCGAAAGGATCCACCCTGTCTCCTCCACAAGGCCAACCAGATCACCCTATACCAACATGCTCTATGTGCCACTAGTAAAAAGAGCCAGAGCGGGGGGTTCCAGCTTCCCATATCTTGCACCCACACACTGGAATGCCCTACCCCCCACTATCCGAGGTGAGGCCTCCCTCATCGCCTTCCGTAAAGCTATGAAAACCATCCTCTTCACATAAGGTCCCTCACATCAGCATGAATACTATACATTTTGACCCACTGCATAAGCTGGAATGTAATGACCAATCGCAGAAGCTGTAAGTATTGTATTATGTCTGTAATACTTATAATGTACCAACAACTGCTACCATTCCTGTACCTCTGTAACTAAGCTCTCACAAGTAACAGCGCCTCAATGCCCGTGGGCTGCTTGCGCGCTATATAAATCTAAATAAATAAATAAAGAACACATCTTCTTAATCTAATGTGTCAGCTTGTTCACCTGCAATTTTGGGAAATTCACCCATAAGTGTCGCCACAACCTCTCTAAAGGGTTTGGGTTTGCTGTGTTGTCGAAGGGGGTCAAGGTGCCCTGCACACATGTGCCAAGTGACCTACTTTCCCAGAGCGGCCGTATTGTTGACCTGTTGCTGGACACCCTTGTGTGTGTGGCAATGCGCCGCCAGAGAATTCAGAGGGGTTCTTTACTGCTTCCCATGATTAGAAGGATGTCGACGTGCATCCTCTGAAGTGCATGCTCAAGTGCATCCTCTCGTCTTGCCTCTGGTATGGAAGTTCCTCTGGGACGAGGTGCGAACTGCCTGTACATCTTGATTGTTTAGGCCTAATTGGCCTCTTCCATGTGACTAGTTCATGGGTGTGACCCAGTTCAAGGATATGCAGCAATAGTAAGCCTAGTTCTTTCAATATTTGTTTGCGGAGTTTGTCTGGGTAGCCTGTCATAGCTGAAATCTCTCATAGTCAATATTCACCATAGGTGGAAAGTATTTGTGAGAGTGTTGCCAGTGTTGGCGCATGACCCCTTGCCTTGTAGAAGTGTCTTAAAAGTGTACGACCTCGCTGCTAGTGTCTAACAACAGCATTAACTTCTTTTTTATTATTCTGAATCCCTGCTTCTGCAAAAACTATTTCCAGATCCACCTTGCAGAGGAGTAATCTGGGCTCTAAAGATATGGGTGTGCCAGATGTGTCGATCTCCGGCACGGTATACCCGTGGAACTGTTTCAGGGTGCAAGAGTGGGCCCTTGCTTCTCGTGGATGTGCACCTTTGACTCGCCTTGCTGGTGCCTTTGATGACAAAACGCCATCATCGTCTTCGTCAATGCCTAAGTCCTCTAGCATCTTATTGAACATTTCCAATGTGCGGGATAGCTACAGTCCTGACTGTCGATATTCTGAACAATAAGCCACAACCAAATGCTTTACTGCTTTTTTATGATGTCGAAGAGTTTCAAAATGAGGTACCCGGGTACTATGTGGGCAGGTAGATTGCCAATTTCTCTTCTTGCAGCAGATCTGCACGAACACCCTTCTAGGACTAAGGGCCGGGGATGTCAGTGGTGCAAGCTTTGTTAGCGGGGAGTGCTCCGTGCAGTTCAGGTGCACCTACATCAAGTTCTTGCACTCCACGTCCACATGCCTGCTTTGCAGCGCAATGTAGGATGTGCATCACAATTCTTCCAGGCACCGCTCCTGCCCGCTGTCGAAATGCCACAGTTTCACTGGGTGGTTACACTCTGCTGCATAGTCGGTCTTTCTGTAACGTGAGTTGTGGATGCAGGCAGGTCTTTACCACCTTTGTCGCCAATTGTTACCGGCTCTCAGGCCTGTGATAACACGTTGGTGAGGGCGCCCCGCTACAATGAAGGACACATACTCGTAGTGAACATTTCCAGAACTGCCAGCCCGTGGAAGGGTCGGTTTCTTTTATTCTTAATCGGATGTCACATCCACCGGTGCTACAAGTGCGGGCGGGTTGACGTCACCACATATCGGTTACACATGCTGGTTACATAGCCAACCTATCATGCTTCCAGGTACTTGAGTTAGGGGATGAGATTTACACAACGCGACTTTAGTGTCAGATGTAACATTATGCACATTAGATAAGTTGAATCTTCTTGTTCTTTTCGCCATCAGTCCTTCACACTTGTTAGGTGAAGCGATGTTGATAGTTATTGTTAGTCCATTCTTTCCTCTCTTTGGGGGTGCTCACATATTTCCCAGCAAAGTACCTTAAATTCAATATAAGGAAACTATGGACTTATCACCTACTCTTAGCATGAAATCAATTGTTGTAGAAATACTTTAGTGGGGGTAGCTTGAATAACAAGGGATACTCATTTTCCTTGCTCTTGGATCATGTGTGAATGTGGTTGGTGCTGGAGGGAGGTGGGGAAGTGTGACAGGACACTAGGTATCTTCTTTTGGCCCCGGTTTTCCATACCTATCTCATGCCTCTCTCAGCTAGCCCTGCACTGCTGCTTCATGGGGACTGCGCCAGTAGTAGGGCACAGAGGAAGCCATACACAAAATGCCATTCTAGCTGGACACCAACAATACATGAGGTTCATTTCAAAACCTGTTTCCAAGAGATAGGAACGACTCGTGCTTCCCCCTTGTTGTCTCTCAAAAGCCACTGTGAAAACCTTAGTGAAATATGTTCCCGTTGTTGATAGTCACTCATCTACAATTTTGTATAATTCATTGTAAATAGAATCCATGCAGGATTTATTTAAATTTACCTGTGATAAATGTAAGAAAAAATGCATATGACCATATGGTTGTGGCACTGTCCTGCCATTAATTCAATCACTATTTGTGTTCACTTATTCTAACTCGACCTGTTCAAGGAGGGGCCACTGCAAAGTTTAAAGCTTAATGAAAAGAACACATTTGTTTGCCAAGTTATGTGTTCTGGTGTAAGTATACAGTTTGGAAACAGTAGGTACTGACAAAAGGCATCTTCTGGAAAATGAGTGCTGTCACATCATTGTACTTTTTAATAACCTGAAAATCTACGTGTTATTGGGCAAAATGTTGTTTTATGAATGTTTTGCTGAGGAATATAGCTTAGCAAGTTAAGTGTAAGTATGTGCATCCCGCAGTCACAGGTTCGAAACCGCCCTACCTCTGAGTTCGATACATGTAGTACCATTGAGTTGGTTAACAATAACACCTGCTAGCAGTGCCAAGAACAAGTTGATTAAGTATTTTGTCTTCTTGTATGGTGCTTCAAGTCGATTCCTCCCGCCTCTAAGCACTGTAATAACAGGTTACCCAATTCATTGGTACTCAATATTTCGACTTGGAAAGATGAAAGCTTAAATGAGCTCTACTGAGACCTCCTAAAGGGCAAACTGCAGACTGCCCTCGCGTTTACCTACGACCAGTGCTTTATTTGTGACCCATCATCCTTCCCTATTAGGAGGGTGGTGCGATTTTCGGGTGCAATTTCATTAAAATGTGAATGTAAAATCACGTGTCTCTCTCCAGATATTCAGGATGACGCGGACGAACCACATTTTCTAATCTGATCTGACACTTGAGCACTCATATCGTTTCGTTGGATATATATCTGACTTACGCTACAGTGATTTTCTATGTTTCCTGTGCAATGTACCGCTAGCCTGGTGGTTCTTTTTCTATTTTAGAAACATATGTGTAACTACATAAACCTCAACTGGCCCATGGAAGCCGGGGATTGCAGTCTTTTCTTGCAGGGGCACAATCTATAAACCAAGGCCTCACACATCACGGATGTATTCAAATGTGTCTGAAATGCCTTTCAGGCAGCACAAGTCTCCTTTTTATAGTATTTAGCTGCTTTGCCGTGCTCTATATACGGTACAACTGCTTAAGAGCTCATCAGGGTTGAAGGAAGTAAGGGGGCAGCAGGGGACATTAGAGTACCAACGATAGGTGGGGGTGAACCAAAGGAAAGGATGGAGTGGAGGAACAACTGGTTACATTCAGGGAAATCAGGGTTGCACTAGTTATCAGTTAGCTGATGAAAGCTGTGCGTATAGGATTGACACGTGTGAGGTGGAGAGGTGCGATGACAAAAGTGTGTGTGCGTGCGTGCGTGCAGGAACTACATAAGTACCATACATTACATTTTTCCAAATTCCACCAACAAATGAAATGTTAGAGCCGGAACTGTACAAGGCTAAGCATGATTTACAGATAATGTGCCTCAGGATAAACGTGCCAGGATACCAGCAGCAGAACTGGCAAGTGCATCAGGGTCATGAAGTTTAAACAATAAGGCAGAGGATAATAATATTAATTGTTCTTTTTACAATGCGCTTAATAACGGAGACCAGTTTCTAAGCGAAATATACCAAACCATTCAGGCCTGGATGGCGCAACACAAGCTCTGCCAAGATGATGAGAAAATTGAACTACTCCTCATTGGCACACAATCTCGGTTAATTAACCTATCGGACTCTTATAATTTCTTTACCATCGACTGAAACATTATCACAGTTGCCAAAGAGGTAAAAACCTTAGGTGTATACCTAGACTCATCGCTCTCCCTAACGAGGCAGGTAAACGCAATCGCATCAGCAGCAGCTTACACTGCCAAACTGATTAACGACTGCAGGCCATTCCTCACTGCTGACAACTGTATCACCCTCGCCAGAGCCCTCAAACTGTCTAGGATCAACTATTCTAACTCCCCCTTTGCAGGATCCAATTCGCGCAACACCAACAAATTACAGATCATCCAGAACAATGCTGTGGGAGCTGCACTCAACATCCCTAAAAAAGATCACATCTCATCAGCTAGACGAAATATACACTGGCTCCTGGTCCGGGAACACATCACATTCAAAACATTATCTCCGACCCACATATGCCTATCAAACAGCGCTGCAATCTACCAAGCTAGACAAATCTCCATGGTACAATCCAACAGACCCACCCGATCTGCATATTTGTGCCTTCTAGCCATCCGTAGATACAGGCAACAAAAAGCTGGAGGTAGCAGCTTCCCTGTGATTGCGGCCAAACAATGGCATGCCCTACCCTTAGCGCTAGATCAGATTCTTCCCTCTGTTCTTTCGGCAAAGGCCTCAAAACCTGGCTCCTTTCCCAAGATATCTAGAGGAACTGCAATCATACGCTCTCCTTCGCATCCAGCTATTGTCTAAACTTTGTACCTGCAAATTGCCTGTACCTGTAACCAACCGCAACTACAATCTTATGCATGCAACATACTTTAATTGCAACCATAACCTGTAACCTACTTCATCATGTAACTACTGTAACCGCTACCTATATGTAACCTAGCACCCAGTTGCCTCTGGGTTAGGTGCGCTCTATAAATGTAAAAATAAATAAAATAAGCACCAGACTGATATTCAAACCTGTGTTGCTATGCTCTGTTTTGCTTCCAAGACAGATGTGTTGCCCCTGAGCTATCCTACCAGCCCAATAACAAAGACCAGTTTCTAAGCACAAGTACAATGGTGAGGATGAGTCGGGAGAAAATCCTTGTGATGGGAAAGCCCATTCAGATCCAAGGCTTTGAGGCGCTTAGGCCCATTTGGATGGTCTATTGTTAGTGCCTTTAAGTTGTATGTGCCAAATGGGGAAAGCTTGTTTGAAGAGGAAGGTTTGGAAGACTGCATGCCCATGCAGTGGTTTGTCATTTGCTTCAAGGAGATACAGGCAATCTGTTCCAAAATGCTTTGCCCTTCTGGCGGTATGTTTTCTTTTGTTTTGGATTTGTTACAGGAGTTCTCTGAGAGGTTTATGCTTGTAGGTATGCCGTTAAGTAGTATGAGACCTTACCTCACACTTGCTTGTGGGTAACACAAAGTACTTTGAATGTACATCGTTGTTGAATCACGTGCTACTGGAGGGATGTCTTTGCTACAGAAATAAGCTCGTGCTTTTCAATTAAAGATCAGGCTCATTGCTCGATTTTGTAGCAGTCAGAGGTCATGCATCATTTTCGTGGGTAGTCTAGTGCAGAGGCGTATCGTTTTGTGAGAATAAGCACGCTGACTACTTTGATCCTATTTTGTAGATCCAGGGAGAGTAGAACTTTCCCCACCATTTATGTGACGGTGCTATGACTTCCTAATTCTACTTATTTGAGGTGAAGAAAGAGATGTTCGATTCAAGGGTCAAACTTTGGTTCCTAGCACTTTTCACTGGAATTTATGTTGTGGCTCTATTTAAACATAGTTAAATGTGCTGCATCAAGTGTTAGATCTTTTCCATGGCAACTAGTTAGATCATACGTTGGAGATTGTCTCCATGGACAGAGTGGATGGAATGGATGATATGGATAGAGTGGATGATATGGATAGAGTGGATGAAATAGATAGAGTGGATGAAGTGGATGGATGGAATGGATGAAATGGATGGAATGAATGGAATTGGTGTAATGGATAAAATGGATGGAATAGTAAAATGGATAGAGTGGATGTGATAGAGTGGACGAACTGAATGGAATGGACGGAGCGGACCGAATGAATGGGGCAGATGGAATGGATGGAATCGAAGAAACGGACGAAGTGGACGGGGTGGATGGAGTGGAAGGATGGAATGTACCCATTGAATGGATGGAATGGGTGGAGTGGATGGAGTGGATGGAATGGATGGAATAGATGAGGTGGGTGCAATGGATGGAATGGAAGGACCCTGCCTTCCTGCTCCCCATACTGTTGCCATATATCTGTATCCCCCCACGTCGCTGTAAACCCAGCCCCTGTCTCTATGTGTCTGTTTGTCGCTCTGTTCCCTGCCATCCTGTTCACGTGCCTGGTCTTGGGCGTTTTAAAGATAACCATCATATCACATCACTACGCTTACTCTCTACTATACACCAACATTCAACTAGAACACAGCTATACCCCTGATTAATTCAGCCTAGCTGTTCAAATACGAAGACGCCCCACAAACACCTCATCACCCTAATAAAACACAGCTAACTGAGCACATTCCGGCCTAGTTGCTCACATATGTGTCCTTCAGGCCTAACGCAGCCACAGCCCAGACTGGGTGACCACCCACCAGACTGCACACATCCAAATGATATCTCCAGCACCACACCCAACGCTAGGATGCAGCTACCACCCGGCAATGACATCAGCTGCACACACATCTGGTGCACCCACGCTCCCGATGACACTATCTCTCTCTGCTGACCAGAACTACGGTTCATGCAGGCGTGCAACCCACCAGCGCTTTGAGGTCATACCAATCATGTATAGAGTGCTATATAAATGCCAAGTAACATAACATATAGTTGATAGGGCATAAGCATGGTTCAGTGAGAGAGTACAAGAGGTAATGAGGCCTTTCGAGAGAAAAAGGACCTTTTTAACTTTGACTGATCCGCCTTGAAGTTGTGATTCAAGCAAGCCAAGTGCTCGACTAACTTCGTTGACAACATTCACCTTCTGAATCATGATTTGTCTGTCTACATGTGGTGTCATAAACTGGAGACACATCCAGAAGGAATAGGGCTGTAGTTTTCCACTCTAAAATCTAGTAGTTTAGCTTCTGTACTTCTGGAAGGTCTGGGCTATGTCATATTAACAAGTCCTTATGCCTAGAGCTCTTTTTGGGCAGACCTAAAGTATTTAGGTTAAAAGATCATGGAGCTGGATGCAATTCATTTATTTGATTGCGTCACTTCACAGAATGGCGGCCTTTCAAACACAAACTGGCTCAGTGGCTTTTAGTGCTAAGTATAATGAAGATGTTTTGGACTCTGGCACTCAATTGCTCACAGAAACCATCTTCTTTGCATGTTACGCAGTCTAGGTTCATCTATAACGGTCTACATGTGGTGGAATCCTAGGACTCGTGTTGCTCTGTCATGGCCTAGCATTGACGAGGAAGAGCAAGCAATGTTGGTTTGCCTCAAATGTCTCCTGCAGCTGCTCAAATCTACCTGTAAGACTTTGAGGTGACCCAGAAAGTGGTGACTCAGAGGCAGAATTCAGTCTCATGCCGCTTTGTTCAGCAGACACACACCAATTCCACCATAGGGGGACCTTTTTAATTTAATGGAGCAATAAGTCATATGTGCTTTGTCTTAGGAACTGTGTCAAGTCTCAAGCTGTTATATATCTAAACAAATGTTCATTTATGTGTGTACTTTAAACCAACAATTTGTTTTAGTTGAGAGTCCACCCCAAAATTGTCATCATGAGAAAGTGTATCTGGCTCCTGTGAGAAACCTGAAGCTGTCTCCCTGGCTAAACCTAGAGGATCTGTCATCCAGGTGGCCAGGACACGGCCATCGCTATCAGATCCTGTTCCTGGGGGTAGGCCAGTAAGGGAGGATCACCTGGATGAGGGGTCTTCGGGGAGTGGGACACCGAAGGGTGAGACGCAGTATCCCCCTTCCTTTTACACCTTTCCCCCATCCTCTCACAGAGGACAATCCAAAGCACTGCCCACCCTTTTCTAATGCTAACACTTTCGCACAACACAAAGGACAATGGGCTAACATCAGAGCCGTTTACCTGACATGTCCCAATACAAGGGTCAGGCAATTGATCAGAATCACACACACCTGGCAGCCCTTTCCCTTCCCCGCAGGGATAAAAGGTGGAGCCAGAGAGCACAGTATGAGCGAGGCGAGTAAAGCAGACAGCATGTCGAGACGGCTACCAGTTCAAAAGAAGGAGAAAGGCAGCAGGAATCGAGAGGGTGGCGAGGAGAGAAGTGACCATGCCCTTTTCGTCTGAGGCCCCCAGACCCTTCGCGGAAGAGAGCCTAAGACCGCGAACAATAGCACAAGTGTCCTGCAGCAAATGTCAACGGTACACTTGGCAAGCCTATGTCAATAAGCAGGAGCGAGAGAAGCTCCCGCGCCCATGGTACCGACATTGACTCCAGAGAGGCAACAGCCAAGCGGTTCATCACAGCCGGTGAGTCTAAGGGAGAATCGATATGAACCAGGCTGTGTTGAATAGAAATCGCAAAGTGGCAAGTTTTGAACTAAAGTTGATGAACTTTGAATAAACTGTGAAAAGTGTGAAGGAGATACCAGTGGCAGAGGGAAATCGGCACCCTGTGGGTGCTAACTCAAGAGACTATGGTCGAGCTCCATATGAGAGAAACTACGAGTACCAGAAGGCCGTAGGAAGGTCCTCAAAATAGGTCAAAGTGGTCATACAGAGGGTCAAACAAAATCCCTGTACAATCAAAAGACTTTGATCTACAAGGACTGTGAAAGAAAGGGAAGTGAATCCCACAGCAAAAGAACATTGCAAAACCAAGGGAATTGAATCCCGTTAAAGGCAAGAGGGGTCTGAGCCTGACTGAGGGAGATCCAGGGGTGAAGCCATCACCCAAAAAGCTAAAGGCAAAAGTGGTCTGAGCCCGACGGAGAGATCCAATGGTGAAGCCATCATCCAAGAAGCTAAAGAGAAGAGGGGTCCGAGCCCAACCGAGGGAGACCCAGGGGTGAACCTTTCACCCAAAGTTGAATGATAAAGGAACTGTGATATTTTCTGAAATACGATACAAAGAGGGTCAGTGCCCAGCAGAGGGAGACCCGGGGAGAAACCAGCACCCTATATCAACTATGAAGAACAATTAAGAGGGGTCAGCTCCCAAAAGAGGGGGGGGGGGCAGGGGAGAACCTCACCCACTGAACAATTGGCACAAAATTTCATTTGGTTAAGGGAACTTTTGTTTTGTTGTTTTAACACTTCAGGTCCTTGAAGACAAGAGACTTTCAAGTGAAATGAGGCTCGGTCATCGACGGCCCTGATAATTGAACGCTTGAGTGTGTATCTTGAGAGCTGTCATTAGAACTATCGTCTCGTGCTGGAGAAGCCCGAGACTATAATGTGCTCCAAACTCCCATTTTACCCCGTGTCCAAAACATGGAGAAGGGAGACTTAAGCTACTGCATCCCGACATATTATTTGAGAACACTTCTTCCTTTTCTTTAGAACTATCCCACACCCCTTTTTGTATTAGTTGTGAGGTTTTGCAATAGGTTTTCTTAGTATAGGCCCTTTTGATTTGACACAACACCACTAGGACTGCCTTGTTATTCATTCCCGTCCCGGGAGGATAGCTCAGGGACAACTGCTCGTCTTGTAAGCAAGACAATGCGGAGCAACACAGGTGCGATCCCCGTGTCCGCTCTTAGTAAACCTCATGGTATTAAGCATGTTCTAAATAACCTATCATATCATTTGATGGTTGACGCTTTCTCCCATCTTAGATTTAGGTTAGATTAAGCGTTTTTCCAACCTGCATACAGCATTTATTGTTCAATATACACTATTGAACGGTGATCACTTGTGTAAGTCTTACTTGTTGTCATCATGAGTTCCTCACACTCCTTTGCATATTTGGGCCCTTGGTTTGGACAACCAGAATATTGCAATTCCTTTAATATTTTTTGGCTTGCTTATTGCCCATTTCACAGATTACATTTCAAGTAAATACAAGTTGTAACATAGATTTTTTGTTTTCTTTTTTAGGATTCCCATTGATTCCTGCCTGCATACATTCTGTGGCTAGAAGTTTATATTACAATGACAAGTGAGTGTGCCTCAGTCTAAGACTCGTATAACTTTAAAACAGTTCTAAAGTTAGATGCTGCAGTATGTTTCTTGTTTTTGTTTTTGCAGTTGTTGGATCAGTTCAGAAACACATTTGCTGTATGTGATCCATGGCCCAATCTGTGCTGCTTTACTGGTATGTTGAATTATTTGTACTCTTCTTTGTTCCCTTTCTGTGATATATTTTCATAACCTGTCTTAGAATGTCAGAATGTGTCGGTACACAAATGCGTTGAGCACTTCTGATTTTTATTCCAAATGAGTATACAGAAAGAATGTTGGCGTTTGATCCAAATGAACCAATAAAACCACTGAAAGAAACAGATAATGAATTGGAGGATATACAACAACCTGCTGGAAATCTGAATATTTACATATTGGAGGGAATCCAGTAGATAAAGATGCGTTGGTGGATTGCCTTTTGTCTGGGATGTTTGTGATGCTGTTTCAGATGCTTGCGGGACCTCTCCCCATATCATGCCAACATTGAGTAGTTTTAGGCACACTTATTTATTCCACGTATTTAGTTGTAGTCATTTCTATTCTCTGAATACATCTTAGAAAATAGAATTCTAAAATGAATGGACACTAGCATGCTAGGATGTATGCCACTATGGTTTTCTAGACACCTAAGAAGGAAACAACATACTCTCTTTCAAAGATACCCAATGAAACGGAACCTAAGAACAACATGTATAAGCATAATGTTTTTTTTTTAAATCTGCTGAACTGGCCACATCACCAATAGATCGCGACACTGGTTTAGCTCCAATCTGTCTTCGATACTGGTCATGCACAGGCTTTTCAGATGTATAATGGTGCAGAAGAAGGACTCTAACACAAAGGTGGCATGTTTGGGGCTAAAGACTTTTATTAGGTAGTAAGGCAAGAAAAAACCTATCTTTGCCTATTCCTAAGAGGGGGCTTCCCTGTCTCAACTACAGATCTAAGGTGCCTGTCAGTTTGTCTGTTAAAGTAAAACTGTCCACCGTCCTGTGTCAAGAAAATCCTATTTCTGGACCTTACACCATAACCTAAAGGATAAAGCAGTAACGTTCTGATCTCCTGAGTTATGGTTGAAGTCTCCACGCCATGTTTCCTTGCTGGGCCAACAGAATGTCTCCCTCCTCCTTGCAGTCCTTCAAAAAACAGTCTGGGGGAATGACTCCGTTCCGCAGGTCACAAAGTTCCAAAACAATGTTTACTTTGTAGGCCAGGAGAATGCCTCCCTTCTCCTGGCGTTCTGTCTCAAACAGCCTGGGGGAATGAATCACTTCCCCAGGTCACAAAGTTCCAAATGAATATCAAACAATGTTCACTTTCTCGGTGGGCCAAGAGAATGTCTCCCTTCTCCTGGTGTTTGGTCTCAGTCTCAAAAAGACCCAGGGGAATGGGTCCCTTCCCCAGGCCTGTTGGACCTTCCTCCTGGTCCAGGTCACCAGGATACTGACTCCCTCCTCCTGGGATCTGCAAAAACAATCTCTTATAACCAGGGGTAACGACTCCCTTCCCCTGGTCTTCGCCTCATTAAGTTTCACACTTACAACATCCAACTCTGAATGTTATGAGGGTCTCAGACCCTGGCTTATCTCTTCTTCTTTGGTCTGGTCCACTTCCCTGCCATGTACTGCCACAAGGATGATGTCTAATTTTGCTCTCTTGGTTTGTGTCATCGACCCTTGTTTCTCTTCTTCTTTGGTTTGTCCCACTTGGTTCACTTCCCTGCCAAGTACTTCCATGAGGAAGATGACTCATATCACTCTCTTGTTTTGGGGCTCAACCGTTTTTTCTCTTCTCCTTTGGTCTGGCCCACTTCCCTTCCAAGTACTGCCACAAAGAAAATGACTCGTATGACTTGGTTGGTTTGTGTCCCGACCCCGATTTCTCTCACCCTCTCTTTATGCCTCCTTGGCTGTCTTGCTTGCCAAGTACTGACACGAGGAAGATGACTCCTATGATTCTGTATGTTTGGGTCCACGACCATGGTTTCTCCCCCCCTCTCTTTGCTTGCCAAGTACTGACATGAAGAAGATAGTCCAGCTCGTTATTTTCGTAAAGGGTTTCTGCCTCCTGTATTTTTCAGCCCCTACCGGTTTCCTTGCCTATGCCATTACCTTCCATGTTCCTGGGATGCGTGGCCGGTTCTTCCTGGGGTCTCCTTCTTACTCTTCGTGCTGCACGGGCATCTCTGCGTCTCAGCGCCTTAACCTTGCGAATCTCCTGCCCGGTCCTTGGAGTGATGGTCTGGACTCTGCCTCTTGCGATTACATCACCGTCAGCCAGCCTTGCATTAACTTATCATCTGGAAGCCATTGGGGGAAGGAGTCCCATTCTCCTCTTGAGTCTGGGAGCAGACTGCCCTCTGCTCTGTCCTGGCCATCTCTGTGTCTCCTTTGTGCTTTTGGGGATTCACGTTGTCACATCCTGGTTGGCTGTGTCCGTCTGACAGGTAATCCTTCTTCAGTGTTTATGGCATAAAAAGAACCATGCCTCTGCGGAAAGCTATACCGCTGCAGTTCCTTCTTGGTATCGCTCTTCATTGATCCTGTGTCCCACCTCATCCTGGTACTTGGACTACCGATGATTCTGATGCTCTTCTTCATCCCAGTATTTTTTAGGACGTTGAGGTGGTCTACTTTACAATAGTACATAGGCCTACTGTCTACAAAGAGGTTAGTAGAAGATGGAGAGGTTAGAGTATGTGGGGGTGTGATGTTCTCAGTAGGGCTGTACCCTGGGTGGTCATCCTTCTGCCTGGGGGTGGAGGGGAGTCCCTCCCCATGAGATCTTCCCTCATTATACTGACCCCAGGGGGACTATCGGGCAGCAGCCTTACCTCCCTGCCTTAATGGGAAAGGGTCCCCCCCTGGGAGAAGTGATGACATCCAGTGAGTTTATCATTTTACTCCTAAATGGCGCCTTGCCATTAAGCACAGTTGCAAAAACCTGATCCTTGAAGAGCTGGATCTGATGACAGTTTTACGGTGAGGGTGAGGTGAGGGTGATGTGAGAGTGCTTTCATGCACATAGGCATTCAGATGCACGTCACACACTGTAAGAGCAGTGGCTGATGGCTGCGGGGTTGAAAGCCTGCCTGGGGCACCTATGATAGCCTGGGATCCCAGGTTTAGAACTTGGTGTGATAGTGTATTTTGCTTATGGTTTGCATGTGTCTGTATATACTGTTTGGTTGCAATAAATAAGAGCTAGAAAATATGTGCAGTGTTTTTTGTTTTTGTTTTATTAACTCTTTATATGCATCCCATCCTGTTTTTACAGTACATATTGAATACATTGGCCATGCAGTGTTGGTATGTACAACACCTAGTACAGAAGAAACAGAAGAAATCTACAGTAGATTACTCAATGAGCCCCCACTCCACCACTTTTTGAAAAACGTCGTTCTCTTTAAGGTGAAACCTGTCTTCCCCTAGCTCACCAGCTCTGCTTCAAACCCTCATTTCCCCTTGCTTGAGTCCCCTCCCCCAGAAGCGTTTTGTGCTCCCCTATTCACTCTTCAGGCCTCATCATCATGTCATTGGTGGTAAAGCAGCGAGCGCACTCACCACCAGTGGTCTCAGCAATGCAAACACCTGAATTGATCTTTCTTTTAAATGCACTTCGATGCTTTTCTTTTGATGTCTACTAGTTATAGCTTATAGTGATTTTTGTGTGCTTATGTACACTTGGAGCAGCATTTACCATTGTGGCTTGGTTTGCCAGGGAATACTTTGCACTGACTTGCTAGCTAGAAATAGTCTCTCAATGTTTCAATTTTTCAAGACACAGAGGGGCAGTTTGAAATAGTCCCTCCAGCGATCAAATAGCATAGGTTCAGAACTGCATGACAACCAATGTCATGTTTTGATTTTTGTGGGTAAAATAATATTCACAATTGTGTCTCTTTATTGAAACACCTTTATTGCAATATGTTCAACAATCTGGGACGCCTTTTTTAGCCTCTGACCTTTCTTATAGTAGCTTTACATTTTGGGTTTTTTTGTGGAGATAGCCAACTGCAGAGTGCTTGACACCGCCTCTATTCGGAACATTGGAAATAGTTGCTAACAGGTGTGATCAGCTGGGAGAGGGTAGGGGAGCAGGGGGAGGGCAGCGTCAGCACTGAAAAAATGCAGCGGATGAAGCTTTGAGTTTACAAAATGGTTTACTTTTCAGGGCTAACAATACGAATAAGAACGAAACAAACACAGAGCAGCATGAGAATTGCTGCTGAGTCCCGCCTGCAACGTCCTCAACATTTGGGAGGCTCCCGCACCTCTGCAGCCAAGCCCTAAAACACAGCCTAGATTTAATTTGTCCCTTTTTAAGATGATCCAGTGTAATACACACATTGTCAGATGTCTGCAACCTTTGACTCTCCAGATGTTTTGCGCTACAACTCCCATCTGCCGCAGCCTGCATTGTGAATGGCAGGAGATCACAGGAGTTGGAGTCCAAAACATCAGGAGAGTAGCAGGTTGTGGACACCCACATACAAAAGTTAAAACTAGCTTTGTCAATGATTGTTTTGTTGCTTTTGAAATTCTGCAAATAGAAACAGAACCAGACACGCTTTGAGTGGCAGTGAGCCTTAAATGCTGTGATATGGTCAATGAGATTATCACTTCGTAACAGAGTGCATTGTGATACATGGGGATGGTTTGATACTTTTCCATACTTCTTTAGGCTTCATCTTCACAATGTTGCTGTTAAAGCAATGAGAGCATTCACCTCCAGTGGAAGGAAGCCAGCAGAGCTGGTTTCGACTCTCAATGCTGCCAACAATTGTTTGAATTGGCCTTTTTTATAAATGCATTTTCTTGATTTTCTTTTGATGCCTTCAAGAAATGTAAAATACAAAATGGAATTAATACAGAACACAAATACGAGTCTTAGCATATAGTACTTTATGTATGCTTAGGCACTTGAAGCAGCATGTACCATTGCGTATTGTTTGGCCGAAGCATTATGTGCACTCACCTGCTAGCTGTGCATAGTCTCTCCTTGTAGCATAATGCCAAGGAGGGTTTGACATAATCCGTCCAGTGATCAACTAGCACAGGTTCAGAACTGCATTGATACGAAGGTCATTTTTGGCATTTGGATAGAATAATGGTCACAATGTTGTCTATTGTGGCATCTTTTTTTAAACTGTGTGCTATGGTTTGGCCCTCCTTCTTCGATTTCGTATCTTTCTTACAGTAATTTTAAATGTGTTTTTTGCAGCTATTTTGGAGGTGTTGTTATCCTGCAGAGTGCTTAACATTCCCTCTGCTCTTGACCTTTTCTCATGGCACCTAGTTGATGTCAGGTATGAACGGCTGTGGGAAGGGAGGTGAGCAAGGGGAGAGCAGCGTGAGCACTTAAAAAGTGGAGTGGATGTAGCATTGACCTTATAAAAGCAACAAAATAAAACATAATATGAAAGAGCCAATAATCTTGGCAATCAGAGGTGACTGTAGTGGACTGAATTTGGTACTGTAAAAAAATGTATATATATCAAATTATATTACAAAGGGTTTTGAAATGTGAATAATGTGGAGCAGGAATTGTTAGTTAAAAAAAGACATGGCCAATACCAGATGGTGTTGGCTGAGTTGGTATTCAAACGTAACTCTCATCACTGCTCCTCAGTCAATCAGCCATGTCGTATACATTTGCCAATCCAACACTGAATGAAAGAAGCCCGCAGAAATGCAGATGAGCTTTAGCACATCCCCCCACGTTGGCATGCACTCCCCTCGAGCAAAAACATGCACATGGGCACTGCAGTTTCCATCTAGCGCATACCTTGGAGAGAGTGGAGAACTGAAGTTACGTTCTCTTTTGTATATCGGCAACAGGGAAAAACAAATCAGGAAGAGGTCACTCATTGAGACAGTGGGTCCCACATCAGCGCAAAGAGTGTCTTGTGTTGACTGATATTACAACTGTGGAGGACAGATACTGTAGAAAAGATGCTTGAGATTGAGCGAAAGAGACTATAACTGGGGTTTTGTTTATTAACCTACGAAGTGAGCAAGACAGAGGTGGAGGTTCTTTTTCTTAAATAAGTTGTGAGATCATTTTTTCAGGTTTCATATATGCGTTTTTGGAATAAATATAAATATTCATGAAGCACAAAGGAGGACAACTACTTTTATCTAGTTCTTAAAATTATATTTTTGGCACTTTTCATCAATGTGGTAGGAGTCTTTCAGTTGCATCCAAGAGAAGGTGACAACTACATTCTTTTTAATGAGACATTTTTGTTCTTTACCATTTGCTTACCAATGTATTGATTGGTATTGCGTGATACACCTGGGAGTCACTGCTTGCAAAATCTTGGGCTTGCAGTTGGGCAGTGAGACCATTTCTGAAACTCATAAAGGATGGAGTTTTGGAATAATGGTTTAGCTATGGATGTGATGCCTCAGATCAGTTGACACTGCACTGATACAAAGGATGCACTATAGCCTTATATTCCAAGGGAAGGGTCATTATCGCACGATAATGACCTGTCTACAAGTCATTGCCTCAAACGAAACTAAGGGCCATACGTTGGGGAAGGGTCATTATCCCAACCAATAATGATCTCTCCAGAGGTGTATAAGGCTATTAGCATTTACTAGTAACAGTAATATAGGTTTCGGGTTGTGTTTGGAAAGTAGAAAACGTTTAATAGAGCGTAAAATAAATATTCAAAGCATGTTAGTAAATTTGCTTTTATTTTGTAATAAATAAAAAAACAAGGGAGTCTTTATAAGTTAAGCATTCTAATTGCAAACTTGGATGAACAGGAGCCTGCATTAGGAATAACGTAAAAAGAAATGGGTTCTCTATAAGGAAGTGAAAGCTTTCCCTGTGTTTTCACTTTCTCTTTGGTGTGGTAAATTGTGTGTTGAAGTGGAAAAAAGGATTCTCCCAGAAAGGGAGTGTTTTGTTAAACGAAATCATGCCTGGAAGTGAGTCTGCTGCTTCTCTATCTGCCTTAGAAGTCAGAATATTCTGAATGTAATCTATGCAAGTGGTTATTGACTGCACTCCAAACGTGCTGATTGGCTGAGAGGAGGCCAAGGACGACTTCCATGTGCTAATAAACCTTTTGTTTCTCTCTCAGCCTAGGCAACGTTATAGGTACAACTTAAAGACATTGGCCGAACAAATAGTTTGCACCCGACACCACAGTTAAAATACGGGATTCAATCCTTTCAGTGTTAAACCAGTGCCTAAAAAGCGTATTGCTTTAATCCTGATACACTGAAGTATTAGAGAAGACAGGATCCAGAGACTTATATTGTAAAAGGCATACGTGTTAAAGAAGTAGCCATTACCTGATGTTTTTAAAGTGGTATTTACATATTATGTGAATTTCAGAACTTTGGACACGGTCAGCAAATTTGCCTTTTCTAACATGTAAGAGGCAGTCAAAATAAACACGCGATCTACATACAGTCATTTATTTGGTTTTGTTGGTGAATCGTCCTCGCCCAATATTCCATTCTGCATCTGTCCTATGTGTATGTCATTACACCTCCCTCTAACCCCACCTGTGCCTTGTCACAGAGGTGTGGTTTTTTATCCACATGACAGGTGGGAGGGCAGTCGGGGCAAACATTTTAAAATGTTTCTGAATATTGTGCAATGAAAATTCGATGATTTTCCACATTTTTCACTGCTCTGGTCACTGCTGGGAGCCCCAGGATTCCCTTAGTGCACAACATTCTATGTGTCGCCTTAGTAGATAATACCGCTTACTACCTGACAACATGTAAGTGCAGTAATACAGTAAGTAAAGCACTCTAAATGTAGACACACAACACATTGTATAAACTACATTTAACATTGTGTGTGCATGCGAGGTGTGTGTGTGTGTGTGTGTGTGGACGGTGTGTGTGAGAAAGTAACCATTCATTGTTTGTAGTAATGAGGTCTTCACTGCAATAAGTCAACAGCCTTGCATATAATCCAAGTACCGGATGGATGCCTATAGATTTAAATAAATATGAAATTCAGTTTTGGGCATCATTTTCAACACATATTTTTAATGCAAGAAGCAGCTGTTTGTGACCGCCTGATAGCCTGAACAAGCTATAATTGTCACCATCTCAAGAAGTGTAACAGAATAGTCCATCTTACCATCCAGTTTCTCTTTTGAATGATGTCTCAAAGTTATTTGGGAAGGTATTGTCATGTGTATTGATTACGGAACCACAAGTCGCAGGAGTAGGGATCACACTATGTATTCAGTTTTTGCAACAGGGATGGTTTGAACAATGGCCTACAAGGTAAAGGGAGACTCAATAAGCAAAACAGTGTAAGGTCCCACACTTCAAATGCATATTTTCTGCTCCTCGTTTCATTGTGTGGAATCCCCTCCAGAGTTGCAGCATCACTCTGATCATGAAGGGCTGGTGCCACGCTGAAAACCTGATGAGTTGTGTCTTTTGCTGGTGGTGGATCTAGGACTTTATTTTTGTCTGTGTAAGAAGAGTTTACTGCTTGTGAGAGACAGTAGGGTAGACTTCTGGGTCAAATGGGCAGGAATTCTAGCCCCCGGATTCTAGCCCCTCACTCGACCTGTGTATGACAAGCACATGACAGACACCTTGCCCTGCCTCAGCGGGCACCGTTCTCGATGGGCCAAATCCCAGCCTGCCACTGACTGAGCAATGCACCATAGCATGTTAGAGTGAGGTATGAGGCATCTCTCAGACTGCTAACCCACAGGAGGAAGAAAGAAGGTGAAATGGGTGACTGCGGTCCTCAAATTTCACAATGCCCTTCCACTAAACTTTCTTGTCTCCCATAAGCCTTACCAGGTCATGGTAATGTCTAAGTTTCAGAAAGGATAGGGGAACTCTGGGTAAACACTATTAATATCTAGTGTTTTTACCTGACCCTGACCCCGGCTTATAGATATACTCTTATAACAAGTAAGGTAAATCGGCAATTAGAGCAGTGTTAAAGGTAGTTTTTTTTAAAAACACTTTATTTATGTTGCACACAGGTAATACAATACATACAAAGAGTACTTGTTACTTCCCACTTTTTACATGATCAATTTCCTTCTGAATCTGAGTGTTCATGCTCGGCCTTCTCCAATAGGTATAATTTGTACCTCTCCCACATATTCTTTGGTCTAGATGAGGGTAACACCGAGTCTATGTACAGTTCTTCTACATCGTTTGTCAATACTATATCTTTTTCCCAGTCTGCCTTGGTTGGGGGGTTCGCACTTTTCCATTTCATCAAGATCGCCCTTTTGGCTATGAGCAGACTCAAGTTTAAGAGTTTACACCATATCGGGTTCATTGTGTCAACCACACCCAGCAGGCACATCCGGGGGGACCATTGCACTGGTTGATCAGCCATCCCATCCAGGGCCTCACATGCCTCAGCCCAATAACCCCTCAGTTTTGCGCACGCCCATAACACGTGATATATGTTTGCATCTTCTGCGTTGCATCTCGGGCAGTTCCCTGACATGGTTGAGTATGGCAGTTCCCTGACATGGTTGGGTATATACGTTTGAGCTTTTCTGGAGTGTAATGTGTCCTGTGTACTATCTTGTAGTGAATTAGTCTGTACCTAGAGTTACATGATATTTGTTTGGTAAGTTCACAGATCCAGGACCATTCCTCGTCATCAATTTGGTGTCCCAGGTCCCGTTCCCACTTGGCCTTAGCTGTGCGCTTCTCTGCCGGGCGTGTCTGGAGTATGATCTTATAAAGTGCTGAGGCCGAGACCTTTTGTAATCCCCCTGTGAACATGTATCCTAGTCCCATGTTTAAAGCCGGTTCATTAGGGAAGGTAGAGCATATGTTTTGTACCACTGATTGTATACGGATATATTGTTGTTTATATCTATATGTATTCCCCACTACATCCTTGATGTCCTCCCACTGAATGAAGCATTTTTCAGGAAACAACTGACCGACCCCATTGGGTTATGCCCCTGGATGTCCAGTGCCGCGCCACTTTCCATCTATACTGAAGGGCGTTTGGGGGTCGCCCCAGAATGGCATACTCGGGTGGTACAGCCTGTCAGTAGTGAATATGTCGGTTATTTTGGCCCATGCCGTGACCACCACTTTCGTAGGTTCTATGGTGTTGTAGTGTTTAGGGGCCGGTCTAGTCATTTTGTGAAGTGCCATGATGGCATCCTTTTCTGCCTGACCCGGCGCTGGACCTGCAGGATTCAAAAATAATGTAGCCCATTGGGCAGCGTGATGTGCTTGTGCAGTCAGATAGTATAATTCCAGGTCCGGAGCCATCAAACCGCCCCTTGAGTAGACATCAGTTAGCATCTTCCAGCTTACCCTTGGGTGTCCCCCCCCCATACCAATGAGACGCATGCACTAGACATTTTAGTGAACAGGGCTTGCCCCGGCCAGACCGGTACAGCGCTGAATAGATAAGAGTTTTGGAAGAATTATCATTTTTATTTAATGCAATCTTTCCCATCATCGAAATAGGAAGGGTGCTCCAGCGGTTCATTTTAATGCATAGCATTTCTGCCAATAAATGATAGTTTAGAGCTCGTATCAGGCTCCATAGCAAGCCATGTAGTTCTTGAGGTTTAGTCATGTGCTCAGTGATGGGGAATATTCCCGATTTGCTGGGGTTTAAGCGTACGCCCGAATATCTACCAAGCCGCTCGACCTCTGCCATGACCCTGCCCAGAGATCGGTCTGGGTTCTTTAGATATAGCAAGATGTCATCCGCATAAAGGGTTATAATATGTAGTTTGCCTTCTAAACTCAGTCCATATGCACTGAATCGGGACCTCAGGATATCCGCCAAGGGTTATATTACTAGGGCGAACATTAGAGGTGACAATGGGCATCCCTGGCTAGTGCCCCCTCGTAATTCAAGTTTCTCTTTTAGGGTTCCATTGATTCTAATTTTGACCTGGGGACGTGTATATAATATTTGTATCCATTTCAAGAGGTTTGGGCCAAATCCATTATTACATAGTACCCCAAAGAGAAAGGGTCAGGAAACTGTGTCACATGCTTTACGCATATCAAGCGAAAACCGCTATGGCCTGGTCTTCAGGGGGTGTTGAGGTCAGGATTTTGTGGCATCTTCTGATATTAGTTGCTGTGGATCTACCCATGATAAACCCTGCCTGGTCTTCGTGGACCATATATGGCATCAATGGTGTTAGCCTGGTAGTGAGTATTGTAGCTAGGATTTTTGCATCAGTGTTGATTAATGATAATGGTCTATATGACCCGCAATCCTCCGGGGGTTTTCCCGGCTTAAGCAGTAGCGTAATTACTGCCTCCCTTGTGGTTTTGGGGAGCTCTCCCTTATTCAGGGCCTCTACCCACATCGCCAGTAGTCTGGGCACCAACAAATGTTTGAACTCTTTGTAAAACTCAGCACCTAGACCATCCGTACCGGGGGCCTTCCCGTTGGGCAGTGCCTTTATCGGCTCCTCTATTTCTGCTTCAGTTATCAGCATCTCTAATGACTCCCTTGTGTCGTTGGAATTTGGGAAAGGTAATGTTCAATCTCTGCATCCGTGGCGTTGGATTGAGGTGAGTAAAGTTCTTTATAAAATGCATGGAATGTGTCTTCTATCTTACCACGGTCAGTGGTGACCGAGCCATCCGGTGTTTGTATGCATGGGATGGTTGTTGATCCCCCCTCTCCCCTCACTGCTCTGGCCAGCAACCTCACGGGGCGTTCACTCTCCCCATAGCGACGTGCAGCCGCTGGTCTATCGAAGTATTGGATCTCTTGGTCCACTTCCTCAGTAAATTCGTCCAGTTTATTCTTTATATCTGAGCTAAGCTGTGATGTTGGGCTAAGCGCGTGTTGACATTGTAGTGTTGCTATGTGCATTTCCAATCGGTGCAATCTATTCCTAATGTCTTTAAGGATTCCGCTTTTGTCAATATGGAGCTGCCTCTTATATATACCTTAAAGGCTTACCAAAATGTTGCAAGACTAGACACAGAGCTTTCATTGAGTTCAAAATATTCTTGTATTTGTTGGTCCATTGCATTCCTATAGACCAGATCTCGCAATGCTGCAGGTGTGAATCTCCATGGTGGTCTAGTCACTGTGGTTTTCGTAACGTCAGCTGCATAGGGGAGTGTGTCCTAGGGTGAATCTGAGTGTTCGTGACCCAAGACAGAACTGTGTTATCTACCAACCATATGTCTATTCTGGAATGCATGTCATGAACCGTTGAGTAATACGTGTATTCTCTCTTAGAGGGATTTAGAGTCATCCATGCATCCTTCAGGTTCATGTCATGTTCATGTCGGCCATATGCGTGAGTATTGTCTGTGCTGCCTTGGTCAGCGCTCTTGTCTGTGTTGACGTGCGGTCAGTATGTACATCAAGAATGGTGTTAAAGTCTCCCCCACATATCAGGTGGACCGTGGGTAAGTTTGCTAATTTCCCAAAGATTGTGGAGTAGAATTCCGGGTCATCAATGTTCGCCCGTATATATTGAGGAGAACTATCTCTTTGTCGTGAAGTGTGCCATGTATTAACACATATCTCCCTTCGGGGTCACATTCCACAACGGTACATGCGAACTGCAGAGTCTTATGTATTAAGATTGCTGCTCCCCTTGCCCTTTTAGAGTACGTTGTGAAGGACTGATGCGGTCCCCAATTTGGTACCAGTTCTCCTCCCTGTTGTGGCCCTATTTGAGTCTCCTGTAAGAAGATAATCTTGGGGGTCTGTCTATTGATATATGCAAAAATGTTCCTTTTCTTAACTCTGGAGCCTAGGCCTCGGACATTCCAACACAGTATTTTAATATTATCAGTGCTTGTTTCAGCCATTACCTATGAAGTGATTGTAAACATGTGCGTGTAGATGTACTGTTACTATACTCTTGGTGTTTCTAGTATTCATTACCTGTGCGCTTTTTGTTTTCATCCCCTCCGCGTCGTAACTCCCTCCCAACTTTTCCAACTCCCCTCCTCCCCCCACCCTCACAGTTCCCCTAACTTTAACTATGCTCTTAGGATCCCGACCCTCCCCTCCCTCCAAGTGAATGTGCACCTGCTACAGGGGGGCCTGCGGCGATTCCCAATGCCTATGCCCTTCTGGATCTTATATAAAGTGGACCAGTTCAATTTGTTGCTCTCACCCATATTGACACCTGTGGGGGACATCCCATTGTATCACACCTTGCATGATGAAACATTCACCCCCTCCCCCCCCCCACAGATGGCTACCCCATATGGGGAGCCGTCACTTCTGGATCTACATTTTATAACATGAACATGTTCGTTATTATGTGGCTGTGTAGATTACTCAGTCTGGTTTGTGCCAGGCTGCCCAGCCGGGGCAGGGATGTGCGTTTCAACAAAGTTCACAGCTTCCTCGGGAAAAGTAAAGAAATGGATCGTATTCTGATAATGAATTTTAAGTCTCGCCGGATAGAGCATAGCATACTGGATCTGATGCTCCCGGAGTAGCTTTTTAACCCCATTGAAGAGTTTCCTCTCTTGCTGAACCGCCAGTGTGAAGTCCGGAAAGATCCGTATGACATTGGCTTCCCATCTCAGCTCTTGCTTCTCCCTTGCCGCTTTCAATATTAAGTCCCTGTCCCTGTAGTTCATTACACGGGCTATGATTAGTATAGGTTAAGCTCCTGGTTTCGGTTTTGGGGCCAGCGACCTATGAGCCCGCTCAATGATAAACATTGGTGACCATCCAGGATCTCCCAGTAGTGTGCGGAGGAGAGTCTGCACTGCTTTTTCCATTGAGCCTTTCATTGCTTCCTCCGGAACTCCTACTATGCGGATATTTTTGCGTCTTGACCTCGCTTCAAAATCTTCGCATTTGGACTTCACTGTCCCTAATTCTATAGCCATCGTGGAGACCGTGCTTTTCAAGGCTTCGAGGGCGTCTTCTGTGCCCGATATTCTTGTTTCTGCTTCTGTTATGCGTGATGTTGTTTTGTCTAATTTGGTTTTGATGGACGCCACTTTGCGGTTATCCCATCCAGTTTGTCATTGAGGGCTGAAAAGCCCTGCTGCATGGCAAGGAAGACCGCCTGAGGATCCATCAATGCTGCCGAGGGGGCCTGATGATCTTGTGGGGGTGTTTCTTCCTCCATCTCGGGTTCCGTCTCCTTCTGTATAGGTGTTGTGTATTTATCAATGGCCCCCTTACCCTTCTTGTGGCCAAAATTCTTGGGCATTATTTTCTTTCAACGAGCAGAGTGAGCTATGCGTCTCTCAGCTCCTTCTATGGTGGATAGGTGCATGATGTGGCCAAGCTTATCCTTGGGTAGGGCTTACAGCCGGCCAATTCCGGTTCACACTCCTGCAGATGTTGATGTGTACAACTCCTCTGCTCAGTTCCCAACAGTTCCTGCCACTGGTGGGGGGTCTGCCGTCATATACTGTTGGTGTTATTGCGGCTCTGTGATCGTATCGCTGTCGTCACAGTGCGAGGTCAGTTAGATCTATGGTGCAGGCATGCATATCGCAACAGTGTTTAGTGGCGTATCTCGAATGACTATCTGCAGTCACTCCCTGCGTTCTGGCGGAGTACCGTGTCCACTTGCAGCCTGTTTCAATTACTTTTGTCCATTTGTGGTCCCACCTCTCGCAGGGGTTAGCTGCCCCCACGATTCGGTTTCACTGTTTAGAGCACCCAACTGACCTCGCTCACCAATCTTTCGACTCGGATTGTTCATGCCCTCCTGTATATCGCTGTGGTCAATCACTCATCCTGTCCATCCTCTTTATGTGGCCGTATTTTATATCAGTGAGATGGTAATATTTGGTGAGTGGGTCTGTCGCCGCCCCCCCGGTGGTTTGGTATGTGGCGTGTGTGGCTCCGATGCACAGTACAGGTACAAGGCCAGGAGGGCTTTGCCCGCGACCCACTCCGAATTATGTCCCTCTGGGTGTGGGGGGTGGGGTTAATCGTGGCGAGCGGTCCATGCCGCTCCGCACCTCGGAGGGGAGGAGACCTCGATTGTCAGTGTGGGCACAAGGTCTGCGCCTGGCTGCGCTCTCCTACCAGCCCCGTGCCGCCCCACTTATCTGTGATGTGCCCGCCGCGAGCTCTGGAACGCTGTATTCACGGCCCCAGAGAGCCCCGTGGTCCTCACCTTCTTTCCGCAGCCACAGACGAGATCTCTGCGTATCACGCTCCGGAGACCGCTCCCTTATTGTCAGGGTGTCTGTGGCGGTGGGGAGGTCCGCAGGCGCCCTATGAGGAGTGGAGCGCCTGCTGTTCGCTTCAGTATCGGTAGGCCGCCAGACTCCCTGCCGCCTCTCGCGTTGTTCTCGCTGGGCTCCTCCCCCCAGGCATGGCTTGAGCGCAGGCTCAGCTCCCCGCCGCCCGCGGGATTCATATGGCGTTGTTGCTCATTAGAGCTTCGACCTGCGATCTTCAAAGTTCTTCAGCCTGATCCACAGGGGCAACCGCACATTGCATGCTCTTCATACTCGGAACCGGCCTCAATAAATGCTTAAAACAGCATTGCGGCCCTGGTCCTCGCCAGAGCTCACACGGGAGCGACCATCTTCTCTCGTGTGCAACAGCGCCACCCGTGTTAAAGGTACTACACTACAAAACATTACTGGCATAAAATCCAATTTTATTTAACATATACGTATATAATTCTAAAAAAAAACATTAGATCAAAACAGGAGAAATCAGCACAGAAGAACAATAACCAAAGTGCATATGTGCAAAGAGAGTGGATCAATATATTATTCCTGTTATAGTTAAACAGAATAAATATCTTAGCAGTCCATCTGGGGGCATAACAAATAATAATGATGTACTAGTGATACGTCTTCTCCTTAATAAACAACCAGCTTACAGCATGAATTTGGCCATCCTCCAAACTATTGTTGTCTAACTGGGCCTGTACAAGGGCCCCAGAGATGGCATCATCCATGGATTTCAAAGGAGACTGCAGTGTCATGTCCACAACCAAAGAGAGTTGGTTAAGATCTTCTCAATAGTTTCCGATAGGTGTTCCTCCAGGCAAGCATACTGGGTCATTTTTATGAACTTTGTCCTCTCTAGCCAGTTCCAGCCTACCCATAGGAGAGGGCTGCGTGAGACCAAGATCATCTTCAGGCAAGTCAATCCTCACCTCAAAGAGCCACTGTCTTCTGTGAATACTCCTTGCCATTTCCTCAGCCACCCGCTTGTTATCCGAACTTGCGTGCACAGGAAGAGTACCAAATTCCGGGGGTGCCTGCTCCATAGGCCTAGATTTGAACCTTTCCTGGGGAGGCACATAAGTACGAGCCATATAAGCCATATTAGATAAAGGAAGTGGCTTAGCTATTGGTAAAAACGTTCCGTTCGCTGCATTGGCCATAGTAGACGGTATAATGGCAGATAGAGAAAGCAGAACCTCCCATAGGTTAAGACACTGCCCTCCAATGAAGGTCGCCACAACAGGCACTGAAGAACCAGTGCCGGGAGAGGCCACCACAATAGATATTAAAGGGCCGGTGCTGGACGGAACAAAAAAAAGAAACTTCGCCTACCAACACGGTAAGATAACACTGTGCCGAATGCCCACCTCAATACAGTCACTCTGAGTCACCAGCAACAGCACCACCTTCGAAAAACCATGAAGCCGTCAGCCAGCCGGGTGGTGAGATTAGAGAAAGGAACCCAACAACGGCCTCACAGCGTCAAGCCGCTCCGCCACAGAGCGCAGCCGCTTCCAACACTGGGCAATGAGATCTTTGCATTGTGAGCATGATTCCCAGAGATCTTTCCTCTTTCTTTTTTTCTGCCACTTACTACTTTTCACAGTGTCTATAAGGATTTCTGGCCACTTGTTTCTGAACTCTGAAGAACATATTCCTTCATTATTTTGTGCTTTAGTCCTAACCTCCATCCATCTATGCTTCATTGTTCAAGCCCTTCCCCTTTCTGTAACAGGCTCTTGAACTGGCCTTCTTGATGGGGCTTCTCTGCTGTGCCTTCCTCTCTAGTGAAGTTGCAGTAGCAGTCGCGCTCTTATCTCTAACACTTTTATTTATTTATACATATAGTAAGATATAGTTAAAAATAAACTTTTCATGCTTTGAGTAAAATATTAAAATTCATTACAAATCACCACACGCCTAAAACCAATTATTTCAAAATACAATTATCGCAAGCATAAAAGAAGATAAAAATAATTTCAAAGCACAGTTTTCACCTACAAATAAATAAGATAGGAAATTCATAGCAGCAATATACAGCTGAGTAGAGGAGTTAGAGAGCAAACATTGCCATAGATACATAAAAACTTCATCTTCCCGCGTGGTCGATACATTTACAAAACAGAGTATTACGTTGGTTCGATAACTTGTGGCATATAGTAGCCAAGTGTTCCAAAGCCTCGACATCATTGTCATATAGCCAACAAAGTCTTTTTGCTTTGTGCACCTTTCTTCTTGCCCCAAGAATGTCCAATGTTTGAAATAAATCCAGTTTCATTTTAATTCATGTATTCCAATAGAATCTCGAAGGGTGTATCATCAAAAAAGATTGCATCTCATTGAGAGCTTTTAAATCATACGGGAAATGGGCTGAAATGTTATATGCTATTATTACATTTTCTCTATTCAGGATCCAGTCAGTAAGAAACCCTGTTTTCTTAACTTTTATAGGGGAGCAAAGCAATTCATTAGCTGATGGGCCCACTTCATTCAGAGCCTTTATACACCCCCCTAGCCCCAAGTGTTCAAGACAGAGCAAGAGGCTGAGATCAGAATATTCACCAAAGGGATGAAAAAAAAAAGAGTTCTCTGGAGGTACAGAAAACAGCAGAACAAACGCAAGCGAGCCCAGCCTGTCCTTGATGTAAAGGAAGATGTGCCAAGGATGTGGTGAATAGCAGAGGGACACGATTTGGTGAGCCCAAATACCTTCTCAATGAGCTCATTACGAGTCCGGCGGTAACCGAGGCGGTAAAACTGCCTGGTTATCGCCGGACTCGTATTACCATTCCGCCTCCGTAATTCCCGGAATTACCGGGGCATTACAACCCCGGTTTTCCAGGAATCACCGAGGCGGAATGGTGGTAATCCCCATTCCCATTGAGTCCTATTGGACTCAATGGGAATGGGGATCATGGAAACACCGGCAGCATCTCATAATGCTGCCGGTGTTTCCTCGTCCGCCTGCAGGCGGGCGGTGTTAAACCCGCCAGGTCAAACCTGGCGGGAACATCACCTCCCGCCTGCAAGAGTCGGGATCAGGCGGTCCGGAAACAACAGTGGCGGCGGGTTTACCGCCACCGTTATATCCGGACCGCCTGATTTGTAATGAGGCCCAATATCTTTCCCTCAAACTGATCCCAGCTTCCCATAACCAGATATGCCTCAGCCCCAAAGATCTATTTCAGGACTAATTTCTGGTGGTAATAAAGTAAAGTAGGAGATAAGGAGAATTTTACGGATTTTCCATCAAGACAACGTATTTGGGTAATTGCAGAGAGGACCAAAGACTCTACCGGTTTGGAATTTGACTGAAGGTTGGGGTTAGATGCTAGAGTTAAACCCAAGTATTTAAATTTGTCAACCCTTTCCAGTTTTTTCCCGAAATGAACCATTGGGGACTTGGCTTAGATGACTTCAATCTTCGGCATTGCTTATCATTAACCACCAGAATCATTGATTTCTCAGGATTCAAGGTCAAGTCTAGATTCTGGCAGTACTCGTTAACAGCAGTAAATTCACGCTGTAGACCTATCAGGGTATAATCAATAAGAACAATGTCATCTGCAAACAAAAGATATTTAAAGACCACAAATCCCAATTTGGCTGGATTAACTTTGGCATCTTTAAGTGCCAGATTAAAATGCAGAGGCTAAATGAGAAAGGTGTTAGCACAAATCCTTGGCACAGCCCACGATTTACAAGCACCCACTTAGAGTAGGATCCTGCCTGGTCCAGGCATATACTGAGCCTGTTTTCAGAATGGATAGCCATCAGTAAATTAACCAGGCCCCTCGGACATCCCCAATCGTAAACATTTTTCTATAGAGTATTTCTACAAACACAATCAAAAACCTTAAAGATGTCCAATTTAGTTCTTTAGCCTGCTTAAAATGTAGCTGCAGAATGAAGCAATTAGAGGCAGTGTTGACACCTATTTTAAAAACAGATTGAAAAGAATCAATGATATTCACTGCTTTTGCCCAGATCAGGAGTTCTTTCAATAAAAAGCAGCAACATTTTTTATAATAGCGGTCTGATAGTGAAATCGGCCTATAATTGTTCGGACCGGACCGATTTCTTTTTTTAAAAATAAGGACAACTGTAGCTTGCTTCCATGTCATCGTAATAAAGTACAAGTGCATAACCTTTACAAACAAGTCATAGAAAACATTTGCCCATACATACAGATCCGTTTTAAAAGTCGCATTAGACAAGCCATCCAGCCAAGGAGCTCTCGATGATTTAGCAGAGCATATAGCAGTCCTGACCAATAGGCATTCAATAGGTAAGCCTTTCCAACATGTCAAATTGTCAAATTCCGACCCCCCCCACTCCCACAACACACACTGGGAACATTCCTATAGTTAGAATTAGAAGAATACATGGTAGTGAAATAATGCCCCTTCCACACCTGTGCAGAAAAAGGCTGAAGCTGCAGATAGGTCTGAATTAAAGGATTCCTGATCAATGACTGTAAAGGAGAATTTTCATTTCTGTGATAATTCCTCCCACCTTAGAGACCTAAAGCTCTTTTGCTTGATATAGGACTTTTTACTTTGTGTTTTCACTGTTTTTGGAGTCTGACAAACTCCATAGGCACCTGCTTTTTGTATGGTGACACACAGCACCTTCAGTGCAGTGCCACTGAGAAATCCTTTGGATTTCTCTTAAGCTTTAAATACCTTTTCTTGGGTGAACTACAGCTCCCAAGAATAGTAAGGTGAAATTAATCTTACTTACCATTTCTCTTTGTAGGTCCAGCACACACCATTTTTTGTGGAGTTCTATGGGTTACTTAGTAGCCCTTTATCCTACTTTCTCATGTAACATTTTTTGTTCCCCTCACTACTTTAAATGGCTGGTGGCAGTGATTTAATTATTACTACCATTGTACTTTTCTACCGTAATCTGAACCCTCAGCTGCAGTACAGCACCCATGGATGTCCATTTTGTCGAAATGGCCTGTCTTCTATTTTCAGCATTTTCTGTTTGTGAGGTCTTTCTTGGCTTTTACGTTGAGACAGATTTGAGCCCTTTTTGTGTTTTGCCTTTGTCGGGCTTCAGCCCTGAATCCCGCCCCTGTCTCCAGTGTGTCTGGAAGGACAGGATGTGAGGGAGGGTCCCAAACTCCCCTGTCCTTTGTCTCTAGGTGTGCCTGAACGAAACCAGTCCTTATTGGCTGTCCTGAAAGGACAGCCACCCTGCTGTGTGATTGATAGCCTAACTTGCTTAAAAGGTGACGGTTTTGGGACTAGAGTGAGAGTCGACCACTGGAAGAAACATCCGACAAAAAAACCCTGAAGAGAAGCCTGCTGCAACCTCGTGGACCTCAAAGTACCGGTGAAGGCCTGCTGCTGTAATGACCTCCTTTTTCGAATAGACAAAGAAGCTCCGGAAGGGACAGATTCTTCCCTATGGTTAGTGGGACCAACTAAACCGCATACAAACTCCACTTTGGTACAATCCCCGACTTGCTGTGCCTCTCCGTTGCTGCAGAAGCCCAATGCCACGGGCCGAGTGTCGATAACCAAGTGCAACGTCTGCCGCGGAACAAATCAGGCCAAAAGCTCCAGGAGCCTCCTAAGGACACTACAGTAGCATTAAATCCCAATCCAGAGTACCCTCACCACAGTACAGGACTTAGGCAGCAAGGAAAGTCCAACCAGAGATTTGTTCTGCATCAGTGCTGTTTGCGAAATGCTGAAACTGTGGTGCCGCTGAATCGAAGAGAGCCCGTAGCTGCCGGCGACCTTCCCGAGTACTGCCACAGGAGCCCTCCAGACATCCTCCCTCTTATCAACACGACTGAGGCTCAGAAACCAGGGTCTGCATAGCTGTAGCAAGACGGAATCCAGCTGGACAATTTTTCTTCTAACCAGGGGTACTATTTGGGCTTGGGTGTACTTACCATCCTGCCTTAAGTCATGCTGTCTCACTTGAGATTTGCACTTGCACATCTTTCTGAGTTGAATTCAACTCCCCTTTGCACAGGCCAACACCTTGTGTGTCTTGAGGAATTTCCTTTGAACAATCTGACTTTGTGAAAGACTTTTATCCAAGAAGTGCATCAGAACTATAGACTTTGTCCAAATGTCTTTGGCTCTCCTGGCTCCCTAAAGGCACTCTTCTAAATCCATTCACTTTGACATTGCTTGTACCTCCATAGGTTGTAACTTGTTGAATACTGTTACTGCTGGGAAAGGCTTACCTAGATATCATTGGAGGATTCTGTTGTCCTCACCCGTTTAAGAAACTGTTCTAACCTTTTTATTTTCCATAACTCTTCCTTTCTGTAACCCAGAGTCTACAAAGTATATTGGCGTGATATATGAATGCAAATACTATCCTTGTAATTAAAGTCACTTCAGGTCGTACGAGAAGTGTATTGAGCATATCCAAAGAGTATTCACCAGCTTTATTGATTCTGAAAAGTATTTCCAAAGTTTACTTGAACCATTACAAAGAATTGCCTTTTTAAAGAATTTTTATTTAAAACTGATGTTAAATAAATAAATAACTATTTAAACTTGAGTACTTATATTGACGGATTTCGTTTGTTTTGTACAGATCTACAGCTCACATTTACCCCTGTTGAGATAGGCCTGGCTGCTCAGTCATACTACCAACTTGTGTAGTACAGACCTTTACCAAACGGTGGGATACCCAATACCAAGCAGATAAGTCTTATGTGGGCTCATACAGTGTGACTGTACCAATTCTTACCTAACAATGACAAAAAATCAGTTGCAGACCTATGAACCATGATACCAACCATTTTCTCAGCATCATTATTCCATTTGTTTATTCTATGCATTTTATACCAGTTTCTATATTGTCACTTAAGATTCCTAATGATAGCAATACTTTCTGCGTCATCCTTTTTTAATAGTCTAATTGCTTTTTGCAAGACTTTCTTTTTATTCTGGGTCTGTCTGTCAAACGAGTGAATTAAAGGCTTACTCAGAGTATTACCATGGTTGATAATGGGTATTGAAACCCCTTCAAAATAGTTTGCCCAAAAACATCGTAGCCATCAGGGTGCAGGCAAACAAACCCATCTTGAATAATTTTGTTTTCCATAGCATTGTTAAATCTTATTGCTAAAGATGGCATCCAGAGAAGTGCATGATTCCGCTCCACCACCTCTACATGAAGAGGAGTGGGGCCCAGATCTAACGGACCTAGATCACAATCCATGGTCAAAATAAGGGGTCTGTGATCACTACCCTTAATGGACTCGTCAACCTGCATTGACACGCAATGATTATAAAGTTCTTGGGAAATAAAGATGTAGTACAAAGTTGAAAAAGTCACACCATTAGACAATTTTGGGGTCCAGGGGATGTCACCAAGTATGTTACCATTGGCCAACATAAGACTCCAATCACTCATAGCCTCCCTAAACCTTATACTCCTAGACTTAGCCTCAGATTGGGGCTTGCTCTTACTGTTGAGGTTTTCTATATTCGAATCAAGACAATCACTGTTAAAGTCACCCATGATACTAACATGCACATCATCAGACATAGCAATTACAAGCAGCAAGCATAGGTCTGAGATAAAAGCATCTACGTCGTGTCCTGCAGTACTAAAGTACACATTAATAATCACAAGGTATCTATAACGTTGATGTATATGGTCCCTCCACTTGTGTTTCACCAGCAAAATATTTGGGTTATCATCTAACAAGAAAACAAGAGTTACATCTTTGTGGATCTTAATTGCACATAGAAGGCCACCCACAGGTTGACGCTTTTGTCCCCTATTTGCAGGGACGTACTACACCTCAAAACCATCCAACAAAGGTCTGTCGATGATCCACGTTTCCTGAAGGCAAAATGCATCAAATGTTGACCATAGATAATTTTTACTTAGCAAGTGCTGAAAACCTTGGGTGTTCCATGAAAAAACCATTAAGGGTCTAGATGTATTGTTTCAATTTTGCATCAAGTTATTTTTGTTTTGCAAGGAACTACCACAGAGGCCCAGTCATAAGAAACCACCCTTTGGGTTAAACCAGCACACTTTCCCATCAAAGCCCACCTGATGATCCTGAGATGTTATACCTTCCACTCTTATCATCAAGGGTTCCCTAATAATCAACAGAGTGTGTAAGGGGATGTTACTGGGTCCAGCCTCTCCCGACACACCTCTGCAACCTCTTGCAAGTCATAACCCAATATCTTAAATTGCAAGATCTCATTTAGCACAATATCAAGTAGCAACCTAGATGAAAACCCAATTTTGACTCTATCAATACTTCCACTTTGCAAAAACGTAAGATATAAAATATCAGAGTACGTGATCAGTGAAAGGTTTGGTAATTCTTTGAAAATAGCCAGGATATATTCCCCGTTTAAAGAAAAAAAACCTTGCAGACTAAATTTGCACTCCAATATTAGGCCTTGAACATTATTACCTGGGTCCAAGTTGGTATTTACTTGGGGTAATGGTGGATTTGACTCCATGATGTCCGTCAAATTGGGCAGCACAAAGGGGTACCCTTTTCCCTGCCTGCGGTTGTTTCTTAGGCTGATTTTGACTCACTAAAGTTTTTGGCAGAGTTATTTTACTAAGCATCTGACGCTTTTCTTCCAAGGTTTGAAAAATTGGGGTATCTCTGTAGTGCTCCTCCAGGCCACCGATGAGCTAACCAAATCGAAAGGAACTGCCATCGGTGGTTGACAAAATGTCATGTTACCCTCGAAGAGACTCGCAGTCACAACCTCGCTCGTATCGTTACCAATTAACTGTTTGCTTTTAGCTACGTCATTCTTTCCCTTTCAATTGGAAGTTTCCAACTCAGCATTCAACACACTCTCATCTAGATAAGAAGTAGAGTGTGTTGTCAAAATGCTAATGTTAAAAGAGGTTTCTGGTCGTACGTCGAGCTTGGTTAAGCAGTCAGTTATACTTTCTTGGTTATTTACCAACCTCTGACATTTACCACTGTTTTTTGTGTATTATTTTTACCAGTCTTTTGAGGAATACTATTCAGACCAGAAGCCTGGGATCCAACTCTAATTTGTCATCTTTAAGTGTAACTTTATCCACTTTTATCTTAGTCGCACTTCCATTGGCCAGTCTAACTCGCTTGTTTTCTAACCGTGGAATATGTAGGCCATGCTGTTTTAAACTCTTTGAGCAATACTAAATTGGATTCTTTAGGTTTTTTTATTTCTTTTTCATTTGCTGATTTACTGGCTTCGCTTCACGAAAGGATTTAGCTGGAAGATTCATGCCTGAGCTAGAAAGACCCGGCAACCCAGTTTGACCTTCCTCGAAAATGTTAACCTTCCCAATCTCCTTACCAATAGTAAAGGAACCGGGTTGGGTTTTCTTAATCCTACCTTCAGCCATTACATCTATCTTAGAATCACCTTTGAGAACCTGGATACCTTCAGGCGAAGTAGCAACCCTATTAGGAGATATCACTTCGCTCGTAGGGCTACCAGCTGCAGGCACATTTATAGGCCTAGCAGTTGCCATAATAAAGCCTTCTAAAAAGGACCTTTTCCCCGACAATTCCTTCAATACCTCCCTTACTTCCCACATTTCATAATGCCCCTTGTCCATAGAGTCTAACAACCTAGATAAAACTGGGAAATGTCATTGGGGGACTCATCAGTAGGCACATTTGCGTGTACCTGCTGGTGGGAACCATTTAGGTTAAAAGTTACTGGAGAATGATACAAGGTTTTATAAGTAGCAGGCTTAGTGATCTGTTGCATATCAAGAGAACCATCCAACGAAACCCCCTTAGGTGATGATTCGTTCACTGGAGTCTTCGGAATGGGGAACAAGCAGACACTTTCCCTCCGTTCATGGGCTGGCAAAAAGACGGCTGCTGAATCTAAAGAGAGACACACACATTTTGCCAGTTCCCATGACACAGCCAGAGTCAAAATGGAAGTGTCAGAAATCAAGTCCTTGTGCTGAGAAAGGGCAAACTCCTCCGAATCTATGTGCTCTAAGGAGCATGAGTCCTCCGGAAGGGCTACCGAGAGAAACTGGTTGCCTGATATTAGGTCAGATTTTGTGTCTAAGCTAGAGCCAAAGTCAAGGCACCTCACCTCAGGCCCTATTACCACCTGTAGGGACATGGGCTGTAGATTGGGAACATCCCAGGTGTTTATTGTCACCAATGTTACATCTAATTTAGTTCAGCGGCCGCGGCAGATGGTGCCGCGGCAGCCCTATTTGGATTAGCAGACCCTTCATCAGACATAGCGCTCAACATTTTTTTCTCCGCAACAGGCTACACTTCGGCATCCCCGCGCACAAAGTTTAGGCCATTTTCCGGGGGGAACAAGGTATGTCTCAGTGATAGTGGCTCCAACAACAACGGTTGACTCAAAGGCACTATGCCTGCAGTCGTCAACTGGATAAAAAGAAAAGACGGACCAGGTAAGATCCACCTATACAGGTCACTCTAGATACTTAAGCAGTCCAATTTGCCACTATCACATGCAGTAAAACAGCTCAAAGCTGGTACCTTAGTAGTCCCAGCCCGTGAGTGCAACACTGTTCTTACTGTGGGATTATACTCTGGGCAATTTTCCTGAAATGGTCCGGGTGACCCCTGCCACTCGGCCAGCAAAGACTGTGGGACTGCTACTTGTCGCTACTCAGCTGGTATTCTGGTAATATGGTAAAGCCAATATTTCCAGAAGTCTACAACTGGTTAAAAAAAGAAAAGTAAGGTGGTTTTCTCTAGATGCCTGCTCCCACCGTGCCACTGCGCAGGGTACTGTTTGCACTCACCTCACTGGCACAGAGGTATTTGGGTCTGGGTAAATAGGTCTAGGATCTGGGAAGACTAAGGGGGACAGAGTCGCCAGCAGCCGCCCCCCCCCAGCAAGCATTACTATGCCGGCTGGCCTACTGTCAAAGCGTTTCCTCCTCTGCTTTCAGTTCGTATTTACCGACCATATGGGAGTTTTTCTTTTATTTCTTCTCTTTCTCACCCGATCCACTTCAGGGAACTAGATGGGTCGGTAAGCAGGACAGCAGGACAGTGAGCAGCTCGACTCCGTGCCCGGCACGGGCCTTGGCTATCGGGCGGACCACTTAATTCTACAGAGTATTCCAACAAGCTTTGGACTGACTTCCTCCTCTTCCTCCTGCCATGTTAGAAGAAAGCACCTGAAGCACCGTTGCCACTGCGTCAAGCTGCACTGCGTAAGCTCTCAGCACTCAGTACTTTAGCATGCCGCTTCGGAAGCATTATGAATAGGTATTAATGAATAATGCACACTGTTGTGGAACTTCAGGAATGTCTCCCATCTCCCAGCTAACTACCACGCTATGAGGTTTCTCCTCCCTTATTTTCTGCTGTGGTTGATTGAAAGAATTAACCTAGACAGGCTGTTTGCTAGGTCAGTTTCTCTGTAAGTAGTGCCGTGCTTGATAGTTCCATCCCGGCTGTGGTCTCATTCTCCAATCAAGAGTACACACTGGTACATCATTCACCACTGCCCCATGAGCTGAGGCTAGAAATGAGGGCACCACGTCAGGCGGTTCAAGATGACATTGCCTGGCCACGCAAAGGGTTACCACGACTTTAGCTGAAATGCCAAACTTCGGGGAACACTGCATTCACGGTTCGTGGCTCGCAAACTACCCCTGCTGGGAACAGCTATTCTGTCTGTCTTCAATGGTGGGTTTGCAAAACGCCCATAGTTTGCATTATCTTTGAAGATTTACTCTCATTTTCTTTTTCACCTGCTGCCCTGTGGACAAGGTTCAGGCCATGCACCCGATACTTGTAATGAAAGGAACACTGATTTTGGCTGCCAACATATTTTTTCCGAGCTTCTACTCCTAGGGAGCTATTAGAGATCTCTGGGAGTTCCCCTGTGAACTGCCACCGGGGTGTAGCATTAAGGATCGGGTGGCACCCTCTGGCATCTAGAGATTCTTAATCATCTGTTATGGACATGAAACAAGTGACTTAATCACAATACTGTACGGTAGGTGTCAGGAAGTGCACTGCCTGACCCTTCAGACCTGCTTTGGGGTGGTCAATGGCAGTAGGCACCACCCAAAGCTAGTGGACGATAGTCTGGAGAAGGTATACAAGGGAGCTCCAGACCACCTTCACTGGGCCACCACACCAAGGCAAGAAACCGTCACAAAGTGCCAATTCCCCCTCTCCCCCCCACCAATTAGCAGGGTGTAACAACGGTAGTCACAGAGGAGGAAATACATATTCTTCGGCAGCAGGCGTATTGGGGAATCGGCTTTTATTGGGCCTCATTATCACCCAGGCCTCAGAAGTGCCACAGTTAAAACGTTTTGCCTGAGCAATGCGTGAATAAAGAAATAAACATAATTTTTGCACAATGCAGGGGTTACAAACTTTCAAGTTCCCCACGAGGATGTATGTAGCAAACAGCTTTCCATGCTTACCACAAGGGTTCCTAACTTCAGGATTACATGCTCACAGAGCAGTGGCACCCAGGTTTACACAGGCAATAGCACCAAGGTGTCTATGAGACTGGGAGAAGCTCCAGGCAAACCCATAGCCTCAGAGAAATTAAAGAAGGTGGCATGTAACCTTTGGCCAGCACCCTTCCAAACCACATGATCCACAACCCAGGGCCCAATCACAGTCAAGGGCAGACCTCACCACACAAGTGTGCTCAATAGCAGTGACTACCACCCAAAGGGCTGGGGGGAAACCCTGCTATATAATGCAGGCAAACCAGACTGGCACTGAAGGGAGTTCCAGTAGGAATTGGAGGAGGGGGTTTGGTGGAGAGAGAAATTAGGACTGGAAGGAGAGCAGAAGCAGTTGGAGTTAGAGGAGCATCTAGAAGATGTTAGAGCAGGAGAGAGGTGCCTTGAAAAAGAGGAGAGTTGTTGGGGAGTGGACGAGATTTGAGTGGGAGTGAAGTATCACCCGGATGAGCTGAGTTGTTGGGGAATGGAGGTGAACCATCAGAAAGAGAGAGCGGGTGATACCCCTACTAAACTAGAGAATGGTTTAAGGTATTCTAACTCAGTAAGATCAGGGAGGTTCCAGTGAGCCAATTCGTCCCAGAGAAGACCCAAGCTAAGGCATGAGGAGGTGCAAGATGGTGCACCCTCACAGGGAATGAGGGTACTTATGCTAGTGAGGGTTGCTGAGGAAGTGCCCATGGGACCAGAACTGAAGAACAGGGAGGTGGTTAACTGGCGGGAGCACACCAAGCCCTATGCCCCAAAGACCAAGAGAGTGAGGCACTTCTGGAAAAACTAGGCCACTGCTTAGCCTTGGTGGAGGAGACCTGCAAACTCATACAAGCCCAGAGGACCCCAGTCGCAGAAGGCCCCGATCTACGTGTGTAACCGACCAGGGTTTGGAAACCCAGCAATACATGCAATCACAAGATAAAGACCAAGGTTATCACATTGACTGGCCAGTAGGAATGGAAGGTCTCTACACCTGGAACAGTTGTAAGAGACTTTCTTTTTGCTTTCTGACACTACCACCTGTTTGTTTGGTCTTGTTGTAAAATAAATAATTTCTAATACTGCAATCTAACACTGCATCAGTCGCTGTGTGCACCCACCCAGCTATCTTGCCATACAGATTACTAGTGTGTAACATCTTAAATGCACCACAGGTACAATTTGGATTTGCTTAGGCTTAAGTACATTTAAACAAGCAAACAATAATTACATTTTTATTTTCTTGTTAACATGTTTGTGGCTGGATACAAGACCTTAATTTGCTATGGACTTCTTATATGCCTTTGACGGTATGGACAGGGGCCATGTTTAGTTGCCTGTACCCAAGAAGGGAATGTGAAATGTGTTATTGCACATTCTGATATAAATGCATAGAGGTCCCATTGTTCCCATCAGATTTGGCTCAGATTGAAACTGGTCATCATTGTTCCCATCAGTAGGAGAGGGGTGTATTCTCGCACCCCTTCTCTTCAACCCCTATATCAATGATCATAGTGACTGCCTGGATATAGCTGGAGATGTTTCTTCTATAGCTGGTCGAGTGTACTGCTTTTTCTTGCTGCAGATGATGTGCCAAATGCCACAACCCCTGCAGGTGCTCATTAATTTATGAATTATCATGGGCTCATGGTCACTAACTCAAAGTCAAAGGTCATTTTATTTGTACTGCATGTATACTCTAGTCATCAAGACTTTATATATAAACAAATACAAAAATAACATTAATCCATAATACACACAGCAATAAATATAAACCTGAAAAATATACATAAGCTCCTGGTAATATAAATGCAAAGACAGGCAGGCTCCATGTACTCAAGCAGATTAGTTGACTAATTCATCTAGAATTTCCTTGATGGTTTCCCATAATTTAGTGCTATGATAAATCAAGTTAAAGTTCTTGCAAGCCATGTAACAATCCAAATGTTGGAGCATAGTTGCTTCAACATTGCCATATGCCATGAGGAAATCACTGTGAATAAACCTAAGACTGTCACAATCAATTAACAAGTGTTTTGCGGTTTCAACAGTTATTTCACTGCACAACCTGCACTGTCTCTCTATTCTGGGAATATTTAATCTAACACCCACAACTTCAAGTGATTCTACTAAATTGACTTTTATTTTGAGGTATATCCAAAGGATATAATTGTTAGGGTTAGAAATTAGGTATGCAGGAGACAAAGACTGCTCTAGTCTATATTGAATAAATGGTCCGATATTAACTCTGCACAAGGGATGTATGACTACAAATTCATAGTCATATAGCTCAATAACTTTTTTGGTGGTTAACCTATATATCATAACTACAATTTGCTACAGCATTAGATAAGCAGAAGCACCACTGTCTGTGTCATAAATGTAATCAATAGATTTGCCTTTTAAGAATGATCTTAATGAATAATAACACTGGGTCAGTACTGATAGCAAAGAGCCCTAAGCAGTATTAAAAGAGAGCTCACTCTACAAAGGCCAAGTTCGAGATAGACATAATCAATTGGAGTGGTTGATGGTGATCGAAGTAAGGTTTTTAAGCATTTCTTTTCAAGATCGTCTAGTTCTTTTCTTTGCTTGTGTGCCCAAATTTGTCCACCCCATAAATAATCATGGGCCGAATTTTAGCCTGGTATATATTGATAATTGATTTTACTGAGCATCCACCTTGTTTGAGCGCACATATTCTTAGAGACCCTAACCGTTGTTTTGTTTTTAATTGAGTTGTGGTCAGTTGTAAAAGCCAATTTAATGTGCCATCTATGATGATGCCAAGGTACTTACACGTAGATACTCGAGCCAATTAAGTACACCAAGTTTATGAATTATCATGGGCTCATTGTCACTATCCGAAAGCAATGCAACTGGGACCAATACCTTCATGCCTATGAAATGTGTATGTGTATTATAACGCTCGTAAACTATACTGAGCCCAGCCTTTCGATAATTTCGGCATCTTTTTCTCAAGTTCTCAGGGAGGAGCCAGCCATGCGAGAAGCAATGCATCTAGGAAAACAGGCCAACACAGCCATCTTCCAATCTGCACGTAGATTGGCAATCATCCAGTTGGGGCAATTCTTAACACATACCATGCAAAATCAATTAAGCTGGCAGTATAAGGAGCAGTTCGCTTTGGATTCGGAAACTCACATTGCTTGTCACTGCTGGAAAACAATGGGTGCACGGTTCCTCAGGTTCCTCGCCTCTATATACTTTTCATTGTGAACTAGGTGGCCAATATATTGCAGAGTATATTACATTGAAACCTATTTGATTTTGAATTATGATTTGGTCAAATCCACCGTATTTGTGATCCAAGGTATTCTTAATGACCTTATGATTAGCGATGTAGGACATCATATCACATAGCTTCATTATGTGAAAAGGAAGCTGGGGGATATTGAGTCTCTCTTGCTGTTAGGTAAGACCGATTGATCTTAACCCAAATCCTGAAAAGATGTTGGATTAAAAATGATTTTATTGATTTTAAAATAGGGATCACTAAATTGATGTACTTTTCAGACTGGTCTAAAAAAGGAGTACAGATCTCCTAACGCAAATGTTGCATCAATTGCCCCTTCCTCTCTCTACATCCACATCGCATTCCACCAGTCAAAATCAGATACAAATTAACTACATTTTAGAATTCCTAGAGGCAAAGTGTCCATAATTATGGGTGTTAGTATCAAGTGGAGCTACAAGAATCGTGTAATTTGTAATTAAACCTTTGGGTTCATGTGAGGAGAAAATAATACTTTCATAATGAGTCAGCTGTTTCGTGGAGCCTCCCTTTAAGTGTATGATGAGCACCCAAAAATGAAGTTAACCATAATGGAGGTGTTCCTCTGATCCAATTTTAAACCTTTCCCACCAGTCGGTAAAAGGGCCAATAGCTCCGTCATGACAAAGATGAGACAGATTTGCATCCCCCATCCCTCCAGCATTCAAAACCCCTCTAGCTATATGTTGGAACAAAATCATGTACATACTTTTTATTTATTATTAATGTGTTTAGTTAATTACAAACTTTACACATATGAAAACATTACATTTTAAAAATACAAAAATTCAAAATTAGAAAATATATCCAATATCTATATCACATCATTACATGATTAAATCTTCACATCATTTGCATTTTACATTTATCACGTGTGCCTATTTCATAAAATCATAACACATTTTCATAAAATTCACCTAATACCATAATCATATTGTAAAATAGGCTTTTATCAAGTATTTCATCATTAAAGTGATTAGTGCTTCTTAGTGCAATCGATTCAGTTAAACCATTTCATTGCTTCAGCAGTTTCATAACTTCTAACCATGTGTGATACATTTCCAAATGAAGTGCATTAGTCTCACCATTTAAACAATAGTGCCAGAATACTTCTTCCTTGATACTATCATAATGTGACACATATCTGCCCAGGCAAGCCATATAAATTGCTTCCAATTTTCAACATTGCGTCATTACGTGCCTCCCATTTTCGAGTTCTGAGGTTACTTTACAGCTTCGGCAGTACCTTTTCTGAAGTAGGGGGTGCAGTTCAGCACCCAAAGCTGATGGTAATGGTAGTTTATTGTTATGGAGAAGTAAAAATCTACGTATCCCAGATAATTAGTAAAAAATAATGTCTTAGTGTGTTTCTGTTGTAGATTGCTGGCTTAATGTCTATGTAAATTTTAAATGTATTAATGTGTTCATAATTCATAATTTGATCCCAAGTTTCATATAAACTGCAAAGGGGTAACAGGACCCGTACAACTAGAGAGGAGAGTTGTCAGTCAAAGCCTATCGTATGCCTTGATGGCGATAAAGACAGAAGGCAGTTCATACCCAACATATTTCTTCTCCATATTTTCTCCCTTGTTGCCTGTCTCTGACTGGAGGGCCTTGATCATTTATGCCCTCCTTAAAGTACAGTGCCCAGGCATCCACCAGATTTGGCCAATTCAGGAAAGGGCGGGATCCACAAAAATCCCGGGAAAAAGAGAAAAGGCTGCAGCATTCTGGACAAGAGAAAGTTAGAGTCCAAGGGACACTAGGAGGGATGGCAGGACCACATGGCGCTGATGACCCTGCAAAGACAGAGTGGAGAGCAAGACTTCTCAGACCAAACACACATGCTACCACACTGGCATTAACTGAACATTTACTTGTGAGATTTATTTTATATTGTGAATTGGTTATCAGCTTATATTTAAAGGATGTTCTTATTCTGAAATAACTCATATTTAAAAAGAAATATTAGTTAATTGCCCCAATTTAGACAACTTTTGGGCAAAGATTTTCAAAATTGTCACCAACATGATTTGCTCAGTTCAGGCATCAACTCGCTAAGTATCAGATGTTTACATTTTCATGGTGTTTGAAGGCTCGTTTTTCCCTTATACAGGTACAAATACTTTTTGGGACTGAATTGCCAAATTATTTATTCACAGCATACACTTAACATAATAATATACTCATCTTCATACATTTTTGTTCTAATAACATAAAAATAATTCTCTTCAGATTCACGTCTTTGGCAACCTACTAGACATATTACTGCAGTGTATTGAAGCCATATTGTTTCCTCTGGGAAAATTCAACCAACGGAACAATCAGATAGTCCTAGGCCATAAATTGGGCAAGGGTCATTATCCCTAGTAATAATGACCCCTCTCGAGGTCTATAAGGCTATTGCACATGGTGGTACTAGTAAATCGTGTTTTGGAGTTTTTGTGGTGAAGTAAAAAGCAATAGATTCATAATGAGAAAGTAAAATCAACAAATTTAGTAAATTGAATGTATTTATAGTTAGTAGTATTTAAATAACAAGGTTGTCTTCATAAGCTGGGCATTTCAATTGCAAACTTGATTAAACTGGAGACGGTTTAACATGAGCATTCCTTAGGGGTCGTGTAAAAGTAAAAGGTTTGTCTATAAGAAAGTAAAAGCATTTTCCCTTGTTTCAGGTCTCCCTTTTCTATATTAAATATGATGTTGTTGTGAAAAAACAGGCCCAAGAGTCTTGTTGAAATACATCATGCCTGGAAATTGCATTATTATTTCGGTGACTGCTTTTAAAATAAGAATGTTCCGAATGCAGTCAATACCATTAGTTATTAACTGCGCTCTATACATTCTGATTGGCTGAGAGGAGGTCAATAGCAATCTCCATGTGCTAGTATGCAAAGCATGCACTATGTGAAATGTGTGCATAAACAGCACACCTGCCAGTTGTTCTTGACTATCAGTATTAGTTTATGGCTATCAACATACTACAATGGGTGGATGTCTTTGCAAGAACCGTTAAGTAAAACTGTTTTAAAACTTAAGAAAAGACATCGCATCCAGCGTGTTCCTGTCATCAGATCTAATTGTCTCCTACGCCGGGAACCAAAAAACACAGCTAGATGGAAGGGCAAAGAAAGGAGTGGGAGATGAGCATGTTGCAAAGCTGCACACCTGCAGTGTAACACTTTCCATGAACGTTTGCCAAACGATAGCACCCTTTTAGCTGTCACTAAGGCTCCTAGACAGCAGCAGTGTGCAGCTCACCCAATAGAGATTCTCTAGAGATGCTTTCATGATACAAAGCATTATAGTTGAATCTTTGCATTACTGTTAGTTCCTAATGTCACTAGTCAAGCTATATACTAGCAACCGGTATGGGCTTAGAAAGCAATCATATTGCTCTGAACATGGGCTGGACCCATTGGTACAAGCCTGGATTTAGAGCAAGATCTGAACGGCTCCCGCTGCTTCCCCTGCTACCTGTATTTGTTTACCGCAAATGTCCCAAAAAATGAAAAATGTACTTTTCTGCTGCAGTCTTCCCTCCTTTCCTCTTTGCTCCCAGACCACTGAAGTCCTTCCCTCTTCAACTCAAAGTATAACAAAGAGCGACTATAGTGGCCTGGGAGGGAAGAGGAAAGGAAGGGATACAGGAAAGGGAAACAATTATTTTTCATTGCATTAGCACCAAGCCTTAGATGATGCAACCTGTGGGCCGGATACTGGGGATTAGCATCTGCCTGGAGGGCTGTATTGACTGGTAATGGTGTTCAGCAGCACATGTTAGACATGCTCACTTTGCTTTAGTCTTTTAACCTTATACAGAGCTCTTACTGTCCAGTACAGGCTGCAGAAGAGGTGTCTATCGCCTAAGATGCTCTCTAACAGACCATCGAACAGCACCCTTTGTTTCGAGTACTGAAAAATATTGACAACATAAGGGGTCCAAGGTTCTTAGCCACAGTGTTTAAGTAAAAAATGGACTCTATCCAGTACTTTAACATCATCTCTGGTAAACCAAAGCCACATGAGTCTACACCTAAACAAAATTCTTTAATACTCCTAATACTGAGCTAAATACAGTGTGCTTCGATAATTGCGCAATGCAGGGTGGATCTAGTTGCAGTGCCACTTGCCTAGTTAAGGTTATGTGTGTTTATAGTGGTAAACACAGAGGGGCTTTCACAAGTGACCCGTCTTCCTTGCACTGCCTCGTAGCCTACTGTGCACTTAGGGGCTGTAACTATATCCCCTAAAGCCCCCCTGTGCTGCACTGGCTGCACTTACTCTTAGCCTGCTGCCATGATCGCACTTTCCCCCTACCTTCTCCTTTGCACGTCCCCCTCTCCTTACCCGCTGCACTTCATGTGTCGCACTTGCACGATCTGAATGGCACAAGGCCTAGTAAGATCGTTTGTCTTGTCTTCCCTTTGTCTTCTCTCCCTTGTCTTCTGGCGCCTAGACACACTCGTGTCTAGGCACGTTATAAATGCCATATCATTTGAAGTCTCAGAGAAGTGTATGCTTGTTTCGTGGTAGCCAGTTTGCTCCAGTATTTAGATTGTTATGGTTTGTAAGATTGCTTCCTCCTAAACTGCGGATAATTGAAAAATTATCAACAATTGCATCAAGTTACCAGGATCGGACTCATCCCAAACACCATTTAGGGTGAAGACATTCTCCTTTCTTCTGCACAAATACAACGTGGTTCATGCTTCCTTCTTTTTACAAAAGACCTATTCTATAATCTCGGGTGAAGCTCCTTCCTGCTGAAAGTCCATTGGTGTGCAAATATTTTTTATCAAATAATACCAAACCTTGCTGCTAGCCTTCTGCAAAGCATCCCAATCTGATCAACTGGGCCCATGAAATCTACGCAGTACCAAAGGGCTGGCTCTACCCCGCTGAACTGGTTTACATCAGCTCTCTAAACTCCTGTCGTGGTTTAGGTATATGTGAGTGCTGGAAATGTCCATAAGTGCTCAGGTAAAATGAATAAATATGTAACACATAAATTAATGGAAAAAAAACTGTCCGAATTGACGTTTTGTTCGATTTGGGTGTTACCAATTAGATTGCGGCTGAAAATACAGAACATGAGGAGCGGGGGATACAGGGGTGTCACAGGGATGTCATTTCACCAAAATACCAGGGGTACCGGAAGTGACATCACACAACCCTTGACCTCTGACAATATCACAGGAAGTGATGTCATTTGACCCCACCCCAAAGTGACATCACAGGAAGCGATGGAACACGCCCTTTCACCCCTTGACCAAACAGGAAGGGGCATCACATAGCATTGTTTCTAAGTACACTACGAAAATATGGTTACGATCTCAATGTAAAGTGATATACATTTACACAATGGATCATCATATGTATCATTAATTTCAGTATGTATAGGCCCATATTACCAAATTACTGTGAATGCAAGCAGACGTCCAAGCCCAAGTGATAATGATGTGTTATTATATAGCCTAGCACTTATACTTAAGGACATAATACAGAACAAATATACATACAATATTGCCTGACCTGTGTTGGTACTCATTTATCAACCTCAGCAGGATGAAAAGCTGAGTTGACCTTGCCGGGAGTCGAACATGCATCCTGCACATCACACACAGATTGCAGCAGTGAGCACTCAACCCACTGAGCTATCTTAATGGCTATAGCTATCAGAAACCAGCCACTCCAAAAACAAAGAGCCACATGCTGCTGGCACAGCCCAGGAGCCTCCATTTTATTTAGGGGTAGCAAGGGAGACCACAGAGGTCACAGGTGTGACCCCTAAAGGACATCCCTGGTGTGTCCCCTGCTGCCCATCTTTGGTATTTTAGGGGTTCGTGGGTGCATGGGTGTCCCCTGCATCCCTAAGATTTGGGGCAGGGGACAGAAATTGCTTGGTTTCCTGTTTACATTGAATGATCAAAACGGGGGCCCGAGCAGTTACAGTGCGGGCAGTCAAGCCGAAAACAACACATTTGCGATCAGACAACCCAGATCCAATAAATACAGTACAGTATGCTTCCATTCAGAAAAGGACAATATTCCTTCAGGTATTCACCCTTATCTCTTAAGTAAAGAAAGGGGTATCTCAAAATGTGTGGTGGAGTCTCTCTGGAGAATAAACAAATAAAACTGAGGTGTCAGATTGTGTACAAAAGCAAGGAAAGACTCAGTTCTTCGATTGGCCTTTTATTGGCTCTAATCCACTGTCTCTTATATCACCATGGTCTTTGTCATCGGGCTGTGGGTTTGCAGGGTTCCCAAAGCTTCTTCTGTTGACTCTGCAGGAAGGTCCATACAAGATGACAGATTCAGCCAAGTCTCTATGCCCCTTGCCTGAATCTGGTTAACATAGCCAAAATGTATCTCTGTTGGACAAGAGCTGTGTGAGGGAGGCCTTGGTTCCCCTGACCACCTCCCTTCTCTAGGGTCTTGGTCCTTTGCTCCTTGCTATCTCTGATTTAATCTCCTAGATCCCCAGGCAGAGAGCACCATCTCGTGCCTCTTGCTGTCTCTAAACTCTGCCCTGGACCGGCCTGGTCCACTGGAACCTCCATGACTAGGGTCATCTGTTTTTCTCTGCCATCCTTACATGTTGTTACTTTATCTTCCCCTCTAGATTTTCACTGACCTCCTTCCCAGATGACATTGTGTCTATTTTCCTCCAAACCCTTCTCCCCCTTCACACCAGATGACCCTTTTCCTCCAACCACCTCAATCCACCTCCCTCTAGATGGTACCAACTCATCCTCCAACTCATCCTCCAATGGAAAAGCGCATCTTTCATTTTCTTTGAGTCTCTCTCTTTTCTCTCGCTATGGTGGTATTTGGTGTCTAAACAGGGGGCGGATTTGTAAATGTTCCTGTGACTATCAACTTGGTGGTCATCAGGTTCTTTAGAGGCGGTGGATATATGGGTGCTCCTGGGACTGTCCCCTGCCTTAGTACGAGGACATCCAGGTCCATCATTCACTATCTCCGGTGGGCCCTGTCCCCTTAGAGGACTTCATTGTTGGTCCCCAAGTCTAGGCAGAGGACTTTGTTACACTATGTTACGCATACTGATATATCCCTGACTGAAGGACCATGAACAGCCATTGTCTATACAACTCCATCTGCTGCTTGACTGATCTAATGGTGCGAGTGACTTTTGAGGAGACGGGAAAATCAGCAACCAAGAGCTCAGGAAAACAGCTGAGTGTGGCTGCTCCTGCATTGATCACCCAAGTTACTCGTCCCCATTTAACCACCCAACATTCTGCAAACAGCAGATTTGTTTTACAATTAAAGTAACTAATTTAAGCTGTTATGTGTACTGTAAGGGTGTGGAAGGAGGAGACTGACACACAAGTCGGATGATTGTTGCTAAAGACTTTTATTTTGGTAGAAAATAAAGGAAAAACCCTACCTGACCCTATTACTAAGAGGGGTTTCCCTGCCTAAATTCAATACTAAGGATGTGTCGGAATGTCTGAAATCAAAAGTCCACCATCCTGTGTCAAAACCTATTTCGTTCCCTTACACTTCTAATTAAACTAAAAGGTTGGCAAGTCTTCTTAATGTCGAAGCATGGTTCTCTTCTTCTGTGGAGGGGACTACTATGCCAGTAGTCTAAAAGGGACTATTTCCTGAGGTAGAGATCGCCTTCCCCAGGTTGCAGTCCTTTTCAAGTGCAGCACACAAAGCTCCGGATTGAAAAAACTCTCTTACAAAATAAAGCAAAGTTCTGAATCAAAGCCTTATTATTAAGAGAGTGCCTCCCCTCTTGGTCTTTCTCAGGCTTCCCACAATGTTGACAAATAAAGCAATGTTCCAGCTCGAAACCTTAAGGTCAAGAGAATGATCCCCTTCTCTTGGTCTTTCGGAGGTTTCTCACAATACCAAGAGAATGACTCTGTTCACTTGGCTTTTCTCACAATGTTCACAAACACCAGGGGGAATTACTCCCTTCCCCTGGCCTTTCTTAGGTGTCTCACAATGCCAAGAGAATGACTCCCTTCTCTTGGCTTTTCTCACAATGTTCACAAGTACCAGGGGGTGCGCGCTCTCGTCCCTTGGGCTTTCTCTCACAGACCACCTGGCTCACTACCTTGCCAGGTACTGTGATTGGTAAGATGGCGTTGGAGTCAGTTCGTTATCTGTTGCTCATCCCGGACCCGTTCCTTGTGACCTCTCCACCCCTGGGTGGGTCCCACCAACCGTCCCGGCTACCCAGACCTCCCAGCGCTTCTTACCAGTAACCTCTGGTTGTCTGTAGGGTTTTCATCCCTACTCAGACTTCTCGTGGCCTCTGCACGAACTACGGCATCCTCGCTGTATTCCTCTGCCACTCGACGGTGCACTTCCAGGTCTCTGAACACACCAGCCCTCCTCATCGACTGGTTGTCCTGCCCTCTGCCTTTTTCTTTGCTCGGACCACGTGAGAGTTACCAGGGACGCCTCTGTTAGTGGCCAAGTGTCTCGGCCTCTGCAGTCCTGGCGTCTCCCTTGCTTCGGCTGCGTTCGAAGTTCACAGTCCCTCCAGGAAGGATCTGACAGGTCGTAAAGTCCTTCTCCCCTTTTTATTTCACATTGTCTGGACCACTCATGTTGGTCCCACGGTGCACCCTGCATTGCTCTGCGCCTCCTCCTCGTCTCAGTATTGATGATCTTACTCTAAAGTGGGTTTCTTGTGTTCTTCTTCCTCCCATTTTCTGCATATGACTCACATAGGTAGTCTCTACTCTTCCTCATCCCCATAATTTCTAGGGAGGTCAGGTTATCTACCCTACAGAGGTACATGGCAGATTATGGGACTCTGTGTAGGGTAAGAGGATGTGAGAGGTGAGGATATGCTTTGTGTGTACCACGTTCTTCCCAGACAGTCGTCCCTTGTCCCATAGGGGGGATCCCTCTGCATTAGATCCACCCACTGAGTACCACCCCCAGGGGGACTATCAGGTAGCAGCCTCACCTCCCTAGCCTCATAGCAAGGGGCTCCCCGTAGGGGAGAAGGGAAGACATCCAAGGATTTGTCACACTACGTACTGCCATTTAAAGTTGAATTGTTAAGTGGAAATGTTTTTGTGAAGAAAGAACCTGTTTGAAAGAAGCACACCACCCTGCATCGGTGCATCTCTACACAAAATATACATGGATATGAGGAAAACACTCTCACGTAGTATAATATCCCTTTCCATAATATGTACCAGAGGATTATGTGTCTGATGTCCCAAAAACCCAAAACAGGTGGCCACATGTACACAAATCCAGGCATATTCAGAATTTCCAATGATCTACATGGATTTGAATATAACTGGACTGAACTACTTTGCAAGGGGCTGCAAACTGCAGGGCTCTTTAGTTGTTTTGGGCTACAACTCCCATGATTCGTCACCATTCACTATGCTGACTAGGGCTGATGGGTGTTGTAGTCCAAAACCTATGGAGGGCCAAAGGTTGCAGACTGAATCCTTATTGTAATCTGTTCATTTTACCGTTTAGGAGGGGCAAGTTAGCATTCAAGCATAAATAGAACATTGTGTGTCCTTTCAAATAGTGTTTGTTGCATGCCATTGGCATAGCAGTTCCTAACAAATGTTTCTCCCTTTCAGGTGAATCTGTTTTTCCTTCTGAATATTGTTCGAGTTCTTATAACCAAATTGAAGGTCACGCACCAAGCAGAATCCAACCTGTACATGAAAGCAGTAAGGGCGACGCTCATTCTGGTGCCCCTCCTTGGGATTCAGTTTGTGCTGATTCCCTGGGGCCCCGAAGGAAGGATTGCAGAGGAGGTATACTACTACGTGATGCACATATTCACTCATTATCAGGTAAGAGCCATCATGTCCATCATGTGTTTGTTGCCAAAGGAATTGTATGATTAATTGGGTGGTCCTAACTTTCTAGTGAGGTGGCATCAAATAATCAATTCCAAGAAGCAATTTGTAATGCCACAGGCTAACATTTGTTTTAGAAAAATTGGCCTATTATTTTAATTGAGGTGACTGGTTAAGATAAAGTATGACCTTGATTGTGAACATCTTCTTAAACTGATATCATGCTCTGAGTACATCTATGGCTTTACATGGCTTTTCCCAAACAGACGCAAATATATACCTGTGAGGCTCCTTCATTTACAAAAGGTAGCTGGTGTTAGGGAGATTTATACACAACCCTCTGTTGAGGACTTTGGAGCCATCTAACCTAAAGGCAAAACAGTGTGCCACCCAAAAGCAAAGGCCAGCATTTCTAATGGTAGCTGAGGAAAGAAGGCTGCATAGAGCATAGCTGCCAAGTTTGCCAGCTCCATTCGTGTCACCTGTATCCAATCTTGATTTTTCCCATTGCATTCTGGGACTTGGAGATGTATGGACCTGCAAATCTCAGCATACAATAGGAACAACCAGGACTGGGTTGAGATGTCACACATGGAACTTGGAAACCTGGTAGTTATGAGGGAGGCATGGTTATTCCCAATAGGCACCTGTCAAGATCTGAGGTCCACGAAGATTATTATGCCTCCGTCCCCAAGTACCAGTAAGAGAAGAGCTAACATCTTGCTGACCGATTATTGAGGCCACAGGTGGTAGGCAGGAACAGAAAACACCGGGTCCTGGGTGGCTGTAAGGGAGAGAGGAGGGTTAGCAGGCAGGTACAAGGAAACTACTATAAGCACAAAATGGTAGACAGAAAGAACACCTACCCTAGGGGTATCCGGTGGCAGCTTGAAACCTAAGTGTTCTCCCTGAAGGAGTGGAGAGCCGCCATGGAAAGGGAGAAGGGACTATGCTTAGTCCCTTCTCCCCGATCCATGGCGGCCATGTTTTTTGCATTATTTTTCTGGAGTTGAGAAACACGCCGTTTCTCAATTCGAGAAAAATAAACCATTAGTACCCTGGTACAACGTGTCGGGGTACTAATAGCAATAGAACCCTCGGAGGGGGGCGGGCTGGGAGATTACCAGTCTGAGTCCAGTGTTCGGTCCCTTTGATAAAATACAAGCTCCCAGGGCATCCACACCCAGAAAAGTGTCCTTCAAATCACTTAATCTCATGGTTCCCCCAACCCCTGCCAACCACCCCACCCATGAGCCAAGAGGTTCTTCTAGGATGCAACATTTCTTTAGTTGCCACTTGTGGCTTTGCAGCTACTACCACTATCTGGGCAAGAGCCCCCAGCAGGTTACTCTCCAGCTTATCATTTTCCAGGACTCATATCGTGCCAGCTTTTGGGCCCACATGACGTACCCACCCCTGCCATGTACCTATTTTACTATGTGGATTTTTTTCTTGGCCTCCTCATTTTTTTGTCAGCAACTCCTTCTCCTCTTTCTGCTAGTCCAGTCTACCTTTGGCATTCGCTCATAACACCCACAAGGTCAGGAGGCTTCTACCTTCTTTCATAGTTAAGCTTGGACAGTAATTGCCCCAGTGGGTGCCCTGTTTGGTGGTTCCATGTTCTTGTTAATGTGGGTGCTCAACATTGATGCACTATTAATGGTTCTCGACAGATATCTGCCCCTTAAGTTCAACTAATACCATGTGTTGTGCTCCGAGCTCCTGAAAGGATTTTGAAGTAAGAGTATTTAGCCCCCTATTTTTTGAGGTTGGGATTAAAATGATTTTTAGGCAGTAAAAAAAATGATTACAAAAACAAAAAATGGGGGCCTTTTTATTAGGCAAGTAGACATAGATTGTAACGCTAAAACATGTGTTTTTGTTAATTCATACCTCGTTGCTCTAAATTATTCTTACAAATTAAAAGATACATTTTTGGATTAGGCAGTAATGAAACTAGATCTGTCGCCGATGGCACTTCTCTGGTGGTACCACTGATCTGAACATATCCATGAAGCCGTGTGGATAAAAACAGTCTCCTGTGTGTTTGCTGTTTCCTATTGTTTACCAGGAGGTTTTTTACTCCCTCTTGTTGCCTCTTCTTAGGGAGTAAAAGTGGATGGTACAGCTCGATATTAGGATTTTACACTCTGCCAAGTCACCATTTTAGTGTGCTTGTAATGTGAAGCTAAACACAATGCATAGTGAAAACACAACTTTATAGGTTGCATTTTTAGTTTTCGGCAGAAAATTGAAATTCTTTTGCATAATATGCTTTTTATGAAATTACGTTTTGTATTTCAGATGTAACCAAATGTTTTTTTTAAAATCCCAAAACATTTCTGGTTTCTTTTTCAGGGTTTGTTGGTGGCTACGATTTTCTGCTATTTTAATGGCGAGGTAATTACATTGATGTTAGTTATTTTGCACTGATTTGATATCTTGTAACATGCTGCAAAGTGCTAAGAGGATAAAGGGTGGAGCAGGCAACAGTTTGGCATCAGGAACATACATTCAGGAAACGATTAAGGTGAAAGGTTTTCATGCCTAGCAATTCAGCAAGTTTCTTCTCTCTGTGACAAAGTCCTCTACCTAATTCTGGGCGACTGACAGGAAGGTGGTCAAAGTAAAATGGGGGTCACACCAAGCTAGTGGAGGCTTGACACAGCGTAGGTATTAGAGGGATGCTCAAAGAACCCCAACTGGGTCCCCACACTAAGGCAAGGGGCAGTCACAGGGGCATTAACACCCTCACCACTCCAGTAAACATCAAGGACCCCTAATGGGTAGCTACAAGTGCACACCCACTCCCAACACTGCCACAGACCACAATCGCCAGCACCCGGGCACAGAGGAAGAGGGGTAGGGAAGCCCATAGCCCAGAAACAAAGACCATAGTAATCCAACAGACTGTGCATTAGGGCCTTTTGTAGGCCATCAGATCTGGACACAGTGGCATTTATGCTTTTGGGCTATGACAGGGTGGGGCTTTCCTTTATTCCATTTTAGTTCAGTGGCAGGGAAGTCTAGAACATTACCTGTGGTTGAACAGGGGCGCCCTTTAGTTATTCTTTTTACGAGAGCACGTATGGATATTTCCTCTAGTTTGTTCTACCCACACCGTCATATTTGTTTTGCTTTCTCTACAATAAAACTTCTGTTAAACCTTGTATCCTTGTCTTGTGTACTCGCGCAGTGCATCCTGTGATGCCTGATGAAGAGGCCCACCCCACCTGGTGACAAATTATGGACTGAGATGGTCAACCTTCAGAAAAGAAGGATGTGTGCAAATCAAAAGGCGTCTCCAGTGACTTGTGCATTTGAGGTGCTGCGGTTCCACTGTCAGCTCAGTGTGCATTGTATTGTCCAGGTTCCTTGATGGAGTGCATCATTTCTGCTGTTTGTTTTAGTCAGTTGGACGGTTTAAGCAGGATGTTAGCTGACTCAGACCAGCTCCATCAAATGGTGATGTTTCAGTCTGTTGATTGTTGGTTAGGACCCTGCCTGACAATTGAGACACAGTGTCTGGAAGGTGCTTTACAGTTGCACAAGAAGCCAGGGGAGACTCTTCAATGTCTTGTATGTGTCATTACATTTGTTTAGAACCATGATTGGGCAGACCACACAGTTTGGCAGGGATAAGAGTTTCAGGATGTGCTTCTTACGGAATTATGCTATACATACTGTTGCAGAAGTGTAATTTGGAAGTTCCCAAGGCGTAGGTGATTTGACACTTTTGTTGTAGGTCTAGCAGTGAGAGACTGTTTCTCAGGATATGGAGTTGGTCGTGGTAAGTGCTTGTCACGGCATTCATTTGAGATCTTCAAGATAGCTCACTGTCGAAAATTATACCCAGGTTCTTCATTTTGCTTTCCTAGGGTGGGCAGTAGGCCTTTGCTTTGGCATCAATTTGGGAAGCAGTGATGGTCAGAAAATGGGCTTCTGGGGAGAATCTCCTTTTCGAAAGGATTGCTGCACTGGAAACTAGCGTTTATCAAGTAGTGTATTACTGTGAGACCTTCTGTTAAGTTTCCTAGGAGTACTGAGGTCTGCTCAGTGTTCAGTACAGGGAGGCATTATATACGCCAGTTAGGCTCTGCGCAAGTGTGTCAACGAAGGTCCCAAGGAGGTAGGCAGAACACAGTTAGCCTTGAACTTTCATTGGAAGAGCCATCTTTCAGACGTCTGCAGAGGTGTGAAGTCTTAGTTCCATGGGCATTGAGACTTTGGGATGTGAGAGCTGGATTAAAAAGTTGAGTGGGTGGTGGGGGTGGCCAATAATGGCTGTGATGACGGTTGTCTTATGTCAACAAAACTTGCCCAACGCGTTCACCACTGTTTGAGATGGTTGGAAGGCAAACGCTTCCTTTTTGGTTTTAATTATCTCATTTAAAATGATAAATACGTTGACAGTTTGTTTTGTGGCATCAGAGATTCTGTTTGGAGATATTGTTTCCCTCCACTGGATTGGTTTTTTGTAGCCCTTTGAGTGTCTGACGCAGACTTCCTAATTTCCGCCACATGCGTTTCGATATTTTGTTTTCTCATTTGAGGACTGTGAGATAGATGATGAACCTCTTGTTGGGGTTTTTCGATTGACTTTTTGGGCACTTAAAGTGCTGGCCTAATGGAGGGTATTCAAGAGTGTAGGAGGATCACAATGTTGTTACTGGGGGTGGGCTCCTAAAATGTTTTGCAAAAACTGCAATAGAAATGTTCTTTTTGGGGGGGTCCTAAAACCATGAGCTCCCATGAGGGTGTTTTAAGAATGGAGGGAGTCGGGAGGAGATTTTTAAGCAATCAGAAGGGAGATGGAGGTGCATCATCGGTGGTGGAATTGATGCTGTTTATACCTGTGTTAAGGATGACCTGGAATCCATTGCAGTCTATGGCCATAAGAAGGACCTTAAGAGAGTTGAGTGAAGCCCAAGTTCATTGTATTCTCGAGTAGGTATGCGGCACGCTTCCTTTGGGTCTCCTCAAGTAATTGCTCTGTCAGCAGGGTTTGTGGCTATTACCATGAGGTTCAACCCGTTGTGAGGAATTGCTTATTGTAGCCATGAGATCTGTATGCTATGAGAACTTTGGGGGATGGGTTCACATTCAGAAGGCATTTCACTGCTAATTGCTCAAAGGAGCTGTAAGACTTGGTCTTAATAATGTTACTTCAGAATTCCTCTGGGTGAATACAGCATACTCCACTAACTGTTTAGTATGACAGTTAGCTTTGGGCATTGTATACATTTGAGTTGGGGGAAAATGGTGTTGAGAGCAGTGAGGTCAATAAGGGTAATCTAGTTCTAGGTGGAGTTATTTTATGGTGTCTGCGAGGTTAGCCGTATTCTTAATTGCGGATTTAGCGTTTATCAGATCAAATTGAACATTACCTTTAGTTTTACAAGGAGAGGGTTTATTACAAATTGGGAGGGGGCAAGCTTTAAGTTAGTGGGAGAGCTCAGGGGGAGCATAGGTCCTGGGAGATGACTAAAGGGTTTTGTTTGAGTGTGAGCGTGGCTATTCCCCTTGCGGTTGATCATCCGAGACTTTGTCAGGTCCAAATTGTGATCCTTAGTTGCAGTTTTTGTGTTATAATAAGGCGAGTTTACAATTGTAAAGACGGTTTGCAATATGCTGTGAGGTATTTGTGGAGGCCAGGAAGTCTTTGAGGTGACATTTATGGTCAAACCTTCAGAAAATATTTTGTATGATGATATGGTGATCCACTTTGGAGGGTTGTAGGTGTGGATGCCTGCAGTCTACTCCACCATTCATCAGAAAAGAGGGCTTTGTGAGAAGGATGGTTTGCAGCAGATTAGGCCAGCAATTTGGATGGATATTCAAGAGCAGCAGGTAATTTGTAATGACCTCAGCATTAGGGGACAGGCAGGGATATGCTTATAACCTTTCTTGGTAGACATGAAGTCTGACCCAGTTTGCTAATGGCTGAGGGTGGGTAGCACGTCTCTGAGAAGTAGGGTACTGTAGGTGTCAGGGCCAATTTAAGGTGGAGTTGTGGTGGAGCAGGGGAGAATTAAATCACAGGACTAGATCGTCTATAGGAGAAAATAAACTAATAAACTAAGTCAGGCAGTAAAAAGGGATGGGAGGTTATATCTGCTAGGAGACTGTTAAGATCATAGCTTTGGGTGCACGGTGAGATTTAGGTTTGTAGTGTATGGCTGCTTATGTGCAGGTTTGTGTCACAGCTGACCTCCTTATGAATTGGTGTTCACTTGGCTCAGGCCATAGGTATATGCGTCTCCACCAGACAATCAAGTGCTGTATTCCTTGATGTCAGTGGCGATGATGGTAATCAGGATGCTGATTCCCGATGCCAGTGACAAGCGGGAAGAAAAAAGTCATGGGTAGCCATGTGTCAAAGCCCCTGGTACAAGTCCTCGCATTTTTTGGAAAAGCAAAGCACCCATGAGGTGCGTCTGGTCCTAGCATGTGTCTGCCTAAGTCGGTGTTGACTAAAGATGCTTGAAGAAAAAGTTATAGAAAGGACAAGCAGCCCACCTTCCTTACAAGGGTATCACATATATGGGACAATAATTGCATCTTCCAATGAACTCTCAATATTCTGTCATTATCAATAGAATCGCCCACTCCATAGTGCCTTTGTCTTCCTCCTTATAGGCTCGCTAGGATAGGTAATAGGTCAGTGGTGAATCAAGGTAGCATGTAAAACCGCACCTTAAAGCAGTAAAAAAGGGCTAAAGCGAAGGAGTTTGTGTAACTGGTGATGCTTGCTGAGGTTGTGTGGAATTGGTAGGCTCCCCCACCGGGTCCTCTAGAACCAAGGTGAAGTTGATGAGAAGGGAACTCCAGAAGCCCATCGAACCCTGAGTGTACAGGTTGGATGGGTGTTCGGGGCGGAGTTAGACTTATCAGGTTGGTGCTAGAGATGTACATAGATAGCTCTTACCTGCGCATCTCTGCCTTGTCTGTGTTTTTACAGCCGACTCGATCCTCTGACTTCTCACTGGTGGGCACCAATCATCGTGTCAAGGCTTTGAGTTCTAAAGGGAGGATCTTCAGTTTTGGTGGTTAGGCAGATCCTCTGTTTTGGGCCAGCCTGAATCCTATATGATTGCCCTTGACACCCTCTCCTTCTCCAGGGCTATGGCATCACAGGCGAGGACCCATGATCCCAGTGGTGCCATTTAGGGTGAGGATGTCTGTTACCGGGCACGCCCACGGCAAATTGACATGTGACCAAGAGAGGCTCTGGAGACTTCAAAATAGAATGGAAATGGTGATGCTGATCACCCAGTAATGCTTATAATAACTTGACCCATCTGTGGTGTTGCATCTCTTAAATAACTCTGGCACCATCTGCTATATGAAAGTAACGGTCTATACATTGTTGTACATATTGTATTACAAACAAGACTTTAAAATTTACCAACCCATTTAGCTCAAGATATCAGAAAGTGTGAAAGTTGAATGAGGCCCTTATGGGCGAATACATATTGCACTCCATTGTGACTTTCCCGCTATAACTCCATGTAATGGTGTAATGTAGTTTAGATGATGATCACGTGCATGCTCTTATCCCTGCATCTCTTTCTACTTGGTAGGTTCAGGCTATTTTGAAGAGGCACTGGAATCAGTACAAGATTCAGTTCGGAAACAGCTTTGGACACTCCGACGGCCTCCGCTCGGCCTCCTACACCGTCTCCTCCATCAGCGAAGTTCAGACCTACATCTATAGCCACGATTCCAACAATGAACAGTTGAATGGTAAAAGCTGCCACGACATGGAAGGCTCCCTCAAACCTGACAAACTGTATGCATGATACAGTGCCGGCTCCCTTCTGACTTTTGTACTCTTAAAGAAGCAGTATTTCTATTATTCAGCTAGATTTCAACTTTGCCTCTTCAGTTTCTACTGTGTAGACAAAGTCGGCACACATTTACATATGAAGCAACGCAATTAAAAACGCATTGATTTGTTCACTTTATTAAGAATTTTATATATTGGATTTTACTGTGTTTGTTATACCTATAGTCTACTTTGTTATATAATATTGTGACGTCATCAGCCCCAAAGTCTACTTTTAAGTGTCAATTGTGATGTTTCACAAATTACTTATTGGCATAACTGAGCTACAAATGAATTACCTAAAGTGAGTCATACATTATTTCTTACACGTGTGTCTTGATTCAGTTTTTGAAACATGTATTTCGTACACGATTATGTATTTGGCAAATGGGGTTTATTGGGCGATATTTAGGAGCAGGGTGTAATCCTCCTGCAGTATACACCCGGTGTACAGGTCCATTCTAATATCAAAACGTGCCTGTAACAAGAAAATGGCGGCTCTAGTCCCCTGTCTGCATTTATTGCAGGTGATGTCGGTTGCTGCACTGAAATGGCTGCCTCATCTCCTCTTCCACTTCTTGTGAAGAAGATGTGTGCGACCTTGCAAACACTGCCTTTATGTGCACCAGTTCCTCTACGGTATAAAGGATTTGCTGGCACACCTGCACACAAGGACACACATTGAAAAGAGGGCAAGGACGGAAGGGGATGAAGGCAGAATTAAGCCAACATGAAAGAGGGCTAAAAGCGGGTAAAATACGATGTGTGTGAGCAAACAAATCGTGCACATGCACAGGAAGAAGCGAAAAAGGTTGCAGGGGTCAAAAAGGATTTAAAAGCGTGGACAATATGTAAGAGAAAACGACATTGGCCATTTGAGAAAAAAACTAGGAGTGAGGCCGTAAGGTGAAGCTAATAAACACAAAGCAAGCTATGATGAAAGTAAGAAGAGACACAATGGAAGCGCAAGAGGCAGGCGTCACACATTATGAAAATGTAATGCCTCCAACTAACAATAAAAAGTGATAAAAGGATGTTGCAAATTACGGCTGAGTTCTGTGACATTATGAAAGACTCTGTTTGCGGCCACGGGTCATTGCGTTGGTCTGCATTCTTCTGCATGTGGTCACAGGGCTTCTCGGGTCTGCATTCTCCTGCATGTGGTCACAGGGCTTCTCGTTGGCCTGCATTCTCCTCCATATTGTCACAGGGCTTCTCGTTAGCCTGCATTCTCCTCCATGTGGTCACAGGGCTTCTCAGTGGCCTGCATTCTCCTCCATGTGGTCACAGGGCTTCTCAGTGGCCTGCCTTCTCCTGCATGTGGTCACAGGGCTTCTTGTTGGCCTACATTCTCCTCCATATTGTCACAGGGCTTCTTGTTAGCCTGTATTCTCCTCCATGTGATCACAGGGCTTCTCGGTGGCCTGCATTCTCCTCCATGTTGTCACAGGGCTACTCGGTGGCCTGCATTCTCTTCCATGTGGCCACAGGGCTTGTCGGTGGCCTTCATTCTCCTGCATGTGGTCACTGGGCTTCACGTTGTCCTGCATTCTCCTCCATATCATCACAGGGCTTCTCAGCGGCCTGCATTCTTCTCCATGTGGCGACAGGCCGTCTTGATGGCCTACATTTACCTCCATGTGGTCACAGGGCTTCTCAGTGACCTGCATTCTCCCCCATGTGATTTGGTCACGGGGCTTCTAGGCGGCCTGCATTTTCCTTCATGCGGTCACAGGGCTTCTCGTTGACCTGTATTCTGCTCCATGCGGTCATAGGACTTCCTGGTAGCCTGCATTCGCCTCCATGTGGCCACAGTGCTTCTCGTTGGTCTTATTCTCCTCTGTGCGTTCACTGGGCTTCTTGGTGTCCTGCATTTTCCTCCATGTGGTCACAGGGCTTCTCAGCGGCCTGCATTCTCCACATAATGTGCGTTAATGGACACTGTATCCTATGAGTGTTATCACTGATTAGCCTAATGATCTGTGAATATCAGGCCTTGTGTTTTACATTAGTCACTGGAACCTGTAAATGAGATTGCCTTGTAAACCTACAAAGGTTGTGAACCTAAGTGCCTAGAAAGACCTTGTTTCTCAAAGTATTATAAGCTAATTGTATCCATTAACTGTGAGTTTCACTTTAGTATCTTGTTGTTACACATAGGAAACTTAGTTGCAGCATTTGGAACGCCAGTTATTAATAATTCCAAAACATGTGACACATCATGGAAAAGGCAGACATGTCAACCGTGTATTTCCGCCTTAATGGCATTCCATTGGTCTTTTCATTAATCTAACACTGGACATAAATCCAACACTACATATTTTTATATCTGCCATTCTGACATGTATGGGGCTCACAAGATAGTGCTATTTGCACCTCATGTATTACTAAAAGAGTGAACCCCAAATGGTTCCTGCAGGTGCCCAGTTGTTCCCTGTGTCCCCTGATGCTAGGATATTAAAGGTGGTAATATAGCTCAGCGAGAGAAGCTCTCACAGCGTAGTAACGGGTTAGCATTCCCGGAGCGCAGGCTCAGCCCATCGCCTTTTCCAGATCAATGTGTAGAGTGCTGTAACATTGGGAAATGATCACTTTTGCTCGAGCTGTTAGAAGCTGAAGAAATCCGGTGGCAGGAGCTATATTTGCCCCCTATTATTACCCTTAATGCAGGGGCTTGACCACCCACAACTGAATTTTAATGACTTCTCATCACAGGAGAGACAGAAGACTCTTGCTGCCAAACCGTCTGTTTTTCATAAATATTTTTTAATTGGATACTTGCCGTTAAAAAAAAAAAAATAGCAACACTTAAAGACGTGATACAAAATGAAAAGTTAGTTCTTAAGGGCCATAAATCCTCAAAATCAGGGTATTTCCAGGAGGTTAGCAGGTCCTGCTCACTTCCAGCTCCTACAAGCAGAAGTCTTTTGCTTAATAATGGCCCTTTGTTTGGTGGGGGAAAAGATCCAAGCTTTCACGCCTTGGTTAATGAGGGACCATTTTGTTATAGTTCGAAAGCTTTACGCCTTCGATTCACTGGTCAAGTTACATTCACAAAAGAAGAGTGTCTGGAGGCCATTGGAGGCCCTCTCTTGCCACGTTGTCCTCTTGAGCTCTGCTATCATTGTTGGTACCATCTTCTGATTCATGGTGTCATAGGGAGGCATTTTTTGTCTTTCTAGCGCCTATTATACAGAATATAGTCTTAATTCCTCCCTGAGGCAATGCAAGAAATAGTTTGGCCTCAAAGTGAAAACGTTGTCAGCCGTATGTTAGGTCCCTTGAATTGATTTTCAAATCTTCCATTGTTTTGTGGAGGGCCCAAGTTTGCCCGGTGTTATCCCGATGATCACAACCAAAGTATGTGTTGTTGGAGGACGTTGCACTTTGCCGCACCCAGTCTTCTAGATTTCAGGTTAAGAGATGTTTCCTTCTTATGTCCAGGTCTACACAATGCTATCTTTTCGATTCATGGTAACATTTCGATAAGGTTGCACTGGGATGTGAAGAATGGTGGAATGAGGGAGCCTTTGGATGTGTCATCTTCTGTTATCCGGCTTCTTGACGGGGGGAATCTGTGTTTTTGTAGTCTTTAGTTGTCTATGCACAAAGTAAGGTAAGGTGGATTAACAAGTCTCCCATGTTCTCTGGTTTCTCCATGAGGTGGGGAATTATTATGCTTGACATATTTGAATTGCAACTTTTTTAGTTCTTTATCAGCAGATCTTTTCTTGGTTAAAAGCCTTTCTAGTCTGTATGTGCATTTACAACACAAACCCCGTGTTGTGCTTCCTTGAGAGCAGGATTGGTGACACGCCTCTCTTGCCTCGATCTAAGGTGGAAGAGCTTTGATGCCAGCAGATGTGTTGCAGGTTAGCACATTTTCAGACCTTAGGATTTCTGCACAGGTTCCCCCCGTGACACTTTACTTGGTTAATTTGTTCTGGGTTCCGCTGTGAAAATTGTATCCCAGAGCCACTTGGTTTGGCCAGTGAACGGTTGTCCGTCTTTCAGCATGGCAGGTCAAGGGGACCCCCTCAAGCACATGCAGGGTTATCGGATTACACTGATCTTTATCTTAGAAGAGCTATCCTTTTTGGCCTATTCAAACGCCTTTCAAGTTTACCAATATGCATAAGAGCTTGCATACATAATGAACATGGGGACCTGGCAATGCTACCCATGTCCTTTCTACAATCGCTCGATCTGTCAGAGAGATCATGACTTGCAAGAAGAATAATGCCCGATTTTGTGTTCCTTTGGTACATAATAAATATATGTAACCTAGTTGTTTAGCTTTTGAAAATGTTTGAAGGACAGAAAATTGAATTCACGGTGTCTACACCATGGTAGAGATCTAAAGCAAGCATGAATTCTGAGAGGGGCTACTGCGGTGGCAGAATCATTTTTGCTTTTAATCAGTTTTACTGCTAAGGTGGCAGTGCCATGTGTCAAGGCCTGGTGCCAGCAGTACCGGTTTTTCCACCTTAGGTACTACCACTGGCAGTGTCCCACTTCAGCCCTTACTCGTGCCACACCAGTCTGGAAGGGGCAGGATTGCAGCAGGTTGTTCTGACTTGGTTCAATCAGACTATCTCTTGCTGGCAAAACCAATATTGCCAGGGTGGCACCACTGCCCAGGTACACATCTGTAGTTTAATCAGGTCCACAGTCGTATCTCTAGCATCTTACATGATAAAAAGGGCATCATTATGCAAGATGCTGGCTTTCAGGATTATTTCTTGTCGTTTGTCGTATTGTCGTAAGAGCTTTTAGGAGTACCTAAAATGTATATTCATAAGTGATTCTTCTTTTAGAATCACAACAATCTACTTTCAGGTTTTACCCAGGGCAGTGTTATACTTGCCAATCATGTTTCATGTACATTTTTGTGCAACACCACCAAGTCTGCCTAAAACAATAGATAAACCAAACAATGAATGAACTTTTATACCAGCTGCAGGAGCCGCACATTAACGATACATATCAGGATTGTTAACTGTGGTATCGCCAATGCAAAACTGAAGCGTGCTGGATGGAAAGGTTAGGATTAAAATAAACACTGGCATTGTGATTGCTTTTTAGCCTGTTTGCCAATGCAGGAGGGAAATGACCATACGCATATCATCCTACCCCATACCACATTTTAACAAATCACATCGGCCGGTGTCAGGCCTTTGCAAATGTCTTCAAAAGCTAGAACTCGTATCAGCCTGGGGAAAATGTAGGCTACAACATGCGGAACTCAAGACTATGCATGCCATATTCACAACCTGAAAACAGCAGTTACACAAGCTTTTTAGTACCAGTGATTGAATGTGGACATTAATTATACATGTTATAGCTTTTACTCACAATAGCATGGCGGGGGGGCGGGGGGGGTAAGGGCATCCTTTCCCTCCCACCCACTGTCTGTTAACATGTCATCTTGAGCTTCAAAATGTGCTGTTGGAAGCATGTTGCATCTTAAAAGCCTTATATAATGTAAATGACCTAATACAACACAACATATTACTTTACATCATATCTATTTTATATCTTTTCTTTGTTACTTATTGTATAGCCTCATACCCAGATTTTTGCCCTGGCTGGGGGTTGTTTTCATTGTAACCTTCAACTTGTATTTGTGGCGGGGATGGGGTGTGTATGTGTGCGTGCGTTTATACATATATAGTTTATATAAATAAAATGGGGATGATTCACAAAGGAATCTTTTTACAGACATGACCAGCATCTATTGTAGTTTGCAGCTGTGCCTGTAAGCAAATGGACCGTGCATGGGGGTTCACAATGGCATCCTTGTGATCACTGCACAATTTTAGGCTGCTGCAAATTGCACGAGCAAGTGCCTGCTGATTCAGAATCGGATTCAGAGCAAATGCACAGAAGCAAGGCCCTTGAACATGAGAAGGAGAAACGGGCAAGAATACTACCGAGAGAGTTTTTACTGAAGGTGTGCCAAACAGTGGAGGAAATAAAACACATTCAAGGGAAAACATGTGAAAACTTTGTATTTGTTCCTGCAGATTTGCCCCTGTTCCAATCCGGAAATGCATCAGTTTGGAACAGAGGTGAATCGCGATGGAGAAAACGAGCAAGTGATATTTGTCAACTTTCATTCTTAATTCACATTCTCTACCTGTGTTGTAGGCATTTACTTCATTTGCATTGCCTGCTCGTGGGCACTGCTCCAGCCACACCCAACATGAATATGCAGATTGGGGTAAAGTCGTGCGCCACCACTTCCTGCCCACGCAGCGCAATCTGCGCACACCTAGTACAGAGCTATTTGGAGGCTTTTTTCTTTTGTGAATCGTCCCATAAGGTGTACGTACTGGTTGAAAGGGACTTACTTTTGAAATGTATGATAATAACACTTTGGAATGCAAAACAGTTGTTTTGGCGTTATATTTTACCAAAATATCTGTTTTTATGTTGATGCTTTGTTGTAAACATTTTTTCTCAAATGTGTATATCTCTGAACTAACAACTATTTGAAACAAAATAAAAAAAAATCAAAAACACAATTTCCAGCAGTTATACTGCATGATTTCTTTGAAGAAAATGAACATTTATGGGTTCATGTCCAATTGCAGTGTAATGAAAAAGCCCTGTTTGCTCAGAAGCCTGGCAATGTCTACCACCTGATTAGTAGCAAGATCTTTTTCTGTTGCCTCGTATCCGTCTTCAGCAGGATTTCTATTGAGGGTTTGTCTTCCATGAAAAATGTTTAAGGTATCATGAAGCCCATCAGACATAAAATGCAGATTACATTGTTCAAGGTGATGTGCCATCTATACCTTGAACAAGGTTTCACCATTTCTTTTTACAGTGATGACCCAACGGGTTATCCCATTTTTCATTATAGACAGTGGTGTCCCGTTTAATGCACACTTTTACTCCCCAGATTGTTGATGCATGGTGGTGTTATCAAAGAGTTTGGACGAATGAATGTGCATAACATAGGAGATGACAATCACATTCTGGGCTTCTTGACGTCTACTCTTCAGTCTAAATGACTACTCTACATAAAGGAACTCAATAATCTGGAAATAATACAATATTGGTGTGGGGTTTTTAACTTCAAGCGCAAAACAGATAAGACTGGTGGGGAAACTGCTGACTGTATCCACGTATGAGATGGCGATTTTTAAAGACCGAGGAGAATCTGACAAATTCAATGATCTCTGGGGCCTTTTCCTGGAGTGTTATTGTTAAACGACATGATTTTCTTTTTCTTTTTGCCTCATGAAATATGTATCTTCTGAAGTTCTCCTGAAATGTATAATTAATGATCTGGCTACGTTGCTGTTTTTAGAATAATATCTTTTCTGATGGATAAGGGGAATGCTATTGATACATCTTGATATTTCTTTTTTTCTTCTTCTATTTCTCTTCAACTTTGAGACCAATAACGATTCCCAACATGCATAGAATGCTCAACAATGTTTGCTTAGTTATATTTTCGATATGTTATGTTTGTATTACTTTTGTACACACATGTGAAGGTATTGGCATTAAATTAAATAAAACTTTAATATCGATAATTTGCTTTAAACCAACGAAGCGACCAGCCATAATGAGTTCTCAAATTGATGTTCATTTATTTCTGTGTGCACCTTATTCAACTTCATACCTGCTCAGAAGGCCTAAAAAACATTAAAATCCTGCCAGACCTGCATGTCAAATAACTTACTTTCTCTACTCGTCCCAAGAGAAATGGACTCAGCCCGTGAACTTGATGGCTTACTATGTTCTTTATTGCAAAAATATGGTAACGTGGGAAGAAACATTCCCAGCAATGTTAATGCGATTTTTCAATATTCTCCACCTCCTGGACAAGGCTAATAGGAGGGTTATAATATATTTGGCTGAATTGCGTAGAGTTTGCAATAGCTTTTTCATTCAATTTAGGGTAAGAATACGTCTGAAAGTTAGTATTTGCGTTAGCGTTATGATAAATGATCCCTTAGACAAGGGGCCAACAGTGGGGCCAGGGTAGGGTTAGAGGGTGAGTTCATGTTTGGACTTATCAAACAAATGTTGCACTGAGATTGCCACTACCTTCCTAACTCCAGGTCTAGTGGAGACCACTTAGGCTGCTTCTGATGGCTGTGTCCACTAAACCTTTACCCACCATGAACACTTCCAGACTCACCACCCAGACACCATCTTGAGCTTCAGCCTCTCACAGCTCAGTGCCCAACCATCAGAAGGCCATACAACAACTCTGCTGTGGACAACATGTTAATTTTTCAATCTCATCACAATGCTTCTCGTCCTCAACAGAGGAGCTTGCACTGCCAAGCCTGCCACACTCTTATACATGTCCAATGTAAACAAATCGTTAGAGAATCATTTTTCAGACCAATGATCAGTGCTACAGCAAGACACATTACAAACTCGACTTAATTCTGTGAATGCCTGAGTTGCAGTGCCAAATGCTTCATCCATCAAGTTGTGGTGTGGACACTAGGGGTTTTAATGTTGAGTTTTTGACATGCTGACTGGTGTAATGTAAGATCTGTATTGCACTACACCAGTTCTACTTCATATGGATACCTTCTTTTGTGCTAACACTTACATTTCTCGTTAACCACATCCTCTGTAATATCTTCTTAGAGAACGCAGAAGCAGGCTGACCCCAAGGCAGGTAGACTCCTTGGCTCTCAGTTAACATCCACTTCAGAGCTGCTCCAGAACTCACATTCCCAGACCGCCGCCACCAACAGGATTGAATGGCAGACTGCCACATATTGCCTTCCAGGTAATTAGGATTAACCTGGTACACTGCTGTCATATATAGGACAGCTGTGTACAGGGCAATTAGGGCATACAAACATTTATGAAGGGACACTCGGCCACAGGGTCGAGTACCATTGTACACATTGGGCTTAGAGCTCCTAAAAAGTACTTAACGATGCCACTGGTGAAGGGTATTTTGCGAGGCATGCACAGCCACTTGGGAGTACAAGGGTGTGCAGGATTCATTGAGTGCTGCAACAGCACTCTGTGTAGTGGCAGTACTCCCTCTAAGTGGCAGCATGTCTCCTTCCTCTTTTTGCACATGTGTGCATCCCTCTAATAGGCTGAGAGTGGGGGAAAGGTGGAAAGTTCCACATTGCCTTTACTAATTAACCTTTAACAAATTAACAACAAAGCATTTAATCACAAGTTGGGATACCGCCCAACTTTATTTGCGTTGCCACCGGATCATGGGTTGGGCGGTAGACATAATTCCCCATTGGATCCATTGGACCCAATGGGGTATTCTCGGCGCAATTACCGCACAGTAATACCACCGGTAGTAATTGCGCCCGAAAATAGCAATTTTTCCAGCGTGTTTACTCCCAGCTCTAAGCTGGGGATAAACACATCATAATCATGATTCGGCAGACCCTTAAATGCAGTTGTAACCCCATTAAAACCTCATTTAAGGGCTACCATCCAACTTGTGATGATACCCTTAATACGTCTGCTACTTTAGTCTGTCTTTTTGGTGTTTGTAATTCAAAGAGATCCATGCTGCACTAAACTTTCCAAGACGGGTGTGCCTATTCCCAAAGAAACGGTGCCTGCGTATACCAACCTCCGCTCCAGCAGCTCAAGTAGATCCCACTATTTCTTCCTCTGGTACTTATACAGTTGGAGTGAGGGTGCTGAATGCTGTTGGCGTATCCATATGTTCATTTTTCTCCTTGTGAATAAAGTTTGATTGTGATTTTCTGCATTTCTAGCTTTCTTGTAAAGTGCTAAAGTTTCTATATTGTATCTGTAAGCATTTTCTAGTATCACATTATGTTCCCCTTTTCTTACGGCTGTCTGCAGTTGGCTGTATTTGGAAAGCATGACCTTGTCTTGCATTCGTTGGTAACCAAATATTTACTGCACCTCATACTGGAATTAAGATGCTTTAACAATCTGTCTGGTATCCAGGGGAGTATCCAGCATGGCAGGACTGGGGACGGAGGGGATGAACTATGGAAAAAGTCCTGGTTTTCTTTTATTGGGGGAATCGGTTTTTCCTAATGTGTAGTCTAAGAAGTTTTCAAGACCTAACTAGCCACTTTAATGGGCTTCCATGCCACACCCCACTCCAATAGTACCACTACAGTCTAGAGTGGTTGCAGCTGGTGAATTTGTAATATGGGAGGGGTGTAAATGTTTGCCCAGAATTGAACCAAGCAAGCGCCCCTGAACTAATCCAATAAGGTTTGGGCCAGTGCATCTCCTTATAAAATGTCTCAAATAATGAATGCATTTTACAGCACAAATCTCAGAAAAAGTGGGTAACAATTTAGAATGTGCATGCCGGTCTTCTGGGAAACACATGAAATACTCCAATAGATGCCAGGTCACAATCATTTTGTGACTGGTGTTAATGATGGCTGTCCACCACCAAAAACAACCAGGTGGCCTGTCTGAACAATATATGCCAGCATTGCATCACCTTTAAAAAGATTCTCTCCAAACCAGATCATGAGGTATGTCAGCTTGTCATGCTTTTTGTGCCCAAAGACAGTTATTAGACTGGTCTTAATACAGGTCAGCATTTCCCCTATAAAACACACCTTCACAATGCTAGTACCCAAAAAAAAAGCCTGCCTCAACAATATATGTATGTGTTACTCACCTATCGTGCTGCTAGTGCCCAAATCAAATATTGTAGTTTGTCTCGGTATGTTTTCACTGTCCCCAGTCCTGCATCATGCTGCTCTCAGTTGCCACAAAATGTGCCCCCAATACACACTTGCATGCACATATGTATACACAAACACAGTTAAACAGACACGCATGAAATAAAAAAAATGTTAAACATATATTTTTTCTTTGTTACGAGCCTTAAAGCCAGGAATGGTTAATTATTTCACAACTGAGATTGGAAAACTTGAGATCCCTTTAAATTGCTCTACATTCTTTAAATCCAAGACAGACAGACATATTACAAATATAATATAGCAATAGGCTGAGCATCAAAAGCAGTGTTTCCAGACTAAAAGCACAATACGGTAAAGCCTCACATCATGGTGCGGGGGGGAGTGGTACATCATCAGGGGTACACATAGACATATAAGAAAACATTTGAGTAGTAGAGTGTGACAAGGCCCCCACTTGGTGAAATGGCATGGAAACGCAGAGAACAATCAAAAACCTGGCATGCAAGTTGGGCTCATCTTTTCTACACCAGTAAATGTGATAAATTAACACTGGCCTTTTTAAATGGCAGCCTGGACCATCACCACTGTGCTCCTTACCCAGCAACAAAAAATCATCCTCACTCATTGTTCTGCTTATGCTACCCAAATGTGAGTCCACTGGTACCAGAGACCATATTGAAGCTTGTCTAGCTTCTCCATGCCCTGCCGTCCCGCTGTGTATGTTTTTTCTTACTATTGTGCTGACACCAAGGTCTTCCTCCTCGAGTCAACGCACATTAGCACAATTACACTGTGCCCCATTAAAAGTGCACATTTACCAAAACTGTTTGCACAAGGCACTTACATATGTGCAACAGAAACTGCAAGGGGGTTCGGGGCCATGCAGTAATCTTTACGCTCATGTGCACAAATGACAAATCATCCATTTCACTGGGGGCGTGGCCTGAGCCCATGGAGTGAGGGAGTGCCTGAGTAGAGCTCCCGTCGAGATCCTAACCAAAATCCTTATACGCAACCTTTTGTTTGAAATTTCGAACACCTAAGGACATCTGCGAACACAGGAAGCGTTTCCCCAGCTCCGCATTGAAAATCCGGTGAAAATCTGAGCTACTTGAGCGGAGAACGATAGCTGCAAACAGGGGACCCCGCGCTGGCAAAATGGTGGATGAGGCCGTGGCCGGGAACTGCAGGAGGAGGGACTGAAGCTGACGGTGTGGCAGACTCTGCCTGTGAGCAGCAGAAGGTGCAGACATCCCTGGTCTACTAGGCACCCTGGCTGGCATGAGAAAATAACATCAGGGAAGAACAAGACTCTGCTGACTGTGCTAGATGACAGCATAAGTCTCCTACAAGGTAAGAAACAGCGTGAGACCTGCAAAGTCCCTAGACGCGCGAAGCGAGTTGGAGGTGGCACTGCAGAATCGCAGACGAGACTGGGAAAAGTCGGTAAATGCCTGATCCAGCTACTGAGAGGCAAAAGGGGCGAAAACTACAACTGTGCCACCGAAACGCGATCGGAGGGACACAGGGAGACAGAGCGATTCTCTGCGTGATGGGCTGTGTTAGAAGGCAGCGATGCGTCACCCAGTAAAGGAGGCGGCACGTGACGGGCAGACGACCCGCTAACATTGGAAATCTTTAAGTAAGCGAACTGATAGCAAAGTTGAGGTGCATTGGTTCGGGCTGTTATTTGAAACAACGTGAGCTTGTAAAGCAGCCAATTACACGTGGGCCACTCCAAAAGTAATAACCCAAACACTGCGTGGCCACGCGTTCTGAACAATGGCACACTTGTGAAGCATGGATGGATACGCCACGTGTTGACAGGAGAGAGTGTATGCCCAGGGGCACACTGCAGTGCTCGTTTAACCCGGGGAAGATCACTGAAAGATTCAAGTCGTGACATGCAATGCAAAGAGGAGTATAGCGCTCGCAGAAACTCCCCCTCCCTTACTTAGAAAAGTACGCCTGCAGTTTTTACTACGCTGGTTGCCTGAGTTGCGCACGAACCAGACGAGCTTGCCACAAAGCGCCTAAAGTTCGTAGATATATAGGAGAGAGCGGAGCAAGACACCACCAAAGTCACCACACATTACAGCAGCACAACCCTGAATCGTACAGCCGCGAAGGAATACAGTGAATTGGGCCGCAGAACAGAACAATACACAGGTTGCCGGACCCAAACGACAGTAACACACTGGGCCTTGGAAGTGCGCACTGAAGCCCAATCTCTGGGACTGGGCATAGAAAAGTTGGTGCGCAGACCTTTCCCTTGTATGGACAACCATATCAGAGGCCTGGGCACCAAAGACGAGCACTGCTGAAGGGAGTGTTGCGGATGACTAGACAAGGGTGCAAATGTCTGTTTCCTGCTACGCCGAGTGAGTTCACCTAAGCAGTTGGGAGCGAACAGCCACCAAGAACACTACAGTAATAAGATTGATTGGCTCGACTGGCTGAATCACACGGCGAGTAGGCACCTCTGACCGTTAGACCCGCTGAAGGTCTGCTAGATGGAAGATCAAGAGGAGGGTGCACCAGGACTACAGCATTACACAGCAGAAGAGCAGAGATCACAAGTGAGGCTGAGACTACACTGTGATCGAGACCACGGGTGACCCACAAGTAAGACAGGGCTCTGGCCCAGCACACAGTAGACAAGAATACCGCCCCAACAGTACAGCAACAAATTGGCCCAAGGTGAGGCAAAACAACAGAAACGTCAAACTAGACCCATCATCGGTGCCCACACCTAATGCACTGGAGGTGGGCGATAACTACCACACAAGCAATAGCCATAACCATTGGATGGTCCAGTCGATAAAAAGACTGCTGAACCGGGGGAACTGTGGGGGTTACAGTGGCCCATTAGTAAACACAAGGGCATGTCCCCACCTAAAGGGAAAAAGAAAACTACAATTATGGCCTCCAACAATGCAACCAGACCTGGCAAAATGGCACAAGGGGGTGCTGCTGCATCAAACACAGCGAGGGCAACAGATGCCGACAACAAAGATGACCAGGTGCTGGGGGCGATTGCGGCATTGCGATCATTTATCGAAACGAAAATTGACGAGGTCAAGGTTAATATGCAATTAATGAAGCAAGATAGGCGGAACCTGGCAGAGAGAGTAACGCCAACAGAGACCAACCTAAAATAAACCAATAAGACTGCGAAAAGCCTGGAAACGAGACTGAAGGAGTTGGAGAAGAGAAACGCTGTGCTGGAATCATGCTCGGAGGACGCTGAGGGAAGAGTCTGGCGCAACAATGTGCGATTAGTGGGAATTCCTGAGGGGCTTGAGGGCCCGAACTCCACAGGATTTGAGGAGACCCTGCTGCTGCAGGAGGTCGGGGCTGGCAAACTCACACAGGGATTTGCAGTGGAGAGGGCCCACAGATCCTTGCAGAAACGACCACCGCCCGGGTCGCACCCTCGCCCGATGATTGCAAAGATCCTAAACTTTCAGGACAGGGAAATCATACTGAAATATTCAAGGGAAGGAGGAGAGATACGACAGGGCAACTCTACAATAGCCACATACCCGGATTACACGCCTGCTATCCAAAAGGCCAGAAACTCCTTTGTGCTGATTAAAGCCAGACTCTGACAACTAAACATCAAATAGATGCTAATGTATCCATCTACGCCAAAGGTGATCTACAAAGGCCGACCTATTTTCCTAGAAACTCTGACCACAGCCACCATGTGACTAAACACAACAACCTGGATGGAGGGGAAGAAACTGTCACATGAGCGGTAACCTGAATCTAGGGGGTGGTGGAAGCGTGGGAATTATGCTGCTTACCGAATTGATTATCATGATGTGCAAACGCAGAATGGGCACTAAGTGCAAGTAAATTGTCGAATCCTAAATTGAACAAGGGCGATGTCTGGCCACTTATCTTGGGCTCACAGGTCTAACCCACGCAAGGTTAAAGTCGGCCGGTTGCTGATGCAGTTCAACTCGCACAAGAAGGTCTGGATGGGTCATGGTGGTGTGGGGGCGCCCGAGCGCTCGCCGATGAGAGCAGCAGCTGGGTGTGAATGTTTTGTTCTCGTTACTGTTTGTATTGTTGTAAGTTCTTCACGGGAAACGGTACACAGAGGGAGAGTGCTACTCTGGATGGCAAATGGTAGGGAGAAGTTGAAAACATTGAAGCAGGCAGCAGGGGCAGATACATGGGTAGAGCCCGACAGGGAGGAAACCAGGAGGGTACACAAAAGAAGGCAACAACATGGGACCATGGTGGGTAATATCAACAGAAAAAGTGTCCATTGCATTGTTACAAGAGACCCATCTCACGGAAGGGGAACTAGCAAGTGTTAAAGAGATATGGAGGGGCAGTTGTACGGAGTGGTATACTTCAAATACTCTCGAAGGGTTTTTACTTGGATAAATGCTGATGTGCCTTTCCAGCTGCTGGGGATGGAGTCGGATGAAGATGGGAAGTATCTGATACTGAGGGGCCACACAGAACAAGTAGAAATATGTATAATCAACTCTTATTTTCCCAACCATAGAATCCCATCTTACTGTAACATGTTATTTACTAAGATTACACTAAGATTACACCATATCGGGATTGTTTCTTCTCCTAGGGAGGCGACTTCAATTGCATTAGAGATCTTGATTTGGATAGGTCTCTCCCAACTGCAAACTGGTCTGGGGTGGCCTCCGTGGCCCTGAATGCTAGTCTGGATCTCGTGGATTTATGGAGGGAACTGCACCCTAGTGTTAGGTGCTACTCATATTTCTCCTCGCCACATTACTTGTACACTAGGACAGACTATCTGTTTGTGGGTAGGTCCCAACTGGCGGAAATTGAATCAGCACAATACCTGGGCAGGTCAATTTCGGACCACTCCCCGCTCCTGTTGGAATGGAAGATGAAAGGTCCGAGGCCCCCCATACCACTATGGTGCATGCCCACTGACACTCTGACGAACCAAGTATTCAAAAATGGGCTCAAAACAAAACTAGGGCAATACTTGGAGAGAAATTTTGAAGCACGTGTGGGAGGCAATTAAAGTTGTAGTGAGGAGGGAGGCCATTGCTAGTGCAGGGGTCTCTGAAGGACATTAAGGGCAGAACTGGAGAAGAGAGAGGAAGGCATTAGTGTAACGCTCACCTGGTATCCACGGGGGCGTCACTCAACCTGCTCTGACCTCTTACAACCTCGAACCCTTCCCTGGAGGCTATCCAACTGGAGACTGAGCCTGAAACACAGACAATAGGGAGTTAAACTCTACCAATCCTGTGTCCTTGAACCCCTTCTTCCCCGGGGTCCAACCCTTCCCTTTGATCCACAGCTCACCTTGTTTTCTTGGATAGTGTGCTCTCCGTCCTGCTTTCAGCGCAGGGGCACGTTGATTGATGCGGGCTCTTTGCTGCCTAGTTACTTCACTGGCAAGAGTCTGACAGGCAAGTATAATGAGTCTTTTGAACAGTTCTCTAACTTCGTTCCTTTCCTTCCTTAGATGATGGCCGGCGTCTGGGGATGGCGGCGTGCTGCTGAGATGAGTAGCGCTGAAGGTGAGTGAGAGCGTGATGCGCGATGCACCCCTTTCGTATTTGCATTGAACTGAGTTATTTTTCTGTGTCTTTTAGGTGCCGCGACATTTTCAGCGTGGATGCCGGTTATGAAGAACAAATGCGGTGGGTAAGCGCGGTATGCGGCGCCTTTAGATGTTTCCACTCTAACCTGGAGTGTCTTTTCCCTCTTGCAGATGGATGAGAGGTTCTGGAGACAGAGTTCCCCCAGAGCGGCTGGGATTCAGGTAAGCGTTTGAAGCTCGTACAGTATTTAAAATAAGCGAAGATTTGCAGAATGCTTACTAATGCCTTTTTTCTGTTCTTTTCCCTTTTCCTTAGGAAGCGGCGTGCCGGGATGGGAATGACACTGCCGAAGATGCTCGCAGAACAGAAGGAGCGATGAATGATGGGCAGAAGCGCCGCAAGGTAAGGCTGTTCCTAACGGTGTTCTTGTTCTTGCAGGAGCTAAGCGCAGAAAAAAGATGCAGACCTACTGGAGACCGATCCGAACACAGTGAGTGTCACGCTGCAGGTGCAGAAAACGCAAAGCATGTTTCTCAGCCTGGGTGTGGCTTAAATAGTCTCTGGGTATCCCAGGTGTGTCTGGGCTGAACCACACCCAAAAGACTAGACCGCACATGCAGTTCTGGAAACCGAAATATGTGGGGGCATCTATCTTGTCCCCATCAATGCACTACAAGTCCAATCCCCAATGTTATCCTATGGGAGTGAGTGAGTCTGGTGCCACAAGCGCCAAGTCTGACTCCAAGTGGGTCTTTGGAGGGATGGAGAGGCCCTTGAGTGCCATGTAGGTGATCGTGGCCTGGCTCCAGCCTGACATCTTGGAGGGCTGGGGACATGAGGGGCAGGAATCATGACAATTAGACGGATGAAAGCTCAAACACTTGGCACCCTAGATGAGGAGTTACAATTGGCTGAAGCCAGGAATTGCTGCCAAGATGCTCGGGAGAGGCTATCGAAATTCGATTACATGGTTAAAACTACTAGGGCACACGTGGAGGGAGACAAACCAAGCAGAGTACTGGCACGGCTGTGCAAAAGAGAAAACCCAAAACACTTAACCAGGGAAGTTTTAGACGATAAGAGCAACACACATAGGTCACTACAGGCAATCAATGATACCTTTACTGAATTCTATTCCCACCTCTATAGACACGAAGAACTGGTACCCCAGTATGATATATTAGGCACTCTAGAAGAAATAGGTTTGCCTCGGTTGGGTAAAACACACCGTGACGCGTTGGATTTCGAGATGTCTACAGAAGAAAAAGGTGATGCAATTAAAATCACTGGTCACCAGCAAGTCTTCCAGGAGTGATGGATTCCCCCCAGAGTTCTATAAAGTATATGCACCGGCCACGTTACCAGTGCTACATGAGGTGTTCAAGGAGGCATAGGAAAAAGGGATACTCTCAAAGAGCATGAGAGAAACCCTAGTGATTCCGATTCCCAAGCCAGCGAAAGCCACTGACAAATGCGATTCATATTGGCCACTGGCGATGTTAAATTACGACATAAAGATACTTAGGACCGTACTGGCAAAACGATTGTCCAGGGTGATTGGGGAACTGATACACGGGGGACCAGAATGGCTTCATGCTGGGCTGCAGTAGAGCCACGAATCAGCGCTGACTACAATATGTTATAGCACAAACAGCTGGCCCACAAGCGCAATATGCAAACATTTCACTAGACGCGATAAAAGCATTTGATTCCTTGTACTGGGAATGGCTCATTGCTGTATTGAGGGAGTTTGGGTTTGGTGAATAGTTCATTAAATGGATAAAGATACTATATACTGAACCAATGGCAAGGGTTAAATCGGGGAGGGTGGTATTGTTGGCCTAGAACATACAAAGGGGCACCAGGCCAGGGTGGCCGCTATCACCTATGCTCTATGTACTCAGGCTGGAACCAATAGCAATCTATCTCAGAAAACAATTCCTGGAGGCAGGCATATGGGTGGGAGGAGTTGGTCATCTGGTATCGCTCTACGCTGACGATGTGTTATTATACCCGAGGGGCCCACACTGCAATGTGCCATTGATACTGGAGGCGCTAGACAACAATGCGAAGGTGTCAGGAACATGCTTCAGTAAGGCAAAGTCCTGTATATTCCCAATAGCAGGCCTGAGAGGGAAAGGGGTGGATGAATTACCAAATGTGGGGCTCCAATGGCAGCTGGAATCATTTAGATATTTGGGGGTGAATATAGGGCATACGCCAGAGAAAATGCATGAGAGCAACACAGCAGCAGTGGTGAACGGACTAAGAAGGTCTATAGCATTCTGGTCCAAGTTACTGTTGTCCTTAATGGGCAGGATTGCTATAACCAAAATTATAATTTTACCAAGATTCCTGTACTACTTTAACAATGTCCACTACTACATCAATCCCCCCCTCTTCCGCTTACTAGAAGTACTGCTACGGGGATTCCTATGGGGTGCACCCTGACACAAACTAGCACTTACAACCCTTTGCTTGCCCTATAAGGAAGGGGGAACACAACTGCCAGATTTGGAGAGATATTTTTTAGCAGCGCAACTTAGCTTTGTAGTTAGATGGCACTCAGATGAAGCGACTTCAGAATCAGTGCTGCTACAGAGTCTCATAGATCCGGCACACTTGAAGGAAATACTATGGCTACCACTGAAGTGTTTGAGTGACGCGCCCATGATAGTGACTCTGGGGCGGTGGGTGTGGCATAGGGCCCTGACACTGTTAAAACTTGAACGCCCCCACTCCCCTGAGACTCCGTTGGCTGCAGATGTCTGTAGAGGTAGAACCAACTTGACGGTGGTAAGACTCTGGGAACGATGGGGTATCTACACCTGGGGAGATATGTTTGAAGAAGGTGTCTTTAGGGAGTTTGGATCCCTAGTAGAGAAGGAAGGACTACACAAAGGGCAATTGTTGTGGTACCAGAGGGTTAGGAAAGTGGCAAGTGGGAGGTGGGCGGAGTGGCCTGGAGAGCCGGCAGTCAACCCCTTACTGGCTCTAATGTACAACCTGAGTGATCGCTGAAAGCCGGTGGCCAGACTATACGGTCTACTAATAGATAGGCCCAACCCCAAGAGTGCAGCACTGAAGGCACGCTGGGAGGCAGACTTGGGGGGAGAAATAACTGAAAGGGAATGGGAACGAATATTATTGTACCCCCGAGAAGTGTCAAGGAACTCCCGCTTCAGACTAATCTAACGGAACATTTTATACCGCACCTATATGACACCACACAGGATAACCAAATTCAATAATAACACGCAAACACTGTGCACCTGGTGCGGTGCAGCGGAAGCAGGGCTAATACACATGTTCTGGGGTTGTACACACATACGATTTTGGGCACGAATAGAACAGGCCTGCAGAAAGGCTGGGATAGTACGATACGAATGGACCCCGAAAGAATGTCTGCTGTGGGGCATACCCCAGTGATAGTAAGTTCAAAGAGGTGGTAAAATGTATGGTCATGGCATGCATACTGGCCAAAAGATCCATAGCAATGGCCTGGCATGCAGCCAGGGGCCCACAATAGGCATTCTGGTATAGGGAATTTGAACGTTGGGCAGAAGCGGAATCCAGAGTGTGGAATGGGGTAGTTACTGGATCAGAAGCCAGTGCAGGTGCTAACTTTGATGCTTGGAAAACGTTGGTCTGGGATATGTTCCATCCCTCAGATTATAAACCCCCAAGAGAGATCTCAGGCCATATATAATCCAGTAGAACAAGGTGGTCCAGAAGGCCACTAAGAACGACCAGCGCTAATGCCAATAGTTATGAATATAAAAGGCAGCGTTCAACATGAATTTTTGAGGGTACCTAGACCAAGTGCCCTCAGTGAGAAACAAGGTGAATATAATCAGTGAACTGCGCCAATTTACAATAATACATCAACCAGTTGAGTTATATTTTTAATTCCGTTCCACAGCCTGACACGTGTTTCGAGCAGAGCTCTTCTTCAAAGGCTGTGCATCAAATTACAATTTAAAACCATTAGTATGTTGACCATTATATACGCATCATACCAATTGGGCAAACACATAGGGGTTGAAAAGGGGAAAAATTGGCCAAAATCATAAATGTATGATACATAAAAGCATTGTTTAGATCATTACAATGTAACATAATCAGTATGATTGGATAACCATAAATGATAAAGAGAAAATAAGAATTGGATAATAAATTACTGTTTCCAAAAGACATCCATCCGGTTCCGAAACCAATAAGAAGGATGACAAAACAACATGATAAGAAAATAAGTGCGGTGCGGTGACTAAGCAACCCTGGATGATAAAATTGGCTGAATTACCAATAATAATTAAATTATCAAGGTATAATTACCGTTGATGCTTGTCGAAGGCGAATAATCTGTGCAACAAGAATTAGTGTCCAAAGTCACAATTATTGCAAAACATCATGGTACTTTGCAATAATTGTGACTTTGGACACTAATTCTTGTTGCACAGATTATTCGCCTTCGACAAGCATCAACGGTAATTATACCTTGATAATTTAATTATTATTCGTAATTCAGCCAATTTTATCATCCAGGGTTGCTTAGTCACCGCACCGCACTTATTTTCTTATCATGTTGTTTTGTCATCCTTCTTATTGGTTTCGGAACCGGATGGATGCCTTTTGGAAACAGTAATTTATTATCCAATTCTTATTTTCTCTTTATCATTTATGGTTATCCAATCATACTGATTATGTTACATTGTAATGATCTAAACAATGCTTTTATGTATCATACATTTATGATTTTGGCCAATTTTTCCCCTTTTCAACCCCTATGTGTTTGCCCAATTGGTATGATGCGTATATAATGGTCAACATACTACTGGTTTTAAATTGTAATTTGATGCACAGCCTTTGAAGAAGAGCTCTGCTCGAAACACTTGTCAGGCTGTGGAATGAAATTAAAAATATAACTCAACTGGTTGATGTATTGTAAATTGGCGCAGTTCACTGATTATATTCACCATATATAATCCAGCTAAACCATGATGTAAATAAAGGACTCTACACCATTGTTGCTACCTAGGGTGAGGTGTCTAGACAGGTGGTAACGAAACTCACACACGGCACCCCTGGCCATCTCCTAAAGTATAGCGATATGATAAGTAAACAATGTTACCTGATAAGTGAAGAAAGTTTGTGCTGTTGCTGTATTAACCTGTTGTTAATAACATGTGAATATGCAAAAAGGCGAAATGTATTGCCAGAAATAATGCGTTTGTTTCATGTGTCAATGCATCTGTACATATGCCAATAAAAACATTTTAAAATAAATCGTCCATTTCAGTTCCATTTAAACCGGATGAACAGCCCTGCTTGTCAACATAGCACTGTAAACTTAGTACATTTGTATTTTCACTTTAAGCACAGAGGCCCAGTCTCCATTTTGAAATATAGAATTGCCCTTTTTGTAAGGCGATTTTCTATAAGCGAGCATCTAGAGGAAGCTTTCGTAACACCCAGAACCTGAAACCTCAGTCAACAACAAACCTGGCCTGAAAAATCTATTTAACCCCATTGTACGTTCCGTAATTTAAGACATGCAATTAAAGATCGTGTAGAAAAATCAGATAGATATGGAGATTCTTGGTTACAAACCTCCAGCTCGTAGTTACTCATGATGTTGAGAACAATTGATTAGTGGCATAAAGCAACTCGCAGACAGCATGGATACAAACAAATCTTTAAACGGGTGCTTTGTGTTGCTCAGTTTAACTCACATTAGTCTACAAGGTAACTGGCCTTTGCGAGGGTTTCAGTTCATTGTGTCATCATGAATATGAAAGCCTCTCCCGCTGATAAAAGAAATGTGTTTGAAGGTCGTGCTGCAGAGCCACCAAGCGACGCTGTGTGTGCCAATGCCTGGCCGTGACTTGAAAATTGTCACTGCTTGAATGTCCGTTCCGAGCTGATTATATATTTAGCTCGGATTAAGAAAACCCATCCAGGACGATTTTCTTGAACCTTTGAACCAAAAAATAAGCCTTTGAGCTGAACGTACACGAACACGTGGACGGCGGTACCAATAATTTATATCACACTTCCATCTCCGACTATATGCATCTGCCTTAGCATTACCTCAAAGCCAGGCGTTCACGCCACTCATCTGCCGCCCTTTCCTATCTCCGTGCAGCCTTTTCAGCCCGCAGGAGAACAATTGGAGGAAATGACGGACCGGACGGATGGAAACGTTCCCACTAGAGGGTTCGCGCGTCGAGAGAATACGGGCTATGCACACAGCATGGTAGAAGCCTGCCCTGCCGACCCAGCACACTTGAAAAGACTCCCTCGACAGAGGGCTGGGTTGACGTTTCCGCACGCTGATTGACACACTCGCGCAGGCCAAACCTCCGGTGACGCTTCCGGTTACTCACACACTTGACTTTTCAATCCCTCTGCTGTCGTGATGTAATGTCAATGATTTCTGAAGTGAGTTTTAAATGCAACAAGTAAGGTAGGTACTTCGCAGCTGGGAAACAAAATAAAGGGCGCCCTACATTTCTAGGAGGTCATGCATTAAAGAAAACCGTGCGCAGTGACAGAGCTTAAAAAGAAATCGCGGACTAATTGGGAGATGGCGTGTGTCGTTTGCTTTCTCCCGGGGACTTTCCGGATTCATTAGGCCATGCATGCGCCACACAATAAGGACAAGGATGCTTGAGACACCTTAGACACGTCTTGATTTCTCCATGCTATACTCCTTCCTGACTTCCTCTTTTCTCCCACGTCACTTCCCTCTGTCCACCCTGCTCCTCGTGTCCTGCCCCCACCCAACTAGTAGTCCGTCTGACTCCGACCCCCCCTCCCGTGACACAACTCCCACCCCAGTTTATATACCAACTCGGTCTCTTCACCCCATTTCCTCAATGAGTGTCCTAGGCCTTATTCTTGCCCTTTGAGGTGGTTTACATCTCACCTCAACGTGCCCTGGTGTGGTCAAAGGTTTGGGGGTCATCTCGTTTCTGCCAGTCAGAGTCCTCACCATCTCCCGGCGATAGGGCTCATTCGAGAAATACAGGATCTCCTGCTCTCGATTCTCACTCCTTGGATTCTGGATAAATAGGTGGCAGCTTCTTAAAGTGCGACAAATTGCATTTCACCGGTCGCTGATCTTCCACTGTGATCATAGATACTTTCTTCCCTGTCACAATTAGCGGATAATTGTAAAACGCGGCCATGTGCTTGGTGACCCTCGGTTTCACGACTACTACATCTCCCAGCTGTAATGAAGTTTCCTTTGCCCTCCTCTGGGTATCAGCATATTGCTTCATTTTCTCTTTCGCCGCCTTGTCCATTTCCCTCAAGGCATCGTCCTCTCCGTATTTTTCAGACTCTTTGGTATGTTGTGGTAGCTACATCCGAATACTAAAGCTGAACATTACTTTCGCTGGGCATTTATCAGTGGAGCTATATGGCGTGCTTCGGTAGTCTCTAAGAAACTGGTGCAACACCTGTTAATAAAGTTGTCCTTTCAGATGAGTGATCTGAAGTGTTCTTTTCAGATTCGCCATGAATTGTCCCATTCGCCTGGGGCCATAAGGGTGTTACTTTCCTGTGGCTCAACCCCATGTATTCTGCAAACATTTTAAAGTCTTGGCTGGTTAACGGAGGTCTGTTATCAGATTTTACCTGTCAGGGAATATCATAGGCAGTGAATATTCTGTCCAGTAGGGAGTGTTGGCAGAGTGTGCAGTGTGCCGTATCCTGCGGAGGACCCGTAACGGAACTTACTGTCTACTTCGGAATCGTTACATCTGTAACAGAGTGTGGCTGGAGAATACAAAGGCAACAGAAAGCTGTGTGAACTACAGGCTTTATTTAATTTCCTCACTGCACTGGCAACGGACTGCTCCACCACCGCTGCACGCTCGCATTGAAAAACTGGGCTGAGCGAAGCGTGTCAGAGTGTTGGCAGAGTGTCCGGTATATGGTGTCTGAGGTCTGAAACACCAAGGGACACGAAACGCACCACCTGAATGATAAGCAAACACTTATCACTGTGAGTTGCTGCAATATGTATGAGGTGGTTTGGCGGGAGGGAGCCTTACTATTAAACAACTCTGTGAACTCCCAGTCACGACTCGACTTCTGCAACGTAAATATGGCGAATGAAGTGTGTCATGGACTAGAAGAAGGGCAGTGGGATATTGCTCGACCCCGTCCTGGGCGTCGGAACCTCCTATAGGACTGGACCTGGAAAAGCAGGACCATGCGTGCGTAATCACGCCGCTTGAAATCAAAGTAACCATCGGAGCAACTACGGAATCCTACATTAATACCCTAACCCCCGAGCGAGGAAGAACTAAACCCTAGAGGATGTACTTCCACTAGTGTAACACCAGACCAAACAGAGAGAAACTCTAGCAATTTGCAACAAGAGCTAAAGCTGGCAGGAAGCATAAAGGACCCCACAACCGACCAGGAAAATGTGCGAACGAAAAGGTTAATAAAGGTAGCATGGAAACTTCTACATTACAGGGGAAAAAGGTAAATAATATACTAACGAAGTTGCTTCACTACATATAGAGAACGGAAACCTGCCTCAATGCAGGAGGATGAAGAAGCTGTGGCCACGCCGAGCACTAATAAGCACCTGGGAATAAGGGAGGAGGGAAAAACAACCCTCACTAGACTAACATATTTAATGCCAACAGTACAAAAGGAAAAAACACACAGGACACCCTGGATTCATCACGCAGGAAGGTAGGAGCGGGAAAGAACCGACCAGAAAAGTACCCAAACTGCACACTGCGGGTCTCACAACAAGGAAACTAGGAAAAATGCAGCAAACTGGCAAACGGGAGCACAGTAGAAAACCATCATGGAGCTTCCCTATCAAAACAAACGAACCACTGCAAGGTAAAAGGACAAATGACCAAAACATATGGAAACCGAGGGCTCTCACTGATTCAATGTCAACCAAGAGGTTGGTTTTTCATGCGAAGCAAGTTAACAGGCATTGGTAACAAGGCAAACATGACACATACCAACACCTCACAGACTTGGAGAGAAACGGAGTTTGAGATCGCGGATGAATTACTATTACAGACTTCTACGAACATGGAAAATGATAATCGAGAAAAGGAAATTATACAATCAGTTCTCCTCTCCCCCAGACTCTGAAAAACACTGTCCCAAAACCCCAAAGATGCTCAAGAGAAGTAGAGCTCCCAGAAAGATCCACTAGTCAGGATGCGGTAAATACTCAAAGCTCAAATATGGATAACTGGGATCTCCAACAGAGGAAGAACAAGAATTTAAACAGGCTAACAGAAACAGAAGACATGAGAGAACAACTGAACAAGGTGTGTTATAAATGGTGTGTTATTGCGGCTTTCTGGGGCTAGGACCAGATGATGATAGCCCTTGCTGAGGTCCAGTTTGGAGAACACCTTGGCACCACTGAGTATGTTTATCATGTCCGTTATGCAGGGCGCTAAGTGACATTCTTTTAGTGGCTTGATTAAGCTGCCTCATGTATTGGATCCTTTCTTCGGGGCAGGCACAAGGGGCGAAACCCAAGGAGGGGGTCCCACTGTTGGCTCTATGATGTCCTGTTCCAGCAATTTGTGGAGTTCTTTCTCTACCTGTTGTATGTTGACAGGGATGTCCCTATAATGTTGTGCCACCGGCTGAATGCCCTCATCAATATGGAGCCTGATTCGTCTATCCTTCAACTTGCCTATATGCCTTTGAGAAACAGTTGCTCAATCTTGTCCACCCTGTCGATGTACTTGTTGACCATCATCCTATACAGAATGTGAATTAGGCCCATGTCAATGGGCATCTTAAAAGATGTATCCGCACTCAGTCACCTTGCTTAAAATTGATCAATGCACGGCCGTAAGGGACTTGGAGCCGTATGGATAAATGTCCACTTCCGATGGGCTGAGTTTTGGTGTCTGAGGAAAGGTCTTCTACATTTGTTCACTAATGTCTTTCACTGTGGCACCGGTGTCTACCAAGAACTCCATCTGCCGCTCATTTAGGTGCAGGAGCAGCATAGGGCAATGTTACTTGGCCTGCTCGTTGCTCAGTGTGTAAAGGCATCCTTTTCTACTCTTCTCCCCTTCCGAGGAGATGAATTCTGATCCCGATGGAGACTGTTCCACCAGGTATCATATGTGGCATCTTGACCATCTCACCGGTCTTGAAGGTGAGACACAATATCTTCTCCAATCCTTTCCTTTCTTGTCATCTCCCAACTTCCTCCTCTCTTCATTCCCAGTCTCTGCGTTTTCCATGCATCTGTGACGCCTCCGATGCCATGGTTGGCACCCTCTCTCGGGGCCTGTTTATTGTGTCCCATTCACCGCCCCCTTTTCCTTAACTTCTGGACATTTTGCACACAGACGTAAAATGATTCTCCCCACCACACGCCGAGTATCTTTGTCCTAATGCTCGGCAGGTACATTCGTGTCGAAGTTTGTATCCAAATCGGAAGCAAAATGGCTCCCCTTGAGACTTGTGCTATGCTCATATCAACTTCTGCACCATCTCTGGGTTTCCCATGGCTTCCACTGCCCATTTCTACTCTCACCAGCATTAGAATTTCCTACAGCGCCCTGGACTTCTGCAGGAGTTTTCTTCTAAAGTTTTGTGATTCGCAGCCTGCAATTATCTGAGATCACAAGGCCTCGGTGTTAGTAGTAAGTAATTATTGAAGTCAGTGTTTTAGTTTAATCCTGAGCCGCATCACAAATACGTCCATCGTCTCACCCCTTAGCGGTTTTGTGGTGTGAAACATGTGTCTCTCGTAATCCACATTTGTGTGTGGCGTGAAGTAGGTAGCAATGGCAGTCTTTAACACCTGAATAGTATCGATGGAACCAGCAGGTAGCTAATCAATGATGTCTCTAGTAGCTGGGCCTCCTCGTAGCTTCAGCAGGTATTGTTGTCTGATGTCTTCCAGGGGCCCCATGGCACCCACATACAAGTGAAATTCCCTGGTCCACCTGGGCCCCATGTTGCTGGCGTCTCAGATGTGTGTACATATTTTATATATATATATAATACAAATGGATAAAAATGTCAGCAAATACGAAGAGGAAATAAAAGAAAGAAAACAGAGGAAGTTTCTCCGTGATAAAGAAGACTATGCTAGTGGAAGAATTTATACCTTTTCTAAAAAATATGATAAAGTCAGAAAAGGATTACAGAGTCAAAAGGAAAATCCTATACCGATAATCACAGACGCAGATTCAGAAACAGAAATAAGTGCAGGCTCATCAACCGATACTTCAACCTCGAGTAGTATCAACAAACCTCTTCCTAAATTAAATTTTTTAGAAGAAATGAAACTCCTACATCAAGTAGGGAAAAATACGCAAGGCAGGAATCAGCCAAGATACACAAGAGGAAGAAAAGACGGGGGACTAGAGGCCAATCCAAAAAAAAGAGGACAGTCAGAAACCCGGCCGACACGCTCTGGCAAAGCCAAAAAACAGAAGCAGTAATGTCAACTCAAAACTCACAAGTCATTAATTTATCAGAGAAGACATTAACTGATGTAGAAATTAACATCTTGTCAAAGGGGCTGTCATTCTGTCCAATAACAAAATTTGACTATGCCCAATGTAGAGTGGATTTGCACCTGTTTATCAGAAAAATCAGATTGGCCAAATTTTTTGCCAACACAAGTCATAATGAAAGGTCGAGTACAATGGAACTAGAAGTACCATCGGAACTAACCATTAAAGACATACCTACTCTATGCACCTTAACCTCAATACAAGAAGAAAATGAATTTGCGATAAGACCAGAATCGCAAGAGCCTGAATGGAACATCAATGTACCGGAGGATTTATCCACTAATATACCGGCACCAAGTCTTTTAAAGAAAAAATCAAAATTTATTCCTCCAAACAATAATATGACATACATAGACCTTTTTGAAGACTTTGTCATAGATGATTTAAAAAAACTGGCCTCCGTTAATCAAAAATTGAACTACAATGTAACCTCAGACGAACGGACAGCAATAAACAATTTGAAACAAGATAAATCAATTGTCATTCGCCCCTCAGACAAGGGAGGAAACATTGTAATTCTAAATTCAAGTGATTATAAACGGGAGGCCATGCGTCAACTCAATCAAATTAACAACTATGAAAAGCTACCTGCGAACCCATATAAAATGTATAAAACAGAATATGATTTGAAACTATCCAACTGGCAAGCAATGGGCTTATTAACCCAACAAGAAGTGACATTCTTATCAAAAGACTTTCCTATTTTACCAATCATACATTTCATTCCTAAAATCCACAAAAGTATGAAAAAACCGCCGGGTAGACCAGTAGTCGCATCAATTGATTCCCTGCTCGAAAATACATCGAAATATCTGGACCATTTTCTTTTTCCATTTGTTCAAACTCTGCCCTCCTACATCAAAGATACGTCAGATTTCCTCCAGCAGATTGACCAAATACCATGGAAACCAGGATATTTACTCATAACTTTAGATGTTGTGTCACTGTACACGTGTATTGAACATCAAGAAGGCATGGAAGCTGCCAGAAGATATCTATCCACCAGATCTCTTAGTTTTAGAGATCACTCTCAGATGTTACTAGACATGCTCCTTTACTGTCTAACCCATAATGCCTTCATGTTTGATGGATTACATTACAAACAATTATGTGGTACAGCTATGGGAACTACAGTGGCACCAACATACGCAAACCTATTCATGGGTAACTGGGAAGCTAATCTGCTGGCTGATGAAACAATGCATCGACATACCAACAAAGTAGCTTTATGGCGTCGCTACATCGACGATCTGTTCATAATATGGGAGGGCAGTGAAACTGAATGGATGTGTTTTTTCAACACCTTGAATGCGCAGAATAGTAGTCTTAAATTCACCCAACATCATGATCCAACAGAAGTGGTATTTCTGGATATCAAAATTAAGATCAAAGATGGAATGATTACTACGGAAACATACCGAAAACCAACTAGTACCAATTCTTTACTCCATGCAGATAGTGCACACCCAAAATGTCTCAAAAACAGTATACCATACGGTGAATTTCTACGCATGAAAAGGAATTGCAGTGAGAGTGAAATATTTCAAAAGAATGCAATTAGAACAGCGGCCAACTTTGTAGCAAGAGGCTATAAGAAGTCAACAATCAATAGCACATTTAACCAGTGTGCTAAACAAACCAGAGGGGCTATCCTAAGAAAAAATAAAGAAAAAAGCCAATTGGAACAACAGGATACAAAAATTGATAATATAAGATTTATCACTACTTATAACAATGGAGCCAGAGAAATTCAAAAAATTATGGGCAAACATTGGTCTATATTAAAGAAAGATTTGGACATTAAAAAGCACATCCAACCAAATGCAAGTGTGACATTCAGGAAAGCCAAGTCACTACAATCAGAATTGTCGCCAAGTCTTTATACTACTCCTGTTCAATCTACAACACAGTGGCTAGCAAGCAACCAAAATGGATTTTACAAATGCACTAAGTGCAAAGCTTGCAAATATGGGATTTCTCTCAACCATTACATACACCCTCGGACAAAGAGAAAGATAATGATAAATAAACACATTACCTGTTCTACGTCTTACGTAGTGTACGTAATCACATGTGATTGTAATCTCTGGTACATCGGAAGCACAAAGTTGGAAGTGAAACTACGTGTGTTGCAACATCTTAGAGCCATCAAAAATAAAGATTCATCTTACCCTCTCGCAAAACATTTTGAAGAAAAACACAATGGGAATATATCATCTTTTAAATATTTCGGAATAGACAGAATATTCCCACATCCGAGAGGGGGAAACCGGGAAAGAAAATTGCGACAAACAGAATGTAAATACATTATTGATTACCACACTAAGAACCCGGGAGGTCACAACAAAGATGAAGAACTCTACACCTTTGTGGGGGAATAGAACATTCTAGGAATGACCTATGTTGATTGAATTTCTTTTCATAGAATGTTTATATGTATTTATAACATCCTTTCTTAGACAAGATATTTAGTTTTAAATAAGTAGCAATGTTTGCATATATCTTTGCAAAACAAATGGTTGTGATAACAATTTTTTAAGAAGCTTCCTCAAATACAGTGTGGTATATGTGACAAATTACAGATCTCCAGTTTTAACATTTAACATTTATGAGTCCATGTTTTAAACATCTTTGCATTTTATATTAGCGTAGACCCTGGAAACATGACGAACAAAATATAATCAATGCAAGAGTATACTCTGATAAAATACTATACCTAGAAGTGAATAGCCACATAGTGGGACCAATCTATCATTAGGGATTTTTACATTAAAATGCTAAGAGGGAGATCCAATTGATTTTATGCAATACTATTATCATTGTCCATCAAAAGAAAATATGAATGAAAATCGAGTATTAGCTGTATGCCATATCAATTGTAAGCACTATGCACTTTATTGAGGCGGTTATGGAAAATAGTATTTACCATTACCAATTTGTTCTTTCTTTTCACTAAAATGACAACACAACAGCCCATTAACTCAAGAACAGATTCATCCTTACAGCATATATTCATACATCAATGATGGAGGTCAATCAACAATGGTATAAAACATATGAGAAATCACAAAATTGCTTTTAACTTTTAGCATTGTGCACTTTAAGCACAACGCACTTTAAGGCCATTAAACATGATGCACTTTGCAGTTATGACAGTTATGTAGAGTGTGCGTATAAATTGCACTAAATCTTTAGCACTGTGCATTTTAGGCACTATGCACTTTCAAATCTAGCCTAAGCAGTATGCTTCTCATAACTTTTTAATAAAGCAAAATTATCAAAATGCTTTTTGACTTTTAGCACCGTGCACTTTAAAACACAAGGCACTTTAAGGCCCTAGGCACTTTATGATCATGACATCAGTGCGTAAGTATATGCAAAAATATATTATTGCTTTCAATCCCTAGTATTGGACATTTTAAGCACAGTGCACTTTAAAGTTGAAGTCCAGGTCAAGCAGTATATATCTTATGGCCTCAAAAAAGCACTAAGTATTACATGGCTGTCATAATCCATTAGCGAACAACAATGGAAAGATGGGGACCAAATATGGCCAAACCCAATTTAAGTACTTAATACTAAACATTCTATGTTAACATTATGGCAAAGATATGTAGGAAGTCCCCTAGTATGATCGGTTCTCATGGTTGGCCATTAGGAATCCATAAAAATAAAAATAGAAATAGTAATAAGAGGAGGGGTTTTAAATAAAATCAGATGCTCCTGCGAATTTAAATAAAAATAACCGAAGTATATGACTTTGATGTGATTTGAATTGCAATCACAGCCATGTTCAATTTCTGGTTTCAAAGAGAAGATATTTCCTTTTTCTCTGAAATCTTTAAATAATTGAAATGACTTTAACATAAGATGCATGAGGGAGTTGAGAACATACACTGTAAAGAAACATTTCCAACATGGCACTCATATTAACCAGGCTCAATGCAATACATTTCTTCAAATGAAAGTGAAGAGGGACTACAACATCAGAAAAATGTTAAAAGGAGACATCTGTTTTCTATGTTTACAATCCGACGAAGCCCGGAAGGGTGAAACGCGTAATTGTTTGTTCTCTCCCGAAACTGCCTGTCCACCGTGTTTCTAAAGCAAAATAAAGGACGTATGACGGAGATCCTCTTTTGCGTCTGGTGCATTTCTATTGTGGGAGAAGAGTGCCGCCTAAAAAGCTTGGATCAGCTTTTTCTTTTTTGTTTTTCTTTTCTCGATATATATATATATATATATATATATATATATATAATGTCCATATGTTGGGCCCTTACTGGCTTATGGGCCACACACCTCTTGTTTCACTGATCCTCCTTCAGTAGGCCTGGAGGATGCAAAATGGCGGGCGCCTAAGCCGGCACAAGCACCACCGCCTCTTGGGCAATGATGTGATGTCCTAGATGAGTGTCCATGTGGCTGAAACGCTCAGGCTGTCAGCACGCCTCTGGAGGCTGCACCCCCTCGCCTTGTATCAAAGCGCAGACCTCACGCTGTCACCACCACACCTGGGTGCGCAAACGTAATAGCACGCCAGCCCAGACACGGGCTGACGCTCCTCTCAGCAGCGCAGGCTCACCCTGCTGAATCTTCGCCAATGTAATTTCCTTAGTCCCAGGGACCATCTGGATTCATTAGGCCATGCACGACCAAAGTATTAGACACAGTTGCTCCAGCCAAACTACGCAAAGCAAAACAGGAAGCCCAATTAAATGCCTGGTTTACGCCCCACCTCAAATCTCTGAGATTACAGAAAAGAAAGCTCCAATCCATCTGGCGCCACTCACCCACTGAACACAACAAAAACAACCTAAATGAATTTGCCAAATCTTACAAAAAAGAAATTATCAAAACCAAGAAAAACACCTTTAATGACAGAATCACAAAAGCCATCCCTAATACTAAAGAGCTCTTCACCATCCTCCGCGAAATGGAATCCCCTATTCAACCAATAGACAATGCCCCTAAAAATAAAGCTTGGTGCAGAAATATACAAAATGCCCTTGCTAACAAAATTTCCTTGCTTCAATGTAAAATTGCTAAAAAAAAGGCTGCACTGCCCCCGCCAGACCAACAAACACCCCAATCTCAGAAGAACAAGACTATTGCACCATTTAGATTCAAGCCCATCTCCATAATTGACACAGAAAAATAATACTCTCCCTCAAACCCTCAAATTGTAAGGGCGACACCTGCCCAGCACAATTATTAAAGGACGCAGCTAGGGATCTAGCTCCCTTCATTTCCAAGCTCATAAACTCTTCCTTTAAATCCAACACGGTACCCACCAGCCTCAAAGAATCATGGGTCCTACCATTACTGAAAAAACAAACCCTGGACCCCACAATCCCCACCAATTATAGACCTATCACCACAGTGCCTTTTCTACTTAAAATCCTAGACAGAGCTGCCTACATTCAAATTCAGGATTACCTGGAAGCTAACCACTTGCTTGGCTCACGGCAATCTGGCTTCCGTCCACTTCATGGCACGGAAACAGCTCTGCTAGACCTTAAGACCCAAATTGAGGAACTTAAGGATAATGGGAAAACAGCTCTGCTCCTCTTACTGGACTTGTCGGTGCCTTCGACTTGGTGGACCATGCAGTTTTATGCAACCACCTCGAATCGGCTGCCAACTTCACCGGAGATGCCATAGCCTGGGTTCAATCCTTCTTAGCAAATCGCACCATGCGAGTCTTCTGCCCCCCCAATCTCCTGAATTAAGTAGTAAAACACTAGGTTAGGTCTATATTATGCTTTAACAATTCAAGAGGCCACACAAGGATACACAGACCAATAAGGGTGCTGGTGTAGAGTTGCTTTAGCAGTGTTCAGATTCAGGCCCACCGCCCAGAATGTGAGCAGAAGTACCGACTGAGAAAGATAATGTAACAGGGCATCAGGACCTCGGCAGTGACGTAATGGCCGCATGCCGCAAGCACAGTAGCAGTGCTGCTTAGTAGCTAGTGCCACAAGGACAGTAGCAGCATTGGTAACATTAGGTTAGTAGCTAAGATGTGACACAATATAGCACACAGTAATTGAAGACGGAGGTCCAAATGTGGCCCTCGTGACTCCCACCCAACTCGCAGCACGAAGGCAGAGAAATTATGGATGTACATCACTCCTAGGCCCTTCTTCACCATCGTCGATGTTTCGCAGATATGAGAAATGTTACTCACTCAGACAGCCATTCAAACCATACCCGACTGACAATATGGAGGAGATAAGAGTTGTCACTGATCAAAGAAGTTGACTGACTTTAACCTCGAAAGTCTGATATCATCCCTGACATCACGACATAGTTGCACATAGACATGAAGCATATAGGCATCCATGCACGAAGCTACATGAACACTCAGTTTATTACTGCTAGACAAAAAACAAATGCTTATGACTCACACAGATAGAGGACTGACACACACACATATCCTTTGCTCAGCCGAAACAGAAAGATGCCAAGAATGCATACATCCAGCTTACACATGCTTAACTGGGACGAACAAGGAAATCCATAAGAACAAAGATGGAAGCCATAGGTGCACTGAAGTGAATGGGGAAGGTGAGACAGACTTTGAATACATGTAGAAGCTGCCATCCTGATTCAGCTAAAGGCAGACAGACCGAGCTTCAATCACAGACATGGTGCACATCCTAGTCAAGGACGAGCAGAGACAGATTTTTTTTTTTTTTTTAATAAGGCGATAAGAAACATGCAAGGAATATAGCTTAAAATCCTCATAATTACAAGCAGGAGAGCTCCATTTCGTGGTCCCTACACACATGACCTGGAAGAACAGGACAATGCCTATTTATTTTGTATTAATATGCTTTAGAGTTTACATTTAAACTTTTAGCAAACCTTTTGAACATCCCAGCCCCACATGAATAGTACAACGATCTTCATTTCTACCGGGATTATGCTGCCCAATGATGGACCTTAAGTTAAATGCCCTCCAGGTAGACAAACTAAACCTTTTTGGCTAGTTATTTTTCTAGGACCAATTTATAGAAATCAGCCAAGGCAAACGTCAAGGAAAATGTAGTCCAACTTAACAGGTATGCCCACCACCTGTCGGACGTTATTGTGCTGAATTTTGCCAGAAAGCGATAAAAAAAAACATGATCCCTGGCTCACAAAAAACAGGCATTACTTGAAAAGATGTTTAAGAGTTTCTTTCCTTTCCTTTGTATAACAGAATCGACACATAGGGGACTTTATGTGCCCCGAGTCCCTCACAGAGAGAATTTTACTTGTCAGACCAGGTCATTTCATAATGTAGAGCTTGGGGGGGGTAACCTCTTTTCCTAGCTTCCATTGCTAGCTCAGGATGTAGAGATAGCTTGGCAACTTCATCAAGTGTTGATATTCAATCATTTAATCTTAGATTTTTTTTTACTGATGCTGGAGCAATCAGTAGGTCATCTAGTTGTGTTTCTGAGGCCATTTTGAGGGCCATACATTCTTCTTCCCATTCAATGATTATTGGGTTTGATCTCTTAAGAAGTTCCTGCTGCATAGCTGCAAACATAGGTGCGGCTGGGGCTCTCAAACATTTCGCATATAGGGATAGTTTTTTCCATTGAAATCACCATTAGAAGCGAGTTCAGTCATAGTTCTTTCCTTATGAGTTGAATCGGGGTCAACGGTGGTAGCCCTAACAACTTTTTCCAGAAGCAGCCTTCCATAAGCTGCCACGATTTGGAAGCCAGATTTAAGAGTGCCTCTGAACCGTATGTCAGTGTTGGTAAAACCTTTCCTCTATAGAACTCAATGATTGAGGTCTAGGAGAATTTGCAGTATTTTTATCGAATGATCATTGCTTGGCTCATTAGCATTCTGACTTTTAAGGCTAATGCTTCTACTGCAGATGATTCCACCTTACTCGCTGAAATTTGTATTCCAAGATATTTAAAAGGACTGTACTTTCTTTATCTCTTCATCATTCAGGGGCCATTTGAATGTATTCTTCTTTCCTTCTCTACCCTTTTTAAGGGATAGGATTTTTGTTTTCTTCATATTAATCTCCAGATGATTCTTTACTGATTACTCTTGTAAGCCTGTCAATTGCTGCTGTATACTGATCTCTGTGAAGTCCAAAAGAATGAGATTGTCCGCATAAAGCAGGTGAGTAATGGTCTGGTTGCTTAGCTTGGGCAAAAAATAACAAATAGGAGCCATGTGTTTACCTAAATCAGAGATTTAAAAAAATTGCATAGTGCTGGCGCTAAGGCATATCCGCGTTTTACTCCGCAAAAGTTGTAATTTCTTCACTTAGATGGCCTGGAGTTGTCAACTGTATTCTGATAGAGGTATTCATATGTAGGCTTTTAATTTGTTCTAATAGGTCTCCCGGACAGTTTTTTTCCTGAAGTTTATGCCATAGACATTCACAGCAAAGGCTGTCGAAGGCCTTTGTAAAGTCTACAAAGTCTAGGTGAATTGTCTTATTGGAGGTCAAACTTTTTGCTTTTAGCATTGCGATGATAAATGCCGGGAGAGCTGTACCTAGACCCTTTACAAAACCTGCCTGGAATGGATCTTGTAAGGCATTCTGTTACAACCAGAGAGTTGGTCTTTTCAGCAACAATGAGGCATAAACCTTGCCCATGACATCAAGGAGAGGGATGGGTCTATAATTGGAAGGCTCAGCTCTAGAACCACTTTTGAAAATAGGAATTATAATCATAGTCTTCCACAACCTCAGGATCTGTTTTAACTTTAGTAAGCCTGAAAAATTAGATCCATCAGCCTGGCCCATTGTTCTGGATGTTCCTTCAGCATTTTATTAGAGATCCCATCTGGTCCCCCAGCTTTGGAGGGATTGAGCCTCTTTTTTACAGTAGTTAGGTCTTTTAGGTCATAGGGAAGTGTCCAATTCTAGTGAGCCACAAACTCTCTCCGTCAGGTTTTAAAAGTTAGGAGCCTCAAAATGGTTTCCATAAAATGTCACCCAGGCTGCTTCCGTCACACCTGTAGCTTGTAGATAATTCCGAGTTTGAAAAGGTGTTTTTAACAAAGTCCATATTTATATTATTGATTTCTCCTGAACAGCCCTCCTCAGCATGCATTCTGTGTCTTTTTGGATCAGGCTGGCTTTATGGTTTCTGCACCATGATCTATAAGCAGACTTGATTTTTTTTCTTTTTTTCTTTTGTGTCTCCTGGACTATAAGCAGTACAGCCTTTATAAGCCAAATCTCTTTCCTCATTTCTTTATGTTTTTTGCACGAGAGTGGGGTCATAGGTATGTTGAGGGATGTTTCTAGACAGAGCTACCCCCAGGGTTTTATTTATCCTATAGACCACCAGCAGATCTGGGTAATCCACCTTGATTTCACCTTTTTCTTTCATTGACAGGCACCAACTCTTAGCTAACTTTACGGCTAGATGGTCCACTCTATATGCATCCAAACGCAAAGAGTTTCCTTGTCCACACACCTTCATCGCGAGGGGTAGGATCTGAAGTGACTTAGAGACTTGTGCTCTCCAGGATCATTTTAATCAATTATGGTTGCTTTTGTCTGTAGGGATGACATTGAGCTTGGTTATTAACGAGTTCAGCTCTCAAGACACAAAAATATAATCGATGGTGGAAGAGGAGGAGCCCCTTTTCCAGGTTACCTGGCATTGATGGTTAGTCTCAAAATGACCATTGGCCATATGCAGATCACTGCTTTTTACAAAATCGAACCACAGTCGTGTTTTATCCCTTGCATCACGAGTCTTCCATTTTTCCTCTGGATTATTGGCAAAGGTAGAATACAGGGGCATATTGAAATCCCCACAAATGATAGATGAATTTTCATACATTAGACCCACATCACATGCATCAGCGGTCTTATTCATCATGTCCGATGAAAGTACATCAAGATCATTCCAGTATATGCGGAGTAGACTTAGATGGCTTTCTTGAGATGTCTTTTTACCATCCTGTGACACCCTTTTTTAAATAATGTGTATTGACTATGTGCTGACAGGTTCTCGGCTTTCATGATCTCATAGCCTGCCTGCAAATGTATTAAGGTCAAACACCCTGCCCTTGACCTGCAAGCCATCCCTCTTATTGCCGGGTTAAGCAGCACTGTGAAGCCATACAAGGTTGGTTCCTCTCGCATTTCAAGTCTCTTGTAGGCATATGATCTCCAAATCGTTCCACTGTAGATTATTTGATTGGGTTAGATGGTTAAAACCTCTCGTGTTCCATGAGACTATCGTATGGACTTTGGTTAAACCCGGGACTGTCTATTCTTTGCTAGTTAATTTACAGATGCTAGAGCCCTCGGAAGCCACGGTCAAGGATTGACATCCACAATAGTCCAGCTCTTCCTTTGTTTCACATGGTTTAGGGGCAGATCTTGTGATGCATCTCTCTTAATCGTCAAAGTGATGTTATCTTTTGGCTTCAATAAGTGCTTGTCTTCTCTTTTAGAATATTTTGCCATCTGGTTTATTGGATCTGTATGTACGTTGTTAGCCTCAGTAGCTTTTTTATGAGGCCATTCCCGATTCCTGGGTTTGCTTTACAATTGAATATGCTTTTCTGATATGGGCCTTTAAGAAGGATGATCCAATGTGGTTCTGTGATGATTCAGAGATTTCGTATCCCAACGCATGAAATGTGTGACTTGTCGAGAGCAGACGCTGTTTAGTTACCATGGAGTGTAGGTGAATATGGATAAGGTCCAATCTCCTTTCACGTCTGAACTCAATTATACCAAGATCATTGGTAGAGAGTTGATTTGAAGAAGGGATCAGATGGCATAGATCCACTACATTCCTCTGGTTTAGGATAAGGCCATCCCCTTTATCAATCACTCGTTCCATCGCAGAGATTTGTGATGCACTTTCTTTATTTTAGATGTTTGATTTATTGCTGTCGATATGTATTCTATTTTGGTCACACCCTTATGATGATGACAAGGGGATTCATGGGGTTTAAGATTAATCTGTCTTGATGTTAAATTCTGCGGATTAGATTTAGGATTTTCTCTATATCTCGTCTGTAGGTTAGAGCAGGGAATTTGTTCCTGACTACGAACTTCAGCCCTCTCCAAAATCCAGGGAGCCTCTTTGTCTCCAGAGATTCCATGGCCCAAAGAACATAGAACTTCTAATTTATTTGGTAGTCTCGGCCCCGGTTTTCTCATTTTTCTGATTGGGTGAGAAAAGGCAAAGTTTCCAAGGCCTCTCTCTCCCTCGACTTTTCCACTGATACTGATGCTGTATCCAAAACTAAAATCGATTTTTCTTCATCCATAGGCTTAAATCTGTTCCTTACTTTTCTTATTGGGGATGGAATGTCCTCCTCATTATCTTTGATTATGTATTCTGAGAGGTCTTGAACGTCTATTTGCAATTGATCCGACTGTTCTGCGAGTAAGGAGGGCCAAGATTTACTGTTGAGCCAGCGGGGGTGATTGCCCCATTGATGGAATCTTTAGGGTGATTCCTCCCTTGTGACTCTTGTGAGGGTTTGGGTACAAGTTCCTTCACATTTTTGGAGTCCTTATTTCTTTGTCTTGGGTTCATTCGACCTTCGGTAGCAGTTGAGCCCCTCCTAGTAGTCCTGAACAGGGGATAGGACCTCTCGCTAGGGCAGCATGCAGCATTCTGCAAAAGAGGCGACGCTGCTTCTTTCTGTTGGTCTCTTGCTGTTGGATTAGATTGAACTGGAAGAGATAATGGCCTGGTATTAAGCTGAGAAGGAGAGACAAAGTAGTTCCTGGCTCTAACATCAGATGGAATCCTCTGTGTAGGCACCGCACCCTTGGACAAAGGGGCTAAGCAGACATGATCTGTGTTGGCAGCCTTTGATTTAACCAACGTTGGCATTGCTGCTGCCCCCATAGTTAGGGCCTCCCTGGCTGATGGTTCTAGAGGGTTATTAGGGCCCTCCTGTCCCATCGCTGTCTCTTTAGCCATTATATACCCTCTACGAAGATCATCCTAGTGTGAAGCATTTCTAACAGGGTGGTATGATCCGTGAGCTTTTCATGAATTGCTTCATACAACTTCATAAACAGGGCCATAGCAATCACAATTGACATCTGAGTGAAAGGATCTTGTTTTCCACCTTTTCAACTGTTTTTGACCGTGACATTCATGGAGGTGTTCCTCAGCTGTTTGTCCAGTTTCTTCGTCAGATTCAAGTAACTGTATACAACCCCCATCTGATGATAGATTCTCTTTAGAGGTATTCAGATGACCTTGAGCTGCAGTTAAGTCCTCCGTAACCCCTTCCTCCTGGCAGGTCATCACCTGCTTTTCCCTCAATTGCGGTCCAATCGCCGAGCAGGGAAAGGAGGGTAGAGAACCCCTTTGACTTGCCAGCGTATCACTAAGCCCGGATTGAGAGGTGGAATTCAAAGGATTGTCTCTTGTCACTATCCGCTTCTCAGTTATTGCAGACCCCTTGACTGCAGAAGGTTTTACAAATAAGTTCTGTTGAAATAGAACTGACTGGGTAGTTAGGCTCCGGGCTTTCATCCTATCATGTGCCCCTGACGAAGGCAGCAGCTCTAGTGGACCTTTCAAGGGAGAGGACAAGTGTTTTGAACGTTTCCTTGATGTAGTAAGGGATTCAGTGGTATTTTTGCCCACCTGGTTAGGCATCAGGTTTCTCCTCCTCCTAAGGTATTTGCCCGTAGACTGGTGTGGATCCAAGTTGTCCATCAAGCCTTCTAATAGTTCATCATCTGTATGATCCACTTCGACTTTCAGTTCTAATAGGTCTCTATTTTCTTTACGTGGCCCAAAAGAATTGAGTCGGGTGGTAGCCTGACCCCTCCAATGGATCTTTGAAGGTGATGAATTGTCAATTATTTTTCTTATTTCACGTGTCGCCCTCCATTTCCATTTGAGCGATGGAGGCTGTGGCTCAACATTATCTACCATTGTTGTTCCAGGTTGTTGAACAAATGAGGCAATTTCCATTGGATGACAAATTAATGCACTGGCAGAAGGGGATGTGGGCCATGACTGTGAGGCAGACAGTCTGAAAACCTGGCATCCCTCGACATTAGACCCAGTGTCCATCAGAGCTGTTGAAAGCCCCAGGAGGGGTATTGTGGGGGTTTCATCTGCAAGTGTACCACTCTTCAAAGTTTGAAAATCCCCATGGACCGACATGCTGGCAGATGGCCCTACTACCCCTTCTATCCTGTGCAGCTTGTCCTGCAGGCTATAGGTGGCACTCCTTGCGTTTGTACCTGGGAACCCCTCCACTGCTGTACATTTCACTTTTGAATACTTCACTTTAGTCGTATCTACAGGTGTATACACCCTCCCCTCCCTTGTAGCCGACAGGGGTGTGGCCAGCGGCAGTGTATGGCCCACAGATTGTGGACTGTTTTGCTGGACTTTTTCGTGGGCCGGTGAATGTGGCTGACGGGTGGGCAGGTAGGATAGAAACTGTCCCAAGGGCCCCACATATGTCTCACTTTCAGCCCCCCCGCAGGATCAAAAGGTGATGTAAAGTCCGGTCTGACCGGTGTCAACGGAATATCTATCAAACATTTTCTCACCTTCAGAGACCCTCTCCAGGACCCGAGTCTCACTGCACACGGACCACGAGTTCTCTACATCAGGTTGTCGAGGGTCCAGCTCAGCCGGCAGAGCTTTATTGATGGAAAGAAAGTTGCGTAGGCTGGCAACTCAGTCTTTTAAAATCACACAGTCCCCGGGTCTTTTCCACCTGACTTATTCATTATAACCGGTGGTAAGAACAGCAGTCGGGTCAGTCACTCTGACAGTTGGTTGACTGGCGAGTGACTGGACTCAACACCAGACTCCACACCTGGGTGGGGAATATATCCCTTGAATAAATCCTTAAAGCTACCGCGAACAGTAGCTCACTCCCAGGGCTGCAAGTCCACAGATCTGCAACAACGTATGGATATCTTCTGAGCAGTGAGCTTTATTCACACAACTGAATGCTCCAAATCAGGAAACAAAGTGCTATTCACTCAAGGTAGATGGAGGAAAGCTGTTCCCATAGAACCAGAGGTGTAAAGATATAATCACCACACAGGTTCAAAACTGGATGTACGGTCTCCGGGCTTAGACGATGAGACAGCAACATAATGGGAACATACAGCACCTTCGTGATCATTCCCATTGCCTTGAAAAGGTTCACTCAGCCCGGTAGCTGTCCAAGGTCCCAAGGCTGGGAACACACGTTCTGTCCAATCCTTAGCTAGCTAGCTTTCATGTTAAGGCACAGTCTTGCAGGGGCTAATAATTTCCCTGTTAACCTGCAACTTTGTAAGTTACACTTACAGGTGGTCCTATGAGGAGCCACCAAATATGGCAATCCAATAACCAAACTAACCCCTATATATTACATATATAGATTTCCTAAACCCCTTCCCAGATAGGTTTTGGGGGACGCAACTCATTCTTGTAGCATCTTGTATGGTTAAAACGGTGCGACATGTTTGGAGGACGAGACCTCTGGAAACAACATGTTGTTCTAGTGTGATCCCTGTCATTTTGTTTGATAACAAAGACAGTTAACTTTGGCTTATGGTTGAGTCTTCAGTTCTTGCAGCAGGGATTTTGTTGGGGCCCAAGTATCTGTTTGCTGGTAATCGGGGTAGCTGCTAAGAGTGGCCCTGCAGCTCGTTTACTAAGTATATTTTGTTTTTACATAACACATGCAATTGTAGCTTTGCTTTTTGCCAGCATTGCAGCACATAACATTATATTGCTTGCATGCACTGCACCTCACAGAGGATGCAGCACCTTATTCTTCATGTAGCACATTGCCCCATGTCGGAGCATGACACGCAGCACACTGCATGGCACCAATATTTACTACACCATGCTTACATGACATGATTACAGAAAATACATGGTGCATGGCCCGCATACATCACACTTCATAGAATAAACACAGCACATTGCATAGCACACCGCCCACAATCAAGCTCATGGCACCACATTTTCGAGTTACCTGGAAGCTGGATAGACGGTGCATAGCACGTACAATAATAGTTTCACCATCTGGCACAGCGCGCACACACACATCCCATCATGTTATATTTTCTCTCATGGAAAACATGCACCTTTTTTGGGGGTATTATTTAGAACACTTAGTGTGGGGCACACAGTGCTGCATTACTGGGTTTGTGTCTGTAGGGTTACTAGGTACCATGACCAAGAGCATCGCCGTTTTTGAGAAGGCCTCAGGAGTATTGAGCTGCTACTATAGTGCATAGTTGTTAGCTGGGAGCACTTGATTGAAACAGGCGGAGCGCTCAAGGGGAAGTGGGGAGGGGCATGATATAGTTACCTGCTTATTATTGATAAGGAAGCGTTTCTCAAGGAACGAATGCCCAGTCCCAGACAGCAAATACTGCCTCATCAGATAGGGAAAGAATACATTATGTTTGTGAAGGCCACAGCGAGTGGTGGGATTAGTTCTCAGGCAGCCACCGTGTGAAAAGGGCTGAATAATATGGAGTGATGATGGTCCGGTAGAAGTGTTCCGCAGTAGACCTGTCACCTTTGTTCTAGGAGGCCATTCGTTGCAGGGAGGTTACTAGAAGATGGTGTACCAGGATTGGCAACATGTATCGAGCTACATAGTGAGCAGGTGCAGGCAGTGGGAATGCGACATGAATAGAGGAGGTGTGCGCCATGCTAGTTTGTTGCTCATTGGTCCATCCTGGTGGGACATTGCTGCCCCAATTGTCATCGGATGCATGGTCGAATTAGAATGAAGCCTTTTATTGAACGGTTTCCGTCAGATGGTATTGATGCATTATTTGCTGAGCGGGGCACATGGGGGATGAGATCTTGTTGGGTAGGTGGTGTTGCTTTTTTGTAATGAGATAGTAACTGCCAATAGCTTTTGAACAATGTATAGGGTTGTTTAGGGGCGGGTGACGGCAGCCAATGATAATGTTAGGATGATGTTTTTGTTGCATTTCTTTTGCAATATGCTAATGTTTCGTTTGTGGCTATAAAATGTGCAGCCCACAGTGGGCGGGTGGAAGTTCGCTATGTTCTGTTCATCCTCCCAGCCGTGATGTACGAATAAATAGTGTTTCTTCTTGGAAGTGATGCACTCCTTTTTGAGTTCTATGGATTACATTTTCCTACTTTTGGGCCTGTGTTGGGTGCTCCCCTAGCTCAACAGCATTTTGGGGTTTCTTATGCATTCCCCGGCTTTGACCCTATATCTAGATTGGGGAAAGACATACAGTACACCAGCAGTTAAAAAGGTATTTCATTTTTTATTTAAAGGGGTTTCAACACACAATATATATTAAAACCCAACTACCCCTACTTTTAAACTATGCCAAAATAAACAGCTGCACTAAAAAGGTAAAACTAGTCTTTAAAAATATACAAAGTCTATAAAGTGCACTTCATATGAGGATGAAGAAAGATTTAGTTCTGGCAGGCAGTCAGCCCAACCTTTGCCTGGATGAAGTCAGACATGTTTTTCATATTCCTCGAAGGTCTCACAATGCCCTGCACAATGTGTGCTGTGTGACCATGTGCGCTGGTTGTCTCAGGAGGATAGCTAAGGGGCAAGACGCCACTTGGAAGCAAGATGAACGCAGAGCAACGCAGGTTCGATCCCCGGGCCTGCACGTAGAAACGTCTGGGTACTAAGCCATTATGAATAACCAATTACAGTCAGCAAGGTACCCATAGCAGTGCCTTGGCCTAGGTTGTGTAGGTCAGGAGCAGCCCAGGGGTTGTTCTGTTGATGTGGGGAGGACCGGGGGATCTACCAGGACAGGCCGTGTATGTCAGGAGCGACTGCGCTTAAGAGCAGCAGCCAGGGGCCTCAAAGTCTTTAGAGCTAGGACGTGTATGCAAGGGGCCACCCGGCTTTTGAGGAAACAGCAGGGGATTCCAGAACATGTCTGAGCCCAGGCTGCCTGTCCAAAGCCTCCTCGGGCTGATGGGCAGGTCCACCAGTGAGAGGAGACAGGCCCAGTAGGCGGGTTCCCTGCAGCGCTCCCTCTCTTGCGGGAGCCCCACATGTGTTTGGAGCCAGCGGGCTTGCTCATGGGGCGCCACACTGAAGGAAGAAGTCCAAGGCCACAGGGGTGATCATTGTGTGGCTCTCCTCCTGGCTATGGGGTGCCGCATTGAAGATCAAAGTCCTGGGCCACAGCAGTAATAGTGGCACCCCTACTGGACACACATGGGGGTGGGAGGTCCCCCTCGAATGGTCGAGGCAGAATCAGGAAAAGGAATTGGGCCAGAACAAGGCGGAGCTGCGCTCCAGCAACAAAAGTCTTGCCAGAGCACGGTTCTGTGTAGATACGCAAAGCAGCCAGCATCCTAAATTCTGGGCAGGCACATCAGGCGAAACTTAGCTGCACCCCCCCCCCCAATCCCACCCACACCACTGACAAGCCATCCCAGTGCTGCCCACACCACTGACAATCCGCCCCCAGCCCTCCACTCCAGCCCCACCCCCACCCCCCACGAAGGGGGAGGTCCCTCAGTAAATGTAGTCAATTTCCAGCACTGGGCAGGAGGAACCAGGTATTTGTGTGTGCAGAAGCGCCAGCTCAACTAGCCTGAGTTTCTGGCTCCAACTGTCCTAGGAGGCGCGGAAGCGAGCTCCACTAAACCATTACAAGAATAGTCGATTTAGATTTGAAGAGTCCCTCGTTTGACACACGTGGAAATGGGCCTTTTACTTTGGTGCAGCCCAGATCCCACTACAGTTTTTTTTAAAACATTTTTATAACTTGCCTCACATGAAAGCCCTCCTTCTAAGGAGAACATGGGGGAGAAGGAGTACAGAATATTTTGTTAAATCATTTCAAAGCCGCGTGTTAGACAGTCTATTTGTTGCGCACGTTGAGCTCTTAAAGTAATTGCACAAAGGAAACCTCTTTCGCAGCGATCAAAGGGAGCAACAGATGACGTGAGACCCAAATGGATTACAAAAAAAAAGCTTTATTCAGTTGAAAACGGGCTGGAGCTAAAGTGCAACCAAAACTAGAATATACAACCATAATAATCGGGGTTGTATAGACTTTAATGTTTCACACAAGCCATTCACGGCTACCGTGTGGTTTACGTTAAAGGATAGTTCCGGGACTTTTTTTTTATTGTTCCTATGGTTCGGCCATGTGTTTTTAAACATAAATCGGTAGATCGTAGAAAACTTTCCTATGGACCTTACCCGACTTTTCGTCCATTAACGCACTCGAAAACATCCGCCATTTTATGATAATCCTCTCACTTGCCGCATCGCCCTGGCTCACCTGCTTTTGCGGCACTAAATCAAATCCCCCGCCCCTGAAACAGACTTGATCAAAACATTCATATTCCCCGCCTCTATCCGTGACGTGACTGAGCTGCGTAGGCAAACGCGCCCAGGCGTCTTCTACGCGACTCCACACAGAACCAGGAAATCAACACAGATGAGCTCAAACAACACAGCGCGCCACAATTGGGAATATGAAACTGTACTTTTAAATTAAACCGCAAGATTGTAAATTTGGTAAAGTACATTTATTTGACATCAAATGTTTTGAGAATATTCAGCGATTAGCATTTTTATTTGCTCACGTTCCAAAAAGTTCGTTTCGAGGCACACGATGTTCCTTTGCTGTACACAGGGTCTTAGATCATCTCACAATACAGCGCCACAATTCGGAATATGAAACAGTGGTTTAAAAGCAAACGGCAAGATTGTACATTTGGCAAAGTACATTTATTTGACATCAAATGTTTTGATAATATTCAGCGATTTGCATTTTTATTTGCTCACGTTCCGAAAAGTTCGTTTCAAGGCACACGATGTTCCTTTGCTGTACTCAGGGTCTTAGATCAAAGAATTTTTATTTGCTCTCGATCCAAAATATTTCGTCTTGAGGCAAGCGATGTTCGTGTGCAGTAGACAGGGTGTTGGTTTACGATAAAATAAGCTCTTCGGTCGCACTGATAATCGCATGGTTATTCCAACAACGAGGCACTAGGGCACCACAACGGTCTGTATGTTGCATCTAGCCGTTAGTACCGCGTAAGGGCATAGTTGTACTTGGCGATCGTCCCACAAAATGGTCAGGTGCTAACGTTGTTCACGCGGAGAAGCAACTGGCGATTATAGAAGCCATCCGCCGGTGTCTGGTACTCGTGACACAGACAATAATGGACGATGTATCTATTTGAAAAACATAAAAAAAGGAAATTAGTCTCACCATCAGATCTTTATTAAAATTATTCATTTTATATATTAGGTCTGGAAATTATTTCATAGCTAGGACAGTGCAACTGGGTTTTATACGTCATGGGGGGGCTGTAGGATACTGAGACAGTCCCCCAGTGCAGGGGTTGACAGGGAGTGCAGGTGGAGAGTGGAAGGGCCCAGGACCGAGGTCGCAGACAGTGGACAAGTTGTAGCAGGGGAGAGGGAGAGAGAAAGCAGAAGCAAAGAGGAAGGTTTGGAGGTGCTTCCGTAAAAGGAGTCGGTTCTCCCCAAGATAGTGCGCGGTACAAAACAATATGCCACATAGAATGAACAAGTACAACTTAACCCGTCTTTAAAGCTACTGTATAGTAATTAAATTGCGGTATAAACTCAACTAAAGAGTTACTTACATTATATTTGCATTTTCCATTGTGTCTGTGCGTAGGGCAGCCCCGAAATACAACTCCTTCTATGCCGACGTTTTATTTCTTCTAATGAACGAACATGAAATGGCTTTCGTTTCTGAAATTATATTCATTATCGTTTCTTACGTGGTCCCGGCCTGTCAAGGTCAAATAACAATAGAACCTTATACTGAGTCGTGGGCCATTCTGGCACCCGAGAAAAAATCAAAGCAGCTGACCTTCACTTTGAACGAACACACATTCCTAGTTAGCTACATTCAGTGTAAGGCCGTCTTACAGGACTTGAAATTTACACTCCATCTTTGCATTTTGTCTGCGTGCTTTTCTGCCCCACATTTCTGCCCCATCATTTATATTACTGTTTGGTTTAATTTAATGCGCAAATGAACAAGGTTGGATAGATAAACATATTCAATGGGCCTGCGACATGAGGAGACTCGAGAGAACAGACAATCAAATTACAATCATTTAAACCGTGATGTGTATTTCTCAATGAGCTCTTCTTTAGGTGGACATGGAACAGAGGCAATGTTGGGTGGCAATGCACTTGTCACCTGCACAGGTTCGTTCACAACTCCATTTATGTGCCTATCTAGGACGTCAACAATAAGTCTCTCAATAAACTCATATTGCATATCCTCAAACACTGGTTTGATCACCCATTGTTTACTTCTTTTAGTGAAGGCCTTATTGTAGCGAAGCGTCCCTAAAGTTCCGGTCGTCCTACTTTGTTGACGGCCGACATTATGGTTATGTGCCAAGACCGCTAAAAGAGTCCGATTTATCATGCCCTCCATGCCAAAATGCAATCGTTTTGGCCTGTACTTTAGGCACATATTGTGGAACACCTCCAAATCTCCTGTGTGGCAGAATTCCGTGAGTCCCCTCAAATCTCTTGTTATAGTTTTATCAAATACAATCTTTTCAATGGCTTTGTGAGTGGGTGATGAAGGAATCAACCACTTCTTCTTCCGTGCCTCCTCTGTGGACAAATGGCCATGTTCACAATTGTGGAAATGTTGGTTCGTGTTCCAGCTGTGCACGTTTGTACAGTGTAGCATTACTGACCGCCATTTTTCCAGTAGAATTTCCAACGACCCTCCACATGTTTTTGAGCTCCACCAAAGATGGTTGCTGATTGACTTGGACCACTGTGAAATACCTTGCATATCTTTTTTTTTACCTGCAGCCGACAATTTTTTATTGATTGTTTTTGCAAGATGCCAAACGTCAAATTGGTGATTTATATTTTTGTACTCTTCTCTCATTGTCTTGGCAATTGAAACGTGTCTGTCCGTGGCTATCAGGTCGATCACCATTCCCCGCGATTGTAGTTCTTGCAATGATGCTACAAAGCCAACTTTCTCCATGGCCACTGAGGATGTACTTTGTGACACCTGCACGACCACCGAACTCACAATTTTCTTACTTTCCATGTCCTGAAAGTGGTAGGTGCAGTACTTGGCTGAAAATCCTGGGCTGTCGCACTGTCCATCTCCGGCTAGCCTGAACCGTTTGCCCGCAAATGTACTATCAATAGACATTTTTTCCATTCTCCAAGCTTCGCTAATGGCTGGAAATAGATAATCGGTTTGGTATTTGTAGAACTGAGTTTTCGCAATGAAACGGATTCCCACAAACTGAAAGAAAGACTCTAATTTTTTAAAACTTGAACCACTAAAAAGTGCAGCCGCTGCACAAAGTAGATTACCTGCTGGCAGTTGTCCCAGCATGGGTTGTGCAGACCATGAGAAAGGATGATATTTTGTACAGGTGGCATGTATTTTAAGGTTAGTGCCTCGAATTGCACGAGTCACATTAATCAATGGCTCCCCACATACTTCCCCACCTACCGAATGCCCACATTTCAACCGAATAATAATATCAATCAAACAACTATCGAATACAATGAATTTGGCCTCTTTCCTTATACTGTCACTCTGCATCCCAGCTGGTTCGGCCTGTAACGTTGAGGACATGTCACTCACATGAAAGGTAGAATCTCTGATATCGTCTTCCGCTATGTTCAGTGATATTGAAGGTGTTTCATTGTAGTCCACTTCATTCTCTTCCATTGCAACATCTGTTCCTTCTCCGGCAATGGGTGAATAGGACAATTTCTTCAACTTTCTCGCGGTCTTAGTTTTTGCGGGTGTGGATTCTGTGAATTTATCTCCAACTGCATCCGAACTACCAGGAGGACATTCACTATCAATGGCTGGTGGTGGTATAGCTCCGTTGTCAATCACTTCATATTCTTCCCATTGGCACGATGCATCTCCAGTCTCAAGTCCCTGCCAAAATGTTTGACAAGCAACATCTCTCGTTCGCTTCACTGTCTGTGTAGATCTAGTTCGTACACCCACTCGCAACTAGAGGACAGATTGGAAAAGGGATGTTCAGTTTAAACACAATTTACAGTATTGAACTATTAACAGTGAAAAACAACATAATATAGTGACCAGGACACTAACCTTCTTTTGCTTTCTTTTCTTTGAAACTTTCTTGCCTCGAACTTCAACATCAGGACGCTGTTGCTCCGACTCGTGTGTGCATGTCTCCACTTCCTCTTGCGCTGCAACGACTACATTTTCATGATAAGCACATCCATCACGCACTGACGCTCCATCGACTCCCTGAAACATAGAACTTTCATTAGTATGTATAATAATATCGAAAACACAAAATGTACTTGGGGACCAATACCCACGTACATCTCAATAGCAAAACACGAATGAACGCTTTGTGTAGAACATTCAAACGACAATTATTCACGCATTGTTGATCTAGTTAGATGGAACTGTCAAGATCCATACCTCGGGCTCCTCATAGACTTCCATTGATATTATTGAAGATGATGCTTCAGTGACTCCCTGAAACACAGTAATTGCATTAGTATGGTTTTCTATTTTGATAAAAAGAACAGAAACTTTGTGCAGGCGTGAACGGCTCATCTAAATAGACCTGCACAAATGATCAGTTGTCTAAAATAAATAATGGATATGTAAATATGATTCGATTTGCTTGATCGTTGGAAGTGTCACCACCCAGAGATCTGCATCAACTACTAGGGGTGATGTTCTTGTAGAAGAAGCTCCGTCATCTCCCTGAAACATAGTACTTGCGTTAATAAAGAAGGAAGTATAGTGGATGTAATCACGTCATATGATTTCGCTTGATCGAACTGTCAGTATCCATACCTCGAAATGCATAAGAACATCAAGGGACGATGTAACTGCGGTGCACACTTCTGCAAGCTGTTGCGCCGACCCGTAACTGCATGCTCCCCCTTCTTCTTGGACTAATGCTCCATCGACTCCCTGAAACATAGGACTTTCATTAGTAATGAACACAAAATTGAAAAAAGAAGACACATAGGAGGGCGACGGAACTGTCCTGAAACGTACCTCGAGCATCTGAGTGACATCAACGGTAGTCGTCAATACGTTGGACTCCTCAGCATCTCCCTGAAAGACAGTACTTGCGTTATTTTGGATAACAATAATTATAACTGAAAACAAAGACTAGAGGACGAGTACAAGGGTGTACCATTAGGTAACATAATTACACGATAAATTAAAACTATTGATTTACATGCCTAAAACAAGTCAGTGGCAGAATAGCCAAGTAAGATTACCCGATAGGCGCTTGAAGTGGCTGATGACTGCAATAACGACACGGATGGAGAATCTTCCGCCTTCATATTGAGTGGATACATAAATGGGGAAATTATTGTTAGCTAATGCTACACACTACCGCAAGGCCAAGAGATAAATACGTAAACTTGACTCACCAGTGGAGGGATGTGGACGAATAGAGCGGGAATAGCGGTTGAGAGCAATTTTCGCCTCGCTCGCGGTGTGTTCTTCTTTATTAGCAATGATGTGGAGTACATGTCAGAGGTAAAGTGCCTGCTGCAGATGCGGTATCGATCACCCCTCTTGTCCGCAAAGACCTCTAGGACTCTACTTTCAAGCTCAGACGGTGGATATCCGCAATATCGGACCCATTCTCTTATCTGATCTATTGTCTTAGGGAAAACATGCATTATAGTACCTTCAGATTTATTATGGGTCTTCGAAGGGCAACCGCCAATGGAACAGGCAGGCATTGTGGAAAGTTCTGAAAAGTAAAGATCAACAATTCTCTATGAATACCAATGTAAACTCAGAACATGTGACTAGTTCCTTGCATGTACTGTCTTGAACGAAAAGAAATTGGACGCAAAATGATTATGGTACATGGCCTTACCTTGACGAACAAACAGTTAGATGCAGGGATCAGAGTAGTTTCTTGTCGTAGAACAGGGAGCAGTTCACAGGTTGCAAACTGACGAGTTTCCTCGAAGTGGTCACGGAAGTTCACAGAGACGAAGAGCAGATAACCAGCACCTTCACGGGTTGACTAGCAAAGCGCAAAGAAGTGCTCATTAGAAATATGAAGTGGGTTATAAAGAATTCGAAACAGGGGTGTGTTTGTGAATGAATGACGTGTATATGTCGTGGCATTATGTGGATTGCAGGGGGCCGTCCAGCGTGAGGGGGGATGCTTGGCAGGAGACACGGGGTCTGGAGGTAGACATGGGAACAACAACCCATGCTCTATAGACCACTTTGAAGTGTACATGGTCTTTGGCACCTCTTGGCCTTTATCGCTCCCCGACTGCTCCAGTTGCCAGCACAAGTACCCCGGTGCGAACTGCCTTTGATAGGGTGGGGGGTGGATTGGGGCGGTGGTCGTGCAGACAAGACACAGGAAGACTCGTGAATGGAGACACACTTATGTGGATTGCAGGGGGCCGTCCAGCGTGAGGGGGGATGCTTGGCAGGAGACACGGGGTCTGGAGGTAGACATGGGAACAACAACCCATGCTCTATAGACCACTTTGAAGTGTACATGGTCTTTGGCACCTCTTGGCCTTTATCGCTCCCTGACTGCTCCAGTTGCCAGCACAAGTACCCCGGTGCGAACTGCCTTTGATAGGGCGGAGGGGTGGATTGGGGCGGTGGTCGTGCAGACAAGACACAGGAAGACTCGTGAATGGAGACACACTTATGTGGATTGCAGGGGGCCGTCCAGCGTGAGGGGGGATGCTTGGCAGGAGACACGGGGTCTGGAGGTAGACATGGGAACAACAACCCATGCTCTATACACCACTTTGAAGTGTACATGGTCTTTGGCACCTCTTGGCCTTTATCGCTCCCTGACTGCTCCAGTTGCCAGCACAAGTACCCCGGTGCGAACTGCCTTTGATAGGGCGGGGGGTGGATTGGGGCGGTGGTCGTGCAGACAAGACTCGTTTGCCGCAGGGCCTCACCAAGGAGAGGCCATCTAACTGCATGTAAGAGGCTGGCTGAAGGATCTAGTACATGGAAGGCAGGGGGGTGAGTTTATAAATACCTCACCCTCCCAGGAGAATATATGGGTGCAGTTCACCCTGGAGACCCTGGATGCCTAGGCAGTTAGTCAGCAGCAGGCTGGCCTGTGGTGGCAAGGCGGCACGGGCCAGAGGTGGTCATCTCTGTACCCGGTGCCCAAAAGGATGATTTATTATGATCAACCATATTTACCTATAACAATGTTTTGTATCAATAAAATACAACGGCCTTCCTTTTATTGCCAACGCTTGAACAAATCAAAACAACCATTGTTAAAATATATATTGGGTTTTATTTTGGATCTTAATTTTAATTGAACATAAATAATAAACATTACACATTGTAAATTTGCGGTTGCAGCACATCCAGGGAAAATCCGCGGTATTGTCCACTGTCGCTGGGGAAATGTTGTCTAATGGCAAGTACCGCACAGGCAGGTATTACTCTCCGAACGCGGTGTCCGAGCCTCCCGTGAAGCCACCAAGTGAAGCAACGATAGGCCACCAGCCTGTACCACCTGTGAAAATGAAAGATGCAAACTGTATTAAAATGACAAAACTTTATCACTGTCGATTCAGGTAAAAAATGTCATTCTGCTTTGAAAAAAATTCTATCTAGAAAATGCACAATATGGAACCAATTTACATGCATTCGAATGATATGTAGATGTAATTTTATATGTGGGAGACGACCATGACATAGTAGTGGCATCACTGACATCACAACCAGAGTATACTTACTCGTTACTCGGATTACGCGGACGAACAGTGCCGCGAAGTTCGTGCATAAGCACCATCATCATCCTCAACACGGTCCGTGAGAGGCAGGCTTCCCTGAACTCTGGCAGCTCGGTGATGCATTGCGGACTTGGCTCGCCTTCCGAAATGTTGGCCAGGCATCCCGAGTTTTCTCGGCAGCAGCAGTTCTCCTCCTCAGTTGGCATTAGCTCGCACCGATTGCACGTGCACCAGGTGGAGACGCCGTCCATGCGACATGGTCCAGGCTCTTCATCCGTTGACTGGTCCTCCCAACTGCCGTCCGAATCCCCATCGTTTTCGCGTGCTTCCCTTTCCAGTAGTTCCTCCTCGGTATACTCGGGCTCGTACATGTAGGGCATTATTGTAGCCATTGTGTGGTAAACAAAGTAAAATAATTTACCGAGATGGTACAGGAGTTCACACGGGCTACAAGCGGCAAAGGTAGCTGACCAGAGCACAGAAACGAGTCACAGAATACTCAAAGTAACACAGAGAGAGGAATGGATTCGAAAATCTGCTGCTGTGTGTTGTGAAACGGTCTGTTTATACTTATTGAGGAAAGAGGCGTCCTGCCATTTCCATGGCGGCACTTCATTAGCTGAGGCGCAGCGATTGTTGACACGAAACGGGAAATGGGCGGTACGCGTCTGCTGATGTCAGGCTCAGGGGCGGGGGATTTGATTTAGTGCCGCAAAAGCAGGTGAGCCAGGGCGATGGGGGGAAATGATAGGATTATCATAAAATGGCGGATGTTTTCGAGAGCGTTAATGGACGAAAAGTCGGGTAAGGTCCATAGGAAAGTTTTCTACGATCTACCGATTTATGCTTAAAAACACATGGCCGAACCATAGGAACAATAAAAAAAAAGTCCCGGAACTATCCTTTAAATGACAAGACCTTTGGGAGTGTGAAAGGCACAGAAACTTTCCCTCGAGGTTGCCAGTAAACAGTGGCCTTGCTGGGTAATGGTCTCTTGGCTTCTGTATGAAGGTCCATTTCTTTCCAGTCTGTCCCAGGTGCCTTTCAATGCTGCAGCCATTGTTCTTGTGCCCCAGCCATCAAGAGTGTGCTGTTCTCTGAGTTAGCCATCCACTCAGACTGATAAGAAGCCCACCAGAGTCTCTGGCGTCTCAGTTAGCAAATGCCATTATGTTTCCTAGGTGGACGGGGAAAGTCCCACGAGAGCCCAGTTTATGGCGCCCAGCTAGACAGGCAGTCTCTCTCTACCTATAGGCTTTACGTGTATCATTATCTGGGTCCAGGTCAACAAGCCTCTCCACTTCTCACTTACCTTTTTCCCAGTTCAGGCCTTACAGGACTGGGCAACTGCCTGTCGGCATCCACTATTCTTTGGCAACTTGATTTGGCCACTATTGGCTGTCTGCTTTGGACTGCTCTATCCACATCCTTCTTCTCTCTGATCACTCTACATCTCCAAACGTTCTATGCCTCAGATGTTGTACTCCTTCCTCTCTCCGGTCTGCTTCTCCAACCTCCTTCTGTTTCAAGTTTTACTCTCTTCTCCTCCTCCGTCCCTCCTCCAACCCCAACCTCTCGCTCAGAAGTCTGCTTCTCACCTCTAGCTTCCTCTGGAACAGCTCTACAAGCCATACACCCCAGCTCCCCCACCACCCAGACTGAGCAGGCAGAGTTTCTTTTATACTGCCTGGCCCAGGTGTCAGCTCAGTGATTTGCTGGGGCTCTCAGGTGATTCCCTGCATTTATGTGATTGTGAGTGAGGCTTTGTAGGTCGGCTTGGGCTCTTTAAAAAGGCTGCTTGTCATTTTTTTTTTTAACTTTGTTTATTTTAAATCAAGGCAGGATGACAATTACAAACATTATAAGCAGTGATTATTTAGGCATGTTGATCCCCAGTCCTTTATCCCCACCCTGGGTTTCCTCCCTCCCTCCTCCCTTTGGTCCCTCTGTCCCTTAGGCGTTGTAGGCGGCTTCTTCCCTCCTGGGCTGTCCAGTTTGCGCCTCAGCTTCTATGTATCTTCCTCAGGGATCTCTTGATTTTTCAGGATCCAGCGGGCCCTGATAGGTTTATAGGTCAGGGCGGGGAAGCGCTGGTCGAATTCCAGCACTGGGGCCCAGATATTCTGGAAACGATGGAGAGTTCCCGCTTGTGCTGCCGTCACCTTCTCCGCTACCAGAATGTCCCAAAGTTTGGTCCACCATTGGGCTATGTGAGGGCCTTCCGGGGTTTTCCAAGCTCGGGCCACCACTGTTTTCCCTGCTAGTAGGCAGTGGGTTAGTAGTTTCGATCTGGTCCCGGAGCGCGGGTAGATCCCAGGGATTGAAGCTCCCAGCAAAACTGGTTCTGGTTCCAGGGGAATCGTTGTTCCGGTAATTTGTGTGATGGACCCCAGGCATGATTTCCAGAATTGTTGGACCTTTGGGCAAGCCCACCACATGTGGAAGAAGGAGCCTGGGTGGCCGCATCCTCTCCAACAAGAATGATCCACCTGGGGGTTCATATGGTGAAGTCGGAGGGGCGGGTAGTACCACCGCAGCGTGATCTTGTACGCACATTCCCTATTGGTAATGCAGGTGGACGAGGTGTGTGTTCTGGTCCATATGTCCACCCAGGTTTGATCCTCTATCGGATGACCCAGGTCCGCCTCCCCTTGGGCCATGCAGCGGGTCTTTGTGGTCAGGAAGTCACTTAGGAAGCGCCTGTATAGGGTGTATACTCTGCCGCGGGTTGGAAGGTCTCCCAGAGTGAGTTCTAGGGCAGTAGGAGGGCGTGTCGCTGTTTGGGGGTGTGAGCACCAGTGGCATAATTGAATGTAGGTGAATCTGTCCCTTTCCTGGAGTTGGAATTTCTCCTTGCATTGGGCGAATGTGAGATCTCTCCCCCCCCCCCCATATACAGCTGGTCTATGGTCTCCAGCCCGCCCTTAATCCAGTTACGAAAATTGTGAGGATTCGTTCCCTGTGCAAACGTTGGATTATGGAAGACCGGGGAGCGTGGGCTCAGTCCTCTTGGCACTCCCTTCCGTTTTAGTGCCCAGTCCTAGGAGCTAAGGGTATGTTTGGTTGATAGCAGGAGATCTCCCCATTGAGACCTGAGGGGGGGCGGGATGTGTGGTAGAAATCGTAAGGGTAGGGGCCCTTGTGATTGTTCCAACTCTACCCATCTAGGGGGGTTTGTCGTATTTTGCCATGCCTGGACCTTTGCCAATTGAGCTGCCACTCTGTAGGCCTGCAAGTCTGGGACCCCCAATCCTCCCAGTTTGGAACTCCCCAGCATAGTTCTGAGAGGGATTCTCGCTTTCTTACCTTTCCAGATAAAGTTCAGCATTTTTCTCTGGATCCCTCGAAGAGTTGGTGTGGGGATCGCTACTGGTAGGGAGGCACAGGCGTATAGGAACCTCGGAAGGAGGTTCATCTTGCATGCAGTGATGCGCCCGAGCAGTGAGATTTCTTGGGTCTCCCAGCGTTTCAAATCGCCTTCCAGTTCTTTAAAGAGTCGGGGGAAATTGGCTTTGTATGTGTCTCTTGGGTCAGCCGGGATGTGGACCCCTAGGTAGGGGATGGCTCTTTTTTCCCCAAGTTATCGGGCACATCTTGGTCAGTGGTTCCCGTTCAGCTGGGGTGAGGCCGATGCCCAGGGTGGATGATTTATCGAAGTTTATGGTGAGGCCTGAGACCTCGCCGTAGTTGGCGATTTCTCGTATTGCGTGTTTTAGAGATGAGTGGGCCTCCGAGATCGTGAGCAGAATGTCGTCCGCGTATAGGGCGATTTTGTGATGCGTGGGGCCACTTTGTATGCCCTTGATTTGGTCGTTTCGCCTGATCTTTTGTGCGAAGGGCTCCATGGTGAGTGCGAAAAGCAAGGGTGACAGTGGACAGCCTTGCCGGGTTCCGCATGATAGGGGGATCAGAGCCGAGCTGTGTCCGTTGATTCTCAGGCTAGTTTTAGGGCTATTATAGTTAGCTCGAACCATCGTTTGGAAAGTTGACCCGAAGCCGAAGGCCCCTAGGGTGTGTCTCACCCTATCAAATGCCTTAGCTGCGTCGAGAGCCACTAAGACTAGTTTTTGGGAGTTCCGGGAAGCAAGGTCCACCAGGTTCTGGGTTCTCCGGATGTTGTCACCTGCTGTCCGGTGTAGGATGAAACCTGCCTGGTCGGGGTGAATGATCTTCGGCAAGATGCGATTTAAGCGGGTTGCTAGAATTTTTGAGTATATGTTTGCATCGATGTTTAAAAGTGCGATCGGTCTGTAGGACGTTAAGCTTCTTGGATCTTTTACAGGTGTGGGCAGGAGGATGGTGGTTGATTCCTGCATTGATGGGGTCACTGCTCCCGTTTCCCTGAAGGAGTTGAATAGGGTAACCAGGTGGGGGGTCAGTTGTGCTCTGAATAGTTTGTAAAACCTGGTTGAAAAGCCGTCTGGGCCGGGGTCCCGTGTTTTAAGTGATTTGATGGCTTCCTCAACTTCCTCCCCTGTAATGAGCTCCTCCAGTCCGTCTCTCGCTGTGTCGGAGAGACGGGGCACTGCTGCCTGCTGCAGGTATTCCCTCTGTTGTGATAAGTTTCGTGGGGTTGCCTTCATGATTTGGGTCAAATAATTTATTGCGAGTCGTTGCTTTTCGGGCTCTGAGTATAGTGTGACCCCGTTGGGATCACGCAGACCAGTGATCGTGTTGACGCGTCTCCGCTTGGCTAGCTTGGCCACCAGGAACTTGTTCGCCTTGTTACCCTTCACGTAGTATGACTGTTTGGCTTTCGCCATTAGTTGGGCGGTTTGTTCCGCATAGTGGGCTTCCAGTTTTTTCCTTTCTGTACGAATGATCTGTTGCGTTTTGGGGGACCAGTCTTTCTCCTTGTGGAGTGCCTCGGCCTCTTAGTTCGTTCTCTAGAGCCGTCCGGGTCTGACGCCTGTCTCGGTGGTAGGCCGCACCTTGGGCAATTAGGGAGCCCCCGATTACTGCCTTCATGGCGTCCCAGTTGTTCGCTACCGAGGTGCCCGAGGCTGGATTTTCGTTAAAGAAATGTCTTATTCCTGTTGCGATCTTGTCTCTGGTAGCCATGTCGTTAAGGATCGGGTCGTACAACGTCCATTTACGTGGGTTATTGAGGTTGGGATTCTGAACCCAGAGTTCCAAGAGCACTGGGGCGTGGTCGGATATCGCTCTTGTGCTGATGGAGACTTCTTTGACTGAAGGGAAAGTTTGCGGGGAGATCAGGAGCAGGTCGATCCTTGAAAAGGTGCGATGGACGAATGAGTAAAAAGAGAAGTCTTTTTCGTCAGGGTGGAACACCCGCCATGAATCTATTATCTCCAGGGTCATGAAGAGCCAGAGGAGGCTAAGTGCTTGGGTGAAGTCGCTTGGAGTCGGGGGATGTGACCGGTCTTTGGTGGGGTCGGGAACCCCATTGAAGTCCCCACCGACTATTGTTTGGCCCTCCACAAAGCTAGCGAGAGATGTGCCCAAGGAGTCATAGAAGTGTGATTGTCCAGTGTTAGGGGCGTACACCGAGACGAGAGTATATAGATCTCCCATTAGGAGGCATTTGACCGCTGTAAATCGGCCTTCTGGGCAGATTTTCGTTTACAGAATCTGTGGGTTCAAGTCTTTCCTGAAGAGGATCGCCGTACCTACTTTTTTGTTTGTGCCAGAGGCAAAGAATTGGAGCAGGAATAACCGGGAGCGAAGCCGGGTCACATCTACCGGCAGCAAGTGAGTCTCTTGGAGCATGGTTATTGCTGCGTCTTCGTCCCGGAGTTTCAGTAGAATTGCCTTTCGCTTGTTAGGGGAGTTCAGGCCATTAACATTCAGGGAGAGGACCCGAAGCGTCTGGAGGTCCGCTGAAGCCTCACTCTCCTTTCCTTGGGTTAGGTGGAGGTCGTGGGGCGGTGATTCAGCTGCCATGTCTGTTGGGGGATCCCTTGATATCATCCTGCACTTGAGGTTTTAACGCGGCCCCCCAACTGGGGGCCGCAACTTTAACTGGAGGGTAGACCGACATTGTAAGTACGGGCGTACCCTCGGCCAACAGGGTCAACTGTCCCATCACATATTGTGTACTGTGGGTTTCCAAGGAACAAAGGTTGGAAAGTATCCTTGGAGTGGGTATGAACCATGGGTATGGCCCGTCGCCACCGCCTTCAAGGTTCCTTAGTTCGAGACAAAGGTGGCAGGCCTTAATTTAGGTAAGGGCACTTGCGTCCAGGCCAAATTGCTGACAGAACCTGGGACCGTGGAAGCGTCCTCGTTCATCTCTTTCTGTTGCTCCGCTGGGTTGAAGACCATGACGTGCGTTTGGGCTTTGGGGAGGAAGGCGGTCCAGAGTCCTCGGTCCTCTCCGGGATTGGCGTGGAAGGATCTCGGGGCGAGGTTGGATGTAAGATTCTCTCTGCGTCTTCCAGGTGACTGATTCGGCGTAGGGTGCCTTTATATGTAAACTGGAGAGCTGTCGGAAACAGCCACCTGTAACGGATCTGTTGCTCCTGAAGGAACACTGCCAGAGGTTGGAGTGCTCTTCTTTTCTGAAGAGTAAGTGGTGAGAGGTCTTGGTATATTTGAAGTGGAGTGCTCTGAAAAGTGATCTCTTCTCCTTGGCAACTGATCGCTGATATTGCCTCTTTGGTTGTGAAGAAGTGGACCCTGGTAATAACATCTGGGGGGGGTCCGAATCTGTCCCTCGGCGCGGGCGGAGTCTGTGGGTCCGGTCCAGCAGGAGCTGAGATTTGTCCAGATCCGGGAGTAGGGCCTCGAAGAAGCTTCCCACGTAATCCGCTAACTTGCTGTCGGGGACAGAGGTTGGGATGCCCCGAATACGGAGGTTGTTGCGACGTGCCCTATTTTCAAGGTCTTCATGTTTGAACTCCAGGATCTCGCATTTGTGATGCAGGGAATCGATGGATCTTTGCATTTCCCCCAGTGTGGTAGTGTGGTCCTGAGAATGGTCCTCGATTTCTCCGAGCCTCTGTTCGATTTCTGTGACCCTTTGGTCCGTCTGTTCAACTTTAGCGATGAGTTCCGAGAGGCAGGCGCGGAACTCCGATTTAATATCCGCCATGAAAGCTATCAGGTCTCCTTTGGTAGCGAGGGCGCCCCTGTCCTCTTGTGGCTTCTGTGGGGTCAGTTTAGGAGGGCCTTGTTTCTTGGGTTTCTCCGGTGCAGTAAACATGGCAGAGATATCTGTGCCCTTGCTCACCTTTGTTTGCCTAGACATGCTGCTCGTTTTGGGTGGTCTTGATTGAGAGTAGCAGCAGCGGGGCCCAGGGCAGTGGGCGGCTGCACACGGGGTGTGTATCGCTCTCAACCCCCTCTCTGGTCCAGATCAGGGTGAGTGGGCAGGGGCGCCCCAGGAAGCGTTGGTGTGGGGGGGGGTCTCAGTGAGTCGGGAACGGTGCAGGGTGGCCGACTGTTGCGTGAGGGGGGTATGTCGCTGCGATAAGGCCCACGGGCTCAAGGCCTCTCTGGATGAAAGCGGTTATCTCGCTGCTTCCCTGCCCCTCCTCAAGTCTCCATCGGTGGTCCTTCGCTGATGGAGGTTCCAGATCCCCCTGTGAACCTCCCGTGTGCGGTTCTGTAACGATGTCGGCTGTCGTTGAGAGGAGGTCCCGACTCGTTCCACGTAGCGGGGGAGGGGGAAAGCCCGCTCTCCCGGTCCCTCGGAGTGTGCGTCGGGCGCTCCGGCCCCAGCAGCCGAGGATGCACTTGTGTGCGTTCCAGGCAGCCTTGGTTGAATCGGATGGCTCTGGCCTGGAGTCCGCTCCTCTCCTCCAACTCCCCGGCGCCCTAAGGCCCCGTTACCACCAGGTGCGGAGTGTGTTGCTGGGTTCCGGCTTGGCGGCCATCTTGGTTTCTTCAGCTGGAGACGGGGGAGAAGTTCAGCCGCTGAATTCTGGTAGAACGCCTCCTCGGTCGAAGTTTATGTTTGGCCAGGTTGTCCCATGTCGGTTCCGGTCGCCTTAGATGGCATTGACGACACGGGAACCCGCTTAGAACCGCCGGGAATTGACGGCGGTGGCGGGCAACCCACGGGCGGCCTCAGAGGAGCGACCACATCGATGGCGCTCCAAGCCACACCCCCGCTGCTTGTCATTTTATATCCAGGCTATGCGGCCTGAACATTTTCTTGGGGGTCTACTTCCAGCCTCTGTTGCTGCCTTTTCCTACAGGTAGCACAGATTTAAGCCTGGTTCATTTCCAATCACTGGAACCTTGTTTGTTACCCTTTTCCTGGGGATTGGAGTTTCCAATAAGGTTATAAGGAAACATAAATATTTTATTTATGAAAGCCCTGGTGCTGAATGGAAAGGGGGGAGATTTATCAGCCAGTTTTTATGACCAATTTTGGGAGAGGCATGGTTTGTTTATGAAAAGGGGGTTGGGGTCCATATAACTTCCACATTTGGTGTACCTCATCTTTATTTTCCCGGGGGAGCATGGCCAGGGTTTCCATTGAAAGTGATGACGTGGCTGCCTGCTGTTTGGTGGATATGAGGGATGGGCCACTCCTGCTGTCCAATGGGGCCTTGGGAATTCTCTTGAAACTTCCCATCTGCAGACCATGGGTGGAAGTTTTTCTAGCCTCCACTCTCCCGAAACGAGAAATGGCAGTTCCATTGAAAGCAATGGGGTTGGTCTTGGTGGGGTTTAGGAATTGTGGAGCAAACATTCTCCAACCTCTCTGGAGCATGGGTAATGTGGAGGGACTCTGGGGATCCCCAGTGAACATAGCAGACTACTTTCCCTTCCCCTCACAACTTCTCGTCCAACACCCCCACTAGTCTGTTTAATGTGACTGTCGCACAGTACAACTAAAACCCTGGTTGTTCCAAAGTGCCACACTCCTTTCTAGAACCTGGATTTCCTGAGTATTCTATTCGATCATAAGCAGTGAGTGTATTTAAATTATAAATGTTGTAAGAGGCGTAATCACACCTCTAGGTATCAGAGTTCCAGACAACACTATGTACACATTCTGCAATAACCGTAAAAAAAAGTAGCACATCTCAAATTAAATATGCAGACTTGTTTAAAATTACGAACGTCACAATTACAATTTTAAGAGGTGCTCAGTGTCACTTGGCAACCAGAAGCCCACGCGTAGCATTGGTATAATCAAACCTGATAGTGCCCAACACTAGCAAAGCAGCAAACGGCAACACAGGCTTCTTTGGGGCCATTGAGGGCTTTCAAGTCCCCACCAGTAATGAGTTAACAGCGTCCAGAGATGCTAATTTCCACAGCAAGTAACGTTGAAAGTTGCATAAGAGACCCAATACAAACCTGCATACGCAGTGATGCGTCGAGTGAGAAACCAGAAGGAGCGAGTAGCTTTCTGGCAACTATGATGCCCACGTGACATCTGAGCTGGAAACCCTCTATATTAACAGCAACAACCTGCCGAATTCCAGCTCAAACCAGTCTCTTTCTGGTTTGCTAGTGGCTATTTTTAGACTGGCTGACAGGGCCGGCCTTCGGCGTGGGTGACCTGGGCAGTCGCTCAGGGCACCAAACTAATATAATTTACATAGGGCTGCATAGCCTCCGCCATGTCAGCATGGATCAGCCTTTTTCTGCTGTGCCTGCATGGGGAGCAGCTTTTCTATTACAAAGGGAGCAAATGCCACGCCAGCTCAGGTGGAGTCTTTTAAGGCCTCGCCTGAGCTGGCGTGGTAGAGGAATCCTATTTAAATGAAAAGCTTCCTGTACTCATGCTTGCGCCGGGCGCTCATGCACGGGAGCAGGGAGCTTTCCATTTGAATATGGCGCCTCTGCCATACTAGCACGGGCTCCACCCTATTAAAGCCAAAAGCATCCCGCTACCGTGCTGGAACAGGGCGCACTTATCTAAATAGGGCACCCCTGCCACGCCAGCACAGGGCATCCTTTGAAAGTTGTCCCGTGCTGACAGCGCCCTATTTAAGTGAAAAGCTCCCCGCTCCTGTGGTGGACAGGGGAGAGTTTAACTGATATAGGGTGTTACCCAAAAAAAAAATACTCTGGGCTCCCCCTTCCTTGTGTGTGCGCAAACCTGCCATTTTGCATAAAGGCAAAGACCATTGGGAGTTTAAGAAATACTTATGTTCCCAAAATACCCTTTGATTTTCTGTAAAATGCAGGTTTCAAATTTAAAATTGTGGGCATTCTTATTGAGAATGCCGTGCCCACAATTTTAAATATGTCTGATAGTGATTCAGCAAGAAATCCTTTTGAGCGAGTAATGGAATTGGCAAAGCCCCCGAGTTGCTAAGTTCCAGCTTCGCTGGGAACCCTCGGCTGAGAAAACCCCAACCATAGTTGGGCCTCCAGCTGGCCTGGTGAGCCAGCAGCTGAGCTTCCTCCCCCTCATTGCCCTCCTCAGCAGTTATTCAGTAGCACTGCTCTGGAGGTGTCACTTTTGCAGGGGTGCCATATTGCTGCAGGCAGGGTAATCCAGACAGATCGTATGACGCAGGTCTCAGATCAAGCACCTCTGTGAATGGGGGCTACAACTGCAAAGCTCCCTTTGTGCGCCCCTGGAAGCACCCATCTGCATTCAGATATGAAGCTTGTTGAACTGTTGCTGGTCCTGCTTAGGAGGCAGTTGGACCCTGCATCTGTGAGGCAGGAGTGTGCGGATAACGGCACAGGTGTGGCGATTTGCACATCCATCGTGAAGAGCCATTTAGCAGCAAAGCCTAAAGAGTTATCAAGATGGCCTCCTTGTAACATCATCCCCATGGGATGACCATCTTAATGTGTTGTACTGATGTTTAGAGGGGACACGTAGCGCTGAATTCTTCACGTTAGAGGGTGCAGATAATAAATCCTTGGCTTTCATCACTCCAATCATGTGAGACAGCTGATAAATGAAACTATACAGGTGCAGGATTATGAACACACTGCTTCACGTGACAAAAGCAGAAGCTTCCCCATTGGCCCTCACCCAGCAACTGCTAATTCGGGATGACTAGGAAGGATGGAAAGTAGCATCAAAGGATGGATTACTTCCCAAAGCCCATGAAACTTGTGCCACCCGCTCCTGTTGCCCCACCAAAGGCAGCTCAGGCTAGGCTCTGGTGACCAATCGAGGGGGGCATTGATGCGTGAAAGGAAGTCTGACTTTGGGGATCTCTAAGGAAAGCTTGACCCAATGTCAGGCACACTAAACTGCAGCATTGTAGGGGGAATGTTGCGAGTTGGAAAAAGAGGACGGGTTACATAGAAACTTGGATGGTTATGTGCATAAGCCAAGGGGACTGGCAAGGACATTAGAAGGATTGAAGCAAAGACCTAAATGGCCACCCACGCTGAAACAATGCCCGGCACATTGGGCTGCCCAAGGCAACATTGATACACTCCATTGTAGAGCTGTTGATTGACAAGTTGCTACATTAGATTCTCAATGAGCCTCTGTACTCCCTGATGCCTGTGTTTGGGGCAAGTGGGGTCGCATCAAAAGACACTTGGCTCCCACCGTCTATCAGGGCAGGTCGGCCCTAGTCGGGGTTCTGAATTGTAGGCGCAGTGATGTGGCATTCAGGTTGGCCTGAGCAATGGTTGAGCAGCTGTTTGAGCGTGGCAAGCTGACCAGGTTTCCAAATTCCAGTCCTACTGTGAAGAAAACAATGCATAAGAGGAGCGTCTACAATGTCATACTCTTCCTTTCCCAGCTGCACTTTAGGGGGGAAAAATAGGGACTACCCAAAAAGATTCTCCTTACAGGCAAAGAAAAGGACCAACAAGGTTAAAGCATCAGTTTCACTGAAAAAGCGGAGGCCCCCAACAAACTATTGATTCAATTCTTGAATGTTAGGATAACTAAGAGTTAAATCCAGACCCGAGAATTCCATCTACACCTACTGCTCGAAAAGAGACAAGCCTTTAAAAACATACATTTCTAGTACACACAGACATAAAAGAAAAATACTGTTTTTCTCAGGGTGAGTCAGTTTTAGATACAAATGTATAGGCCAACATCCAGTGGATGGTCCAGAATATTACAACTGTTTACCCAGAGGCGTGGAGATCGAGTTGGGCATATAAGTAACTACATGTCCATATGACGTGCGTAATCCTAATTTGTGTCCCTTGAGCTTCCACTAAAGGCTTTGACACAGAAGAGGAGGTTCCTTTAGATTTTGATTTTCAACAGTTTATATATCTGAAAAACGTCCATGTGAACACATGCATATCATCAAGGAAGCAGGGGGACTGTGATCCAAGAGTAAGTTGCAGGATCATGGACAATACTACACCCATTGGGCCAGATTCTCAAACAAGTGTAGATAATAATGAAAGAAAAAAAAGCACATTAGATGCAGCTTTTTTAATTCGCTCGTTTTAGAAATATGCCCAACACCTTATTCTCAAAAGCAACTTCTGCATTTCTGTGGGGCGTGACACCAGCACAAAAGAGGTTCTGTCCCGTCCCTTTACATACATTTATGTTCAGAGTACCCACATATTTAAATGGGAGGGAAGGGCCCGTCACAGTGAAATGTAAAAAATAAAATAAAAGCCACCCCAGTTCGAGGGATAGAAATGTAAATTTGATTGCAGCCCGAAAAACATACATGACAGGGCCAGGAATGACCTTGTCCTTACTAGTGCATCCCCCGGTGCCTATAGGAGCAGGCGCAGGGTGCGTGATTATTGCAAAGCGTGTCCCGTGACTGGACTCGAGATACACATTGAAATGGGACCAAACACCTCAAATATTTGTGCAAAGGGGTGCACAAGGGCACCCGACTGTGCGCATCTATGCACGCGCCTCACATTCTTTTGTCTTGTTGTTAAATGTGTTCACGCTCTGGCTCCCGACCATCTGGCTTCCTTAACTTCTCTCCATCCCCCTCACAGGGTTCTTTGCTCTTCATCTCAGTTTTTTCTGTCGGCCCCTCGACCCCCCCCCCCTTATGTCCTGGGGGCATCCAGCGGATAGACGCTGACGGGGCACCCTGCCTGCCCTTGAGCACCCAGCCTCTTCCATGGCCTGGGAGCACCCAGCCCAACACCAAAAGACGGCGCTGGTGGTGTTGTTGCCCAGCAGGGGCACCGGCGCCTATATGCAGGGTTGGCCAGCAGGGAGTCTGAGAAGTTCGCCTGTAGAGTTGCCCAGTAGGGGCTCTACGTCCAACACACACACACACCCCCCCCCCCTCCCCGCTCCACCTATCCCCCCCGACTAGCCGGAACTGGCTTGTCCCTTTTAGTAAGTAGGTCACCTGGTCACCACCATGTGATCATAGCAGGAGCCCTGGGAGATACCATGCTCCCAGGAAGCAGCGACACACCATACCCCCCCGCCCGCCCCCGTGCCTCATTCCATTTTCCTTCCTTTCAATTATTTGCCCCCAATTATGGAATTCCCTCTTTCTCGACTTTGATCTTGTTCTAATCTTTCTCTTTTAAAAAAATGCCTTAAACTTCATCTTTTGCATTCTGCCTTTCCAGGTCTTGTTTTCCTGATATGCATCAATTGCCATTTTTCATATACCTTTTGTACTATTTTACCTTATTTTACCTTGGATAAAGGCGCTATATAAATGCCATAAGTAAGTAAATAAATAAAAGCAGTTCATAACACCGCACCTTTGGGGATGGAAAGGAGTTAAACACGGACATTCAAGTCAATTAGAAATATCTCAGTAAACAGAAACCCTCCAATGTTTTGACGTGGAAGTACGTTCTGATGCCGAGGTCTCCTTGCTCACAGAAGAACATCTCAAACTAGAACAGTAACATAGGTCCTTTATCAATGGCAATATCAAGTACTCCAAAAATGGACATGACATGGAAGAAATCAGCAAGAAGAGGAATAAATGGCTCTTTCTATCAGTGGATTGATATCAGACAGATTTAGACATAGCCATTGAATTTGAAGTGAAGGTAGCAGAAACAGTTACCTTTCAAGAAACTATGCATAACCTCAATCAATATCTGAAGCACAAGGGTCTAGGTAGCATCAAGGTCTGAAAGTCCCAATGGAAATGCTAAGAATCTGAAGATAAAACAGAAATCTCAGGAATTTGACACAGATAAGGAATTGTTTCAAAAAGAAGAGGAACCTTTAGAGGATGAAGAATGCCAGTGTGTGTGGGATGGCTATACAGTGGATTCTCCTGAGGACAAGGCACATCGGATATCACCAAATGATGATCAGACAATTCACTTAGCTATTCCAAATAGAGCAGCAGAAAAGGTAAATCGCCAAAGGTCAGAGGAGGAAAAAGACGTCCCAATGGATACACTTAACACCAGACATTCTGCATAGCTCCAATGGCACAAATTAACAAGCAGCAGTAGAACACAGTTCTAACACCATAAAGGGTCAAATCTGCCAACCGAAGACTGCAAAGGAACTATAAACCTGGACCACAATATCCTGCTACAGGGCGAGGTGATCCTGTCCTGACTGCAGCATAGGAACTCCCACTGAAAGATCTTCATGGCAGCATCCTCCTCTGCAGCACCATCCGACAGAAAGCGAAAACTGTACGCATCTGCAGCTTAGGACATTAGAATTCCACAGCATTAATGGCCAGGTATGGCTTGAGTAAAGTAGGATGTAATCTAGCAAATCACCGTTGTTGACATTAGATGCATTGTGCCAGAAGGTCCAATATCCGCCAGTACCATGATTAACACAAGGTTGGATGCTACAGAGACATCTAGTAGACTTGCATATGCAGGCATAGTTCCAAAGAAAAAAAAAAAAGACATTTGGATAAGGGTTTTGGGATTTAAACCAAAAACACATGCCGGGAGAAACAATGTCATTTGCAGTCCAAAATCTTTTTTGATACAGCAGTCAATACTCTTGTCATAAGAGAGGAACATTAACCCACAGGAGAGGACAAACATGATCTTCACCACAAGATTGTGATAATTTAATGAGTCTTTCCAGGGCCCATTGGCAGCAGGATACATTTCCTTACTGATCACCTTTCAGGCGAAGTTCGAAGGTCAGAGGAAGCTGAGCGGCTTCCTCTACACAGAGGCTCAATAGGATTACCTATCTGAGAACAGCATGCTGGTATTCGGGAGACTCAATTCTTCTATTCACAACTGTTGAAGATCACAAAAGACTAACAAGTGCAAAGTACAATTCATTGTGTATATTATGTGCAATTTGTAAAAAGAAAGAAAAATAACAACATACCACCCAAGAAAACCAGGGCAGCCCTATCCCCCTTGCAGGAAGTTTTAAAATATCTCCTAAGGAAGGGAGCTATAGAGAAGTCCACTAAAAAGTAGAGGGAGAAAGATCCATTTGATTTGTCATTTTTCCTTTAACTAAAGAAAGATGGAACACTATACCCCATTCTGGATTTCAGTGCCGACCCCATCCCACTTGACTGGTCCGACAACATTGCCATCCCATTATCAGTCACCCACTCGACTACAACCCACAAAGGTTAGGCTAAACGCCCCCTCGCTCAATGTCACGCATTCAAAACCTTCCCGGTCAATGAGCTAGAAGCAAACTTTGCAGACTTCTCACCATAGGGAATGCCTCTGGCCTCCCAGAATTATTCAGCAATTCTATGAAATTGGTGGCTTTTCATGCCCCCCTAAAATCCAGCTGGGCTAAGAACAAACCACCTGCCCCATGGTTCACCACCAAACTAGCCTCCAACAAACACCTCAATCAGAGCCCTAGTGAAACGGTGGTGCAAAATCCATAAACCGGGAGACCTCACCAACCTCAAATCTCTCTGCACAAACCATAGGATTCTAATTACTGAGGGCAACGCTGCTTACTACTCCACCAACATTGCGGCAGCCACCAACAGGAGCAAAGCCCTCTTTGAAGCAGTAAAGCATTGTATCAAACCCTCACCCGACCCTGAGGTACTAGCAACTCAAGAAAAATTCTATGGAATCAACACATTTGTTTATTGAAAAAAAATAGATAAAATTCAAGAAACCATCGAATCAACCTCTCAAGCATTGGCATCCTCGGCACCCCGGTGCACAAACAGCCCATCTGGATCAAATTCTCTCCCCCCTCCCCCTGGATCTCCTAAAACGGACTGGCTCCCTCAAACCTACTTCTTACACAGACGATCTAATCCCGGCCTTCACCAATAAATAATTGATGGGCCCAGCGAGCTCCTCAGCATCATCAATGCCTCCCTCACAGAAGGGTCATTCTCAGACACCCTGAAGACTGGTGTCATACAACCTCTTTTGAAAAAAAACAACCTTAGATCCAGACGACCAGGCCAACTACCAGCCCATGATGAACCCGACACAACTACTTGCCAGAATCGAACAACTCCACCTCCTAGATGACCATCAGTCAGAGTTCCGCCCCAAGTGTAGCATCGAGACAGCCACAGGTGGTGGATATTGCCCTCCAATTCATGGATTTGGCCATTTCATGCCTCCTCGTACTCGACCTCTCGGCTAGATCCTTCTCTCCCACCTTGCTGACAGGATGGGATTCTCTGGCACTGCCTTGAATTGGTTTACCTCATACCTCCAAGGCAGACACCAGGCTGTCCAGACAAACTTGTTGCATACTAACAGACTCTAAGTCTCCTGCAGAGTCCCCCAAGGCTCCATCCTCTCACCAATCCTTTTTAACCTTTACATGGAGCCTCGGGGAACTCTCCTAGGAGATCCCAATATAGCCATCCACCAACATGCAAATGATTCTCAGTTGTGCACGAGAGTTAATGGTGGGCAGGGGAATTCGTCTCTGTGATTACCTAGACATCATCAAGTCCTGGATATTAACTGCCTACCTCAAACTAAACACATCGAAGACTGAATTTGTCCTCATTGGTCCGCCGCTAAACAACAACTTGTCCAATAATGGTACAATGATATGCACCTAGAAGGATTTGATACACAACTTGCAGAATCCTTAGGCTTCACCATTGACAGCAGCTCGTCCTTCCAGAAACGCATAGCCAAAAAGGCTCCAATAGCCTGGCTCAGAAGCCCTACCCTTCGAACAAAAATCAAACCTTTCATCCCACCTCTGGACGTCCGGACCCTATTACAGGGCCTTTTGATCTTGCATATCGATGAGGGAAATGCTTTCCTGACAGGTGCTCCCAGCTGCCCTCTTGGCTCCCCTAAAAGGAGTCCACCACGCTGCAAAATGCATTATTACGGGAGCACTGAAATGTGACCGAACCACCCCATTCTACGCAAACTACATTGGCTTCCACTCCAAGCCAGGATACTGTTCAAGACTGCAATTATCTACAAAGCAGTCCCGAGTAGCTCATCAGCATTCCTGGCAGCAAAGCTCCAAATATCTGGTGGCACATGCTCCTAGCGCAAAAAAAAAAAAAAAAAAATCAACCAACCGGCTTGAACCACAACTCGTCCAAAAAGAGAGGACACACAATCCTTTGGTCATGCACCCACTTTCTGGAACTCGATCTCAGTGTCAGCTCGGAATGGCCCCACAGTTCTTCAATTTCACAAAGATCTCAAAACATGGTTCTTCCAACAACACCTGAAGGACTAATTGCAATGTATACGCATATCAACACACAGACCTCACAGTGCTGTGCTACTGTAAAAAGATGCCAGCCCAAATTCTGGCTACCCACACGCTATACAGCGCTCTGCTGCTCTCGAGCTAGACCCGCACATGAGATCTGCTTTTTACTTGTATTTTATTGTTTAATGACCTTCTGAAGGATTTTCTGACACAATTTTTAACTCTCACTTGGTCATACTGGCTGAGCGCAGTATCTTTACCAGGTTTTAGTTTACTGTTTCCAGGGGTCAAGTCCAGACTTTAACGTTACTGCTGCATCCCTTCACGCACATGGCCAAACATTCCATTGTGGAACAAATTTTAGGCCGTTTACTGCTGTTTTCTTGCAGTTTACCACCAGAGTCTGCGGCCTTGATGCAGGGATATTTTTCTGCTGTGTTGTCACGCGTTGTTGTCCACCAAGCTGCCAGATCCATCTTCAATGCTGCCTTCGTCTTCCCAGAGTCTCTCAGTAACCTGAAGGAAGTCATGGAAAGCCATTTGTTCTCTTCCTTGGTCGTGAGGGTTGTCGTTGGCTCAGGGCTCAAGCCCCTTGGAAATGGATTCTGTAAACTGCACTTCGAAAAAGGCTTGTACTTACCCTGGTTGTTTCGCCCATGTTGGGACAGTTTTTTCTGAAATTTCTATTGCGAGTGCTTACCTCTGGGTCCTGACGTGTCCGATTATTCCTGATACTCGCAGGAGTCCTTTGGGTCTGGGGTCGAGATTCTTTGCAGGCGAATATCAACTGCATTTCTCTGTGACTTACATTAGGGGGCGTCCTGCTCTGCTGCATTTTTCTCTGGAGTTTGTTTTTCAACCGAAACCCTGGATCACTTGATTGGGATCTCCTCTGGTCCCCTCACTGGCGTGTTTTGCCATTGACTTTGTCCCGTTGCTTTCTAAGGAACTTTCTACCGGTCCTGGAGTACTCCTAAAGGGACTCTGGGGACACCTACCTGCACCTGGACAATTTAGGACTCAAATCTGATTTTATATGTATTTTTAAATTCATTCTCTGTGCCTCTTTCATTGTGAATGTATTATTTCAAAGTACTTTATTTTGGCCAGTGTATGTATATCCTTTTCTCTTAAGTGTAGTGTAAAGGCAACTTTCTAAAATGTATTCTGAATTTGTCCCATCCCTCCGCGGTCCTTTGGTAGGATCAAGGTGTCATAGCCCACCCTGGGTTTCTGATTATGCCAGAGAAATTTCAAGATCCGTGATTTTGCCTCCTTCAGATAGGCCTCGGAGGCTCGGATTGGCAACATCTGAAACATATATAAGACTCATGGGAGGAGTTTCATTTTTGCAGCGTTGAGCCTTCCCATCAATGACAGCTGCTCTTTGCTCCATGCCTCCATCCCTAAGACTAGTTTATCAAACAGAGGGGGGGAGGGGTAGTTGGCTTCAGCCAGGTCCACCCCGGCCTAACCAACGTGACGCCCAGGTATTTAATATTGTCGGGCTGCACCTGCAATCCCAGTGTCCTGAGAGCATCCACATCTCTAAAGTTTTCGGCCACAAAGGGGAAGATAATTGACTTTTCTTTATTCACCATGAAACCCGAAAATCGCCCGTAATTTTCTATTATAGGCAGGGCGACCGGAACAGATTCCACTGGGTTCACCAAGTGCAACAGCACATCATCTGCATAGAGTCCTAGTTTGAACTCCCTGCTACCCACCTTGATCCCCGCAACCCGTGGAGCCTGCCTTAACTGTTCGGCCAACACCTCCATTGTTAGTGCAGATAGGAGGGGCAAGAGCGGGCAGCCCTGTCTCGTCCCACTCTGCAGCTTAAAGGCCCTTGATAGCTGCCCATTCACCATCACGCGCCCCCCCAGAGCAGTGTATAATGCCCTTATCCCTCTCAAGATCTGATCCCCAAACCCAAATTTCTGTAAAACCCCATCCAGAAAGCCCCAGTCAACCCAGTCGAAGGACTTCTCAGCATCAAGGGCTACCAACACTGGGTTCCCCTCCTTCCTCGCTGAGGCCTCCATCAGGTGCAGTGTCTTACTTACAGTATTGCCCCCTTGCCTACCCTGAATGAACCCCCACCTGGTCCGTGCCGACCAACTTAGGCATTATGCCCTCCATCCGAATGGCTAGGTTGAGTAAAGAAATGGGGCAATATGACCTGCAACTCCTGGGGTCTCTGCCCTCTTTCGGTATCACTGTTATTAACGCGAATGTTTAATCCCGAAGGACTGAGGGTGCTCCCCGTGGTCAGGATGTGATTGAATAATTTTGCAAGGTGTTCGGCGAGGGACCTCCCAAAAGTCTTATAGAACCCTACCGTATACCCATCTTCCCCGGGGGATTTTCCCAGTTTGAGACCAGCAATCACCTCCAACACTTCCTCCCGGGTAACACACTGTTGCAACTCTACCCTTTCATTGCGTTGAAGAAAAGGCAGCATCACCTCCCCCAGATATCCATCCAAATCCTCGTCCCTAAACTCAGTTTCCTTCCCATAGAATTGTTAATAAAACCCAGCAAATTCCTGAGCCACTTCTCCCCTGAGGGAGTGCAGCCATCCCTCCGAATCCTCAACTCCTTCAGCCCATCTCTCTGCTCGTTGGCCCCGTAGCCTGGCCGCAAGTAAGGCATCGACTTTGTCCCCCTTTTAATAGCACTTTTGTTTCAGAAATTGCAGGCCCGCCACCACCTGTTGACGTTTCTTCCTCGCTAATCCCAGATCAACCTTCTCCCCTCCACTGACTCCAACTTGCAAATCTGCCTCCTGAGTTCTCCCGCCTGTATGGTCCGGATTCTCTTCTTGGTCGCCGCTTCACGGATGATGAGGCCCCGCCAAGTTGCCTTGGCTGCGTCCCATGTCATACCTACCTCCACCTTCGCCTGTGTCATTCAAATGGAAGTACTCCTCAATTGCCTCTTGCATTTCTTTTGCAAAAACGGTGTCCCTCAATAGGCTGTCATTGCACCGCCATAACGATTCCCGGGGCCTCAGTCTTGACAATGCCATGTCAACAATCACCATGTCATGATTCAACCAGCTACTTGGTGAATTATCACTCTTGACAACCCTACCAACGTGGTGCTGGTGCAAGAACCAGTAATCGATCCTTGTCCGGGATCCGAGGACTGGGGAAAAGAAGGTATAACCCCTTTCTGTTGGGTGACATTCTCTACATACATCCACCAACCCCTGATCGGACATGTATGCCATAAGTCCCCCCTCTTGTATCCCGAGTCACCCACTCCTGTGGTCCTGCCCCCCACTTTTATCTATGATGCGGTCTGCCCACAAGTTAAAATCTCCCCCCAGTAGGAGCAACCCTGTGACTGGATGGTAAAAGCATCCACGCACAGGCAGGGGTATCCTCGATTCCTCCTCGGCCCCTCCCTCTCACCTCACTCTCTGAGCCTGGTCCGGTGGTCCCCGGTGCTGCCGCGCTCCGGTGCTGCCGCGCTCCGCTGCAGCAGCCCTGTTGGGTGCAGCTGCCAGTGGTACATCCGCGGCGCCACCCAGATCCCCGGGACCTGTGTCACGTTCCCTCTGGGGACCCCTGCCAGGTGGTGCAGGGGTGCCTGCTCCTCGCTGCCACGGGGCTCCGGTTCCATGGGCTCTCCCCTCCATCCTTCCAGACAAAGGGATGGCTGTCTTCTTCTTAGAGCCCCGGCTGTATTTTACCTGCGCCAGGTCTCGGGACCGCGGCAGCTGCAGTATAGGCCAACTTTTCGCTGACTCTTACCCCCTCTCCTCAATGGGGGTAGGGGGACAGCAGGCTGCACCCCATGGCTAGCACTACCCGTGGGGGGGGGCTGCAAACCTCTATTCGACAGAGCTTAGAAGGAGCCGCAGTCTAACGCAGCCATCACGGACCGCGCCCCCTAGCAGTCCTCCCAATGCATTGTTTTTTGGAAAACCCCAAAACAGGGTTTCTCCAAATACCTAAAAACTCTGGTTAATTGGATTTAGGCCTGGAACCTTTCTAATAAAAAACCCATCAGGGCCAGCCTTGCTAATGGCTTCCAGGGCCAGAACTTGGTGTTGCTCTGTTCCTTCCAAAAGGTTGTGCAATCCTAGACAGTTGGTCCCAAATGGTGTGAATCGTTTATCACCAGAGGGTGTTTTTTTCCTGGCAAATCCAGTGCCTTCCCATAGGTCCGTTTTGGATTTCTAGTAGAAAAGAGACACTACTAAAATCAATGTTAATTGTTAAGTTTATATGCATTTTTCCAGGATATATTTGTGAAACGTTCTATATTGAAATATATCGTAAATGCGAAAACCTTGAAAATTGAACTTAACGTTTTTCAGTGAATAATTCTCAGAGTGAAGAATTCCGATAGTTGCTACTCAATATTTCTGCAGTATAAACTGTGGAGATGTCAGACTGTCCCAGGTAGGTCTAGACCCCCAGAAATCACAAGAGGAACCTTAATCTTTCTACGCAAACTGCAACTTTGTCACAGGGTTCTACCTGGAATCAAGAATGATGCAAAGATGGTATTGCAGTGTCATTATCTTATTTGGGACAGTTTCAGTATTGGGCAACTCAAAATAGATTAGAAATTCTAGAAGAAATAAGAGGTTAAGATTAATGATCTCTCCCTTAAGTTGGGGTTGGGTTCCTTGCCCTCTGATGCTTTCGGGTCTGGATATTTTGGCCTTACAGGCAAGATAACTAAATGTATTCGTTTGTACAGTTTGAGGGGGTTGCTTTACCCCCCACTGGCATTCGGTGCTCGAGGGTTTCCTAAAACCCTCTACTGAGCTTGTTGCAGGCTTCATTGGGTCCCTTACTCCATGTCTAATCCAATTATGGAGTCTTGTCAGCAGATGGACAACCACCACCTCTCCTGCTCACGCTTAACCCCTGATGTTATTACCACCTCCTTCTCAGTTCCCACCAACCCACCTGCTCATTCTATCCCTCTGATGGTATCACCCTGCCTTCCTAACCCTTTTAGCTCTTACCACCTGCTCATGCTCTCCACTGCTGCCACCTCTCCTTTCTCTTCAGCCTCTGTTCTTCTGGCACTCTCGAGTTTCTAGCCTTCTCCAAACACGAGCATCCTTCCTCTACAGCCCACATTGCGCCACTACGAAAGGGTGCTTTTATAAGCTATTCACTCCTACCCTTCAGCAGGATTCCCAATGAGGGTCTTCAACTGTACATGGTAACTGACTCAAGATTGCGATTGGTTGCTCCCTTTAAGGACTCCTTGAAATTGTTATGGATCATGCACTTGCGCAAATTCATGAAAGTTATGTCCACCATTTTGGGTGGTAGTTTTTACCTCTAACTCCAGTCGGTACTGCCTGTGCCGAGTTGGAGTCTCTGGTGTGTCTAGTATGTGGTATATATGCTGGAAACACCTTTGCTACGCTTCCTGCGCAGTTTGTTTTCCCTTGTGCACAGGGGAAGGTACTTCCATTGTATCCCATGCAGAATCTCCAGCGTTTAGGAAATTGCGACCAAGCAACATTGTCTGGACTGTGGAATTCACAGCACGATGAACTGTCCGACCAAAGTTGAACTGTAACCAAACAATTGCTACCTCTGCTGAGTGCACAGAAACCTTATTCCCTAACTGGAAAGCTTGCTCAATACTGGAGGGGGCGGGGTGGGGAGGTCACAGGTCTTCCCTGTAGGCTCGCATGATGGGTTTGATATTGCTTCTCCAGTTATGGATTGACCTGCTAGGTCTGTGTGCAAATGTCCAAATCAGTACCAAGTACACTGATCGAAACTGAAGCTATAAGTCATGAAATTGATGCAATAAAGTTGATATTTTTATGCAAATCAGACTTGATTCTGTAAGCTATTGATTGTACGCATGTATGTTTTCTGCAGAAATATCTGCACGTTCTCTTGGATATGGCACAACGCGAGAGACATATTGCGGGCAGCTGCCAGGTGAAATTGTGTCTGGGATTTATCCCTTTCTTTACTTCTTATATTATTGAGGTAACTTGATACTCATGTGGTTAGCTTGTTATTGGAGCGACATTTGTAATTCTTCCGTTAGGCTCATATTGCTCCCGTACCCAATTGAACTGGGCTATCATAGCAGATGCATTACTATGTAGTAAAGATTGGAACCATTTAACAAGTCTTATTAATTTAAAAGTAACTGACATGCTTGATCCGTCCTGGCCGCATAAATTTACATCTGATACTGGGTTCAATTCTAAATTTCATTCATTACATAGCTACATATATTTTTTCTTCGGCTCTACTTTAGTCTATGGACACATGCACAATCTAGTGTCCGAGATGTATTGATATAACACAAAGGTCATCCGTATTATCTACATCCCGTCATTGAACACATCAATTGGATCACGCTAGGAAAACCAGAACTCAGGTAGGAGTTAATTTGAAAGTTGTTTAGTGATTGATGTCAAGGACACGCCACAATTTCAAAGAAGATTATAATTCACGAATATATTGCAGAGGACAGCATCTTTTACATTCGACTGGAAATACTTTTCTGTGTCATAAGGCCTGAAATGCCCTTGTGGATCATATGAATATTCAATTGTTCAAGAATAGTAATTATTGGCTGATCAGTGGGGTAAGTTTGCTGATTTGTTCGTTTGTTTATTTGTAATGCGCACCTAACCCAAGGGTAGCAAGGCGCAGAAGCAGCAAGAGGATTGTAAAGCTTAGTTACAGTGGCGCCATAGAGAGATTCCAACTGAGGTTACATTGTTGGAGCATCAAAGGCAGTGAAAGCCGATACAGCAAATTATAATTACAAAATAATTTACAATATGTACAAGTTATATAGTGTGACGAAGCATAGACGATCAGTATATGACAATGCATTACTTACCGTAAAAGCATTTCTGATGATTGTATCTGCTTAGATTCACATGCTGTGCATAGGTCCGACATCCAGTGGTCACTGCAGAGTATTGCATTTTGTTTTTCGTAGTCGAAAAGGGACGTCGACAAGGCGTGTCTGAAATACTATCCCTATAGTGACGTGTGTTGTACCCACAATCCTTCACGCGTCGAGGTCCCTCTGTTTGTATTTTTCTGCCCTGAGGGAGCCTTCTAGGCGTGAGTGAGTACAGAAAAGAGAGATATAAAAGGAAGTCTATGATCCTTCCATCCGAGGGGGGAGGAAGGGTGGGCGCATGTGAATCTAAGCAGATACAATCATCAGAAATGCTTTTACGGTAAGTAATGCATTGTCTTCTGATGCTTGTTAATCTGCTTAGAATCACATGCTGTGCATAGACTAGCGAGCAGTACCCGGAGTTGGCGGTGGGTTATGAGAAGGAACAGTAGGGAAAAGATGTCTTAATACTGCCTGACCCACCTGGGAGTCAGATCTCGAGTGTGCATCTAGACAGTAGTGTTTTGTAAAGGTGTGCACAGAACTCCAGGTAGCCGCTTTGCAGATGGACTCAAGGGGAACATTTGCAATGAATGCTATGGACGCCCCCGTGCCTCGAGTAGAGTGTGCTCTTGGCCTAAAGGGCAGTTCTCTCTTAGCAAGAGTGTAACAGAGAGTGATGCATTGTACAATCCATCTAGATATAGTGGACTTTGAAACTGCATCCCCTTCTCTTCCTGCTGCCACCGAGACGAAGAACTGATTAGTCTTCCTCAGTGGTCTGGTTCTTTCCATGTAGAACATGACCGCTCTGCGCACATCTAGTGTGTGCAGAGTTTTTTCTCCCAAGTTGGAAGGATTTTGAAAGAACGTTGGCAGTTCTATAGAATGGTTTACGTGGAATTTCGATATGAACTTCGGAGCAAACCTTGGGTACGTGCGTAGAACCACCTTATCTCTGTGAACTGTAACGAAGGGGTCTAGAACAGAAAGAGCCTGTAGTTCACTTACCCTCCTGATGGAGGTGATAGCTATTAAAAAAGCAGTCTTAAGAGTGAGGTCTTTAAGAGATGCTTTGTGCATGGGTTCGAAAGGTGAGCCCATGTGTCTGGTAAGTACCACGTTAAGGTCCCATCCGGGAGCTGGGTCAGCTATCGGGGGGTGTATTCTCTTTATTCCCTCCATGAAGGCCTTTATAACAGGGATCTTCCACCACGACACCTTGAGTTGGGAAGTGGTGTATGCAGAAAGTGCCGCTAGGTGGACTTTAATGGAATTGAACACTAGACCTGAATCCAATAAGTGGGTCAGGTATAGAACAATATGTGTGGGAGAGCAGTCAATTGGGTTGATGCTTTTCCCTCTGCACCAGATGACAAATCTCTTCCACTTGCTAGGGTAGCAGTGGCGAGTGTTAGGTTTTCTGGCTTCCCTGAGAATGTCCATACATCTCTGCGGGAGCAGTAGATGTCCGAATTCTATGATCTCAGGAGCCAAGCTGCTAAGTTCATGTTCTGGGGGCATGGATGCAGAGTCCTGCCCTTGTCTTGTGACAGCATGTTGTACGGGCAGGGGAGTTTCACTGGGGGAGATAGAGACATCTCCATCAAGTGAGCGAACCACGGCTGTTGGGCCCACATTGGGGCCACCAGTATCATGGTTACTTGTTCCTGGTGCATCTTGTGCACCACCTTGTTGAGAAGGGGAGTCGGGGGGGAAAAGCGTAAACAAATTTCCCTGACCATTGCATCGACAGACCGTTCCCCTTGGATTGGTTCTGAGGGTACCTGGAGGCGTAACTTAGGCATTGTGAGTTCTCCAGTGTTGCGAATAGGTCTATTTCTGGGAATCCCCATTGTGTGAAGACGTCGAAGACGATGTCTTCGTGCAGTCGCCATTCGTACTCTTCGGGCAGGGGGAAATCTCTGCTGAGTTTGTCTGCCAGCAGATTGAGTTCCCCTGGTACATGTTCTGACAGTAGGAACATGTTTTGTTTGAGAGCCCACTTCCATATATTCTGGGCCAGTTTGGACAGCCCTGGAGAGTGGGTGCCCCCCTGCTTGTTGATGTAGTACATGGCTGTGGTGCTGTCTGTAAGGACCAACACAGTTTTGCCTTGTAGGTGTTCCTGGAAGGCTTTTAGCGCCTTGAACACAGCTAGTAGCTCCAGTAGATTTATGTGTTTGGATGCTACGTTCGGAGTCCACACTCCGTGAGCAGTCTGATGGGATAGGTGAGCCCCCCATCCTGTTAGGGATGCGTCCGTGGTTAGAGTGGCTTGCGCCGCGGGTGTGGCAAAGGGTTTCCCTTTTTCCAGGTTTTCCTTTGTCCACCATCGTAGCGAGAGAACCAAGGCCTGCGAGACCACCACTGGATCTTCCCATAATCCGCTGGCCTGACACCACTGGCTGTTGAGCCACTCTTGCATAGGGCGCATGCGCAGGCGCGCGTGAGGTACCAAATAAATACACAACGCCATCATGCCTAGCAAGCGCATTGCTTTGCGTACCGTCACCTCTCGACCGATCACATATTGAGGGATCTGAAACAGCATGTTTTGGACCCTCTCGTTGGAGGGGAAGACGAGGCCGTCCTTTGTTTGAATTAGAGCCCCTAGGAATTGTTTGACTTGGCTGGGGTCTAAGCTGGACTTCTTTTCGTTGATGGAGAAGCCCAACTGGAATAAAAGGTCTACCGTCTTTTGGGTATTGGAGAAGCATGTTTCGTAAGAATCCCCTGTTATGAGCCAGTCGCCGAGGTAAGGGTAAGCTGGGATGGACAACCTGCGCAGGTGGGCCGCTGCCACTGCCAGTACTTTCGTGAATACCCTTGGTGCCGATGCTATGCCGAAGGGTAGCACTCTGAACTGGTAGTGTTTGCCCTCTATCATGAACCTGAGGTATCTTCTGTGCGCTGGCAACATTAAAATATGAAAGTATGCATCTTTCATGTCCAATGTTGTCATGTAATCTCCCTGATTTAGCAGTGGGATCACTTCCTGTAAGGTCACCATACGAAACTTCTGGGGTTTGATAAACTTGTTCGCTGGGCGCAGATCTAATACAGGGCGCATGGTTAGATCCTTTTTGGGTACAAGGAAGTACACTGAATAAATACCTTCCGTTACCTGAGATAGAGGTACGACCTCTATGGCTCCTTTTTCCAGCAGCTGTTGTACTTCTTGGAGAAGGATAGCAAGGTGTTCCGGTGACATGCGTCGTCCCCTCGGGGGTCTGTATGTTGGGGAACTGTTGAATTCGATGCAGTATCCGTGGGCTACGGTGGAAAGTACCCAGCGGTCTGACGTTATTCCCTCCCATGCTGGAAGAAAGGATGTTATCCGGCCCCCGACAGGTGTTGCATGGGAGGGGACGCGAATCTTCGCGTCACTTGTTGTTGTTGGGGGCTTGGGAGCCTCTGGGGGCGGACCCCGACCTCTCCCTTTGCCCCTGCGCTGGCCTCTTTGGCTGTACTGCCCACTATTGGCCTGGTAACTGGTGGCAGGGTACTCTTGCTGCTGACTCTGTTGTTGGCGTTGGCCACGAAAAAAGCGTTTGTTGCCATAGCCGCGTCTGGTAGTGGGCTTAGAGATCTGGTCAAGAGTTTTGATAGTATCGAACTCTTTTTTAGCCATTTCCAGAGCCTCATCCACCGCTTTCCCGAAGAGGTTAGAGTCTTCAACAGGTTTATTTATTAAAGACGCCTGTGTCTCCGGTTTGAACCCCGAGTTGCGCAGCCATACATGGCGTTTTAGGAGTATTCCCTGAACCAGGGAACGTCCCGCTGTCTCAGCAGCATCCAGAGTGTTCTTTACAATACTCTGGTTTACCTGGGTTCCTTCGCCAATAGTAGATAGCAGGCGTGTACGTAGTGGTTCCGGCGCTTCTTCGGCGTCCTTGTGCAGTTTGGCCCACTGCGCGTCCGCGTAGCTAGCTAGCAAAGAATTGTTGTTCGCAATTCTTGCCGAAAAGGCAGCCGAGGATGTGACTCTTTTAGCAAGGGCATATAACCTCTTGCCCTCCTTGTCAGGTGGTGCCTCACTGGTGGACAGCGGCACCCCTGCCCTCTTCCTTGTATTCGTTACTACAAGGGAATCCGGAATGGAATGTCCCCTGATGTACAGCGGGTCTGTGGGTGAAGGAGTGAAAAGTTTTTCAATCCTTGTATTAACTCCTCTGATTAGTGCGGGTGTGGATATCGAAGGGATGATTCTTCTCTTCACTGAAGCGAGGAGGGGAATGGTCTGGCTGACTGGGGGTTTCTCCTTAATTACTCTTTCTACAAAGTCTATTTCCGGAGAGATCTCCCCAGTGTCCAGTTCGAAATGTGCTGCTGCTCTGCGCAACAGGGCATTGAATGTGGGCTGATCGTCAATGGGAGACGTGTTTCTAACTGGTGAATTGTCAGGAGGATTTAGGTTCAGGACATCAGTGTCCGAATATACTGATGGGGATTGCCAGGGATGAGAAGGTCCTTCTTCAAGATTTTCTCCGAAGCCTTCTCCTACCATGTCTGGGCTGTCTTCCAGACCTTCCTCTTGGTTCTGTCCCTCTTCATTGTCCACAAAATCATCCTCCTCTTCTAAGTATTCCTCACCCGTGAGGTCATACACATTATGGAATTCTAAGGCTGTGTCCTGCCTCGGGTATTTGGCCCTGGGGTCCTCCTGAGGCCCTTCTCTTGTTCTCTTGGGAGTGGGAGGGTTCTGGGTGTTCATAAACCTCTCCATTCTCTCCATGCAGAGATGGAGCCTTTCCATGGTTTCATGGGGTACCCCTGAGCGGTCTAGCGGGGGAAAAATAGTGCTATCTTGCTGAAAACGGCTCGACCTCTCCCACAACGTCAAGGAAAGTGTCCCGTCGCCCTCCGAAAAGCCTTCCGGTGTGCTGGGGGTCCCCCCGACTGAACGGGGTATTCCCTGTTTTTCTGCAGGCTTTTTCGGCGTGTCTTTCGACCTTTGCGTAGCGCTCGACATGTCCTTCGGCGTATGCTTCTGGGCATCGGCTACGACGATCCTCGCCAAGCTCTCTGTGACTAGTTTGTCAGCGGAGGGCTGTGGTTTCGACGTTACGGGTGTCGAACGTTCTACGGCGGCGTGCGCTCTCTGCTGGTGCGCGCCGGCCGATGGTTTGGGGGCGGCGCCCTTATTTGCCGAAAGCCCAGTCGCTGGTCGCGGCTGCGAGAGGGGCTTCGAACCCGAACGGTCCGAGGAGGCCGCCGGTGTAACCTGCGTCTCCTTGGGCGCTGATGCTTTCTTCGTCTTTGACGAAGAAGAGCCATTGGTTGTGTGTTTATGTGTTGTATCGTGTGCGTCAGTGTCGCCGGGGTGTTCATCCCCATAAGCAGGGTGTGAGCCGAGCCCGTCGGGGCCGGGGACAGACGACGAAGAGCGCGAGCGCTCCTTAGAGGGGTGTACGACTTCCGTAGCGGAGGTCGTGTTATCACGTTCCTCGTCACTGTCGGTGGTCGCAGCGGCGGGTGAAGACCCGGCCTTCGACATAGCGTAGGCCGCCCACCTCTTGACCCTACGGTCTTTTAGAGTCTTTGGCTTTAGAAGCCGACAAGCCGAGCAACCCTCCTCTTTGTGATCGAGGGGCAAGCAGCGATTTACACCGTGAATGCTTGTCCTTCCAAGTAAACTTGCCCTTACAAAGTGGGCAAAACCTAAAGGGTGTCCTCTCCATAGCCGAGGCAATAAACCGTGATAACTACCCCAAGGGAAAGGAAGGGGAAAAGGAAAGGCATTCTCAGAAAAAGAATCAGAGATGTCCCACGACCCCACTCTCCCTACTGTATTTGGCCTGCGAGGCCAGGCCACGTGTTCGGCAACGCCGAAGGATCTCCTCCGCTCGTCCCCTCCGTCGAAGATCTTGCTCGGCGGAGACAGCTTCACAACTGCGTCGAGGGAGGGATCGATATATTAATCTTTAACAGGAAAAAACGACCAAAGGTCGAGGAGATGGAATCTGCAATGTCTCTCGAGGAGCTCCGCGTAAAGGCGACCAGTAGCTGGGCGGAAAAAAACAATCTGAGGGACCTCGACGCGTGAAGGATTGTGGGTACAACACACGTCACTATAGGGATAGTATTTCAGACACGCCTTGTCGACGTCCCTTTTCGACTACGAAAAACAAAATGCAATACTCCGCAGTGACCACTGGATGTCGGACCTATGCACAGCATGTGATTCTAAGCAGATTAACAAGCATCAGAAATATATATATATAGTTATATACAATTTTCAGTAATTATAGTGTAGTGCAGCAGAGAGAAACGTTAGGTATCGTGTTCCTTGAGCCAATGGATGGTGTTGGGTCTCAATTGTAAGTAGGGGAGGTCTTCCCTGATGGCTGGTGGTAAGGAGTTCCAAAATTGTGCCGCTTTAACAGGAAAACTGTTCCCTCCCGACATAGTACGTTTGAATCTTGGCACTAGCAGGAGATTAGAGTTAACCTTTCTAGAAGGGCGACAGGATACTGGTCTAGGGAATCTTGTTATCAAGTATTGCGGGGCAGATTGGTATAGGTATTTGTGAGTCAGAGCGACGGATTTAAGGAAGATTTTGTCTTTCGTTGAAAGCCAATTGACAGATCTTCTAGTCTCTGAGATGTGGGCTTTCTTCGGGAGGCTTAGGGCAGCTCCTAAAGCATTATTTTGTAAAATTTGAATTTTGTTTGTGATAGATTTGTTGCTGCCTACATATAGAGCATTACAATAATCCAACTTGGACAGGATCAGAGCTCTAGCTAGGGTAATGCAGTTGATTGGTGAGAGGCATGGTTTAGCAGCTCCGATGAGTTTGCATGTATAGGATGTAGCGGATGCCATAGCATGGATTTGTTTTTTGAAGGTTAGTGTGGAGTCTCGGTAGAAGCCGAGGGTTTTGACCTCTTTGGCTACGGTAATCTTGTTATTGTCAATTACAAAGGAAGAGTCGTTTTGGCCTAGTTTGTTAAGGTTAGGTGTAGTGCCTAGGATGAGGAGTTCTGTTTTGTCATCATTCAAGCATAGACCGTGTGAGGCTATCCATGCCTGGATGATGAGGTACACTCTATTTACAAAGGCCAAATCCTTGTCATAATCCCCCGTCAACTTGATGAGGATCTGGGTATCATCAGCATTGTTAGAATAGGTGATACCCAGACCATCTAGATCATCGAAAAGGGGCTTTGTGAAAATGTTGTACAAGGTAGGGGAGACACAGGAGCCCTGAGGTACACCACAGGTAATAGGCGTCGGGTCAGCGGCTGCTAGTGGGGAAAAGACTCGCATAGTACGGTTGTTGAGAAAAGATTGAATCCAGTCAGTTGCCTCTTGAGAAAAGTGGGATGCCGATTGTAAGTGACTGCAGAGGATCTTATGGTCAACCAGATCGAATGCAGCAGAGGTCAAGAAGTAGCAGTAATGCAGTCTTACTCTTGTCTCTCTGCTCATCTATCTGTGCCTTAGGGTCTATGAGTGCAGTCTCAGTTCCGTGCTGGGGTCTGAAGCCTGACTGTCCAACTCCTAGAAGGTGATTGTGTTCAAGGTAGTGTTGGATTGTTGGTATGCTATTTTATCAAGGATTTTGAGTAGGAACGGCACTGTGGTGATGGGACGGTAATTGGTTGGAGAGGAGGGATCTAAGTTGGGTTTTTTAAGGAGTGGGAGGACCCAAGATTGTTTCAGATTATTAGGTATGGTGCCTGATGTGAAGGATGCATTTATTCGTTTAGTGATAAATGGTGCAAGTTCACGAGCTGCATCTTTTATCGGTTGTGCAGGGCATAAATCCCCATGGCAATTCGAAGGTTTGAGCGTGAGAATAACATTTTCAACCTCTTTGGTGGATACTTTACGGAAGTCGAGGTATGGAATCGGCGCAGGAGGCGGCGTCCAGGTGGAATGTGACATTAAAGAGCTAGTGGTGCGAGGTTTAGTGGTGGAGAGAAGGGAGTCTTTTTTGACGCTGATCTTCGTTTGAAAAGAGGTAATTTTGTTGGCTAGGGCCTTTTATATACCCGTGCGCCAATTTTTATCCTTGACGCAGGAATCAGGCGTCTGTACAGGGGATTCTACCTCTTTCAGAATTGCAAATAACTCTTTGGTATTAGATTTGGATTTATAGATTCGGAGATTATATGAAGTTTGTTTAGCCAAGATAATTTATTTTTTGTACCGAGAGGCTAGTTTGCTCAGAATTTCCTTGTTATTTTCTGAGGGAACTGCTCTCCAAATTTTTTGACAGTTCTTATCTCCTTTCTGATAGCCTTAAGATGGAGAGAGAACCAAGTATTCACATGTTTGCGAGGTTTGCTCTTTCTCATCTTCAGAGGTGCCATGATATCAAGAGAGGATAGCATTACTTTATTATACAGGTCTACCATGGTGGAGGGATCTGTGAGGTCCGGAATGGCGTTAAGGGTAGGTAGGATTAAGGGGATGAGATTCTCAGGAGTAATGTTATTTTTGTTTCTGGTCTGGACAGCTGGAGCTATACTGTCAGGTTGCGAGGATATAGCTTCTAATGAGAATGTGATCAAATAGTGGTCCGTCCAAGGCTGTGGCATTATAGATGAGACTAGCATTGGGCAATTATGCACAGCTAGCCAACTGAGTGTTCTGCCTTTGATATGGGTGGGAACTGAGATCTTCTGGATAAAACCTAATTCCTCGAAGGTCTTGTTGATTAGAGTGACATTGGCATCGGAGGGGTCACTGAGACCAAGGTTAAAGTCTCCTAGTAAGCTGCTTTGGGAGGAGTTCTTGAGGATGTTTGTGAGGTCTTCTTCAAAGGATCCTAAGGGGCAAGTAGATAAGGTGAATAGATACAGACTGTATTAGATAAGGTTAGCTTCGCAGTTAATGATTCGCATGATCCTGTGTTAATGGGTGGAGAGATTTTCAATATTAGTTTGGTTTTGGCTACAATGGCAAGACCGCCACCTCGAGAGGTGGTGCGATCAAGTCTTAGTAGGGTATAATCGTCTGGTAAGGCTAACATAATTGCGGGACCAGCTGCTGGGTCTTATCAAATCGCACTATTTAGTTATGATTTTCACATCTTGAAACAATATTTGTTACACAACGAATTAGAATTTTAATTTAGAACACCATACTAATAACACAACACATCCTTTCTACAGGATGGGGCTTTTTTCATGGTTTTCATGTTTTTTTCAGTTTTTGATAGCATCAGTTGCCAGGCAAGTACAGATTCTATGTAAACCTTTTTAAAGCGCGGGCCCAGATTAGTACAAATTGGCTTTAATTGTGAAATTGCTCAGAGAATAACAGTAACCAGTCTGAAAAAGAAAGAAAATCTAGCATCAAACCCCTAGATCTTAAAGGAAAGTTGACACTTTGGAGAAATCTCTGCAAAAAGCCAACCTGCAATGGAAAAACCACTCAGATAGGCCAATGATGTGGCAGACATTGCCTCTGAAAGGCTGGAGTGCAGGCTTTGCAACAGTTATTGTTCTGGACTGGGTGGATTCACTTTGGAGGTCAATGTTACGTAATCAACATTACTGGGACTGTTGGGAAAAAGCATGGGGACATTTCATACAAGTTAGCAACAAAACATTAGATGTGTAGCATTCATTTAGCAAATCCAAATAGACTTTAGAGATAGGTGACAGGATGTAGATTCTATACATGAAAGAAAGCTGTTTATGGGAAACAAGGCATCACAAAATAATATGGTAAGATTTGGTCATGATTTAATCAACTATACATTGAAAGACATAATACAGTATAATACTTCAATGTAGACATTTAAAATACTAGTTGTGCAGACTGAGGAACCACAATACTACACCAAAAAGAGTTATTAGTATTGTGTGCACCTAACAAACACCTTAACTAATCCTGTGGCTTAGTCATATTTTCCTCGCCAAGTTCAATTACATTTTTGTAAAAAAAGAATGCTCGCCTTTATTATGTAATGTCATGGTCACTATTGGTAAGATACTTAATGGTCAATAAGATTTTTTTCATTATTAAAAAAAAGAACGCTGAAGTGTCAACTGCTTAACATTAGGAGGATAGTGTAGAAAAAAACAATGTTAAAACAAAATCAACATTTTGCGGAGGGAGAGCTTGTCTTTTCTCTTTTTTATAAGGTATACCGTCTTTAAGAATAGGCAGGCTTCATTTGTACCAATGATGGGAAAAAAACCGATCAGGATTAGTAGCTAGAATGCACTTTGCGGGTGGATTTGATCAACATGGCTTTTACTGTAGTAGGCCGCAATGCTAGTTTTTGTTGTTCGAGGAGATGATGCAAAGAGCGGGAGACTGCAAAGTGAATGAGTGGTTCTATGTGGTTTTGCCAAAGTAAAATTACCTCGCTAAAACTTCAACATTATTCGTTTTTTTAACTGTGGTTCCCCCATAGAACCCATTGCCCCGCAAATACCACCCTCAAACCCTCGCTCCTTACACCCCAAACCCTCAAAACACTTAAGAATGTACAGCCCCACAAATGAATGTCAAAGTAAATTACAACCAAGTAATTTACTTCGGAAAAACAACTGTATACGCATGAAATAATCTAGATTCTTACATTGGACAGTTTTTCAAATGTGGGATCAGCGTCTAATATTTAATTCCCACATGAAAGATCCTATGAACGGGCAGCTCAGGAACATCTAAACTTCTTCACGATTGCCAATGTTAAAGAGTGCACACTGCTCCATGCCCAAGAACCTATGGACTAGACGGAGTGACTCCCCAGCACTCAACATTGGGTTCACATTTAGGACATTTGAATGGGGCTGCCTCTTGCAATTTAGGAGCACCAAGTGAAACAAAAAATAGCTTTTTAACGGATGGGTCATTGAAGTGTGATAAGGCTGCACAAAAACGGCTGGAAAAAACCCAAATTGGTCTTTTTTTATGTTTGCCATTTAATATGCGGAAATATCACATAGGAACAATTTGGAACTGCGGTTTTGAACAGATCATTTGAAAAAGAAAATGTTGGCGTCTTTACAATCATAAACTCTCCATCTCTTCCCCAGAGGTAGACACATGGTAAATCTATTCACACTAACCGGTTTACTCGTTTTGACTGACCACATTTTTACAAACCTTAAACTGGTTACGCCTCTATTAACCCATCATTACAATAAACTGCATTTGTTTGCATGTCAATACAACATGTGGATTGTCACAGTCATCCTTGCACACTGATTTTTTTAAAGGACAATCGTGTTCATATAAGTTTTTTTAATAAATATTAACACTGACAATTCGCTATAAATCAGTAGCATAGTTTATCAAGTACTTGGTATGGGAAATCTAGGAGCGCTCATTTAATTTCTGTGATAAAACTCACTTTAAATGTATGTTATGAAGAGGATTAGGGTAGGAGTTTGATGGCAAGCTGGCATGATGAAAATTGTAGAAGAAAATACTCCTTCTGTCTCCAAGGCTCAGTGCTATACAGGGGCACCAGCAGTGATCCAAGAATTAAAAATTCTGATTACAATTATAAGTTGCAACCCACATAATTTCCTTGGAGAACTACAGAACTAAAATCCCTTTTCAATGCTCAGGGTCCTGCGCGTCACATGTTCAATCTTCCCAGGAACTATTTCTGTGAGGCTGATCTGATAGTTTGCCAACATCTTCAGCATCAGAACCAACTTCAGCCACCACTGCTCTTTTGGCATTCGATGCCTATAATTAAAAAGAAAGAATAATTCTCACACATGTTCTGCGTTGATGCATAATAGGACAGTATTCACGAACACACTCCACCATGGAAAATGGCCTCCATGGTTGTACATACTCGAAATCGGTCATCTCCTTCAATTCGGTAACTGGTGTAAAGGCGACTCCTTTCTTCCGTAATCCAACCATGCAAGCAGAGTCTGCAGAGTTTGCAAAAACACGTCCTGTGAAGACAAAACATTGATATGTTACAAGACACACATCCATTTGTGTTATTAGTGTCTTCAATTTATAGAAAGCAAAGTCTCCACAGATCTCCCTTTGATGGGGGCAAAGAACTAGGGGTGTACCGAACTTCGGCTTCAAGTAAGTATTCTTCCGAATTCCGGCTGAAAAAAAGCCATTCGGCTCCAGCCGAATAGTTTCTTGCTATTCGGCTCTTGCCGAATACTTTGACATTCTCATTTGAATACAATGCAACAAGAACTCAGAAAGGCAAATATAGACTTCAGCTTGCAAAAGTAAATAGAATTAGACCATACACTTAGTCACAAACCAGACAAATTTCTATCACACAGCTGTAAAATATCTTATATTGTAATCTGCTATTTAGGGCATGTTTTGTTACAGATTCCTAGACATAAAAATGTGCTCATTTTATGCTTAGCCTGCAACAATACAGGAACATCTTTTGTTTTGGCAGATGTTTATATGCAAACTGAAAGAAATGTGCATATTTCACTTTAGGATACTTTCAGTTCCTCTCATGTCACTTCCCATTGCGTACATCATAGTCCCCCCTTTTCTTTTTTTAAAGACTTGAGTTCTGAGTTTAACATTATCTGATATTTTATCAGGAATGTTAAGTTGCATATGTTTGTGTATTGGCGAGAAGGAGTGGCGAGGATAAGTGAAAAGTGAGCAGCATTTCTTTGGGTGGGGTGAATAGTTGTGAGATCCAATTCAGATTTCCTCTCGACTTGTGTCCTGCATGAGCCGACATGAACCATTTTATACTCGACCGCATCGACTTTGCAACTGAATAGAGAATGCAATGCATCTGATTCAAAGGTAGTGGCAAGATGCTACATTAATTACAATGAAGAGAAATAAAAGTATAGAATGCATTTAAAATGGTGCTTTATTTGTTTTTTTAATAAGTGTTTTTTCAAGTTCGAACATGATTTATTAAATAAAGGAACTATTCGGATTCATATTCGGCCGAATAGTTGACAAACTATTTGGTATTTGGCCGAATACTAAATATGCTATTCGGCACAGCCCTACAAAGAACAGAGGCTTAATCCCAAACATTACTGTGATTCACTAAGGAAACAGCAACCATTTTAAATAAAGTCTGCATCAGGGTAAACAAAACGGAGGAGAGACACTTTGCTTTTATGTATTGCTTCCATGGTTTGGCCGGCAATGGTGGAGAAGCCAACATTGGTCCAGCAGACTACATCTAGCCTGCAGATTAATGTTCTTATAATGTAATAATGGAGGAAGAACGCACATATTTCTTCCACTATTTAAATGTGAGGGATGGATTTGGTTTGTAGCCTGCGCTGTGTTTAACAGGCATTGTTAAGTAAGATTTTCATATTTGTGAACAATCCTCCTGACCTGTCAACTCCAGAATTTGTTTCTGGACTTGGTGATCATTTTTCCCTTGTTCCTGGATGAGTGGGAATCTTTGTCCACTCTCCCCCTGTCTTTTATTCTTTTTATGGGTGACCTTTAAGTGTCTCTCCATAGTGTGTGTATGGATGTATACGTCCCTTTAACACTTCCCTTTAACTTTTGGGCTGTATGTAATTTACTATGGCAGCACACAGCATTGTATGTGCAGTGTTAGGCTGCCTTTGGGCTTCCCTTTCCAATTTCTCTTTATATCTTGGGTGAACTACTGTTTCCAAGAGTAAAGTGGGATTTCCATCCCCTTTACATTTACTGTCAGACCAACACAACCCACTTTACATGGAGCGATGGGGGGATGCAATATATCCCCTTTCTCACTGTCCTGGTAACATTTCTGTTACAATAGCAAGTTATCTTGAATGGCTGATGGCAGTGGTTATACCTGAATTACTTTCTAGACATATTACTCAAAGGCTGTCAAATCAGCCGCGGTAATGTAACTCAGGGTCGCCATTCTGCTAGAATGATGCTTCCTTCTTTTTTTCGCATTTTAAGTATTCGCCTTGTTTTTTGGGTATTCCTCTGTCGTCCTAGGTGGAAAACATCCTGGTAGAAGTTTTGGCTTTGCTGGGAACCCTTTGTGTTTCCTGCCGATGCTCCAGAGTGTCTGTGAAAGCATGAATCAAGGGAGGAGTCAAAAACACTTTAGCCTTTTGTCTTTCACTCTGTCTGAAAGGAACCAGTTCCCAATGGGGAGCTGGCTGTCCTGATTGGACAGACAGCCGCCCCTTTCTGTAAACTGCTGAGAGAGTTTGCAGAAGTGATGGATGCTGTGGTTCCTGGTAAATAATCTGATACCAGAAGTTGCTGACAAGTCAACCATTGCAACCAAATCCAAAGAGGAAGATGAAGAAAAGACTGCTGTAATGAATTCCAGCGACCAGCAAGCCCCCTGTTTAACCACAGCCCGTTTTATCCCATCCTCCCAATCGACCTGGGCTAAGGCAATGAATTCTACCAAGAGGCCGGTGAGATCCAATAGTCTCAAGAAGATCTGCATTTTGAGCCATCCCTCAATAACCAGCTACCTTGCTGGGCTGCAAACCACCAATATCCACGGAGCTCGAGCCAATGTGCTTTGCATGGTCTTCTGAAGTCTGATTCAAGCCGAAACTTTGGTGGACTCCTGCTGAACCTCCAGAGGCAGGATTTGAATCCTTGAAGTCTCATCAGAGTGCAGGACCAGATTAGTGAAGAGAATTTGACCGGCAATATTTGTTTTTCAGGCACCTGTAAAAGGGTACACAATTATAAGGGTGTAGAGTCAACAGGCTTCCCTAGCCAGTAGCGTGATGGGTGGTCGGTAGGACCTTGCAGGAAAAATACTGTGTTGGTAGTTAACCACAGACAAAAATCACCACAATGTGCATGAAACAATGATCAGCATTTATTTTCAAAGAAAAGAGAAGAAGTTTTGTCTGAAGGAATTCTTATGTGCCGTGGCACAACACAAGTACATATAAAAGTGCATGTATACTCTGCACGGTGGTGGGTTAGTAAAAGGTGGTTGCAGAACATTCAGTGTATCGCCATTGTACAGTGAACATTGTTAAGTTGATAACAATCTCTTATACATATTGTTCAAGGTCACAATGTATCAAACAGTGTCTTAAGTTGATAACAATCTCATATATATTGTTCAAGGTCACAATATATCAAACAGGGTCGACACTTGGATGTGTGTTTCTGGTTCGGTAATTGGTTGGCGGAGCGCAGGGCTGGTAGACATGAGACAGCGCTGCAAGATGGATACCGAACTGTCTTCAGGACGTGTGCATCAGTGGTCAAAATATGGCGTCATCCTGCAGTGAGATGGACAACTAACGTTTAAAATGGTGAATTTGTCTAACATTAGTGAAAAAAGGGAATGCAAGGAACAAAGACCTACCAGGCAATGAATGTGGTTAACTACCAACACAGTATTTTTCCTGCAAGGTCCTACCGACCACCCATCACGCTACTGGCTAGGGAAGCCTGTTGACTCTACCCCCTTATAATTGTGTATCTTTTCTACCCTCAAGAGTCAGGCCCCCTAAAAAAGAGGGTTCCTTTGCCCATATTTTTTCTCCCTTTGGACAACCCTTGGTTGTTGGGCCTCATTTATTTGATATACATTAAATGGAGAATGTAAATATTGTTAGTTTCTCCGATGATCTATACAAAAAACTTTTAGACACCCCGTCGCTACTAGGTGCAACCATACCACCGGCAGCACCGGTGAAAGATCCGGCACTCAATGATTTGGATATTCTCTTACAAAAGAAGAAGAAATTGATCCGCACAGAATCACATGGGCTACTCATGCTAGAGTACCTAAAAGCTGGGGTCATCCCGGAAGGTTTACAAGTAAAAAATATACCCCGGGTTTTCCTTGACAACCCCCGTTTCTTAAACAAATTCAGTGGTGTTGGCAATAAATGTTCCCGCGACTGGGTCATTTTGGTGATTGAAACAGCTGAGGAGGAAAAAAATACAAGGTCAAACAGTGTTTTTCCATGCCAGATTTATGGTAAGCTTCACAATGTCGGATATTTAATCATGTTTTTCAACGTGGTCGAACTGATTTAGTATACTGAACCGGTGCCTAATGGGCTGGCCCACTGGCGCACAACGTAGACATTACTCCCCGGCACATGCGCACTGACAAACACCTCGACTTATACCGAGGCTTGTCCACTACGCTTGCGCACAGATTTCGACTGACACAGTTCACTTGGCCAACTAATAGGTAAGCTCACGGCCGCACTTTTGCGTTCCGTTTTACAATAATTGTCCGATACAATCCCCTCGGACCTCCTTTCACTATCTTACCGGCACTCGACCTCCGGCCCATATCTAGAACCACTGTCGCGGCACCCATGGTTGATAACTCTGCCGACGAAGTCACAGGGCCTCAAATACTGGCCGTACTTCATTTTCTTCATATGCACAGCAGATATGAAACAACGTCGTACTGCAACATGCATACTTTATTTATTTAGTTTCCACCTTAACCACGTTATTTACTACTGTTGGGGTTTGTGCCGTTTTAGTCTTTTTTCAGCCAACAGCACTCCCTCACTTAGTAGGAGCATAACCTCTATGCCCTTTTCCTAATAGTCTTTCCTCTCAATTATAGACTCGAGCGCCTGATTTATGCAGTTCCGCCCCAGCCGCCTCTTAAGCAGCTGCCCCCACCTATGGACTACAGCCAGAGCGTTTATTCATTGCCTGGTAGGTCTTTGTTCCTTGCATTCCCTTTTTTCACTAATGTTAGACAAATTCACCATTTTAAACGTTAGTTGTCCATCTCACTGCAGGATGACGCCATATTTTGACCACTGATGCACACGTCCTGAAGACAGTTCGGTATCCATCTTGCAGCGCTGTCTCATGTCTACCAGCCCTGCGCTCCGCCAACCAATTACCGAACCAGAAACACACATCCAAGTGTCGACACTGTTTGATATATTGTGACCTTGAACAATATATATAAGAGATTGTTATCAACTTAAGACACTGTTTGATACATTGTGACCTTGAACAATATGTATAAGAGATTGTTATCAACTTAACAATGTTCACTGTACAATGGCGATACACTGAATGTTCTGCAACCACCTTTTACTAACCCACCACCGTGCAGAGTATACATGCACTTTTATATGTACTTGTGTTGTGCCACGGCACATAAGAATTCCTTCAGACAAAACTTCTTCTCTTTTCTTTGAAAATAAATGCTGATCATTGTTTCATGCACATTGTGGTGATTTTTGTCTGTGGTTAACTACCAACACAGTATTTTTCCTGCAAGGTCCTACCGACCACCCATCACGCTACTGGCTAGGGAAGCCTGTTGACTCTACCCCCTTATAATTGTGTATCTTTTCTACCCTCAAGAGTCAGGCCCCCTAAAAAAGAGGGTTCCTTTGCCCATATTTTTTCTACCTGTAAAAGGGTGACAAAACTGCAGAACCGTTGGAAGCCTTGAAGAATCCTTTGTTAGAAGCCTCTCCGGTTGACTGCTGTTGCCAGTTCCCATCCAGTGTCTGCTGCTTCAGTCACCAGACCAAGAATCCAGGGGCCGGGTCCTGTGCTGCTTACTCAGAAAGACACCCATCTTCAAGCTCTTCTTCTTAGCTGAGGAACTGTGTTGGCTTGGGTAAAACTTACCTCAAGTCTCGTGCCGATCATGTGTTGCTGAGTGGGTGATTCGTGAGTTTGGGAGTTTGCCAACAATGTTCGCCCAGGACTAATGCTGCAACGCCCATAGGGAGTCTTATGTGAAGTCTCTGAACACTTTTCACCAACTCTAAAGCAGATACCTACTTTTTTTTAAGAGATATCCCTATGGAACTCTAATTTTCCTGCATCTGAACCCTATCCTGACCTGCCTACAGCTGGCTCTTAGACCATTACAGTCCCTCTTCCGCCTCTGAGAAAACCCATGCAACAAGTGTTCAAAGTAACCACCTGTAAATGTGTTGGTGTGTAACTGTATCCATTGTTAACAGAAGTACAAAGTCTCCTTAAATTAATACTTACTGTAAATAATCTGATAGGATTCTCCCCAGAAACCTGGTCCGGGACCCTGCTCATGTAGCCAGGGAAAGGCTGATGCTTCCTGATCCCGACCCTGGGGGTGGTGTACTGGGAGAGGATCACATGGGGGGAGGGGTGGAGGGAGGCAGGCGACATACCAGTAAGACTTGGGAGAACCCCCTTTTAACTTTCCCTGTAATCATGTCCTTTTGATGGCTTTTTGCCAAATTAAAGAATTAAAGAAGTGGAAAAACCTAACTTTGAAGAAACAAACTACAGAATCCTAGTGGCTGAGACGAGGAAGAGGGCTGAAGAGGCATGTAGATGCAATCAGGCAATTAGGCTTAACAGTCATTGCAGGAGTCAGGCAATTGAAGCTAATGTCTTACTCCTGAAGTCAATTGCCAAACCTGTGAGGCATAAAAGGCCCCAACAAGAAAGGAGAGGAGGCATGAGTTAGAGCAGGAGTTAGAAGGCTGGCAGTAGTAGGACAGGAGACGCACAAGGCTGTCAATTCACAAGGAAGTGGGAGCACAGAAGGGATACCTGAACGTGAAGACAGTAGATGTTCACCTGCAAGTTCCAAGAGGGTCCTCTGGGCTCAAAACCTGTATTGCTGTTGCTGCACAGAGGAAGACATGCTGAGGGTAAAGTTTTCCCCCATATGTGCTAAATTGCTGCGATTGCAGAGCTGTGATCGTGCTGGAGCCCAAGGCACAAACCAGAAGGCAAGCCGAGGAACTGAGGAGTGAAGGAGACCCCCAATTAACATGGCCAGACCGAAGACACCAATGCTGGAGAAGGGGGTTGGTCCCAAGTGAGCACAAAGTAGTAGCAGAGGTCGAGGAAGTTGGGGAAGCAAAGCAACCCGCAGCTGCAGTGTTCCTGAAGCCGGTTAGTGAAGCTCAGCATTTCGGTTCACTCAGCAAGCCTTGCCGGTAACTGTATGCAGCTCTAAAGTAACTTGCATCTGATTTAAAGAGTAAAAACTGTTTGTTATTCTGAAATCACCTCTTAACAATGGAACTGTAGCATGTGCACTAATAGTGAAAGCTGTAGTGTTCACGCATGAAGTAAAGAACATTACATCCATTGTTAAACACTTTTTATCATAGCTGGAGTGGTTGCATGTCCTGAATGTAAAGAGTAACGCTTGTTAAAAACATTCCAAAAACATACAACTGACTCATACACGAGTAACAAAAGGAATACAGCATCAAGGGAAGGTTGCATGCGGCCAATTGTGTTCCCCGAGAGAAGCCCGAAATCATCTTGTGATAAAACATGGGAATAAAGTCACTTGCAACCCTTTAAGGTTACAGATCTATCTTAAAGAGTAGTCGCATGTGCCTAATTATGTTTTCCCTTTGAAGACTGAACTGTGTAGTATCGTGACCTGTCCTTTTACCAGAAGTTGTTATATGGACTAGGAGAACATGCATTACTCAAACCAAGAGGCGTACCCTTTCCAGATTGAAAGGAGCTCTGTTTAAACCCATCCACCTAATCTGAAGTTGTTAACGGTCCAGTGGCCCCTGATACAAGTGTGGCATTTTTATCTGAAGCTGAAAGAGTGGCACTACAGCTTCTGGGCAATTACTTAGAAGGTGCCAGTGAAGGTGGGGAAATAAATCGAGCTAGGTGCTTATAAAAGAATATTAGGAAAGTAACCTGTAAAGCTAAAGACTGCTGAAGCGGACAGGAAGTCAGTCTTGGGGCAAAGGCAGGTTATACTTCTGGCAGTAAGACCAAAGAGGCAAAGAGACTCTTTTATTGGAACTTATAGAAAGGAAGATTGCCTTGCTTACCTGTAGAGGTTGAAGTGTCTTGTCAATACATGCCTAATAATGCTTGAGTACAAAGCAGAAGTAGGAATCTGAACTCTGGTGGTGCATAAAGTGTCAGTGGATGTCACAATGAAGGGGTTTGGAGTGGTAGCATACTGTGAGACAAAGGTAGAAGGGTTGTTGTTAAGAGCAAAGCAGCAACCCAAAGAGAAGCATCCTGACAATTATACTGAATGCAAAGGTTCTAATTACGTGTAAAGTTGTAGATCAAGAAGTTATATACCTATTCTTTGAACTGTGGCAAATCTTTGAAAGAAGAGATCCAGGATTACCATTGGTGCTATTTTGTTGAATGGAATTGGAAGGGGATCTTTTCATCCAAAGGAGGAGAATTACCACCAGTGGATATTTGTTTGATGAACTTTGGTTTTGACTTGGAACTTACAAGAACTGGTTTAAGACTTTTCTTTTGAACATTTTGAAGTTGACTTTAAAACCCTGGCGAAAGGATTTACCCCTGACAGGTAAACATCATGCAAACATTGTTAAATTATTTATTATGTCATGTTTTATTATTCCCTTTGAATGTTTTCTTGTTTAAAGTGAGGGCCAGTTTACCTATGTTAGGAGTTGTTCTCTTTGCCTTTATACGAGGTAGGCACTTCGCTGATAGAGTAGGGCAAACTTTTACTTTAGCAAAAGGTCTAATATTGAGAAAACTACAAGCAGTTGTTTGCCTTGCATTACTGACCCCTCACATTACCTTTAAGTAGGTGGTTGCACTTTAAAAACGATATACGTTATTTTACTTACTTTCAATTGCGCGTTCCAATAGGGTTTACCTACCTTGAATAGCCGTGTGACGTGACTACCAGAAGCCACTCCCCCTGCTTGAAGCCTCAAAGGCAGAACAGCGCGACCCTTGCGGCGTGAAGCCCGCGTGGTGTAAAGGGTGCGCTGTTGTCTGCTGTGCGGCTGCTACATTGTGACAAAACTCTATGGGAAGAACTTTGGAAATACCTGCATTCGTCTGGGACTAAGATCGAGTGAAATCCCAGCGTCCGCTCCAATTCGCGTGAGTCTCTCAGCCTCAGCTGAGAGCAGTTGAAGCGAGCGGCATCCTGCAGCAACACGTGACCTGTGTCATGTGACTACCAGAAGCCGCTCCCCCTGCTTGAAGTCTCAAAGGCAGAACAGCGCGACCCTTGCGGCGTAAAGCCCGCGTGGTGTAAAGGGCGCGCTGTTGTCTGCTGGTTGCCGTGGGAAGTGCTGATCAACTAAAGTGGAAATTGTTTCCTGCAATTCACGCCTAGTCGTGTTTCCGATTCCAGCAATGGAAATCCAAAAACCAAGAACGAGGCGGCAAGGGAAGCTAGAGGAATCTTCTGCGCAAATATCCAAGAACCCCGCTGCTCACATGACAACGGGGGAAATCATTGCAACAGATGATAACAATAGAGAACATAGAAGCACAGAAGGAAGCAAAGAAACACCAAAAGTAGAATCAATAGCAAAACCCGGAGAGGCAACCTGGAAAGGTCAGTTGCCGAGTAAGGATAATATAACTGTAAAACACCTAACAGATTTGAATAAAACAAACAAATACAATGCGCAAAAATTGATTGCATTGAAAGCTGCTGGAACGAACACTTCTATGCTTCGAAACAGCTACGCACTGAAACCGCAGCTAGAAGAACCTATGAATAATATGCAAGGAGATGCAGTCTTGGCGCATATGACCCCATCTGATGGTACACTATACTCAGACCAACCAATAGCTACAAATTTGACGAAAGCAGGTGAAGAAGACAGTTGCTTTACCCAGTCTTTACAAGAGAGAGCCAAAGCGGCTAAATTACATTGGCAGTCAACATATATACCAACGGCGACACAGAACATTGAGCACAACAAACCCATAGCACTGAGAATCGCTCGCCTATCCCTTGATATCACCAAGAAAGACGCCATTATGGAGTCCCAGGAAAAAAGAAACGAAGTCTTTGACGGGGTAATCGCGCCAAATCCTCTAAGAAACATCAAGACCTCCACACCAATTGTACGATCAAGATCTGGCTCACCTGGTGATAAAAAGACAATGCATTTGAATAAACTGTTACCCAAACATAAAACGGAAGACCTTGACTCATTCTCCTCAAATGTAACAACTGAACATCAATCCCAAGCACCGGAATCCCAACAAAGAATCCCAACGACCATGCTAGATTTACAAAATACATTGGTAGCAGTGTTGTCGACTGCAATGATTCCGTTTTTAAAGATACAGGAATATATGGTTGATTCTACAAAAGATCAGGCAACGTTGTTAGCGATGATAATGACTAAACAAACTTATTTTGAAACCTTTATAAACACTATCCAGGAACGGCTGAAACAAGAAGCCGAAACATCTAGAATATGGCAAAGGCGATTAGCAGAATTGGCAAGAGTCGACCGGGTAGACAAACAGAATCTTTTGGAGACTGTCTCAACGATTACAAAAAAAGTGATTGATGATAAAACAAAAAAACCGGCCCACACGATGGAACAAAAACACCATGTAACAAATCATACACAAACTGAAGATAAATAAAAAAGACAAATTAGACCAATGTACACAATATGACATTCAGATCATCCCGATGATTCCAACCAACTTGTCAATACCGACACATCCAGCTAATAATGAGCCACCATCTTGTACGCCGTTTGATATATTTGATCTCTCAAAGCGTGGGATAGTGGGTCAAGATTTGTTAACCAAACCAAAGAGTAAAAAAATGACAAAAAAAACCCAGAATGGATCTCGGGCATTTCTGAGAAAAATGAAGTCAATGCAGAAAACGTTAACGGATGAGTCAAAGAACAACAATAATCATCTGACTTTAAAACAAAAGGGTACACAACAGAAAATGCGTGAAACAAAAATGGCCTACCAATGTAGATACGAACGAAATGATGGAACCATTGGATGCACTGTTAGAGGTAATCAATCAAAAAATACCTTGTGAACCAGTAAAACCTATTCCAATAATAGACTTACAAACTGCTGACGATATGAGTGACTATAATTCTATATCAACTAATTCACACGATGCGACTCTGACCGTCGTTTATGAATACCAAGATATGATTATTGAACAAACTCAAGGTGAATATGAGGAGGAAGAGGCAGCTAACTTCTCATTTGAATATTCAACAGTATCTAACGATGAATCGTGGTTATCACTAGAGACGTAATCCGAAGATAAACAACAATAGCCTGATGACTCAACCAAGTCCTATATTAGTTAGACCAATATTTCGAAATCCGCAGAATGCAACATGTGCCTTTATTTCCAACGACAGCTAACACAGAGGAGACGGTAATAATGAACAGAGCCAATATTCTGCGGTTGTTTAAAGCAATCCCACAAGTGGATACAATAAAATCAGATGATCTAGAACTAGTTCTGTTTCCAAATAAACAATATATGGAAGAGGTCCAAATATGTTTTTTTCCACTTTATTTTTATTGAGAATTTTCAACAAGAGAAACAATTTCTCCCAGGAAGAACAAATCAGGAACACTACAAATTCCACACAACAGTTTACCCCCCACAATTTTTGCCCCCTTCCCCCTCAAACTCTAGGTTGTCCAGGCCTCCAGAAGTCACTGGTACTAGAAGCACGAGCATGGGTGAAACACAGAGCACAGTAGTACAATGGGTCAGGCTGGTAGAGGAGGTCCCACACACAATGAAGCCCAAGGTCCTTGGTGCTTGCAACGAGTGTCCCTCTTCGGAGAACAAGCGGTTTCAAGGCTTCACAGTCTGCATTAAGAATAACAATAGTCCAGTCCTGCAAAAAGGAGGGTATAGTATCGTTAAAAATAGCAGCGAGTTTCTCGTACGTAAAGATGGAAATAAGCTTGGTGAACCACTCAGACTTAGAGGGCGCTGTCGGGCTCTTCCACTTCTGAGCCAGAGCAAGCCTTCCCGCCCTCAGCATAGTCCCCATTACCTTCGAGAAGGAACCCACCTCTTTATCGGGCAAGGGAGTGCCCAGGAGAACCTCCAGTGGATGCAAGGAGGGGCAGGTCCCCAGAATCTCTTTTATCCAGCTAAGGACCTCAGCCCAGTAAAGACTGATAACAGGACATTCCCACCACATGTGAAACCACGTGTCTTTCTGGACACACTGCCTAGGGCACCATGGGGACGCCACCTAAACATCTTAGAGAGGACCATCGGAGGATAGTACCAGGAGTGTAGCATTTTAAAATTGTGCTCCATCGCTGCTGTATATAGCTCCCCAGAAAAAACTGCCTTAAACACCGACTGCCACGTTCGATCGTCCAAGATTAGGCCCAACCTCTCCTCCCAAATATGCTTAAATGACTGCCTTCCCGTCATATCAGAGGAAATGATCACATTATATAACTTAGAAAGGGATCCCTTCCTAGATTTGGCCTCTACGAAAAACCTCTCAAACTGAGTTAGGGAACGCGACAGGTCAGCCCCCCAGCGTGCCTGTGTTAGGATTCCCTTCAGCCTCAAATACTCAAACACTGTAGGCGGCTTGACCTCGAACCCCTCCAACAGCTGGTCATATTCCAAAAAGGAACCATCCCTGAACAATTGCGCCGCCCTCTCCAACCCTTGGTCCAACCAGCACTGTGTTTCCCGGATCAATCGGGGGACCCCACCAAGAGGACAAGGGAGAAGGCCAGGAGGAAAGAAGCCTATTGTCCTTATAGAGCTTCCAGACCGACCACAGTACTGCAAGAACAGGATGGGACCTAACCGGCCTTGGAATGGAATTCAGGGGAGCCCACAGAAGGTCTCTAACCTTTCTAGGATGAACCTGAACGTCTTCCACGTACGTCCAGTAAGTTTGCAGATCGTCCCTTAAGTGCTCCAACAAAACCCGCAATTGGGCTGCCTTATAATACCTCCTAAAGTCCGGTAAGCCAAAACCTCCAAGGGACTTGGGGAGAGTCAGAGCCGAAAAACCAACTCTGGGCCTCCTCCCCTTCCATATAAAACAAAGAACACACAAATGCAATGAGGCAAAGAACGATTCCGGCACTATACAGGGAAGAGAAAGAAAAAAATAAAGGAGCCGCGGGAGAACATTTATTTTAATCACCACCATCCGACCAAACCAGGAAAGGGTCAAGGGGGCCCACCGTAAAAGATCATGCTGGATTTTGGCGAGAATAGGTGGGTAGTTAAGCTCAAACACCTTACCCAGGTCCCTGGGGATGGTAACACCCAAGTATTTGATGGAATTCCGATCCACTCGCACCCCATACACCTCCTTCTTCCCTTCAAGATCAAGATCCACTCCCCCCATAGGCATTATACATGACTTAGACAAATTTACTTTGAGCCCAGGGAAGGAACCGAACCGGCAGATCATCCCAACAACCGCGGCAAAGTCATGGGAAGGTTTGTCAGATACACGAGGATATCGTCTGCGAACAAGGATAATTTAAACTCATGGTCTCCACATCGCACCCCCGAGAGTCCCTCGTCCGGCCCTGATTGCGAAGGCGAAAGGCTCCATTGCCAATACATATAACAAAGGGGAAAGGGGACACCCCTGTCACGTACCCCGGGAGAGCGAGAATCCCGGCGACATGCACCCATTAACCAACACCCTCGCTGAAGGGCCGTTGTATAGCACGGCGACCCACTTACAGAAGTTGTCCCCAAAGCACATTCTCCTCAACACTCTCCCCATGTATACCCACTCTACCCGATCAAAGGCCTTCTCGCAGTCGACAGATAGGAGATAGGCCTCCGAGTCTTGCCTTGACGACTCATATATTAACCCCAAGGTCTTCCTCACATTATCCGACCCTTGCCAACCCGGGATGAACCCCAATTGATCGCCGTGAACTAGGGTGGGAAGATAACTGGACAGCCTATTCGCCAAGAGTTTGGCCAGAATCTTAACATCTACGTTAAGCAGCGCGATGGGCCTGTAAGACTGACATTGCTCGGGGTCCTTCCCTTCTTTCGGCAACACCACTATGAGAGCGGACATCATAGAGGAGGGCAGAGAACCCGCGTCCAGGGCAGTGTTGAATACCCTAGCCAAAAAGGGAGCCACCTCGGAGCGGAAGATCTTGTAAAAACGAACCGTGAAGCCATCATCCCCCGGAGCCGTACCGCTCTTCAGGGAAGCAATAGCATCCATCACCTCCTGGGAGGAGATTGGGAGCTCCAGCCTGTCAAAGCCCTCAGCGGAGAGGCGTGGGATATGCAACGAGTCCAAAAATAAATCCACATCGGTCCCATTCCCAGTATATTCCGAGGCATAAAGGTTCTTGTAATACCTCCCGAACTCTGCTGCTATCTCGTCATCTAGCACCACTGCCTCCCCCGTACGGCCCCTAATCCGATTCACCCTCCTACTGTTCCGCATCTCTCTCAAACGCCATGCCAGAATCCGGTCAGCCTTTTCCCCCCGCTCCATATACCGCTGTTTCAAAAAAGCCAGCTTTCTCTCCGTTTGCCCCACAAGCAAGGCTGACAATTGAGCTTTAAGATTCTGAAGCTTCTCCCACTCTCCCGGGGCCATCTGAGATCTCAACTTCCCTCCTGGCTGGATGCTAGGAATTTGCTCCCTCAGCTTCGCTTCTTCCCTCCCCCTCTCCAGCTTTCTTCTCGCACCCATCTCCAGAAGCACGCCCCGTATGGTGGCTTTAAAGGCATCCCATACTCCCCGAACATTCACCTCCCCATTATCATTAAGAAGAAAATAATCCCTGATAGAACCCAATAAGGATTCCTTAAGTTCTTTATCAAGCAATAGACTATCGTTGCATATCCACCGCGCTCTAGCCGGAATCACCGGCGGAACTCCCAAAGCAGCCCATAGCAGGTCATGATCCGACCACGGTACCACCTCCGTACCAAAATTAACAACACTATCCCGCAATGTCGAATCCACCAAGACAAGATCAATCCTCGAGAACGCTTTGTGCACCGCCGAGTAAAACGTAAACAGGGGGACGCAGCTTTCCTTTATTGAGTGTGTGTCTACCAGACCCAACATATCATTGGTCTGCCTAAATGAGTCCGCTAACTTCCTCTGGGCCCGCTGGACAGGACAGGGGGAGAGGGATTTCCTATCTGTATCCGGATTGAGAACCATGTTAAAATCCCCTCCGACTATCAGCACACCCTCAGCAAAGCCCTGAATGTTCTCCCCCACTGTTTCCCAAAAAAGATCCTGCGCCTCGTTCGGGGCATAGACCCCCACCAAAGTAAACAACCTACCCTTCACCGATCCCTTAACCATTATATAGCGTCCCTCCGGATCGGATTGATGGGCCTTAGGAACAAAGAGCCTTGGGAGAAATCAGGACAGCAACACCCCTCTTCTTGGCCCTATAAGGAGACTGGAATAAAAACTGAATAGCTTTAGACCGCAATGCCCATTCCTTTCCCTTAACCCAGTGGGTTTCCTGCACAAACAGGACGTGCAGTTGAAGCCTAGATAATTCCCTCACCACCAAGGACGTTTTTTGTTGGGGACTTCAACCCCCCTCACATTCAGGGACCCCACCAGCAACCTCTGCAAGGAATCATCCATTAGAATAGCCACAATATGCTTTCCCCTTTGAGTACCAGCCGCTCTGGAAGGCCCACTCATCCCGCACCTTTACATTTGGAAAGACCAACAAAGGGCCCCTGGAGTCACTACCCCTCAGATGCCCGAACAACCTAAAAAACACCCCCCAAAAACCTAACGAAGAGTAGCACAGCTCCCCTGCCTACCCTAACACCCCCTAAGAACCCTGATACCCTCTCACTCCCACCCCCTACCCCCGAGCGCCTGGAATACCTGCGGCATCTCCCAGCCACACCACCAGGCCACCAGGAATCGCCCCCACCAGGGCGCCTCTCACAGCATGTAAGCAAATAACACTATGAGCCCCCCTCTCTCCTCCAATAACAACCTCCAAGCACTTCCAACTGAGGTCACCTCCCTCCTCCCCAACCCCTCATCAACAACTGGGCACAACGTAATGACCAGACAAACCAAGGAACAGACCCCGCCCCTGGTGTGACCATCCACAGTGCCCCTCAGGACCACCTCCAAGAGCCGATCCATAAGGACCACACTACTGAATCAGGACGAGGGTTGCTCCTGGGACGGGGGCGCCACTTTTCTGAATTTCCTGTGACCCCGCACACGCCTCCGACCCGCAAACCCCGAAGGGCCAGGGCGGTTCTCGTCCAAACCATCACCCCCCCATCCTTAACCTTTGAAGGAGGGTCCCCCAACAACTCACGGGTGACTCGTTGGATATCTGCCTCTGAGGAGAGTGAGTATTTGTAGCCGTCCAGCTCAAAGGCAAGGGAGAATGGATGGCCCCACCTATAACGGACCCCCTTAGACTGCAACCACCTCGTGAGCGGGCCACAAAGGTGCCGTTGAGCCAAGATGAGGGCTGAGAGGTCTTGATACACCTTAATTTGGGCTCCATTCCATTCCACGGGGCCCATCTTGCGCGCTAGGTCCAAGATCTTAGCTTTTTCAGCATAATAGTGGAATTTCACCAGGACCGTACGGGGCTCACCCGCACGCCCCCCGGCCCTATGGGCTCTATCAATAGTGAGCTCGCTGGTGTTCTCGCCATCAAAAAGAGAACTCACAATCTCCTTTACTCCTTTTACAATGTCCGTCTGAGACTCCCCCTCCAACTCCGGCAAACCAAAAAAGCGTAGGTTGGAGCGACGTTCCCTATTTTCCAGATCGTCCAGCTTGAGGGTGACCCTCTCCTCTCGCTTCTCAAGCTCTGCCAACCTCATGTCAAATTGTGTTTCGAACAGGTCTGCCGAGGATTGGTTGGCCTCCAACGCCTGAACACGGTCTTCTACAGCGTCAACCTTCTTGTCCATGGAGTCCAGACGCCTATTGACATCCGCTCGAAAACCTCTCATCTCCTCCAGCAGGACCGCCATGCTGCGACTCACCTTTAAGGCTTCAGCCGCCTCCAACTGGGCCCCTGCTTGCATGGTGGACTCTGTCCCCACCTCCACCTCCACTCTCCGAAACTTTTGCAGGGTCAGCGCCCAGTTCATTCAGGAGGGATCCAAATGGCACCTCTGGCAAGAGAACACAACCTCCTTGGAGACACTGAGCTGGAGCCCGCAGGTCAGTCCTGCTGGCCACTCGCCTTCCCCCGCTCGGAGGCCCCACCAATACAGTCCAGGCTCCTGGATCCGAAGCTGCTGCGACTTGGAATGCCCCCACCGCATACACCTGCATGGCTCCAGTCCCAAAGGGTCCTCCACTCACAGCGGCCACCACACCAAGTTCCTTCCAGCAGCACCTCACCGCTCCCCCACACTACAGCAGGATGGCAAGACTAGCCCAATCCCAGAGCCAATCCTCCAGCCACTCACAGCCGGTAGGGCCACCACCTCTCACCAGATCCTCCGCCAGGCGGCCACACCAAGGGGTATATCACAGCTGAGCTCTCCTCAGGGCCCGGGAGCCTGCTCTTCCACTCTCAGCACACAGTCCCCAGAGGAGCGGGATACAGGCCTTCTCCCCCAAACACTACCCGCCTTGCAAAGCACTAACCGTCAAGCTGGCGGGGAAAAAGGCCCACGAGGTTCCGGCTCCCCCCGCTCGCCTCCCTTCCGATTCAGAGGGGGGGGGGTTCATCCTCCGCGGGTGGGGGGGTTGCACCGCCACAGAAAACGCCACCAAGCCTCTCCAACAACCGCCGCCCGGCCGGGATCCAGTGTGGGCCAGGGCCTCCCAGCCCAGCGCCCCCGGGGCCGCCAATATCTGGCCTCAGCAGACACCCCCCTCCGGGCCCAATCACGGCGGCCGCAAGGACGAGGGCAGCTGACCTCCGTCTCCGGATCAGCGAAGGATCGAGCGCCGGCTCCTCTCTCTCCTCACAGTGACACCGCTCCAATCTGAAGACACGGGCTAGATCTCATGGAGCGACCTGTCAAAAGAGCTCCGAACAGCAACGAGGGGGCAGCCCAGCCAGCAACCTTCACCCCACACCGAGGAGCGGCGGCCGCAGCAGGAGACAGCACAGAACAGTCGGAGACCCCCCTCCCCCACCGGGACGAGTCCTCAGCCGCTGCCGCCAGCGGGAAACTGCCTCCACACAGCTCCCCCAGCCAATGAAGCAAGCTCGGTTCTCCGGTATCCCAGCTCCTCCGACAACCAGGCTTGCACTCAAACAGTGCCTGGGGGGTCCATACAAAGCCTGGGGGGGTCAGAACACCTCTCCTGTGAGTTTTTGGGGGGCTCAAACTCCTTTTTCGGTGCCCTGGGGAGGAGACCAGCGGAGATGCTTCAGCTCATCTCGACGCCCCCTGGTGGCTCCCCGAATTGATTTTTACAACCAAGCTACAATGCAAAGGGTTCTAGCAACTAAACATCAGTTTGAGAAATTAGGCTTTGGAATAGAAGAAATCTTTGTTTCACGGCATTGGCTGGAAAAAAAAGCAAAAAATCTAGCTCCGTTTAGGCAGCATAAATCAATCAATAATGAGGAACAGAGCAAAGGAATCAAAGATGCTCAAAATCTTAATAATTCAAGACCAAAGCTGCAGGAACAAGATTACAAACACTCCCAAACCCTATGGCGTGATTATCGTGAGACTCCACAAATTAAATCAAATGTGAAGACTAAGCAAAGTGGAAGGAAAACCTATTTATAACAACGAAAAATGAATGAATCCCAGAAGTGTAGAATATCACTGGGATCTTGGAATACAAGAGGAAACAAACACCTCCTAGAAAAACAGTCAACACTCCTGGACAATTTGGATATCATCTGTTTGCAGGAAACGTGTCTGACTGAAGAGGTTATTTGTGATGGGTATAGTACCCTAATGAATCCGGCAATATCAGCACAACAGGGAAGACCTGCAACAGGAATGTTGATACTAACAAAAATATTGACAACATGGACAATAATTGCAAGTAAAAACATACATCCATGGGCTCAATATGTAACGATCAAAATGGCAACAGATAACAAGGCTGAAACAGCTTCTTCCTTGGATGACAACCTGATATCTATATTTAATATATATTGGAACCCAAATGCAATGTCTGAGACGAAATTCATCGATTCAATATACGATGAAATTGATAACGTGGCCATCTCTAACATCGGAACGGATTTCATTATAGTAGGAGACTTTAACTTTCATCTATTTAATAAAGAAGGTGAGAATTTAGACCCCATTATATTGTCGAGTAGAGCAAAAAAATTGACTATAGAAGTGAATCTGAAACAGCTTTCTAAGTAACCAACCTACAGACAGTGAGGGTAAACCGTTACCAACTTGGTCAAGTGAAACATCTAACTATCGACTATATTTTTGCATCGGAAAGGATCAGAAACTTTACTACTTCAATTGGAAATTCAATTCAGCAGGATAGCGATCATCATTTGATTCAGATCGAATGGGCTATCCAGGCAACAACTGACCAACGTCTAATACTACCTGACTTTGAGCTTACAAATGGGATGAATAGACTCAGGATAAAACACAACCAAATGGCGGAAATAGTCTCAACTTTTGAATGTGCGCTGCTTCAAGATAACCTAAAATTGAATTATGGTTGGATCCTAGAAAAATACCAACATATGGGATCAAAGAAGAAACAAAAACAAATCCACCCGCATTACTTCAATATTGAAGTTCAAATGAAAAAAAAAAACACTACAAAGCGTTGCGAAAATTGCGAAAACACAAGGCACTAAACTTTGAAATGGAAATAAAAAAAGAAAAGATTAAGTATTCCAACGCAATAAAAGCCATCAAAGCATTGATAAAACAGAATGAAGCAGAAGCGATTTTGACAGCACTTAATCAAAAAAATAAGCGCCATCTATGGTCTATGTTGAACATCTCATCTGCAAGACAGAATATGATTCAAGAAGTGGATGCAAGCAGATGGGTGAATCACTACTCAACACTATACAAAAATAATACTGTACAAACAGATATAATTGACAGAGAGAGATGATGATCCCTGGGACCTGAAATGGGAGACAGAAGACATTATAAGTACCATTAACTTACTCAACTCCTCGAGAGCTCCAGGCCCTGATGGCTTAGCAAATAGCGACCTAAAAACGGCCCCAGAATAGTTGGCCAAATTCTTGTCATCTATTAAGATTAATTGAAAAGACGAAAAAGATACCTCAGACTTGGACCAAAGCCAAAAGACAAACATGCTTTGTAAAACGAATAGGCATGAATGTCAACCTCCTGCTCCTGAATATGATGAATCATGAAGCAATGGCTAGATCACAACAACTGTATGCTATTTTTATAGACTTAAAAAACGCTTTTGATTCAGTCAATAGACAACTATTATGGGCTAAATTAAGAGATTGGGGATGCCCTTCAAATATTCTGAATCCAATAAAACTATATTCGAATACTTCTATATGTGTCCGGCTGACGAAAGAGGGAAGAGTGACAGAATCCATTCCAACTGAGAATGTTTTAAAGCAAGGCTGTCCATTAGCCGCGTGCCTCTATAATCTCTTTACCTATGATTTTGGAGAAAAAATTCAAAACAATACAGCAAATCCACCAAAAATCAACAGCGAAACCATTCAAACGCTATTCTATGCAGATGATATTATTATTTTGGACAAAACATTGAAAGGATTGCAACAAACAGTGAATAAAGCACAAGATTACATGTTGGAGAATAATCTACAAATCAACATTGATAAAACGAGAATAATGAAACTGATTACCCTAAAGACAAAGACACAACAGAACATGAAGATTCAAATAGAAAATAAAGTCATCATGTCAACCAAAACAATCAAATATTTAGGGGCTCTAATCAATCCATCGGCGAACGAAGCAGAATGGAAAGAACATATTGAAGGGAAAGCGAGATCTTTGGCAAAACAAGGTCATTTCTTCCACTTAAAATATGGGACCTTTTCAGTAAAAGCCACAATTCTGCTTTACAAACAAAAAGTAATCCCAATCTTGACATATGCAAGCGAGACAATCATTAATCAACAACTAATGAGATGGCCTTATTATGAAGCACTATTTTGGAGGAAAACTCTTGCCTTGCCTAAAACATTTCCAATGAATAGATTAAGATTCGAATTAGCTTTACAATCGGTACAATCTATAGTGCTTTGGAAACAAATGGACTTGTTAAGAAAAATCACTTCTGAAGAAGAAATACCAGCTTTGGAAATCCTAAAGGAAAAAAAGGAAGCTTTTCAAACAGCAGCATTATTGAAATGGTCTAATGAAATTAAAGCGAAAATGAGAGCGGAAGACATCACAGAGGAATTGTTGCTCAATAGACCACAATATGCAAAACGGAAAATACAAACGAATGATTGGTTAAGAACAATAGAAGTACAGAAAAAATACAAGCGGCACCTTCATGCGGAAACGGAAGTGAGAGCACTTAATGAACTACCATCATATTTGGCACAGTTTCCCTGTTGCAATATTCGAGATCTGTTTTTGCGCTTTCGGCTAAATATATTGCCCACCCGAGAATATCAAGCATTGATAGATAAAACACATAACAAATCCGCTGTCTGTCGCTTTTGCAACCAAACTAGACCAGAAACCCTCTTTCATTTGATTATGGTATGTCCAGCCTTGAAAGCAAAAAAAGACTTATATAAAGATTTCTTTAAAATTTCTGAAAAACAAATCGACAACAGAGGAAAGATGGGCAGAACTTCTAGAAGGAAGGAACCAACGCCTGATATTTTCTGTGATCAAATTTTGGAATGACATTACTAAAGAAACCGTAGATGAATAAGAAGAGTGGTACTGTCTGATAATTTTTAAAGATATATGTAAAGACAAATAAAAAGTTTGTTAAATCAAACAAAGCATTTTAATAAAATTAAAAAAAAAATAGCTGTGTGATCCTCCTAACATGTATTATTGGGTTTTGCTTCCCCGGAACTGCTTTCATGCATTTCTAAAACAGTCTTTAAGTTCATACTTGTCTTAAGAGTTGTATACTTCCCCTCTATAAAGTATATAGGTCCTTAACTGAAACTGCCAATTGCCTTTCTTAAAAGTCTGCTAGAGTTCGTACTTAACCTAGAATTGTATTTTACACTTCAGATAAGTATACTTGGTTAAACTGTCCATTCCTTTATTAGTAATAGTGTACATGTTTATATACTAGTAGGTTATACTGACTATGATTAGCTGTTGCTCTTCTTAAACTGTAACATTGGGCTATTGTTAGGGAGCATTTTCAGTTTAGTGCTAAATTCCTCCCACCTTAGAGACCCCCAACTCTTTTGCTGAACTTTGGGACTTTGTACTTTTAATTCTGTGTGTTTTGTTTTAGATCTCGGGTCTGAAACTCCATAGACATCTTTTTACATTGTGACACATAGCACCTTCAGTGCAGTGGCACAGGGAAGTCTTATAGATTTCCCAACGGTTTAAATAGTTTCTCTTGGATAAACCAGGCGTGTCATTTTGAAAGGGTACCCTGGGCCAGGGTCCTCCCTGCTGTCTCGCAGCATCTAAGGTGTTTTTAAGGATGTTATTATTTACTTGTCTACCCTCTGACGCAATCGTGAGCAGACGAGAACTTACTGGTTCTGGGACCTTCTGCAGGCCCTTTTATAGCAGGTTCCATTAAACATCTCAATAGCTGTCCAAAGGAATGGTATTGTTGGCAATCCTGGTGCAATATGCTGCTGCAGTACTCGCTCGTTTTCCTAGGCATACAGTTTTTTGCATTCCTTGTCCGGCGGTGCCTCACCTGTCCTCTTTCTTAATGTAGTGACCACAAGAGAATCTGGGGTGGCATACCCCAGAATATAGAGAGGGTCAGTAGGGGAGGGGGTGAAAAAGGTTCTCCACCCGTGGGCTCACAGCCCTAGTCTGTGAAGGTCTCAGTAAGGAAGGGGTGATGCGCCTTTTAATGGAGTTAGTTAAAAGGATAGCCTGGCTGGCAGGAGGCTTCTCCTTTAGAATATCCTCCACAAAATCTGAGTCTAGCACTGCCTCTTGCGTGGCTATTTGGAAATGTTCGGCTGCTTTTTTCAGAATGGTGGGGAGGAGGGTGGATCCATGGATATGGTGTCAGGATCTGGGGCATGGGTAGGTGACAGCCATGGTGGGTTGTCCACCGGTGGCTTGTCCCCCCAATCTGGGGCTTGGTCAGTGGGATCATCTCCTCAAAGTGATGATCATCTTGTAAATGGGGGTCTTGAGGAACTTCCTCTTGATCTGTCAGGTCAAAGACCTCTTCATGAAGTGGGCAAGAGGTTCTCTGGAATTTGGTCACTGTGGGGTACAGGTCTTGTTCACTCGGCCTCTTGGGTGTGGTGAACTTTTCTGAGAAGTCCACAAACTTTGCCAGCCTATTCATACACCCTTCAGACTTTTCCCTGGTCCATAAAGAGGAGCCAGAGGGGTACAGAGGGGGAAAGGGCTCCTCCTCGGGATCTACCTGCCTAGATCGCCGAGATCTTTCCGAGAGGGTTTTAGATAATGGCTGGGGGCTCTCAGAATAGTCTTCAAGCCTTTCCGGGTGTGAGGACGTGTCTTTCGACCTGTCCTTGGGTTTATTGGCTGCCGAAACTATCTTTGCGAGACTCTCACAAATGTTTGGCGTTTCTGGGAGGGGTTTAGGCTGTTCAAGCGGCTTCGTGTAGGTTTCCACATTGCCGGAACCTTATGCGTCGGCGTACTCTTAGCAGGGGTCTTGACGGCATTGTGACTTTTGGTGCTGGCGCCCTTGTCTGTGGAGGGCCCAGACGCATGCCGCTTATGCGGTTGCGGGGAGGGCTGCCTACGGCGCAGATCAGCGGGTGTCGAGGAGCTCGACGGACCCGTTGGCGCCTTGGACCTTTTCGACAAATCCATTGAGGCGGTGCTGGGGGTTGTGTGCTTGCCTTTATGAGTAGCGGGTGCGTCCCTGTTGCCAGGATGTACATTCCCCATAGTAGAACTATTGTCCGGCCTGGTGGGGCTGAGGACCGGCGGTTCAGAGCACGATCGTTCCGATGAAAGGTCGATGGCATCTGTATCAGAGCCAATGCCGTCGCTTAACTCCTAGTCACTCTCGGCACCTGTGGCGGTGGGGGAGCTACCCTCGGCCTGCATCATGGCGTAGGCCGCCCACTGTTTGACTTGAAGCTACTTGATCGTCTTAGGAGGCAAGAGCTCACAAGACCGACAGGACACCTCATGGTGATCGCGAGGGAGACACTATTGCACCTCCGGTGCGTGTCCTTCCAAGGGTACTTCCCCCTTACAGGAAGGGCAACATTTAAATGGTGTCCTGTCCATAGCGCAGGTGTATTAAAGCGACGGCAAAACCAAAGGGGCAAGAGAGGTAAGCAGGAAAGCCATTCTTGAAAAAGAATTAGAGACTCCCAGACCCCACTCTTCCTACTGTATAGGCCAGCCAGAAGGCCCAGCCACGCGGTAGACAGCGTCGACCGGAGCACCAGCTGTCGAGGTCTGTTCTTCCGCTGTTTTCGGCGGTGGTTGAGAAGGAATCGAAGAGGGGACGAATAATATATAAATGACCGGAAGAATATAATTTTGCAATTTGTAAGAGCTCCACATAAGGCGACCAGCTAGCTGGGTAGAAAAAGCAATCTGAGGGACCTCGACGCGTGAGGGATTTTGGGTACACTACACGTTACGTTAGGGATAGTGTTACAGGCACGCCCATGTCGACGTCCCCTTTCGATCCTCGAAAGGCCAGATGCAATACTCTGCGGTTACCACTAGATGGACTATATGCACAGCATGTGATTCTAAGCAGATTCACAAGCATCAGAATATATTTTATTCTGATTTTATTTTAGTTAAAATCAGTTTTTAATCCAGCTTTTAGCCCTTAGTGGGGAGTTTTGAAAAATATTGCTTTTAGGTCCAGCACTTCTTTTTATAATTGTCTGTGCCTTTGAGTTTGAATTCAATTCACTTCATTCCTGATTTTGCTTGGATTATTTTAAACACAAATCCACCTGTTAGCTACAGTTTGTATTTAACAGATTACACTTGCACACCTTGTTTGCACTACAGACCCTTCTAGATTGGATGTTCTCATTCTGGGTCTCAACGCACAGAACTACAATCCCCAGTGTTTTTGTAGTTCAGTGACCTATTTCTTGGAGGTCAGGCGTGTCAGCGCCGGCACATCTGCGCAAGCCGGTCTGTGGCGCTATGTGACATCCACTCCTCATGGTACCTCAGAATTAGTACGTTTTCGCCCGCTTCTTACTATGCACGTACTGAATATGATGGTGTGCGAAGGGAAAACTTCAGCCTGGCAACACACACGGTGGGGTACATATGGCGACCTCTGCACTCAGAGTATCCATAGTGGAACAGTACCATGCAGTGGTATGGTCCCTAGTGGACTCAACTAATATAACAAGGATTGAAGGTATCTCAGACACAATAGGTGGTTGTAAAGCATCACTGTTAAGGGCACAGAGCTTAGCACAGTCTGCAGCAATTTCAGCCTTAGATGTGGCAACCTCAGGACAGTTTAAGATTGACAATAGTTGGGAAGATAAGGTTGCTGATTCCTTGCTGGTCATTCAGAAAACCGTGACTATGCATAAAAATGGACATAATCTGTTGAGCGCCACAGGGATGCAAAGTATTATTTTACCAGCTAGCTGGGAACTTCCTATTTATATATGATATGATAGGTTATTAATGCCCTTAATAGCCAGGGGTTTCTAAGCACGGACCTGGGGATCGAATCTGTGGTGCTCCTTGTCTTGCTTCGAAGGCGAGCACGTTGCCCCTGAGCTATCCTCCCGAGACAGTCATAACTCCAGTCAGAAAATAGTCCTGAAAACCAGATCATTGATGAAGCATGCACTAGATGTAGCTTCGTATATCGTGAATCAGGATGTGGATATTTGGGCACTAACTGAGATATGCTGTTATGGTGCAGCAGGACCCACTTTATCCCTTGCCATTCCTCCTGGTTATGACAGGTTACGTCAGCATAGACAAGAGGGGAGTGGGAGTGGGTTTGCTTTTATTTTTAAATCCAAGTTGGATGTTTGGGAGGTGGAAGCACCCGGTATTGATGGTAGTGAAATTAAACATCTAAAAAAAAGTGATTAAGACAGATGCAGAAACCACAATAAATATGGTTTTGGTTTAGACACCCCATCCCCTGTGCCAGATGTTTCAGCACAACTCTACTATATTCCTACCCATCCTCAAACCTAATACCAAGGCAATGGTTTGGGAAGATTATAATCTTTGGTTGGGCAACAGAAATTATCCTCCAGCTAATATCTTAGGAAATCTGGTATTTTGAAAGGGACTACTCTCACACATAATATTAAAACAATTGACGTGTCAGTATCTCCCTGTATGTGGTCAGGTCATTTTTTTCACCTTACAGTTGTTTGTGAAAAGAATTTAAAGACCAAAGTCATTTAAAAAAAACATAACATCCTGGAATATGAAAAAGATAACCCCAGAAGCCTTGGAGGACTGTATCTTGCCTATGGCAGAGGAGGTCAATGAACTAGAGTCTGTTGATGACATTGTTATCGTCCATCAGCAGACATTTCACTCAAAACTATGTATGTTGCTGAGAAAAAAGGCAATGCCTGGTTCAAAACTAAGTGCTCTTGTGTATGGAAATCCTCCCAGGATGCTTATGACTAGGAGGTTTATAATGTGGCGTCAAAGGAGTGTAAAGTAGCAGTTATAGCAGCTACTAAAAATAAACATTTTTGATGTCAGGGTTGCCAAAGCACAATTCAAGTCCAAAGAACTAGGATTCTGAAGGAATTGGAAGATCCATGCACTAATTAAACCAGATGCACTTGTTAAAGACATTGCTTGGTGCACGTCCATTCAAGAAGCTAAGTTGGGGAAGCTTGAGCGGATCAAAAAGAATATTGAGATCAGCAAGAACACCCTTGGACTGATGGCAAGCTCCAAGGATTGTGTGGCAAACATTAAAAAGATGCAGGAATGCCAGTTTAATTTTAGATCCATATTGGAAACTGAATTGGCGTGATTATTGCCAATCTTAAACCCACTAGTTGTAAAGGTGATTTATGCCCCTCAATGACAAAGACATGTATACCAGTTATACCAACAGGGAATCAGGACAAGGGGGTGGCGTGGCCGTAATCGCCAGGGACACCATCCAACTGTTCCTGACCAAAATACAATGTAACAGTACAGAAATCCTCCACCTTAAACATCTTCAAACCAATAATAGCAGCCTTAACAAAATTGTAGTGTACAGACCACCTGTCACTATGGCCAACTTCAACGAAGAAATCACAAACCAGCTTAATATGATCAAAGGACCCAATACCGCCACTCTACTTATAGGAGATCTCAATCGGTGGCGGGGGATCCGAAAGACAAAGAGGCCATTAAATTGGAGAAACTCCTGAACAACAGACTACCAAGTGATGAATACCGATCCCACCATGGACAACGGCCACCTACTTGACTGGGTTGTCACCAACAACCTCACATCTCAAGATTACAAAACTGACCCATGTATATGGTCGGACCACTACAGTGTGACCTTTCATATCTATCCCCCTGCACAAGGGCACAAACTTCCCAATCTTCCTATCAAAAAAACACTGCGGAACTATAAAAACATCAGCGAAGAGCACCTGATGCAATGCCTAGATGCTCACAAAATAGAGGGAAAAAATGAGGATACATGTGAAATCACCCTATCTAAACTACTCAGCCATCTACAGGCACTAGTGGACCGGGAAGCTCCACTCCAAACCAAAACCTCCAGACCTAAAAAAATAAAACAAGAGTGGTTCACAGAGGAACTTCTCGAACAGAAGAAGCTTAAAAGGAAAAGGGAAAATAAATGGAGAAAAAAATCCACGGTGGAAAATAAATCTCTATGGAAAATCAGCGAGAAAATTTACAAAGAAATGATAATTGAGGCTAAGAAAAACTACTACGATAAACAGATTTCAGTAGCAGCCAACTCCACCAGCAAACTTTTCAATATATTGAAATCCATTGATAAGCCAAAAGGCTTAACCCCTGCCTTTTCGCCCACCCAAGAAGATTGCGACGCAACACAGATTGCATTCTTTAATAAAATTAATAAGGCCAGGGCCATCATAGCCACATCCCATGCAGCCTCTAAGTCACCCACTAAAGATACACCAGAGGAACGTGTACACCAGACGACCCAATTCAAGTTCCATCCCATCACTGCCAATGACATGATAAAAACCCTAGCGTCCATGAAATCCACCACGTGCGCGGAAAACATACTCCCGGCCAACCTGATCCTAGACCATCCAGCCATTTTTGCACCAGCCCTAACTAAAGTAATAAACACATCCTTCCGTGATCAAAATGTACCAAAAAGCATAAAAAGGGTAACAGTCACGCCCCTTGTAAAAAAACCTAACCTAGACCAAAGGGACCCAAGCAACCTAAGGCCCATAACTAACTGCAATTTTATACTTAAAATCATGGACAAAATTGCCACCACACAACTTCAGGAACATGTAGAAAGCTCTGATCTCCTCCATCATCAACAGTCAGGATTTCGACCAGCACATAGCACAGAAACAGCTATGCTGGATCTACAGACCAAGATGCTTAACATTATTGATCAGGGAAAAGCCGGACTACTAATACTTTTAGATCTGAGCGCGGCTTTGGACTTACTAGAGCACAACCTACTTAAGTAAGCTCTAAAAGACACAGCAAACTGCTCAGACCAAGCAATAAGCTGGATCATGTCCTTCTTACAAAATAGAACATCTAGAGTTCATTGGGGAAACCTATTTTCTATAGAAAAAGAAATTACATGCGGAGTCCCCCAGGGCGCTAGCATGTCCCCACTCCTGTTCAACATATACCTCAGATTTCTATGTATAGTCCTTGATAACATCAACACGTTCTTTACCAATTATGCGATGACACTCAGCTGGTAATAGAACTAAGTGGAGACCATCAAAAGGACAACAAAAAACTCGACACAGTGTACAAAGCAGTGGAGAAATGGATGGACCAAAATTGGATGCGTCTAAATGGCAATAAAACCGAGCTCATGGTCTTTGGTTCCAATTTGGTCAGATCCAAGCTCCACCCCGCATATAACACCTTTACCATCAAAAACACTCCAATCAAAGTCCTTAGTAAGGTTAAAACCTTGGGGATGATGTTAGAAGCATCCCTGGGATCCGAGGCTCAAACCCTCCATGTGAAAAAAACATGCTCCTACCACCTCCGCTTATTGAAAGCCATTAGAGCCTACCTATCGGAAGAAAACAGCGCCACGATCGCAAGAGCCACAATTCTATCTCGCCTCGATTACGACAACGCGTTAATACTGGGTTCTAACAAAAACTGTTACCACAGCTACCAAGTCCTGCAAAACAATGCAGTGAGAATCATCAAACAAATACCTAGGAACCAGCACATTAGCGAAGCCAGGAAAGAACTACACTGGTTAAAAATCGAAGAAAGAGTCCAATTTAAGTCGCTCACGCTCACACACAGATGTATATATGGCAAAGCCCCAGCCTACATGAGAAGTAAAATCATCCCATTTAAGCCCTCCAGAGAGCTAAGATCAGCCGAACAAGGACTGATTACGACAGCCCCTTTCAGACTCAAAAAAGGAGCGGGCAAAACCTCGCCTGTCACTGTAGCAGGCCTCTGGAACAACCTCCCGGGCCAGATAAGGATGGAAACCAACTACCAACGCTTCCAAAAACAATTGAAAACTTACATCTTTAAGTAAAACATAATTATTTCCGGCCCAGTTCTATATCTTCTATATCTGTCTTGTGCTTCGTGTATGTTATCCGTCACTTGTCGCTCGTGTTCCTGTCTCTGCGCCCCGAAGCTTGCGATCTACCGGCGCAATACAAATAAATAAAATAAAATAAAATAAAATAAAATAAATGTGCACCTGTCTTGATAGGGAGTGCCTAAATGTGTAACACCTCTTTTAGAGCAAATCATGTTCCGGATGTGCTTAAGAATGCCTAGATTACACCTTTATTGAAAAGGCCAGGTCTATGTCTGTTTAACACTAGCCAATTTTCGGCCCATTACTAATACTTTGTTTCTTTTAAAATATTTAGATTGTGTGGTATATATTAAAATCTTTACATATTTGAATGAACACATGATTTTAAACAAATGGCAGTCCGGTTTTAGGCAAGGGCATGACACGGAAACGGCGCTGCTTGACCTCGAATCCAGATTACTACAACTCATGGATAAGGGGCAAACTGCAATGCTTATGCTGTTGGATCTGTCTGCTGTAGATGCGCAGGTGGACACATCATCCCTAGCTCCCGCCCCCACACCTCCATCGTACTGGAATAACAGGAGAAGAGACCTATGTGGTACCGCAGGTATTGTACCAATACTGCATTGAGTGTATTAGAGACCATATGCGCTCAGACAATCGTATCGAATGTGCCCTCGCATTGAAAGGGTGGAAGTATTTCTGCACACACCGTTGAACATCGAAGAACTAGAAGTGAAATCTGACGAGGGCAGAGTGACGTCATTAAAGAAAGAGACAGACGCACTGATGAGATATGCAAATACTTAAATGATAAAGATGTAACTGAAGTTATATGAGAAGAACAAGTTACTTTCTTACCTGGTAACGTTCTTTCGATGGGATGGTCCGACGACGTATTCCATATCTATGACATGTAATCACCACAGCTGTGCTGCTTTGGAAACTTTTTTCGGCGTCTGCGTCCTGCGTCGATGACGTCGATGCGCCGTCGTCGAGGGCCTCCTCCGACGTCCGACGTCATCCGATGTGATAAGTAGGACGCACGACGCCCATAGCCTCAGTTGTAGTTTTTTCCCCCAGAACGTGTGACACTAGTCAACTGCCAGTCAGACACAAAGCCTTGCGGAACGTAAGCTGCAATCGCAAAAGAAATTCTGCAGCGGGGAAGGCAGGGCGGGAGCGATATGGAATACGTCGTCGGACCATCCCATCGAAAGAACGTTACCAGGTAAGAAAGTAACTTGTTCTTCGAGGGGATTGGGTCCTCCGACGTATTCCATATCTATGACAGACTCCCAAAGCAGTACCAGAGCAAGGAGGAGGGAAAGCATTTAGAATCAAAATTTAGAATAGCCAATCAAATAGCAGAGCAAAGGACTGCCTTGCCAAAGGCCAGATCCTGTGCTCGGATGGAATCGAGGGAATAGTGATGTACAAATTTATGTACTGAAGCCCAGGTGGCTGCATCACAGATGTTGCGAATAGGAACACCCCTCTGCAGGGCAGTAGACGCAGCCATACCCCTGGTAGAATGGGCCCGCAAGCCAGCCGGTGGGTCCTTACCCACCAAGCGGTAGCACTGCGAGATGGCCAAAATAATCCAGCGAGACAAAGTCTGTTTCGTCACAGCTTGCCCCAAACGCTTTCCAGCGTAACCAGTAAAGAGTTGATCGTCCACTCTGACCCGGGACATGCGTGAAACATAAAAGCTTAAAGCTCTCCTAGGATCAAGCCTATGGAGCCTCTCCTCTTCCTTACCAGGATGCGGAGGAGGATAGAATGCCGGAAGAACAACCTTCTGGGCCAAATGAAATTCCGTCACTACCTTCGGAAGAAAAGAAGGACGAACTCTAAGGACAACCCTGTCCTTGTGAAATACAGTGAAGGGTGGCTTAACTGAAAGTGCCTGTAACTCACTCACTCTGCGAGCGGAAGTAACCGCAACTAAAAACACAGTTTTCATAGTTAACAGCCTCAAAGGGCAAGAATGTAAAGGCTCAAACGGAGCACCCATAAGAAACTTAAGAACAAGGTTTAAATCCCAACCAGGCACCAGGAAAGGTGACGGAGGGAACACATTAGTGAGCCCTTTCAGAAACTGAGAAATTAAAGGGATTTTAAAGTAAGAACACTCTTCAGACGAGCGCTTAAAGATGGACAGCGGCGCCAGGTAACCTTTAATGGTACCCACTTGCAAGCCCCTGTGGGCCAAAGAAAGTAAAAAGGACAGAACCATGGGGATGTCACATGCAAAAGGATCCACATTCTGAACTCTGCACCAGTCGCAGAACTTACGCCAACGGCAACGGTACAGAGACTTTGTTGCTGGCCTTCGGGCCGAAAGCAACACCTCCATCACGTCTTCAGGGAGGTCCCAATCCCTATACCTCAACCTTTCAGAAGCCAAGCGTGAAGGTTGAGGGATCTGACCTCTGGATGGAGAACCTGACCCCCCTCCCGTGAGAGCAGATCGTCTCGGTAGGGAAGACGACGCGGAGGGCAGATGGACAAGTCGAGAAGGTCCGGGTACCACGTCTTCCGAGCCCACGCCGGAGCAATGAGGATCATCCGGGAACCGAACTTCCGTAACCTCCGCAGCACTTGCGGGATGACGGGGACTGGAGGAAACGCGTACAGCAGCGGGAATGACCACTCCACCACGAACGCGTCTCCTAAGGCTCCTTTTGGAGGAAATTCCCGCGAGCAAAACCTTTCGCACTTCCGGTTGACACTGGAGGCGAAGAGATCCACTTGAGGGGTCCCCCAAAGGGCGAAGATCTCCAGGAGAATCTCCTGAGCCAACTCCCACTCGTGAGAGATCGTGCTCTGCCTGCTCAGAGCGTCCGCCGTCACGTTTTCGTCTCCGGCCAGATGAACTGCCGAGATCGAAACTTCCTGCTGGATGGCCCAGAACTCGAGCTGCATCGCCTCCCTGCACAGAGGAAGTGACCCTGCCCCCCCCTTTTTGTTGAGGTAGTGCATGGCCACTGTGTTGTCCGTCAGGATCAGGTCACTCTTTCCTCGCACAGTCGGCAGAAAAGCCTTCAGGGCAAGCCTGACGGCCCTCAGCTCCAACAGATTGATATGGAGTCTGGACTCCGACGGAGACCAACGACCGCCGACTGTCAGCCCGTTGGCATGAGCTCCCCAACCCGTGAGGGATGCATCCGTCACAATCGTCACCTCCGGCCAGGGAAGCCAAAATGGAGCCCCCTTCATCAAGTTGCCTTCGACGGCCCACCACAGAAGGTCCCGGGCGACCGAGCGAGGCACCTGAGCCGGGTCCGACATCCTGCCGGAGGACTGCGACCATTGCGTCTTGAGCGCCCACTGCAAAGATCTCATCCGCAGGCTAGCCTCTGGCACCAGAAGAATGCAGGATGCCATGAGGCCGAGCAACCTCAAGAACTCGAATGCTGGGAGCGTCTGGGCATGCTGAAACTTGTGCACCATCTGCTGAATGTGAAGAGCCCTCACCTGGGGAGGAAAACACTGCCCCAGGGAAGTGTCGAGCACTGCTCCGATGTACTGGAGCCGCTGTGTTGGCGTCAAATGGGACTTCTGTAAATTGAGGGAGAAGCCCAGCCTGTGAAGGGAGCGACAGGTGACCGACAGATGATCCAGCACTTGCTCGGGAGAGCTCCCCCTGATCAACCAATCGTCCAGGTAGGGGTAGACGTGAACCCCCCCCTTGCCTGAGATGCGCTGCCACCACCACCATGAGCTTGGTGAAAACCCTCGGGCCGGAGGTCAATCCGAACGGCAGGACCCGAAACTGAAAGTGCGAGTCGCCAACCGCGAACCTCAGGTACTTCTTGTGCTTGGGATGGATCGGCACATGGAAGTAAGCATCCTTGAGGTCGAGTGACACCAACCAGTCCTGAAGCTGAAGGGCCTGGAGGACTTGAGAGAGAGTAACCATCTTGAACTTGTCCTTCCTGAGGAGTTTGTTCAAACCGCGCAAGTCCATGATGGGTCTCAATCCCCCGTCTTTCTTCGAAATCAAAAAATAAGGGGAATACCATCCCTTGTTCCTCTCCGCTACAGGCACCAGTTCTATGGCGCCTTTCTCCAGCAGGGCTTGAATTTCCTGCGCAAGGAGCGGATCCGGACTCTGCAAAGAGAGGTTCCCCGGTGGATTGTCGCGAGGCCTGTGCTGAAAGGGAAGACAGTAGCCGTGGGTTATGATCTCCAGAACCCACACATCTGAAGTAATGGCTTGCCACTCTACAAGATGCTGCGCCAGCCTTCCCCCAACCGGCGAACCATGGGACATGGCCTCATGACTGAATGGGAGCGGCTGCGGCGTTACCTGAGGGCAAAGAGGCAACTGCCCGAGCGGCCTTGGCACCACGGGTACCCTGTCGTCTACCTCTGGTACCCCTGCGTTGGCCTCTTTGACTGCCAGCTCCTCACGCTTTACTGAAGGAGTAATAGCGAAAGGAACCACCCCTCCACTGCTGTCCCCTAGGACGAAAAGGCAGAGGTTGGCGAACTGCAGCGCCCAACGACTTCGCTGCAGCTTTTGAGGTCTGCAACCTCTCAAGGCTCTCGTCAGCCTTGCTGCCAAAAAGGTGTTCACCGTCAAAGGGCATGTTGAGGAGCCGGGATTGCACATCAGGAGCAAACCCCGACTTCCGCAACCAGGCAAACCTGCGTATTACGGTGCTCGCCGCCATGGACCTACTGACGCATTCAGCTAAGTCCAAACCCGACTGAACGGACTCACACATGGCATCCTTACCATCCTGGACCATAGCAAGGAAACCATCCCGTTCGTCCCCTTTGGGAATATGTTCAGCCGCTAATGCAACACAGTTCCACAGAGTGTGTGTGAAACGAGACAAGGCACAAATGGAGTTGGCCGCCTGAAGCGCCATACCACCAGAAGAAAACACTTTCTTCGCCCAGCCATCAAAACGTTTGTCGTCCCTATCAGGAGGGATGGTAGGGTACGACGCCTGCTTTGCCGGGGCCGTGGCCGCCTGCACCACCAAACTCTCCGGAGTGGGGTCCCTGGTCAAGTAGCAGGGGTCGCTACTGGCTGGACGGTATTTTCGCGACAAGGATCTGCCCACCGCCGCGAGACTCTCCGGAGCAGTCCAAGCCGCCGCCACCCTTCTCTGTAAAGCCATATGGAACGGCAGTACCGGATCAGTTGGGGGACCAACATCAAGGATATCCGTCAGATCATCCTGCACAAACTCCCCTGGGGGAGCAGACCATCCCAAGTACTCAGAAACCCTAGCCATAAGGCGCCGGTACGAGGAATCGGCATGAGAGCCAGGCTCAGGCCTACAAATCTCCACCTCCGGAGGGGTGTCCAGTCCACTGGCATCATGCAGTGACTGTCTCAAATCGTCAAACTGACTATGGCCCGAGACAATTTCATCTGGAACCTGACTAGGAACCAGGCCATCAGAATCCTCATCCGCCTCTGAAATATAGTCCAGGTGGCGAAAAGAAGGCACCCGAGAGTGCTTGCTCTTAACCAGAGCCTTCCTAGGGGGCTCTCCCGTGCCACGGGGTACCTCCGACACGAAAGGCGTCGATGGCGTAGAGCGAATCGGCGTCGAGAGAACCGGCATCGGCGCTGAGAGGATCGGCGTCGAGGAAATCGGCGTCGACGTCAGATGCAGCGCCTCCAGCATCGGTGGCATCGACACAGCCCTCGAAGCCGGAGCCCCGAGCGTGTCCCTCGACGACCTGAGCGTCGACGGCTTCGACGACTTCCTCAGAGCCAGAGCCTCGAGAAAGCCTGTCGACGCCCTTGACGCCTCAGACGTCGATGTCTTCCTCGAAGACCCCACAGGTGCACACGGTCTCGAACGCGTCGAGGACCGGGACCTGGAACGGGTACGTCGAGAATGAGTCTCCTTGTCCGAACGGAACTCTCCCGTGACTTGTGCCGACCACTCTTGCGAGCGGTGTCTCTCGACCTATCACGACCGACCCCACTCGGGGGCGCGGACAGCTTAGTACCCTGCGACTCAAGAATCGCTAGCATTTTCTTCCCGAAGGAAGCCCATTCCTCCGGCGTCGCACGGCTGGTGGGGTAAGCGACGTGCCGGGCAGAGTCCTCCGAAGAGGACCTGGAAGACGACCGGTGTCGGCGCTTCCGAGAATGTCTCGAAGAGGCTGAGGAGTGGCGAGACCGACTCCTAGAAGGAGACCCACGAGACTTCCGACGATGACGCGGAGAGTCACCCCTCGAATCATCCGTCGAAAGCCCCGCAGACTTCGACTTCCTGGGCTTGGACACCCGACCTACCGACAACTTCTTCTTACGTTCGCGTAAGGCTTTGGACGTGAGCGACTGGCAGTCGATACAGTCATCCGTGTCGTGGGCCTCCCCGAGGCACCAGAGGCAGGCGTCGTGCGAGTCCGTCACCAACATCTCGGACCCACACTCCCCGCACTTCTTGAAACCCGGACGCGGGGTCGAAGACGAAGTAGAAGACATCTTCACACAAAGGATTTTCACAAAACGAACAGGTTCGAAGAACCGAGAAGAACAGAACTCCAAAGAGTCAAGCCGTTAAACGAGATTCACGAAGCAACACGTTCGCGGAAAAAACGGAACTGAGGCTACGGGCGTTGTGCGTCCTACTTATCAAATCGGATGACGTCGGAGGAGGCCCTCGACAATGGCGCATCGACGCAGGACGCAGGCGCCGAAAAAAGTTTCCGAAGCAGCACAGCTGTGGTGATTACATGTCAGATATGGAATATGTCGGAGGACCCAATCCCCTCGAAACATGTAATCTAATACGAAACAAATCATATGCATTAAAGAAATTAGGGATGAGAGATGAAATTCATGTATATATGCAGAAACGCAAGGTAGCTGAGACATATAGAAGCTTTATGTAGAAGAAAACAACGTTGTTAAGGCGGCCATGAGAAAAAGATAGACGCCATACTTGTATTGAAACCAATCGAGCTACCTCGGAGACAGACCAGGGCTGCAGAGTCAGGAGATGCTGGAAGAACAGTTGTGTGAAGAACACAGGAGTCTATTGGCCTAGAAACAAGGATGCCACTTCAAGGGATAATTGCAAGGCACACAGAGAGTCAAAAGGCCATGTACTTAAGACATTTCTCTTATATTAAGCAAAGAATAAAACATCTGCAAGCGCCAAGTATTGGACAATCAAAGATGTGAAAAACCTATGCAAGGTGGAGTGAGCAAGTCTCCTGGGGCCAAGAGGAGAAATGACACCCAGCTTAATTAAATCAAATGGCGGTAAATAAAAGGACGATATGAACAAAATTGTGGGTATATCTAAATCAGACTGCACAAGACTGCAAATCATACGAAACAGCGCAGTGAGGGTCATCACTGACCTCAATAGGAGAGATCATGTCTCAGATGCTAGGTGCAATCTGCACTGGCTCCCTGTAGAGGCTAGGATTTAATTCAGTCTTTTACTTATCACCCACAAATGTCTGGTGGGCTCTAGCCCTCTATATCGGAGTGAAGCTTTGGTTCAAACAAATCTAGCATGAGGACCCTCGGATCCAAGAACACCAACAACCTCAAGATCCCAGCCTGCAATCTCACCCAGGTCATGAAATGCTCATTATTTTGGCAGCACCTAAGGCCTGTAATGCAAACCCACCAGACCTGAGAGAACGGAGATCGACGGCTTTGTTTAGAAAGAATCTGAAGACTTTGTTGTTTAGATAATGTTCTCGGGACTTGCAGTTTGCGATGATGGCTGTTTTTTCTGTACCTCTGTTGGTCCTTGATTTGTTTGTATGTGTTTTCTTCCACCCTTGCTTTGGTGTGTCCTATGTGTTTGTTTGCGCCCTTAAGCCTCAGGGGCATCTGGTGCGCATTATAAATACATTAAAGTAAAGTAAAAGTAAAAAGCTAGTGCCTCATATGCATGGTGGTTCCTTTATTTATCACCCCAGCATCTTCAGTTGCATGTGAAGAAGTCACATGTGGTACGCTGGAGAAGGGTGACCAGGAGATTCTGGTGGGCAAGGAAAGCCAATCACTATGTGAAGCTGACCCAGGCAATACCATTTTGGAGATCCTCCACAGCCACTGGCTCAGCGCCCAGGCAATTTCCGTGATTCCACTGTCCCAACGTGAATCCATGCCTTATGGGATTGCACCAGAACTGCTGCCAGACTATCAGGACACAGGAAGCATAGCCAGTGCTGTTACGGTGGAAGTTTCATTTAATGCCAAATCCCCTTCACTGAGAGACCCCCAGCACTTTCTGCTGGACTTGTGGATGTCTTTTCTATGTTCCTGTGTGAGTGAGAACTTTCTCCCCACACACCCCTTCTTTTACGCTAAGAGTCATTTTTATGTCTCTCCATACTTTATTTTTTGGAGTCTTAGTCTCCTCTAACTGAGTGGCATCTATATTTCACTGTTGCAGTACACAGCTTTCAGTGCAGTGTTGCTGGGGAGCCCATTGGGCTTATCCCTTCTACATTTTATATTGTGAGATCAGCAAACCCCACCTTATAGTGGCGGGGTACCCAGTATCCCCTTTCTCACTGCTCTTGTAACATTTCTGTTACAGTACAAGCATACCTGAATGGCTGGTGGCAGTGGACGTGTTGTACCAACTTTCGTGTAGTTTTATCACAATCGGCCAGAAATACCAAGACTCTCTGAATGGGAGATTTGGCCGAAAGGTTTGACCAAATCCCCCATTCAGAGGCGGGGGCTGCAGGGATGTCCCCTTCACCCTTGCTCACTATATTGTGAGTGGGGATTGTGGGGGTGTCCCCCGCAGCCAGTCCCAGAAAAAACAGATAGGGAAAGGCCCCTTCGGCGCTGGTTCCCGATCACGGACGTGAAAGGGAATAGGCGTCACAGGGACACAGCGAGTTGGCAGCAAGGTAAGTAGGAAGGTGGGGGTGGGTTGCGAAGTCGGAAATGTTCAGAGGAGAAAAGACCAAAGGTTATTTTGGAAAAATAATCTTCAATCTTTTCTTCCTCGACCATTTCCATCTCAAGCTTTCAACCCTGATCCATTTTTACTGGCAGGCTGTGTTCACAGACTGGGTAATGCACTGATGGTCATCAATGACCCAAAATGGTGACACTATTCTTTTGTCACCATTTCTTGTGTACTTTTTCTTTCTTGGCCCTTCTGCCATGCTGGGTGGGGGAATTCCTGTTTTGACTTTTGTCTTCGCCAGGAATCTTTTGTGAAGCCCGTCGAGGCTCCAGAGTGTGTGTGAAGACAGGAAACGAGGGAGGAGTCAAACTCAGAAGTCCTTTGTCTTCTGGCATGCCTGCCTGGAACCAGTTCCAGCTGGGAGGCTGCCTGTCTTAAAAGGATAGCCACCCCACCAAAATTTGAATGTAGCATGAGTGCTAATTTGCTGGGTTCCTGGATAAATGTCTTGTCTCAGGAGGTTGAAGACAAGTCACCCACTGGAGCGGAATCTGATTAGGAAGAAGAAAAGATACCTGTAACTCCTTCCAGTGACCGGAGATGCCTGCTGAGTGACCAATGCTGTGCTGACCCTTTCTTCCATGCGACAGAGGAGATCCGAAGAGGATGGGGGTTATTACAAGGTGGGCAGTAAGGGATACCGGGCACCAGTAAGGAGACCGGTGCCGGTAATCCCTTACTGCCCTATTCCAAGGTCCCTTGGCGGGGACCGTAAGAAACGTGTGGTCTGACCACACGTCCCTTACGGGTCCTGCTAAAGGACCAGGGCACTAATAACGGGTTTGCACGTCGCGAGCCAATTATTAGCGCCCTCCCCATTCCCATTGAGCCTTATGAGGGCTCAAATGGGAATGGGGAATGGCATGTTCAATGGGGATTTACCGGTCCCGCCAGGGTCGGACTACACCGGTAAGTCCCCATTGAACTACACCGGTGCCGGACCCGTTATTGGTGGCAGTCATGGCGTAAATAGTGCCATGACTCTCACCAATCTTGGAATGCGGCCCGATGACTCCTTCCTTTGGAATGGTGGGACCAATCGGTCTTAAGACCTGCATTTTGAGCCAGTGCACGACAAGCTGTGACCTTCCTGGGACGTAAATCATCAATACCCTGGGCCCTCGAGGCTGAGTGCTGTGCATCATCTTCTGAAGAACAAATCTCTCTGAAACTTTGGTAGACTCTTTCTGGACTTCCAGAGGCAAGATAACACACCTTGAATTCCCCTCACCAGAGTGCTGGACCAAGAAAGCAAGGCAAATTGTTCGACAACCATTCTTCATCTGGTGTCCTGGAAAAGGCGCCAAAACCACAGAGCCGCGAGAAGCAACAAACAATGCTTTGCTGGGAGCTTCTGCACTTGACTGCCCTGCAAAATACCATACAGTGTCCTTGCGTCTGAATCCAGAGACCAGATCCTGTAGCTGCTGCATCGAGAAGGCGTCCGCCTGCATCATCTTCACTGCTGAGGTACTGTGGGACTTGAGATAATACTTACCTTAAGTTGTTGTGTCGCTCCTCTGCGGCTAAGGTGGTGATTTGTATTTTTGGGAGTTTGCCCATACACGTTCGCCCAGGCTTAACACTGTAACACATTCAGGGAGCCTTCTACGAAGTCCCTGAATCCTTTTACCAATTATAAAGTACACTACTCAATTCCCTACACTTTTGCCTGATCCTGTTCTACCTACTGCTGGCCACTGGACAACCAGTGTCCCCTTCTGCCTCGTGTCTTGATTAGGGAAGGACTGCTAAAGCATAAGGCCTCTATGGAGGAACTCTTACAAGTGTACTTACTTGCTAATGATGTTATGGTAACTGTAATATTCTTGAAACAAAATAGGTTACAAAGTTATTACTCAACTTTGAATTACATACTGTCATTCTGAAAAGTAATTGCCAAGTTATTTACTCACCTTTGAATTGCATACTGCTATTCCAGAAAGTAGTAACAGTTTACTGCAAAGTGGTTTTACATATGTAGAATTGCATACTGCCATTCTATAAGTCTTTTACACTGTGGTTTACTTACCAAAAGTATTGTATGGATTTCTATATTGTATTTATTGCTTATGATAGTACTTAACTTTGTAAAGACATCTGTGTGTATATAAAATAAATCATTATGTTTACATATATAAGTGTTTCTTTGGACCATATATATATATGCTTCACGTTCTTTGTACCTTCCTACAGCCATCTCTCCCTCCCAAGATAAGCCTGACTTCTCTGCCATTGCTACTTACCTTCAGTGGTACAGTCTTATACTAAGAGTTGGAGTTCGGTATTGCCCAAGAGATAGGGCCTCATTAGGACCCAGGCGGTAAGGGGTTTACGGCGGCGTAAACAGCGCCGACCCTTACCGCCTGATTCCGAGGTCCCTTAGCGCCATGGAGGATTTAACACCTGCTTTTAGAAACAGGCACAGGGCTTAGTCCATAATGGTTAAGCGCAGTGGCTTGGGAAGTCAAATTGCAGCGGCAGCACAGGTCGAGATGGGGCCCTCGGGCTTGGGACAGCTGCCTAATTCTAGAAACAAATTGTATTGACACTGAGGAGGCTGCTATAGTGGCAACATTGCAGCAAAACCTTGGGCAGGGGCTCGAGGCTGCAATACCAGATATGGAACAAGCCGGTATGGATTTCCCGCTTTGGGATAACTTGGACGGTCTGGCTATCGGCACTAGGGGGAAACGTCCCTCTAAATTAAGGGCTCCTATGGTGCAGATGGAAAGGAGACATTTTTGTTCCCCTATCGATTCCCAGAAAATTACAGACTTCTTTCAAACTGACTGATTCTGTGGGCACGAGCACTGAAGTTAAATTGAAGGCACCTACGCACAGGTGTGCGACTTTTGTTTATGCCCACACAAATGTTTGGAATGATATTAGCATTATTGAGTATGCAGGCTCAGCCTTAGTAGAGCACAATGTTATGCAGTCTCAGTATTATTCAGCAAAGGTGTGACACCGACAGATGTGATTCATTTATTTTAGCACGTTTCTCAGAGTAATTAACCCTCCATCTTTGGGGTAGAAGAAGATAATCGTGAGGAAGGCAGAATCCATCATAAACTTAAGGAACTAGATCAACAAATGTGCTTGACATCTCCAACAATATCAGCACTAAACATGGTGCTTAGTTCGTTTGTGGGCCTTTATGACAATATGTGGAGTGAAGTGAAAGCGCATACTTTGATTCTCAGATAAAAAAATAAAATTGGAAGATTGGGATACGACTTGTAAGCACCTACATGGGTGCAATTTCCCTTCACCTTCGGGTTTCCCGAAGGAGATTGTGTCATTTGTGCAAGCTGTGAATAATGCTGGGTGGGTGTGACTCCGACACCAGTTGTGGTAGATTTGGGCTCACCTGCAGGATCTGTGATGTTGGATGGGGTCGTAGGTTGAGATTGCTGACCCTCCCTCTGTCATTAATGGAACGAAAGAGCTGGCTCGACGAGTAAACTTTGGGGCCAGTCTCAAAAACCAAAAGAATTTAAAACTCTTTTAAAAAAGAAAAAATGCATCCTCTAGGAAACACCTAAGAAAGTTAACAATTGTTGAATCATTGAATAGAGTACACGAAAGAACAAAAAAAGATACAGGCCATGCCGTCTGCATGTGAAGAAAGGCCTAGGCATTCACTGGGGGAGTGGGTGACTTGGATACTGGAAATGGGAATGATTGTGTTACTTCGTGCCTAAGGGGACAGAGGGAAGGGTTGTGCCTTCCTTAAGCTCGAAATCAAGAGGTTAGGGTGCAAGCTAATGGGATGTTATTAAATAAGGGTGAGGGTAGAAGGAAATATGGTCAATTAATAAGATTCAATGCCAGCAAGAGTGCTATTTGTTCTCTCTCTCCTCTGCGACTCAGATGGATTTCAGATCTATACCCTTTGGTGAGTTGGCTCAGTTTAATCAAATTAACGTGCTGAATAATTGCCCTCTTCCAGGTAAATGTTTTACTCTTCCCCTAATGAGTCAGTTGTACCCTGGGCCTAAAATACTATGAGGCCCCAGCTATTTGTAATTCAGCAAAATGTAATGTTCCATCCCCTCCTGTATCTCTCTCACAGTGCCGTTTGGTGCCCCCCCCCCAGTGTTGGTAATAATCCCTTGTGTCACTGAGGGGCGCCAACTGAATGTTCGCCCCTTGTATGTGACAAAATGGCTTCGACCTAGTAAATCTGCTTAAACACTCAGCATCTGTCCTGTTTTACATGCAAGTTCTTTTGTCTTTGTGTGTGCGCCCCGATATCCGTGGGCATTTGGCGCATTATATATAAATAAAATGTAGAACTTTACCATATGAAGCAATAAAATATGTGGCTGGATGGAAGTAGGAAAAGTCAAGGTTATCAGACACAGAATGCATAAAGTCACGTGAATGTCAGCGGATAGCCCATCCAGAGGGCAATCAGTCCCTTGATTTTTTAAAAAACTATTTTACTAAGCTGCATGTGCCAGATGCTCTTAAAATGAACCACTTAAAAATAGCTATGAAACAAGATAGTAAGGTGTTAGGAAGGATGCCAGACACAAACAGAAGAGAAACCATATGGATTTTGTGATGTATTCAACTGGATGAACTCGAACTACCTCAAAATCAACCCAGGCAAAACAGAAATGATGGTCATCACAAAACACGGAGGAGACAACCACTTCATCGCTTGGCCAAGGGAACTTCGGCACAACCCCAGCCCCATCGCCAACTGTAAAAAACCTGGGGTTCCTGATGGACAACAAACTTACTCTAGAGCCACAAGCTCTACTCAAGAACTGCTTCTTTCTCTTGCGAGCGGCAAAAAGGATCATACCGCTACGGTCATTCACCAACAAAACACATACTATCATCATCATTACTCTTGTCATGACCAGAGTAGATTACGCCAATAGCCTATGCCTGGGTATGCCTCAACGACTTCTAAAAAAACTACAATGCATACAAAATGCGGCGGCCAGACTGCTTCTCAAACTATCCCGAAAGAGAACACATCACACCTGCGCTAAAAACAGTACATTGGCTAGCATTAAAACAACAAATCAAATTCAGATCAATGTGCATCACGCACAGAGCAATCCACAACCAAGACGCAAAGTTCCTGAGAGATAAACTACGCCTACACCAACCAACAAGAATGCTCAGATCAATCATCTACCTAGAACCGAAACCCTACAACAAAAAAGGATCGTCTTTCTCCCACCAAGCACCGAAAACTTGGAATGACTTACCAAAGAACATACGTAACACAAGAAACCACCTACTATTCAGGAAACTTCTCAAATCCTAGCTCTTCACTGCGCAACTAGAAGACCGCCCACAGGGGCACACACATAGCTGAAACAATGAGTGAAGATACCGATCCCAGATCCCAACAAGCAATCAACCACAAACAGAATCAAAGACATTCTACGACATACCAAACTTCAAACTCAGAGATAGTTATGATAGGATGACACTAAAGACTGAATACATAATCAGACCAAGACGAAAGGACAAGAACAACTCATCAATAGCACCCTGGCCCGAATTACACCAAGCTCCAACAGACTCTGTCAAAATATATAGGGAGGGAATAGGGGGCGGCCAATCCGCAACACCAACCCCAGAGGGGGGGGCGGAGGGGGGACGAGATGCACCCAATCCCATTATACCAAGTTCAATGCAATACAGCCGGGAATGCACCGTGTCATCATCCACAACAGTTAAATGGTCAAAAAAGAAAGCAGCACCTAAGCCTACTCATAGGATTGCTAGTTAAACAGAACAAGATCTATGAGAACCAGGACATCCAACCCACTAATCCAATTTCAAATCTCTGTATACCCAGTTCACCCGAAACCCACACAACCATTTCTCGCCCAGCAAACAGCACGCACTTCACCACACCGCAACAAACCACATAAACCGCACCAACAATACACAAGGTCTTGCTCCGGTCCAAAGCTCAGCGCACGGTGTAAACCAAACTGAAGCCGCCAACACCACACCACTTCTCTACTTCTCTCACTCTCCTACTCCCTCTTCATCTGGCTAACCTAACCCAACCCTTTCTTGTCTTGCAGATTCGCCTGAGCGTCTGGGGACCAACTCTGTTGGTGACGGTGCGCAATATAACTACCTTTAACATTAAACATTTAACATGAGGTAAGCATTGATGCAGTCACACTGTGAAAGATGGTAATGGCCCAAAAGGTCACCCTCAGAATGTCGACTCTCGAAATTCTGACTTTATTTCCGACCCCTCCGAACCCACACATATACATGTGGGGATCTATGGGGGGCTTCAGGGAGTCTCACCCGCATGTGTATGTGATGTAAAGGGGGTTTAAAACAAAAGTCTGCATTTTCAGCCATCGGAATTCTGGGGGTCGTAGTGATCACATAGATCTGTGTGAGACTACACAACACTTCTCTGCTTGGTATTAGGTAACCCATCTTTTGGTGTAGGTCTGTATTACACAAGTTGGTAGTGTGACTGAGCAGCCAGGCTTCATCTCAAGAGGGGTAAATGTGAGCTGTAGCAATGAAATTCACCAATACAAGTAACCAAGCACACTCAAGGTGTCGGTCAAATAATCATTTAACATCCAGTTTTAAATAAGCATTCTTTAACAAGGCAATTTGCGTAACAATGTAAATATACTTCTAAAATACTTTTCAGAATAAGTTAGTGGATAATCTTTGGATATGCTTCATACACAATTCCTGCACCCGGAGGTGACCTCAACCACAAGGATAGTAATGGCATTTATGTATCACACTAGTTCTACTTGGCAGATTGAGGTTGCAGAAAGGAAAGGTTTAAGGAAGCAAAAAAGGTTAAACAGGTTCTCAGTATATGTGAGGACCCTTACATCTTCCAATGAAATCTAGACAAGCCTTTCCCAGCAATAACAGTCCAAAACAAGTGAACACCTAAGAGGGAGAAACATTATCAAAGTTAATGGGCTAGAAGAGACTGCATGGAGCGAGGACAGCCATAGTCAATTGGAAACAGCCTATGAAGCTGAGGTACTTCTTAGATAAAAAGCCTTGCACAAAGTTAGAGAGTTTATATAAATCACTTGTAGGGTCACAAGCTGTTAAGCCTGTGCAAAGAGTTGGAATCAACTCTAAAGATAAGCCAGTGCAATTACCAACTGAGAAAAGCACAGCTAAAATACAGTGTGGTAAGTACCCAAAGTCTAAACAGTACCTCTGGTTAGAAGAAGAGTGATCCAGCTGGATTCTGTCCTGTTGCAGCAATGCAGACCCTGGGTTCCTGAGTCTCAGTCGTGGGGACAAGAGGGAGGACATCTCGAGGGCTCCTGCTGCGGCACTTTGGAGGTTGTCGGCAGCTACGGGCTCTTTTCCGTTAAGCAGCACTTTGCGGTTTCAGAGCTTAGTAAACAGCAGTGTTTAAGATCTCTGATACCGGTTAGGTTTCCTTAACTCCTTGGGTCCTGAACTCCGGTGAGGGGACTCAAGCTCTCGTTGTCCTGCTTCTTGGGAGACTCCTGGAGCTTCTGAAACTTGAGGAGAACCATCTTCGGTTCTGGAAGCTCCTCAAGTCCTCCTTCTTTGCTTCTGCCTTCGCTCTTCTTCTCCCCTGCTGAACTGTCTAATTCAGCACCGGGCACCTGGTTACCCTCCGATTTTCGGGCCCAGATCCCTGCCCACCCAGCCACTCACACTACCTCCTGGCAACCCTGCTTCTTGGGTCTGTATCTGCATCCCTACAGTCCCCTTACCTGCACTTATTAGTCACCCCTTGTCTGCGCTTTAACCTTGCACTTGCCACCTGCTGGCTACACTACCCGTTTTTATCCGGTGCTCAGCACTTTCCACTTCTCCCCTTCCCCCTTGCACTTTCCCCCCTTCCCTCTCCCTTGCACTTGCGCGTTCTCAATGTCACTGGGCCTAATAAGAACGTTTTGTCCTCCTTGTTCCCTTCCCTTGCCCCGTCACGCTCTGAAACACTTGTGTATGAGCACAATACAAATAAAATATATCATATCTTGCCAGATTTCAGACGTTGCACTCCACTATCAATTTCTCGACCCCCGGTACTCGGTTCGTTCAGCAGCAAAGAAGTACAACCAGTCAGGGAAAGTGGTCCAGTGGTGTTCTTCCCTTGGGTTAGTGGGAGCAACTTACCCCGAGACAAAGTCGTACCTTCTCTGTCAAATTGAAAAAGAGTTTCCGCACAGCAGCAGGGCTTCACTGGGCAATTGCGAGATCCAGGAGGATGCAGCAAGCTTCATTCACGGTTTCTTCTAGTCCCAAAACCCTCGCATTTTAAGCAGGTTTCCCCCATTCATGCACAGCCTAGGCTGTCAATCACACAGAGGGTGGTTGCATTCAGGTACTCCTACAGACAAAGGACAGGGAAGTTTCAGGGACCTCCCTTACAGCCTGCCTTCCCAGACAGACTGGAGCCAGAGGCGGGTTTCAGGGCTGAAGCCCTGCCAAAAGCAAAAAGGACAAAGGGCTCAAACATGGCTCAACGCACAGAGTAAAATCCAAGAAAGACCTCACAAACAAAAATGGTGCAAAAAGACCAGGGCCATTTTGACGAAATGGTCTCCCATGGGTGCTATACTGCAGCTGAGGATCAGCCTATGGTAGACGAGCACAATGGTAGGACAATTAAACCACTGCCACCAGCCATTTAAAGTAGTGAGGGTAACGTACACAATGTTACATGAGAATGCAGGATAAGGGGCTACTAGGTAACCCCCACCACTCCACAAAAGATGAGGTGTGCTCGACCTACAAAGAGCAAAGGTAAGTAAAGTCCATTTCACTTTAGTATTCTTGGGAACTGTAGTTCACACAAGAAAAAGTATTTAAACCTTATGAGAAATTTAAAGTATTTCTCTGTGACACTGCACTGAAGGCGAGTGTCTCACCATATGATATGGCATTTATTAAAGGAGTGTAGAGTCAAGCGGTGGGTGGCCTATGGGATGTCGAAGGCCGAATTTTCTACCGCTGCCGCCGAATGAGACGATGGCGAGAGGGACGTTCATACCTCCGAACCAGAGGTTGACCTTTCGACGGAACGCTCACGTCTGCTAGGCATGGTTTAGGCACTGCTATGGGGAAGTCACACCCCGGCGACAAAGACGAAAATGTACACAGCACAAAGTACACAACCCCAAGTCAATCTTCGGCCAGGTTGAAGAAGACTTCAGCGCCAAAGGGTACACCAGAAGCTCCGACGCCACATGCCAACCGTCAGCCCTCCCCGCAGCCGTAATTGCGCCTAGCGACTGGGCTATCGAAACAAAAGGGCACTACCGCCAATATATCAGGTTCCGCCGAGACGCATCGCAAGAAGGTGTCCGGTGACGATAGGGTTCTGGTTACATCAAAGAAGGCGGTCGCAGAAGACAAGGCCCTGGCACTGCCGAAAAAGGCAACCGTTGAGGACAAGGCCCCTACACCAGCGAAGAGGACCCCATCCCAATCGCAGGCTGAAGCTACGCGCCTCCCCACCACGGAGGACGTCGCCGGCAGCTTAGCCAGGATTGTCGCCGCCGATTCTCAGAAGCGGCAGGCCGGGGGATGCACTGAGGCCCACGGAAAGGCCCAACTATCCATTGAGGTCCAAGGATGGCCTAATGGGGGTCACCGGAACCCACTCATAAATCGAAGGAGAAGCACAGATGTCTCACCTCGGTCGGTGCCCCAGGAGGAGTTTTCTGAGGGTGAAGGACCATTCTCAACAATGAGATGAAAATCTCAACGCTTTTCGATGGATGAACATGATCAAGACATTTTTCCACCTCTAGACCATTCTAGATCCTCGGTTTGGACTAGAGAAAAGTTTGAGAACTGCATGGAAAGGCTGAACAGGTTGGTTTCCCGTTCAGAACAACCTACACCAAGGAGTCCAAGGGATGAGAGCCCTGTGGACCCCAAAGCTAAATTCCCAAGACTTTTTGACCCCTCTTTAGAAGAGGATCTATACAATTACGACTAACAGAGGATGACATTCATGCTGATACCCAGGATGAGGAATTAATCAACCCGGAGGACATGCATGAACCCATGGAAGGCTGGGAAGAGAGCCCAGATGTGGGTGACCCCCAACCATGGCAATCCCCGGATCATCAAGACCCTGATGTCCCGTCTGTCCCTCGACTCTCCCCAGTCCACTCCCACTAGGCAATAACCATCGCCAGCGGAGGACCAATTGGCTTTTAACGTGATGTTACGTAAAGCAGCTGATCATTTTAAAATTGCTACGGATGAGGCGGTCCCCGAAGCGGACTTTGTGGAGGACATCCTTAAGATGAAACCACCAGCCAGCCAGGCCATTCCCCTTCTCAATTCAATTAAGAAACATGTGGCGTCATCCATATCGACACCTGCCGTCACAAGAGGTGTCAACCCGCGAATAGAAAAACTCTTTCGCCCTTCTCCATCAGACCCTCTGTATATCCACCCCAGACTCCCTGGTGGCGACTACTACACGAAAGCGGGCAGGGGTTCCTTGGTCAACCTGCGAGGCACCCCCTAATAAGGAGGGTAAATTACTTTATGCCCTTGGAAAAAGGATCACGGTTGCGGCCGCGTTCTCAATGCGCATTGCCAAAAAAAAACACCTTGTTGGCCAGTTCCGCCGATGCCCAGTGGGCTTTGGTTCCCGAAACCCTAGGTGCTCATCTCCTCACCACTATCACTGAAGGCAGACAGGTGAACCAGAACATTCTTAAGAATACTTTGGATTCGGCTGAAACGGCTGGTCGATCCCTGGCTCAGGGCACACTCCTGAAAAGACATGCTTGGCTACGGAACTCTGGATTCAAGCCAGAGAAGCAAGCGTCACTACTAAACAAACTCGTGGAAGAATCCAACCTGTTTGGGAAGGCGGTAGATGAGGCACTAGAAACCGTAAAAAAGGAGCATGACACCTTAAAAACTCTGGACCAGATTACACAAAGACCCTCTACAAGTAGAGGATCTGGGTCAAAACAGCTTTTTCGTGGCCAACGCTTCCCTCAAAAATAATACTCATCGGGAAACAATTGGAATTCTACACAGGGAAATAGCGGATACACCATCCCGTATCACAAAAAGGGTCAACGCTGTGGCAAAGGGAGAGGCCAGATCTCTACCCCGAGATGCTCCCCGGCCTCAGGCTCACAATGACCCGAAGATTCAGGTCCCCCTACCATGACTCCCCGGTCGGGGGCACGGCTAACATTGTTTTTTCAGGCATGGGAGGAGATAACTACAGACCAGTGGGTGCTGAAGACCATGGCCCATGGGTACTGTATAGAGTTCAACCGGTCCCAAACATTCAGACCTCCACGAGCAAGACGACTGACACCAGACCATCTTCGCATTCGTCTGCAGGAAGTCGAAACACTACAGGAGAAAGGATCCATAGAAATCGTACCTCTGGCACAGGTAAAAGAAAATATTTATTCAGTGTACTTCCTTGTACCCAAAAAGGATCCAACCATGCGCCCTGTTTTAGATCTGCACCCAGCGAACAAGTTTGTAAAGCCACAAAATTTCTGCTTGGTCACACTACAGGAAGTAATTCCACTGCTATCACAGGGGGATTACATGGCAACACTGGACATGAAAAATGCATACTTTCATATTTCGATGTTGCCAGCACACAGAAAATACCTCCGATTTATGATACAGGACAAGCATTATCAGTTCAAAGTACTACCCTTCGGCATAGCATCTGCACCAAGGATATTTACAAAAGTACTAGCAGTGGCAGCAGCACATCGGCGCAGGCAATCCATCCCGGTCTATCCTTACCTCGACGACTGGCTCATAACAGGGGAAACAGGTCTGTCAAATACCCAAAAGACGATCGATCTTTTATTCTGTCTGGGATTCTCGATCAACGAGAAGAAATCCAGCCTAGACCCCAGTCACGTCAAACAGTTCCTAGGGGCTATAATTCGAACAAAGGACGGCCTCGTCTTCCCCTCCAATGAGAGGGTCCAAAACATGTTTCAGATCCCTCAGTATGTAGCCAGTCGAGAGGTGACTGTACGCAAGGCTATGCGACTGCTAGGAATGATGGTGTCATGTATCTACTTGGTTCTTCACGCGCGCATGCGCCCAATGCAAGAGTGGCTCAACAGCCAGTGGTGTCAGGCCAGCGGACAGTGGGATGATCTAGTGGTCATCTCGCCAGCCTTCGTTCTCTTGCTGCAGTGGTGGTCGAGGGAGAATTTCTTTAAAGGGAAATCCTTTACCACCCCCGTAGTGGAAGCCACTCTAACCACAGACCAGTCTCTTACAGGGTGGGGAGCTCACCTGCTTCAACAAACATCGCACAGAGTTTGGTCGTCAGACATAGCATCCAACCACATAAACCTGTTGGAACTGTGGCAGTGTTCAAAGCACTAAAAGCTCTCCAGACACAACTGCAGTGGAAGACTATCCTGATACTCGCAGACAGCACCACAGCCATGTACTATCTGAACAAACGAGGGGCACTCATTCTCCAGGGCTGTCTACACTGTCCCAGACCATTTGGAAGTGGGCTCTCAAACACAACATGTCCCTGTTATCACATGTTCCAGGGGAACTCAATCTTCTGGCAGTCGAACTCCGCAGAGACTTTCCGTTGCCCAGGGTGTACGAGTGGCGATTACACAAAGACATCTCCAACGTTTTCACAGAATGGGGCTTCCCAGAGATAGATCTGTTTTCAACTCTGGAGAACGCTCAATGCCAAAATTACGCCTCCAGGTACCCCCAGAACCGTTCCAAGGGAAACAGACTCTGGATAACATGGTCAGGGAAATTATTTGTCTACGCTTCTCCCCCCATCCCCCGACTCCCCTTCTCAACAAGATCGTGCACAAGATGCACCAGGAACCAGTCACAATGATACTGGTGGCCCCCATGTGGGCCCGCCAACCCTGGTTCGCTCATCTGATGTAGATGTCCCCATCTCCTCCAGTCAAACTGCCTTGCCCATACAACATGTTGTCGCAAGACAGAGGGGAGACGCTTCACCCATGCCCGCAGACATTGAACTTAGCGGCCTGGCTCCTGAGGTCAGAGTTTGGACACCTGCAACTCCCTCAGTGATGTATGGACATTCTCGGGAAGCAAGAAAGCTGAATGCCAAATACTGCCATTCTAGTAAATGGAAACGGTTTGTCATCTGGTCCAACTCAAAGAGCATTAACCCGATTAACTGCTCTCCCACACACATTGTGTTATACCCAACTCATTTACTTGACTCAGGCCTGGTCTTCAACTACATAAAGGTGCACCTAGCTGCACTTTCAGCCTACAATACATCACAACAGAAAGTGTCATGGTGGAAGATACCAGTTATTAAAGCTTTCTTGGAGGGGAGTGAAAAGAATTCACTGGTGTCCAGTCGAAAACAAAGGATCAAATGCCCTTTTTTTTCGAAACCAAAAGGACTGAACACATTTTTTTCGAATGCTTTTATATTTATTTATATATTTTTTAGTTTAGTTTAGTATGCATAAAAAAAAAAATCAAAAAAGGAAAACGGGCGTTGAGGGGGAACCCCCCCATTAAAAAAAAAAAACTAAAAAAAACCATTCAAAACTTTTTTTGGGCACTTTTGGTGTCGAAAAAAAGGCATTAGATCCTTTTGTTTTAGATCCTTTCACCTACAACCGAATTCACCCTCCCATTTCTGACCCAGCTCCCGGATGGGACCTAAACGTGGTGTTGACTAGGCTTATGGGGGCTCCATTCGAGCCCATGCACAAGGCAAGTCTTAAAGACATCACCCTTAAAACTGCTTTTTTAATAGCCATTACCTCCATCAGGAGGGTAAGTGAACTACGAGCGCTCTCGAGCCTAGATCCCTTCACAACAGTTCACAAAGACAAGGTGGTTCTGCGCACTCACCCTAGATTTGCGCCTAAATTCATTTCAAAGTTCCATGTGAACCAGTCAATAGAACTACCAACATTCTTTCAAAATCCTTCAAGCCTGGGAGAAAGAACCTTGCACACACTGGATGTACGCAGAGCTGTCATGTTCTACATGGAAAGAACTCGACCACTTAGAAAAACGAATCCGTTTTTCGTTTCGGTGGCGGCAGGAAGAGAAGGAGACGCAGTCTCCAAATCCACTATCTCTAGGGGGATTGTCAAATGCATTACACTCTTGCTAAGAGAGAACTGCCCTTCAAGCCTAGAGCACATTCCACTTGAGGCACTGGGGAGTCCATAGCATTCATTGCAAATGTTCCCCTTGAGTCCATTTTCAAAGCGGCAACCTGGAGTTGTGTACACACCTTTACAAAACACTTTTTCCTAGACACTCATTCTAGGTCTGATTCTCAAGTGGGACAGGCAGTACTAAGACATCTTTTCACTACTGTTCCTTCTCACAACCCACCTCCGACTCCGGGTACTGCTTGCTATTCTATGCAGAGCATGTGATTCTAAGCAGATTAACAAACATCATAAGACATGTAATAATTACCGTAAAAGCATTTCTGATGGTTGTACCTGCTTAGATTCACATGCACCCACCCTTCCTCCCCGCTCGGATGGAAGGAACATAGACGTCTTACCACCTTCTCTCTCTTTTCTGTACTCACTCACGATAGTCACAAGGCTCCCTCTTGGCAGAAAATATACAATGGGAGGGACCTCGAAGTGTGAGGGATCTTGGGTACACTGCACGTCACGTAGGAATAGAGTTACAGGCATGCCCATGTCGACGTCCCCTTTCAATTCTTGAAAGATAAGATGCGATACTCTGCGGTTACCACTGGATGTCGGACCATATGCATAGCATGTTAATCTAAGCAGATACAACCATCAGAAATGCTTTTATGGTAAGTAATGCATGTCATCCTTCGCCTGACCAAGAATGTATTCGAACATATAGTATATTGAGACAAGCAAGAGGTAATGATGCTGAGATGGCAGCCAGGGGGTACTGCTAAGCCACCTAAAGGGGGCAAACACTTCGTAAACACTACTTGAATTTAGGTGCTGAGCAAGGGTGTAAATGACTAATGAGCTCTGAATTCGGTGTGCATTTTCCGATCCATCTAAATAGGAGCAATGTACTGTCTATTTTCTCAGAACTATTTGCCTTGTCGGCTTTGTCTACGGTGGATCTTGACAGAGTAGAGTTCTGGGACTGACTGAGCATTGATCAGTGTATTTTACATTTGATATCGATTGGTGAGGGATTTGGTGTTTTCAGAGCGCTCAAACTTAAATAAACTAGGATTCTCCATCAACCATTTGGTTGAGGTAGAAGAGACGGTTATGACTCAAGAATGCCCAGGGAAACTGGTTATTTAATTAAACCCGGATGGAATTCAGAGTCCCTTCTTAGAGGGGTCGCATGGAAACCAATTAGTGAATAAGATCAACTGGCAAGATGTTACATCTTCCCTTTGGAAAAGAAATGCCCCATAAAGGTAGGGCCCCGTATAATACTAACACTTGGGTGGCCTTGTGGTTGCTTTTGTGGCACTCTCGTTCTACGCATTTGGTTTCCAATGTGAGGGTTATGAGTACATTAAGGGAGTGCAGTTGATTGCTGGTTCAAGAAAAATGGCAAACCGAGCCTCTGTTATTAGATGACTTTCAGGTCCATTTTCAGTCTGCTAGATCTAATAAGAGGGAGAGGCCATCAGGTGGTTTTGAGCACAAATGAAATTCCTAACCTAGCAGTTGTACCACGAGAGGATGTACACCGTCCACAAGGCTTTCTCGGGCTGGGGACCACACTACATCCAACTCTCTCTTCCTAAGCATCTTCCTTCTCGAGCCCTCTGCTCATCCACCTCCAACTCTCTGAGGGTCAGATGCTTCTCCAGGCAGAGAGTGGGGTTAGATCTCTTGTCCTCGGCTGGGGCCTCCCTCTGGAACAGCCTCCCTGCCTCTCTCACACCTGAGCAGGACCATTTAAGGTTCCAGAAGCAACTCAAGACCTTCCTCTTCATGTCCACACTCTCGCTCAGTCGCTCCCCTGCTGATGCTCCAGTCTGCTGGGCTAACTAGTTACCTGGATACACACTGAACCTCTCAGGCACCAGGCTCCTGCACGACCAGTAGCCCCTTGCACTGCCTCTGGGCCTCCCACCCACTTAGGGATTGAATCGGCAACTCTACAGTCCCCAGTTTCCCTGCATTTACTTGAGCCACCACCCTGGCAGCACTTACTGTGTTTTTGCCAACTGCATTCTCCCCTCCTCCACCCCGGCAGTTCTCTCTCCCCCGCGCATGATCTGAATGACACAAGGCCTAGTAAGATAGTTTGGTTTTGTCCTCCCTCTGTCTACTCTTCCTTGTCTTATTGCACCTGGAAACACTTGTGTACAGGCACGTTATAAATTACATATCATATCTTAACCTCTTGCTTGTTAATATATACTGGCATAAAGTGGTCGCCCCCTTACACTCCTTTTTAGATGAAATATTGGAGGCAATCCTCAAGTGGCAGAGTACTATGGATAATTGTCATGTAATCCTAGCAGGTGATTTGATGAATGGCAATTGTGCTTTCCCTGAGTTTCGTGCGGAAGTGGGGGGGGGGGTAGTTCAGTCTACTGGGATTTATCCCCGGATTTGGTCCCGCTTGATTTTAAATCGCAGATGGGTAGAAAGTGGCATCTCGCAATAGCTTCAATGGGGCAGACTGCTTAATTCTGCGTGCAGGGAAAGTAAATTGACCCAGTCGACCTGGCATCGAGGAAGTAGTGAATCAGTTCTCCATTATATTTTTTTGGGTACATTTTTACTTAATAGATGTATTAAATTCCAGTTTCTGGAAAATACCTGGAGTGACCATAGCATACAGAGGGCGTATATTAGTGGAACTCTTGGCATTCAAATGAGTGGAGGTCCAGTTGATGAGGTAGTGAATTCAGCGGGAAATGCACTTCGGTGGTCGTCTCAGAATAACAGAAAGCTTAAATCCCGATTTGAGTGGATCATGAGGCATTCCAGTTTGGAGTGGAAAATTAATGCATTTAACGTGCGAAATTTGGATAGCTTCACAGAAATTGATGAGTGAGATGCTCAATGATAATAGGAGAACTGCCAGCATGAATACAAAGCATGTGCAAAGGTTTGATGAGCAATTGGCATATGAAAAAAATAGGAGGCCAGCAATTAGAAGGGTTCTGCGTACTGGGCAGCCAATAAAACAGAAGTACACAAATATTGATAAAGTAAAGCAGAGGTATAGGAATTACTGCAAGAGCCGGAGAACATCTACAATGCAAAAGGACGCAGAGGCTATGCTGCAAGTACTTATTGAAAAGGATGCCCAAGCTTTCTGGCCGTTGCTAAATTTCGAGTGATGAGTAGACTGCTGCTTCTCAACTAAATGCATTCTCAGAGCCTTTATGGGTAAAGTTCTTTGAATCTCTTTATTCTGTGGTAGACCCCTCTGAGATGCCTATGGGTAGGTGGCACACAGGCTCAGGCACAGATAGTTTACTTTATATGAATGTGGAAGAGGTGGTGGGGACTACTGGAACGTGCAAAAACTCTAGAGTGGCAGGCCCCAATGGTTTGACAAACAATACATTGAAATCAGACTATTTAAAGTGGGCAAATGCAACAACAGTGCTGTTCCATAGTATTATTGAGGGGGGATCTTCCCGGAAAACTGTCCTCGTAGTCCCAATACATAAGAGGGGTTTGAGGACAGAACCTAAAAATGACCTACCAATATCATTGTTAGACACGGACTGTAAAGTTTTCGCATCTCTTCTTCGACATCTGGAAGAATGGGCTGCTACCACCCATGGATAAAAATAAACTGCAAACGGGGTTTAGGAGTGGTGACGCAACACATTTAAATGGGTTGATTCTGCACTGTATTCAGTTCCATCGATAGATTCATCTGCGGCGGTTGATAGAGTTGGTCGAAATAGATTGTGGAGAAAACTAGAGGGATGGGTGTTACCCAAGTACTGTTGAGGATCCTAATAGGACTGCATGGCAATGCAGGGATTAGGGTCCCATTGAATAAGGAGGGTGCCCTATCAAGAAGAATTGAAACTAAATCTTGGCTCAGGCAGGGGTGACGTTTTGGCGCCCTTCCTTTTTAATTTATACAAGTTCGATATCAATGAATATCTCTCGCCTGCTGCATTTGTGTCACCAAAATTGGCTGAGTGTAGGTTATGTCGGTTAGCCTATGCTGATGATTTCCTGTTCTTCGATAATACTAGAATAGGGTTTGCAGCTGCTGTTGCAAGCATTTTCCCATTATGATAGGGAGAATTTGCTTGTCATCAACCCCGAAAGAACGAAAATCCTTGAGCTATCGAAGGACAGGAAAAAGCGGATTATGACATGGGCTTTTGAATTAAATTGAGTAAAAGTAGGATCTATTTGGGATATCACATCCTGAGGTTGGTTATGTGAAAGGATTTCTGTTCGAGAATGCTTCGGCCTTAACAAAACAAATGCTAAAAATACAGCGTAAATATGTTTGATTCTCGATCAAAGCTGCAGTGACTTTCTTTGAAGGAAAAGTTGTGCCAAAATAGATTTATGGCTTGAAACATTTTTACGAAAGTGGAATTAAATAGCTAGATACTATTGAAGGTATGATTTGGCACCAAATTCTAAATGTTCCCAATGTAGTTTCTACTGCAGCCATAAAATAGGAGGTAGGACTTTTGTCATTGAAGGGACGAGTCCAATTGTGTATCTTGGGCCTGTATGATAGACTTAACTCATCCCTTCTGAATACACTATGAGGATGTGGGGAATAATTGTAGCTCAGTGTCAAGTGATATGGGTTCCCTGGAGTTAATTGCCCATTTGAAACATCACAGAGTACCTTTTGAATGATATGAATTTGAATATAGAGACCTTTACTGAAAATCCTGACAAGGTCAAAAAAGGTTCTGTACGATATGGACTGGGTGGCTATTACCGAGACTTCTCATAGTTATCCCTGCCTGCAGCATTTAAATCATGGACTCAAGAAGAGAGTCTATTGCAATCTACCTCTTATTGTTTACTAATAAACATTTTTGCTGACTTTTGATGAGATTTCGCTGGAATATCCTTCTGACTAAAGAAGTATTATTGAGAAGAAGGCAAATTGAGAATTCAGAAACTGTTTTTGTTTGGATAGGAATTAATTTGAAGATTTAAAACATTTAGTGTTTGATTGCCCTGCGTTAGAAGTAGAAGATTCATTTGAGTAAACTATCAAATATAATCTGGAGCAATGAGCAATCTTTATGGTATCATTGCTTAAGGGCGCCGTGTGTCTCAGATGGGTTAACTGTTGCCTCTTTTCTTAAAACTCTTAATCTTAGTATAGATATGGCTCAGGGAATCTAATGTGGATGGCCCCCTCAATCTCTGATGCCGCCCATGAATTATGGGTTTAATACTTTAGAAGGGGTCCATGGGTTTTTATACATTTAAGATTTCTGTTTATAGTTTTATAGTATTTAGTAATTTGGAATTTCTGTATTGAATAGTATTTTATGTGTTTCATGTTTTTAACCTGTTTGATGCTGCAATTGTACTGTGAAATGTATGTTACTTCTTTCTTTTTTGCTTATGTAAAGGTTTGTAATACACCATATACAATAAAAAAGATATAGATATATATATATATATATATATATATGTATCCAGTCGGTAATCTCAAATTGAGATTCCCTACACTGTATTCTAAAACACAGTAAAAGCAGTTCAATAAAGCAAAGCAATAGAACTTAGCAAGTAAAGTGAAACAATGTATTAAAATAAACAATTTACCCTGCCTTATAAATATAAGAGTACCAACATTATCATTCCTTGCATGTAAGATAAGTTGGCCTACTGCTTCAACAGTCTCACTGTTCTAGGTAGGTACCCAGGAGGGGGTAGGATGTCTCATTTTCCCCAGTGCAAGCGTTGGCAAAGGAAACTGGTTGGTAGAAATCCCCTTTGGATTAGGGGTAAGCTCTGAATCCTAACACACTAGTGGCTACCTTGGGGGGTGGGGGGACCTTGGCAAGAACTCCACCGATCACAGCACAAGAGGGTGCTAGGGAGTGGTCTTTGTGCCCATACAATCCTTATGGTGGGAGGAGGGGAGTCATGAAAAAAGGTTAGGGGCACTTGTGCCGCTTACTCCAACTTTTGAGTGACCACTCCTGGGGTACTCCGAATCACCAGCGGCACTTCTGTCATTGTTGCCTTTGAAGAACGTCCAGGAGTTGCAGGTACAGTGGCTGAACACGTTGGGATACGATCTCTGGTTCTAGGATGATTCAGACAGACTTCTAGCTAGCTGGACAAGCACCAATGCAGACCCCTCCAGGACACTTCACAGGATGGGGAACTTTAGTTCCAGTGACTATACCCACACACAGAAGGCGGCAGGCATCCTTCCAGTTGCAGTTGAAGACCTTCCAGACCAGGATCCCTTGAAGCTGGGAGGCTGGAATACAGCAGGAGGGAGACTTACACCACAAGCTGGCAGCCACCGAAGATCTGGCTGCAAACACAGAACAGCAATGGTTCTAGCTATGTAGCCCACTGGAGAGCTGGTCAGTCCACTGGGTGGTCCAAGGACACTTCCAAAGGCTCAGGACAGCTGGATCCTCAAACACATCGAGACTGGTTGGTTGGTCCTACCAGTCCAGCGGTTGAAGCACTGCACAGGGCCTTTGCAAGACGGGTAGTCCAACAGGGTTTCACGGGGCCAGACACAGGAAGGGATGCTGGGCCTCTTCAGAAGTCTTCTTGAGCTGGCCTAGAGCTCCAGGAAGATCCTCCGGCCTCCCAAAAAGCAGTACTGCCAAGCCTGAGCCCCCTCAACAGAGTGCAGGACCCCAGAAGAAAGGAAAGTCCATCTCGACGGCCACGAACCGCAGTGTTGCTATTTACGGTAGATGCAAGGAGCTGAAACACTGAACAGCCACTGATTTGAAGATTGCTGGTTGCAAGCTGTGACCCCCACTGCAGTGCAGGAATCCCCAGAAGTCCTCCCTCTTGTCCCCACGACTGAGGACCAGGAACAGTGAGATCTGCAGAGTTGCTCAAGAACAGAAGTCACCTGCTGCACTTTATCTTCAATACAAAGGTACTGTAAAAAGTCTTGAGAACCTGCCGCTTGATGCAGAGTTGCTTGCATCTTCTACCACTCACAAGTCTAACGGCTTGTGGCCCTACATATGATTCTTCTTTTTTTGAAAGACTTCTAAAACATTGTGCAAAGACTTTTCTACTTACCTACCAGAGGTGCTTCATTCTATGTAAGAATTTTGCCCATTGACTTTGGCTTAGCCTACTATACTGATTGACTCTGCTTAGGGGATCCAAAAGTATTTGCCTGCTTAAGAATATTTGTGGTCTCTTGTTTGTTCTAATCTTTTCCTTTTACCAACTTCTAACAGTATTCTAATGCAAACAGTAAGATATTAATGTCCCCAGGACCCTAGCTATTGAAGTCACCCGAGGGTGTAGGTTGTGACTGTGGGCCATCCCAAAAGGGTCTTCACTGATTTAGAAACTAAGTGAATAGTATTGAAGTGCATTTGTGTGTTACTTTTTATATTGCTCCCTTCTGAAGAAGGCTTACTCTAACTGACTGATAAATTAATAATTCTTTATTCAAGAAACCTTGTGTGTTTATTTGAATACTTGTCACTGTGAATCTCTGTAACTCCCCTACAGCTCCCATGGACCCCTCTTGAGATAAGCCTGGCTGCTCAAAATGCTACCAAAACTGTGTAGTGCACGCTTATACCAAAGGTTGGGTTTCCTCTACCTGTAGGTCAGAGTTGTGGTAGTGTTCCCAAAGGGTACTGCATACAAACTTTGCCTAACAGATGCAAGTCCACCAATGGTAAGGATCTGTACCATTCAAGCAGCCAGCAGTGGTCCAATCAGGGACAACTGTTGGTTTCACTCATGCCACACACCTAGACTCTCTGGTTCCCAGAATGTGGAATTGGACTAGACATTCCCCACCACTTCCTGAGCCATGCAAACACAAAGGCATCACTAGCCCGTGAAAGCAGCATCTTTCCCAGGCAAGTGCAAGCCCTTATATGGGATTTCATGACCTGCCAAGGCAGGAAGAAGGCCAAACAACACTTTGGCCATAGATTAAGTGAAAATCTCGTGGCGTGGCCATTTTAGGGCACTAGCCACATTTAGTAGCCACATGAGGTCAAAGCAAATGTGCACACTAGAAATAACAAAAATGGTAAAAATATATTTGCTGCCGCCAGTTTGACTTTAGACACATATCAAAGTAACCAAAAATCCCAAATTTAAAAAGCTAGCTAGGGTGATACAAAAGTATCCCAATTGCACTGCACTGTAAGATGCTATGTGCAATTTTAAGAAGTTACAAAACGTAAAAGGCAAAAGGGGAAACATAATTTCCCAGTACTGATCGCCTGAAGGACTGGTCAGTTTCCCTATAACAAGTGAGCAAAAGGCAAGAGAAGTGAAGCCTTTCCCTCAAAACGTCAGGACATGATCGAAAACTGAGCACAGAGAATGGGATTTGATAGGAAACTAAGGAGGGAAATTTGCAAAAAGAAAAACTTTCCAAACACTTACAAAAGAGCAAAATAAGGGGAAAAAACAGAATTACAATACACACAAAAAGGGTCTATATTTCCAACTTGACTTAGCTAGTGTTAATGACATGGACATATTTACATACCCTTGCGGTATGATGCCCGGAGCTGATCAGAAATCCAGAGAGCAGCCTTCACACCTAGCTTGGTGCCATAATTGCGGTCAAATGGGGTTGGTGTTCCACCCTAGGGAAAAAGATGGCATACCCAACAATTACTACAAACATGTTGCAAAGATGCCATCTAAAACGTGTAGTCTTGTGATTAAAAAAATGAATTAATTGCATTTATAATCTATGGACATACCTCAACAGGAGCAGTGTAAAATAAACAAAACAAAGAGTGCAACTTCTACAATCAAGTAGTGCAACATTATGATGACCATTACAATACAAACACTATCAAAGTACAATGAAATATAAAAATCCTTCAAAAAATATCCAGATACCTGTAACAGTTCATCAATATACTGTACTTGATAGTGACATTCGTACATATTATGGATATTTATTTGCATTGTCTGAAACTGCCATTTCACCCAACACATTTTGCCCCTAATTTATCTCTGATACAAGTAGAACATAGCCTTTCAATAGACAGTTTATCATTTTGTACTTATCTCTAATGGCACTGGTCTCTAAATGAAGAGAGTCGTCCATTCTTGGAAGGAGTGTGTGCTAGAAGGGCAATGGAAAGCAGTGTACTTACTGTGCAGAGCACTGTTTTGTTCACCAGCCAGGGTAAGTTGTTAAACATTACAGTGTGCCTCTTTCCTGTCTCTTCCCCTATTGTAAAACATTACATTTCACATTGCTGTATGGGGATACAGTAATCTGTCTTCTATTTGTCCAACTACAGTCCTTCCATTACAAGGGTGTCGAGCATTTCCTCTTGGAATCGAAAGGTTTTGGTAAAGCAGAGTTTGTGGGGGGAGGGATGCAGGGGATGGGGGGAGGCGGCTGGGTGTAGCATTCGTCCCATTTGTGAACACTGAGGACATTAACATGCTGTATGTTTTTTTTCTTTCTTTAGAACCAAAACCTCCGTTTTCCCTAATCCAGAGCCAAACAGTTTTAGGGGAATAAATTGCCCATGTACACCACCATGGAATGAAGAAAGGTTATAGGACAGACCAACCTGCCTACGAGATTCTGACCGAGTGAAAGTGCAAAGAGTACCCAATAAGCTAGTGGATGACACAATGGAGTGTCGAAAGGAGCAGGTGTCAGCTTGCCAATGATCTTGGTGATAGGGCCCTGAATTCATGGATGCAGAGCATGGTCACTGAATAATGAAGCCAGAAGCAGCATTTACACCTCATAAGGGACAATTTGCACTTGACAAGGACTATGCCGCAAACGTAGCTTGGGGAGCTGACTGCACAGGTTCAGCTGCAACAAGAGGCACTGGCTCCTACCGATTTAGAATTCATCGTAGTGGAACAACACCAACATGAAAAGCCCAAGATTATGACATAGTATGACAAAGTAAACTTTTATAGGTTGAGAAAAAAAGGCAACCTGCCCCTTAATCTGAGGACCACTAATCTGTTCTTTAGCCAACATGATTCACAGGGGATCACACCCAGGCCACAAGGACAAAATAAACATTCTTGAAGATGCTCTTTTTTACCCCCACCCGCATCAAGCAAGTTTCTTTCATCCATCTCTAGCCAACACACAATATTCATAGAACCTCCAATGATACACCTCAACCCACCAAAAAAATCCTCTCGCCCAACACACCCAATGAGAGTGTTCTCACTTATGTAATCCTGTTGAATCAATCTGTTAAAGAAGAAAACTGTTCTTTAAATCTGTTTCTGAGCAGGAGTACTGAGGGTGTGGGGGCACAGGAAGAGCGGAGTGAGAAAAGTGTTCCATGTTGTGGGCACACACTTTGTTGCAGCAGTGAATTCAAACAGTCTTTCTACGAATACTGGATGCAGAGCATAGTGAGCCGAGTGTTCTGCGTTACCATGGCCAAGTCGGCCTCTCGCCTTGACGCTTAGATGCCCAGACGGTAACATCTTATATCTGGGGTCTTTTCTACATATATGGCAACAGCCCTCTGTGGTAAGTCACAGGCTATTGCACTTAGCTCAATCGGATGTTGCATATGAGACAAGCTACTCCTCCCCCGGTGTATTCTTCAATAAGCCATTCATTTTGTCTACAACCCCAATGGCCTGTGGATAATAGTGTCATGAACCACCATTTGCGCCCCTTATGGACTTCCTGGTCCATGATGCACCGCACCACTGGGGCCGTGTTCCTCTCAACATGGCCGGCACATCAGTCATGCAGCGCTCTAGCGTTTACACCGGAGCAATAGATTCCTAGAAAAAGGGCACGCCCCCGCGGCACTCTGCATCTCAACACTCCTTTTCTAGTTCACAACTAGTGTGCTCACCGTTCCTTTCCTCGTATCGTTGTTCCGATACATCCATTCTCAATCTTCTCCATTCCTGGACCATTGAGTGGCTTACTCCTCTCCCAGGCCGTCCTCTCATTCCTTCCTGGGTCCCCTTCCAGGCTCCGTGCTCGCAACTCCATTGCAATACTTGTGAATAGTGTCTCCCTTCCTGGTTTCGCACTTACGCCTGACCGTTGTCTGCTCTTACTTCCTGGAATCCTGAACTCTTCCTCTGAGTCTACTTACGTTCCAAGCTGGATACGGAGGACCACTGGTCTTACCTGTTCAAGTCCCGGACATCCTGGAGATCAGAGAAACCTACAAAGAAGAAAGCGGCAAGGGACAAACGGGTAAGACCGGGGCTTGAGTGCGACAGTGTGAGACGCCCAGAACTTGATACAGTGCTCAATATGGAGGCGGCAGTCCAGGACCTAATGAGAGGAATGTAGGAATTAACAGAGGTTCAGAACCTCAAAGCCGAAAATGCACCGTTAAAACAACTTGTGCTTTCCCGGGATTCGGCGCTACAGGAAAGTGCTCTGGTCGAGGGCATAGTGGACAAGTATGATGGTTCCAGCAAATCACTGCGGTCCTTCCTCGATTCCTGTTTGGTGCATTTCACATTTAAACCCTACTATTTTTCCACGCCCCGAGCCAAGGTGGGGTTTATAATTGCTCATCTCTCAGGCAATGCCTTAGCCTGGGCAACTCCTTTGGTCAATGCTGCAGATCCACTCCTGGACAATTATGACGGGTTTGTGGAAGCCTTCAAAACCATGTTCGATCGCCCTGAACAGGTATACAGTGCTCAGGAAAGGCTCCTAGAATTCCAACAAGGGAGTCAAGACATGTTTACCTATGTAATCCGCTTTAAGCAGTTGGCTAAAGAGGCAGATTGGTCCCAGGAAGCAAGTTTTACCCTGTTTCACAGGGGGTTAAATGACAAAATTAAGGACGAACTTGCTAGAGTAGCCCGTCCAAGTTCCTTCCAGGCCCTGATAGACTTGTCTCTCCAAATTGACTTTCAAATCCAGGAAAGAAAGGCAGAAAAGAAAAAGACCAAAACAGTTTCTCCAAAGGTTTCCATGGAATATCCTAGCCCTAAGTAAGCGACCACATCGCACTGTCCTGATCCTGAGCCTATGCAACTGGGCTCCATATGGGTCCAATATCCGCACAAGAAAGGATGCGTAGGATCAACACAGGGCTCTGTATGTATTGTGCCTCGGATAAACATCTTGTACGGAATTGCCCTATCGCACCACCCAGGCGTTCGGGAAACGCCAGCTCACGATCTTGAGCGGAGCCCAGCTTTGGGAGAATGGTGCCTGCACCGCCTCTACCCTTTCCTTAAATTACCCCTGATTGAATACCTTGGTGGTCCTGAAAATATCCTTATCTATCGCCAATAAGGAGACTCATTCCGTTCTGGCCCTAGTAGACTGTGGTGCAATGGGAACCTTCTTGGACCATGAATGGGCCTTGAAAACAACATTCCCTGGGAAAGTAAGGGAACAATTCAAGCTGTCGAAGGAATTGATAGAAAACCACTATCTTCGGGACCCATAACCCAGCAAACCAAGGAATTGTTACTCTCAATCAACAATCATCAGGAGATGCTTTGTTTTGACATCATCAAGGCAGCACGTTACCCTATGGTTCTGGGAATGCCCTGGCTACAAAAACAAAAACCGTACATCAATTGGGCGGCCGGATCCTTATTTCTAGGGTTTGAATTCTGTCTGTCCCATTGTTTACCCCAAAACATGGTACAGAACGTGGCTATGGAACATCAGATCCCCCAACGACCATCCATCTGTGTCTTCAATATTTTCCAAGTACCAGAGATTTACCATCAATACTCGGATGTGTTTTCAACAGCTATTGTTCAATCACTACCACCACATCGACCAGAAGATTGCGCTATCGACACAGAAGATTCTGCAGTGATACCATTTGGAAGAATGTTTATCCTTTCCGAGCCGGAAAAAAAGGGCATTGCGGGAGAAGCTGGACACCAATCTTGCCAATGGAACCATTTGACCATCCAAATCTCCAGCCGGTGCCTCTTTGTTTTTTGTGCCCAAGAAAGACATTGTGGAACTTCGACCCTGCCTGGACTATCGGGGACTTAACCAATACACCCTCAAGGATCGTTACCCTGTACCGCTCATATTCGACATATTGGAAGCAGTCCGGGGAGCTGTAATCTTTTCTAAACTTGACCTAAGAGGCGCCTACCATCGCATCCGGATAAAGGAGGCGATGAATGGAAGACCGCATTCCGGACCCCCTTTGGACATTTTGAATACCTGGTAATGCCATTCGGTCTTGCAAACGCCCCTGCGGTGTTTCAACGATTCATGGATAGAGTCTTTTCGGATATGTTGTTCCTCTTTGTCATAGTGTATTTGGACGACATCTTGATTTATTCCAAGGATTCCGCGCTACATCAGAAACATGTGACATCGGTATTACGTCTACGAGAGAACAAACGCCTGGTTAAACCAGAGAAATGCATATTCCATGCCCAAACAGTCCATTACGTCGGGTTCGTTCCGAGTGCAAAGGGAATCGAAATGGATCCCTCCAAGGTTGAGTCTATCCTATCTTGGCCAGCCCCTACAACAGTAAAAACAGATTCAATCCTTCCTGGGACTCGCCAACTTTTACCAGAAATTGATTCCCACTTTCTCTGACCTTGTACAGCCAATAGTCGCATTGTTGAAGAAAGACATTCCCTTTATTTGGTCCGAAGCTCAAGAAGCGGCCTTCCAGGAGCTAAAACAGAGATTTTCTCAAGGCCCCATCGTGGCTCAACCGGATATCAACAGACCCTTCCTGGTGGAATCGGATGCCTCAGATCATGCAATAGGAGCTGTCCTAAAACAAGAATTTGAGGACAAAGCGGAACATCCCATCGCCTACCTATCTCGAACTTTAAGTGCCGGTGAGACCAACCATTTAGTGCTGGAGAAAGAACTGCTTGCCATCCGGCAAGCCTATACTGACTGGCGCCATTTACTCCTGGGTGCCAAATTTCCTGTCCAAGTGCAAAATGATCATAGAAATCTACAGATTCTACAATCCCTGGAATGCAGAAACAGTCGCCAAGCTCGTTGGGCTTATTTTTTTGCCCAGTATCAGTTTCGCATACATCATGTCTCAGGAACTCACAACGTAATTGCCGATGCCTTATCTAGGCGCCCTGATTATGAGCTAGTGGAGGCCCGTGCCTTTCCAAAAATGTTCCCCGACAGTGTTTGCGGCCCAAGCCAGCTCCTTACAGGAAAGGTTCCGAGCTGAAACACCATCATTTGATCTGTGGAAGGACTACGTCGGGGAAAAACCAATGGTCCTTCGTCACAAAAGATGGTTATCTCTTCAAAGATAACAGACTGGCAGTACCCACGAACAAGTTGAGAACCAAGATCATAAACCTCCGTCATGACACCTTCCATTCCGGGCATCGAGGCGTTACTGCTACCCTTCGCCATATTCAGAGACAATTCTGGTGGCCTAACATGAGTGATGGAGTAAAGGCGTATGTCCAAGCCTACCCAGTCTGCAGTCGGAATAAGTCAGATAATAAGAAACCTGCTGGTCTTCTCCATCAACCTACGTTGCCAGATCGTCCTTGGGAAGTGATTGCCACCGATTTTATCAAAGAGCTGGCCCCTTCCAAAGGATTTACCACCATAATGGTTACCATCCATCTGTTCACCCACATGGCTCACTTTACTCCATTATACAAGTTGCCTTGAGCCCAGGAAGTGGCAGGTATATTTCTGAAGCACATCTTCAGATTACATGGCCTACCTTCCAAGATCATTTCAGACCGCAGTCCTCAATACATCTCACAGTTCTGGAAACACCTATACCACATGCTGGGCAACCAACGTGCCTGGTCTTCTGGATACCATCCCCAAACAAATGGAATTACAGAGCGAGTAAATCAGACCTTAGAACAATATTTGTGCTGTTTTTCAGCCAAAGTCCAGGGTGACTGGTCGATCTCAATTCCAGTAGCAGAATTCGCCTATACCAATTCTGATAATTCAGCTATTAAGACAAGCCCCTTATTCTGTAGTCAAGGTTTCCATCCATCAGTTCTGCCAACGATCCTACCTCATACTACCCCGGTTCCATTGGTTGATTCCTGGATTGAAAGACTGGTCATGACACACAGGGATGCGAAGGAACATTTAAAAAAGGCCAGAATGATGTCAAAAGACATGCTGAGGCTACACGGAGGCCTGCTCCCGTCTATGGGATTGGTGACAAGGTCTGGTTGTCTTCGAAACTACTGCCTTGGCATCTACATCCTAATAAATTGGTCCCCAAATTCTATGGGCCATTTCCTATCAAAAGAGGTCATCAATCCAGTGGCGTATCGACTCCAGTTACCAGACTCCTGGAAGAGGATTCATCCCGTTTTTCACACTTGCCTGCTCAAACCTTATCTTGCATCCACTAGGTCAGCTCACCAACCCAGTGCTAGTCAACGATCAGACTGAATTTGAGGTCTCCAGGATCTGCGACTTTAGATATAAAAGAGGTCAGCTACTGTATCTAGTGGAATGGAAAGGATATCCTCCGAGCGAACGAACATGGGAACCTGTCTCCAACATGAATACCCCTCGCTTAGTGCGGACATTCCATTCGACTCATCCGGGCAAGCCCGGTGGATCGGGTTTTAGGAGGGGGCATGCTGTCATGAACTGCCATTTGCACCCCTTCTGGACTTCCTGGTCCATGATGCACCGTACCACTGGGGCCGTGTTCCTCTCAACATGGCCGGCGCATCAGTCATGCGGCCCTCTAGCGTTTACGCCAGAGCAATGGATTCCTAGAAAAAGGGCACTCCCCCGTGGCGCTCTGCGTCTTAACGCTCCTTTATGAGTTTGCAGCTAATGTGCTCACCGTTCCTTTCCTGGTATCGTTGTTCCGATACATCCATTCTCAATCTTCTCCATTCCTGGACCACTGAGCGGCTTACTCCTCTCCCAGGCCGTCCCCTCATTCCTTCCTGGGTCCCCTTCCAGGCTCCCTGCTCACAACTCCATTGCAATACTTGTGAATAGTGTCTCCCTTCCTGGTTCCGCGCTTACTCCTAAACGTTGTTTGCTCTTACTTCCTGGAATCCTGAACGCTTCCTCTGAGTCTACTTACGTTCCAAGCTGGATACGGCGTACCACCGGCCTTACCTGTTCAAGTCCCGGACATCCCGGAGATCAGAGAAATCTAAAAAGAAGAAAGCGGCAAGGGACAAACAGGTAAGACCGGGGCTTGAGTGTGACAAATAGATTGATGATATATTGAGCACAGTTTATGCCGGATCCCTAATAGGGATGACATTTCCTTGAATAATTGTTTAACAAGTGAGTGCCATTATCAGACTTTAGGACCTCATTCTGAGTTTGGCAGTCTGGTAAAATAAAGTGCTGGTATCTGAGGATACCGCCACTTTACCAAAACACCCCAATACGGGAGTGCCGGTGGGGCACCTGGGTTACCTCCAGCTAAATACTGGAGGTAAGCCAGGCGCCCTATTGGCAAAAAAACCCCCTAATTATCGCCACCAGCATTTGCCAGTGGCGGTAATGACAGCGAATCCCCTCATGAAGTCCTATAGGACTCCATGAATGGGGTTTTACACCGCTCCACCGGCACCCATAATATGGCAGTAATACCACAGACTGGGTGCCGGTAAAGGTAAGTACCAGATGCCACCAGGATACAGGCATAGTCAGAATGAAGCCCACACTACCCAGCGAGGAAATTACTTGCAGATCAAGATGCTGCTCATTTGGCATCTGGTTGTGCGCAAGGACCATCCTCAACCCAATGGGAGAACAGACATACTACAACAGTAAGGTCACAGTAATTACTGCACCTGTGTTAAGCATACCCACATAATCAATATGAAGTTCCCAGTGGGTCGTGGCAATGTGATGCGCAGCATCCCAAGAGTCTGACCAATGGTGTAAAGTTACGTTGTACAATTTTCCACAAATGTATCGACGAATTCATGCAAGTTGGGGGACAAACCTGTCCTGCAGATATCTTTAGAAACATGCACTGGGTAGCAACCATAAGAAACTCCTGTGGCATTACTACTAGTAACATTTTGCTTCAAATCAAATGAGTCGGTGACTGTGAGCACCCCCTTTTAACTCCAAGCTCCTTCTCGTCCTGGGGCGCCTGTCTTTCTAACTCAATTATTTGTGCAAGCGGAATTGTAGTGTATGGGATTGCCAACTGTCACATCAGGGTATGCGGTGGCATCAGGATCCCTTAAATACACTGCCTCTTTGGCAGCCTTATCTGCTGCATCATTGGCAAGTGAAATGTGGTTTGTATTTTGAGTGTGGGTGGCACATTTAACCACTGCTGCTGAGGTGGGGCTGGTCAAGGCATAAATTAATCTGGCCAGCCTCCTGATTTATCATCGATGACCCATCAATGAAGAGGACCTCCCCTTGCTCCCTCGCTTGTACAAAATCATCTTTAGGACGTTCATAGGTGACACAATCATGCACTTCCTCACCTCTCTCAACAGGTATTGCAATAAACGTGGCAGTGTTAACTGTGCGACATCTCACAATGTGAATGGATGGGCTGGTCGACATTACTTTATATACAGAGGCCCTTTGTGAAGTTAAGGTGGATTTAGATTGCTCGAGAATTGTGCACACTGCATGCTCTACATATAATGTCACTGATCACCCATAATGATTGTTGAGGACTTCTCAATGGCAAAGGCTGCAGTGGCCAATGCATGTTTACAAGGGAATTGGCCCTGCATCACATAATCGAATATACCACTGTACCATGCTAGGGGTATGTGTCCTAGGGATGTTTACACAGTCAATACGTCATTACTTGCCTAATGGAATGTGACAATACAAATTCTTTCGTGTGATCAGGTTTCTAATACTGGTGCATTGCTTATGGCATTTTCTAGTTCTTGGAAACATATTAAAAATGTTCCTGTCGAATTCCAAGATGGCGGCCGAGCCGGGCAGACGTGCGTGAGCGCAGCTCCGTCCCCCAGCTCGGGCCGCAATAAATAAGCAACTGCAATAAGCAACACCATGCCAACCAAGAAGCGCTTCCCTCCCTCGGAAGGAGAAGAGGAATCGGGCCCCCGGAGTGAGTCGAGCGGCGGAGCAGCCAACGCAGAAATCGGCGCCCAGGACCAGTTCGGAAGATCCAGAAAGCGCGAAACCCCAGAAAGCGCCGAGCCCTCAGACCCACCACTCGCAAGCGGCGGCTGATTCAGGCCGATCATCGGAGGAACCCTCGAGCCGAGAAGCGGAGCCAGAGAGATCGAGGAGGGCTCATCAACCACGCAGATCCACCCGGAGTGAGAAGGGGCCGGGAGGAGATCGCCACCCAGACGGTTTGAGCACAAGACGAGCAGGTCGGGCCCCGGCGGGGAAGGAAAAGGACGAGGGGGAAACCGCCGAGAGAAGGAAGCAACGGAAGAAGACACGGGAGAAGACGCTCACCCCCCAGGCAACGGTTGGGACCAGTAAGACGGAGGCAGCGGACTACGAAGCCCAGAGGAGCCCGGCGCAGCCGACAAAACACAGGTACGAGGCGGGGGAGAGAACCGGGAACCAGCTGGGAGAGAACCACCCCTCCCTCCCCCGACATAGACGGCACAGCCCCCCCCCCCGAAATCAAACGGGGAAGAAAACAGGCCTAAGCGCAGGGGAAAGGGGTGAAGGGAGCGACAAAGGAGCGTCCGCCCCCAAACCAAACGAGAGAGCACTTCAAACCCCCCCCCAACGCTCCACACCCGAGACGGCAGAGAGACTCGGTCTCGCACCCCCTCGACAGGCCAAGGAAGTTTGAACCCACAGAGAGGGGAGACCACAACAAGGGGGCATAGTGGAGGTCCAGAAAAAGAAAAAGGCCACGAAGAAACGCAGGGCCCGTGTGAAACAGAGAGAAGGCCCACAGAGGACCCGCAAAGGAACTCCCAAGAAAAACCTAACGAACCCCCAAAAGAAGGTGCCAAACCGGGGAGATAAATCTATGGGACTCCAGAAAGGGGGACACCCTCCTCCCTAATCAGCTCAACCGCATGCTCGAGAGGCAAGGTACAAACTAGACCCAAACACAAGCATCTACCGAAATTGCACGACCAGGAGAGAGATATACGACAAAGAAACACATTGGTGGAAAAATACACACATGTCAAAAGCCAGGACGAGGTTGGGATCACAGGCAACGGCGGCGAACAAAAGCAGATCCAGACAGGGCCAGGATCTGACCCAAATCTGGGGAACGGGAAACGAAGGGTCGAAGCGAATAAACAAGCAGAAGAACTCAGAGGCAGACCCAATAGAGCAGCACCCGGACACAAACATGGCCACGAGGGATGACATGAAAGCCTGGTTTAAGGAATTTCAGGATCAGTTCCTCACCTCTACGCAGGCACAGTTTGATAACATGAAGGGCGAACTGAAACAAGCTGTCCATGAACTGAAGAAGGACAGAGAACCTAGAGGAGAGAACAGACAACTTGGAAAGGACGGTCCAGAATATGGATGAGGAAGCACTTCAACAAGCAGAGGCGCAAGACCGCCTTGCACGATTGGCGCTGGAACTGGAATCCCAATGCGAAGATTCAGAAAACAGGTCCAGAAGATCGAACATAAGAATTAAAAACATGCCGGAATCCATAGAAGAAAAGGACCTCCGCTCAGCGACACAACAAGTATTCCAGGATATACTAAACGACGACACCGGGGAGGACATCCACTTCGACAGAATACACAGAGTGGGCCCACGAAGAACAGGGGAGCCCGGATCCCGCCCGAGAGACGTACTAGCGGCCATGACTCGATACGCACAAAAGGAACAAATCCTAAGGAAAGCCAGGACCTTAGAACAAATAAGGATGAACGGGAAAGAAATACAGTTGTTCCAAGACCTAGCTCAATCCACGCTCAGAAAGAGAAGAGAAATGAGCCAGCTCACCAAACTCCTAACCGAAAATCAAATCCGATACAAATGGACATTCCCATTCGGCCTTCTATTCACATGGGAAGAAAGACAACATCGAATCACTACCTGCGAGGAAGGCCTCAAGATAGTGGGAAATCCGAAACTTGACCCAGACCCCTCAAATACCAGTGAACCCCGGAGAGAAAAGAGACAACCGAGGGGATGGCAGACAGAGAAACGGAAAACTAGACTCAGATCCCGCAAACCGGAGGAAAACAGAGCCCCCGGAAACGAAACAGGCATGCACGAACGAATGGAGGGAGAGGCAATTATTCCGCAGTCAAGCAAGCCAGGGCAGGTGCCCACATGAAGGCGCGGCAGAGCCAAGGGACGGCCATGGAATCCATACCACAAGCAGGGTTTAGGAATCCCTGCGAACTGTTAATCCTGAGATGTTAGAGGGCATGGAGCAAAGGCAAAACGCTGGAGCAACCATAGGGCCCAGAGCCCTCCTCAGAGACAAAGTTAGGAGGGAAAGAGGGATGGGGGGAGGGGGGAAAGTTGAAGGGGAAGTTCGGAGGGGAAAAGACACTAACACCGGTACTAATGCGCTCCACTGCAATCCACAAGGGGAACCAAATAAGAATTCTCAAACAAACACAAAAGAATGGGGCTAAAAATCTTAACATATAATATCAGAGGGCTGAACACGCCAGTTAAAAGGAAAAAAATGGAATACTTCCTGCACAGAGAGAAATTTGACATAATTACTCTCCAAGAAACCCACATACAGAAAAAAAGGAGAGGCCTAACTCGGATAAGAGGCTACAAGCAAATCCTCCAATCCAATGCCGAAGAGAAAAAAAAGGGAGTTCTTATAGCATTCGCTAGCCAACTGCAGGTCCACATCAAAGCGACACAAACGCACAAAAATGGCAGATATGTTTTTGCGAAGGTTCAGTTAGACAACCGCCAAATAACCATAGCTACCCTATATGCTCCAAATACAGGCCAGGAAGGATTTATCAAAGATACGATCAATAAACTAGAGAACTTTGCAGAGGGAGAGGTGATCCTGACAGGTGACTTCAATCTAGCATGGAACCAGAAGGAAGACCAATCAAACCCTAAAAATAGCCTACAGGGGTCCCCCACTCAAGCGCTTAAACAGGCAATGCAGAATATGGCACTAGAGGACGTGTGGCGGAGACTCAAAGGAACAACGAAAGGCTACACATTCCACTCACACGTTCATGATACCAGTTCCAGGATCGACTATATATGGGCGACAGGGACCCTATTTGGAGAAATCCAGGACATCGAAAAAGGCCAGATCTCACTGTCGGATCATGCTCCGCTATGGATAACACTCCCCAAATTAAGAAAAAGATCCAGGCTATGGCGATGGACGCTCCCCAGAGACATCATACAAGATCCAGTGGCAAGGGAATCTATCAGAGAAAAGATAGAGGAATACTTTGAGGACAATGTCACCCCGGAGGTCTCCCCAAGCATGACATGGGACGCCTTCAAGGCAGTGATAAGGGGACAACTAATAGCAATGAAAGCACAAAAAGATAAGCTCGCACATGAATGGGAAGACGAACTGGGGAAAAAATTGGAGGAAATAAGAGAAGAAATGACAAAGAACTCTTCCAGGAAAATAAAGAGGGCATACCGACACATCCAGAGCCAGATAGATCTGATAAGGACCAAGAGAGCGGAGACGCAACTACTGCACACAAAACATTGGTACGCGATGAAATCGAATAAAGCAGACAAGCTACTAGCAAGACAATTAAAGGGCAAGCAACAAGAGCAAATGGTACAATCCCTGCTGGATGGACAGGGAATGAAGGAAACACAAACGAGAAACATCAAGGAAATATTCCGGGACTTCTACCAGAACCTATACTCCTCACAAAACCCGAGAGTAGGGGAACAGGCGTCATTCCTGAAACATATTACTCTTCCAACGGTTACCCCAGCAGAAAAAGCGGCGCTGGATGAGCCAATAGCACCAGGAGAGGTAACAAAAGCAATAAAAAACCTCCCCAAGAACAAAGCTCCAGGCCCGGATGGCTTCACGGCGGCCTTCTACAAAACATACGCTGACCAACTAACACCATATCTAACCACCATGTTCAACACCTTCAAGACCACAAACAACATCACCACCTCCATGAATGAAGCGAAGATACTAGTTTTCCACAAAAAAGGGAAAGATCCAGAAAGCCCGAGCTCATACCGCCCAATAGCCCTAATCAACGTGGATGCCAAGCTCTACACGAAGGTACTCGCGAATAGGCTGAAACCCCTGCTCCCTAAGCTGATCCATCAAGAACAAGCAGGATTCATTCCCAATAGGAAAACCCACGACAACATCAGACGCATAGTACATCTAATAGAGAAGGCCGGAATGATGAAACTCCCATCAGCAATAATATCGCTAGACGCCGAGAAAGCGTTTGATCGGGTAGAATGGACCATGCTTTTCGCGACACTACAGAAAATGGGCATGGGGAAAGAGTTCATACAAATGATCAGGGCGAACTACAACTCCCCCACGGCCAGGATCGCGGTAAACGGGGAACTGTCGGAACCCATCAGAATAGGAAGAGGCACAAAACAGGGCTGCCCCTTGTCACCTCTACTGTATGCAATCTTCCTAGAAGCCCTCCTGGCTAAAATCAGAGCAACACCAGCTATAAAAGGCATAGAGATGGGGGGACACATGCATAAGACGGCTGCATACGCTGATGATATGCTGATGACAATAATGGAACCAAGTAAAACACTCCTGCGACTCATCCAGCAGATAGACGACTATGAGACAATCTCGGGGCTGAAAATAAATAAGCAGAAATCATCAGTAATGGCACTGGCGGGAGACAGACGAAATCCACAAGAAAACAAAAGACCTACATCTGCAAACGGCGGAAGAGGGAGTGAAATACCTTGGAGTAACACTGACCCCAAAGATAAAAGACTTGTACTTGGGGAACTTTACAAAACTCTTAGAAGACGTAAAAAGAGACCTGAACAGGTGGAACCCACTGACCATCTCCTGGTGGGGCAGAATAACGGTCATCAAGATGTCGATTCTACCCAGATTGCTCTATTACCTCCAAGCACTCCCCATTCGGATTCCCGCATCATTCTTCAAGACACTCAGTAAAACAATCACAAAATATATATGGCAGAATAAAACTCTGAGACTATCACAACAGGCACTCACAGCACATAAAATAGACGGAGGAATGGCGCTCCCCCACTTCAGAAAGTACTACGAGGCGGCACAGCTGTGGGTTCTTAACGAATGGATCACGAACACATCAGAAAAATGGTGGGAGGCTCAGGACAGAGCCGTCGCAAGATCAAACCTCCGGCACCTCCTGTGGAGGAAACCAGAGCACAGACATCAAATATCAAAATAAGTGAAGTCATGGGTACAACCATGGAAATATGGGACAAATTGAGTCCCGATGCTCATGTTTAAATAATTGCCAATAAAAATATATTTTAAAAAAAATAAATTCCTGTCCATGTGAGTGACCCTTTCCGTCTCTGCTTCTTTGAGTTCCTGCAGGAGAGGTTTTGTGTAACTGGAATCATCAAAAAACCATGCTCTACAATAGTTAAACAAACTCAGAAAGTGTTGCATTTCTTTAAACTGTAGTGGGTTGTGGTCTATTCTGTATTGCACCTGCTCTTTCCGGAGTTACTTTTTTCCCTGCTGATTATATCATTTGTCCTAAATACACAACCTCATTCCGACAGTATTGCATTTTGTCCTTGTCTACTTTGTATCCTTTGTCTGCAAGCAGTGTCAGCAGTACAATTCAATCTACTCTTCAGCAGTGCTGCACACTAGGGGGTCATCTACATACTGATTTATCATACCCAGTACATGTATATTGCCAAAGTACATGCGTTTTACTCTGTTAAAAATACTGGGGGGCTCAGAGTACCACTGAGGAAGCCTGGTGTGTTGGACCCTTTGCCCACAGAAGGTGAACACGGTGAGATATTGAGAATCAGGGTGTAATGTTAAAGAACCCATTTTTCAGATCAATGACAGTAAAATGTGTGGCCTCAGTTGGTATATTGCAAAGAATCGTGGCGGGGTTTGGGGCAACTGGGAACTCTGCTTCATACTATGTTATTCCACGGGCGTAAATCCTGCATCATCCTCCGACTTGAGCCCTTTTGCTTTGACACTGTACATTGCTGTGTTACAAAGGGACTCTGAGGGCACTAGGATGCCCTTCTGCCATAACGCAACAATTGTCTCATGCATTCCCTCATCTGCCTCTCTTGATAATGGGCACTGTCACACTCTAGGTGACACTGCTCCATGCTACAACTTTATATGTACTGCTCTTATGCTCTTCAAAAGCTCTACATCATGGAGGTGGTCTGTCCATAAGGTGTAGGGGACCTTTAACATCTTCTGGTAAATACTATAAGGGTGCAGAATAAATTAAGACTCTGACATGGAGCGGTCATGGTGGTTGTCAAACCTTTATTCAAGTGAGAAAATGAAAAGAAAACCCTATCTTGTCCTTACTCCAACAGGGGTTCCCCTGCCTCAACCAAAATAACCAATGTCACAGTCAGGATGTCAAAAGTAAAATTCCAATGTCCAATTTCAGAATCCTAGCTCTGTTCCTCACACTCCAAGTTTAAACTAAACAAACAGGTCATCTTTCTAGCCCAGAGGAATGCCTCCCTTGCCCTGGACAAAAAGACAGTTTGTGGGTTCATCAGTTCCTCAAGTGTTGAAGGATGTCTCCCTTCTGCAGCTTTCTTCAGGTTTATAACACAGTTCAGCAATCAGTGGGGAAATATCTCTGTTCTCCAATTGGTCCTTCTCAGGCTCCTTCTCGGTCTCTGGGGTCCCGACCCAGATTGGCAGACCTAGTTTGTTTCCACCAAGCACTGTGACAAACCAGAGGAGTTTGGGTAAGTCTCCAAACTGTGGTGGGTGCCTTGCCCTAGTTGGCAGACCTGGTTTCCTCCTACCAGGCACTGTGATGTAAAGAGTGGATTGGATGCTCCTCCAAGCCACAGAGGGTACCTGTCCTGGTTGGCATACCCGGTTTCCTCCGACCAGGCACTGATGAAAGAGTGGGTCCCTGATCCTGGTTTGCATAGCTGGTTTCCACCTACCAGGCAATGCTATGAAGAAGAGGAGTTTGGATGCTTCCCCAAACTCTGATGGGTTCTTGACCCTGGTTAACAGACCAGATTTCCTTCATCAGGTCTCTTAGTCCTAAACACAGACTTGTTTACTCACCTGCCAAGCTCTGGGTTCCTCTATACAGAGAACTGACAATAATACAGTCCCTTAATGTCACATGCAGATTTGGTTCACTCCCCTGCTAAGTAATGTCCCCATATGCATCCCTCACGGTTCTCTTCATGGTTTCTTGATTTCACATAGAGACTTGGTTTACTTACCTGCCAAGTAATGTCTTCGCTTTCTTATGCGACAGTCCTGTGTCACCTTCCCTCCAAGTACTGCCACAAAGATTAGACCTTCTTGATTCTTGATATCCCTTGTCCTTGCAAGGGTCCCATAACCCATTCCCCTTGTTATTGTAGCTTGGGAAGGTTTCATCCACTATGGTTCTCAGGGTGTCCTGCATCCTCTATCCTCTGTTGACCCCATTAATATGCTAAGCTACCCAAATAACTTTAGGTTCTTGGCAGCACCCCTGCGGTTGGTCGTGGGCGTCCCAGTGTTCTTCTCTGCTTCGCTGGTGCTCTCCATGGTGTGCCGCAGTGGCTCCTCGGCTTCAGACCCACTTCGGCATCTCCCTTCTCTCCAGACTGCGTGCTGCGCTGCTGGTGCTTACCGCAGCCAGCCTTTCGATTTTCATCAGCGGATCCAGTGGAGACCGCCCCATCAGCATATCCGTCCCTAGGTCTGGTCCTGCTGGTTCCCTCTATGATCCTCGGTTCCTATACAGAGCATCTGACCTTTGGTAAGGCCATTGTCAGTTTCTATGTCCATTCCCATCAAGGTCTGCAGTTGACAGCTAGACCGTTCAGTTAAGTTCCTTTGCGTGATCCGTAAGGATCTGTGCATCTTCCTTGTATCAGTCCTTTCTTGTATTGGATCCTCATGATATTCATCCCTATTCCAAATCGCAGAATTTTATACTTCTTGCATACTACAGAAGTATATGGGATATCAGAGTAGGGGTGGAGAGAGTGGTGGTGTAGAGATTGGGTGTATACAGCATTCAACAATAGTCGTCACCGGTCCCACAAGGGGTTTCTCCTCCCATGAGAGCCACCCCTGAGTACCACCCCTATGGAGACTATCGCGCAGCAGTCTCTCCTCCATGGCCTCATAAGAAGGGGCTCCCCCTATGGCAGCAGTGACGACATCCTGGGATTTGTCACAATACGCAGGCATGCACTTGGCAATAAGTATGGGACAAGGTACATTCCTATGCTAGATATTTATTTGACATGGGATACAAACCTCCAATATCATGTCACCATCATTGTCTGCATCTTCAAACAGTTGTCCATCTGACACCCCACTCAATGGGCAGGGTCAATACCCAAAACTCTACACCACTCACCTCCCGCTTTGTCAGTCTCTGTGAGCACTATCTTGTAATCCGTAATAAACCTGCCTTCCAAATCTAGCATGATAATGGTAACTGTAGCATGATCTTGGGGCACTGCTGGTCTAAACAAAAATTCTGACTGCAACCTCATTGGTTTAGTTTTGATGGCTGACACCCAACTCAACATGCTCCATACATTAACACATCTGGGTGCAAAGGTATACCTCTAGTGGCACCATCACTGTACACTGCCTGTGTTATCGCCAGGACCCTGGCATAGCAAGTTCCTGGGGTGGAACATACTACCTCTTCTTCCGAGAATGAAATTGTCATATTTAGTTTGCTGAACAAATCCATGCCTAACAAGTTCACAGGTGTTGCTGTCGAAAACAATAGCAGAGCTAACACCTCTTGGTTACCCTAACTTGATGGGAAGTCTTCAATAAATGGAACCAAATGGATTGCCCCAAATAATCCCTGCATGTCCACTACCTTACCTGATAAGGGGAAGGGTCCCTTTCTTTATACATTATTTTGTTGCATCTGCATCAGCCATAAAAACGAATGATTCGTTGCTCATCTTCACACCTACCATGGTTCCTCTTCCATGTTGGCTGTGACTGACAGGACTAGGCATGCCAGGGCACTCTGTGGGATGCCCCAATCTGGATATGTATTCAACCCTGGGCATATGAAAGGGTTACCACCAACCATGCTTGCCCCTGTGTACGGTCTCACTGTGCAACAAAGCATTTTTTCCCCACACTTGTGTGCTTGGTTGTCGAATCTGCTGCTGCGCATACACTGGTGTGCTATTGGGCACTGGTTGTGGTACTGATTATTGATACTGGGGCTGTTGTGCCTGCTGGGGCACCTGTGTGGGCACCACCCCATATAGAGCGCTTGGAGGCATGATTCTATACTGCTGTTGATACGTAACAGAGGCCGCCGGTCCACTGGGAATATATATATATATATATATATATATATATATATATATATATATATATATATATACACGCCTCGGAATAGGAGGAGTGTTGCACTTGGGAGGACCCATACTGGGGTCATTTTTCTATTTGTGGAAACGAATTTCCATTGTTTTTGTAAAATGCGATGTATGCATTTTTTTCCCCGTGTAAACCAATAAAGGAAGATAACAAGAAAACGAGAAAGCGTTGGTGTGGATTTTAAATCCCCCCCCCCCTTTTTTGTGGAAACTGGGCGAATATGGCATTGTGGAGAGTGCAGCTCGTTTTTGCTACCCGAAGGTAGAATTTGAGATATATATATATATATATGCTTGCCTGCACCCTCACACAAAATGGCTATTCTCCCACATGAACAACACAGTCCTCGTCCACCAAATCTTAACACCTTTCTGCCAAATCCTCCTGTACCTCCTCACGCCCCTTCGAATCTTCCTCTTCCCAGTGAGTAACCTCCATTATAACCTCCTGGTAACCTCAGTTGTCTGTAATAACCTTTGTATCCTACTCTCGCTTCCACTGGAGCCATTCTTGGTTGTACCTGCTGTACAGGTGGGTCCATAATCGCAGCGCCTTCTATGCTCAACTTCACCAGTTTCCTCTGTACTAACTTTGCTTCAGCCTTCGGCACATTATCGGCTACTTCCTTTTCGTTCTCCTGCCACCCTCTGCAATTATGTACTATAAATGCTTGACTCTCTGCCCATCCCTTAACCTCAATCCCTACTACCTTATCCAAATCTTTCTGCACCTCTTTTGGAAGTCACTTCCTCAACATATGATCAAATTTTGCTACGGTCTTATCCCATGGTTCCCGTGTCTGAGCCCTCCACCTCTCCTGAAACTGTAATATGTATTGGGCTGGGTCTTCATCTACCTTCATAGTGTGCGCAATCATTGAATGTATATCCGGTGTGTCAGGATATGCTGCTCCTAAGGCAGCCCACATTCTGGCCCGATAATTGTTAAAATGTGCCCCATCATGATTGTCCTCGCCTTTCTGTACCCCTGGGTATTGTGAGGGGTCAGGAATGCTAGACGGACACACAGGTATAGTTTTCTCAATGTTTGTCATTTATTAAATGAAAAGGGGCTGAGGGAGATAAATGCCTATCTTTCCCTATCCTAACAAGGATGTGCCTGTCTAGCAAACTAACACTAAAGAAAAATGACCTAGTATCCAAAAAGTCTCTGATCCTCACACTAATTCATACAACAAAATTATGCAAGCAATGTTTGGCTGTTTTCAATTCAACAAAACCATCAGTGCAACCCTAAAGGTTTTAGAAAGTACTCCTTGTGTACAGTAGTGGGCTCCCTTCCCCTGGAACAATTCAGTAATACCCTTGGTAAAGTTCTGATTCAACAAAGTTCTGTTCAGTGGAACACAAAAAAAGTATTTCGCATACACTGCGTCCCTCTACTTGGCAAAGGAAATGTCTCTTTCACAAATGTTTGTTTACAAATCAAAACTATAATTCCCCATAGTATCCTTCTTGGTGAATCAAATGTCCCTCACAAAATCCAAGTTCATAAACCAATGCAACTGTTCTCTTCAGAATGCCAAGCAATTATTAGCACTTCAAACGTATTCGTCAAATGAAATAAACTTTGTCAGGATAGCACGGCAACTACTTTTGGTGATGCAACAATGTATTAAAAAGATGAGAGTTAACAAGTTCTTTCAACCACACCTTTTTTGCCACAAACGCTTCTTTAAATCATCTTCTTTCCGGGTATACTCACCTGCCGGGACCAACTCCCAAAATCCCTTTCCTGGCATACTCACCTGTCGGGACTAAAACTCCTACACAACAAATAATCTTGGTGGCAATATTTTTTGCAAGATTCTCCATACCAGTATCTCTTGTGAGGAGGGTTGAACAATGGCTGCCTTTTCTAATAGTCTCTTGACTCCTGGCAATGTGGGTTCTAGGGTTCCAGAAACTAGAAACTCCAAGATGGGAAAATTGCGCCCAACTTGCCTCTAACTACTACTTTGCAGCCTCTTGGCAACGTGGGTTACAAGTTTCCCCCAGTTGGTGTCCCATATATGGCGCGCATTCGGAAGTGCATTCATAAGTGCACCGGCTGTTGGGCTGCCACGCTGCTGGAGACTGGAGCCCTGCTGCTGCATTCACAGACTTTGCTGAACTTGGTTACTTGTTTCTCTGCCACTAGTACTGAGTCGGCAAGAGGAAGTTTTGTCCACGTTGCAACACGCTCAACTCCGCCTTTCGACCCTTCTTTAGGCACGCCCCCCACTCAGCCTTGCTCTCACGCTACAGCTACAAATAATCCAGTGCACGCGCATCCCGCGCGCATTCGGAAGTGCATTCATAAGTGCACCGGCTGTTGAGCTGACACGCTGCTGGAGACTGGAGCCCTGCTGCTGCATTCACAGACTTTGCTGAACTTGGTTACTTGTTTCTCTGCCACTAGTACTGAGTCGGCAAGAGGAAGTTTTGTCCACGTTGCAACACGCTCAAGTAATTACTTGGACTTCAAACGATTTAGGCAGCCCCTGTGTGCTCTCTGTTAACTGTGCTATCTGTGTTAACTGTGTATTTGCTGGCACACATTTTCCAACTTCTCTTCTCCTTTTCTTTTTTTCTATTTTAATGCAGCTCCGCCTTTCGACCTTCCTTTAGGCACGGCCCCCACTCAGCCTCGCTCTCACGCTACAGCTACAAATAATCCAGTGCACGCGCATCGCGCGCGCACATTCGGAAGTGCATTCATAAATGCACCGGCTGTTGGGCTGTTCGGCGTCTGAGGTGGGATGGTCTAGAGCCTTACAGTTGACACTCTTAGGGCCTTATTTGTTGTCCTGATTAGAGGTAATCATCTTTGCTGCTGTTTAAGGCTGTTGTATGCGTTTTTTCTGAATTGATTGTGAATCTTTAAAGGTGATACATACTATCCTGTGGAGCGACCTTCTGGCATAATTAAGTGCTAAGGCGCCTTATAGGATTAACTAGTGACCAAAACGCTATCATTGTAAAATCTTACGTAGAAACAATGAGGTTTGAACAGATTTGGCATTGAATGAAAAGGAAAAGGTATTCAAGGCACTCCAGAATTGATTACCACTGTTTATATTGTTTGATGCGTTTGCTGGCATTTTACTCGACTGAGAGGTTTTGGCTCTAGGCTATATTTGCCGTCGAGTAGTTTTGCCCTTAAGTACCATCATTATGGCCGAGGGCCTTCGTAGTGGCAAAAAATCTAACAAGCACATTAAAAAAAAAAAAAACTGAGGTGGATTCGGATGACATCTCTACACTGTTAGACATTGTTCCACCCCCTGCTATTATAGAGGGGGATCTTGAGGTTAACCTCAATTCTATCACCGATGTTTCCCTGGAAAAAATAGCCTCCCTTGGTACAGTGTCAGGGTTGTTGGAATCTGGAAATGTGGTGGTGGATATGGTCATCAATTCCCCAGCTGATTATGGTGGTAAAACATCCCCCTCTGCGACTAAAGAAGCCTTGAAGGAGTCTGAAACTTCATGTTTATCTAAAGATTCTTCTTAACCAAAGCTTCTGACATTTCCAGCCGGCAGTGAAACCTATAAGATCCTAGACTCTAAAATCGAGGTTCATGCAGAAATTGAACATGAACCCTCAAAGGCTAAATATACAAAGCTGAATATGTCCATGAGTCCTTCCCAGGAGTCAAAGTCTCCCCCTATGAACTAAAATACAATGGTTCACAATAAAATACAAGGGTCTATTTCTGTTAAAGAAGCCAATAAATTATCCCCTATGGGATGGGGCAATGAAGAGCCCATTCTTGATCTTAGCCTCGATAGAGAGGCTATTAAAAAAGAGATGGGGATAGAGAGACTCAGATTCCACCCGGCTGATTTCTCTATACTGGCACCTGCGATTGAGATGGAAATCGGAAAGCGTATAAGACTATCATATGAACCTTCAACCCCTGTGAATAAAAGCAAACATGGGATTGAAAATGTTTTTTTATTTAATAATCCTCCATCTTACTCTTACTCTGTTCCTTCTCAACCTAGTGCCCAAAAAGAAGCACGTTCATTGGGTGGTATCCCTGTACACAGAGAGCCTAGTGCTGGTGCTCCAATTATTCAGTCTATGAGCTCTCCAAACTTAGAAAAATTGTTGCCTCAAGATTTTCATCCTTCTCCTGGTCCGGAAATTATTGGCGTTTCTCAGTATGAACTTAACGAGTCGCTATCTCCTAAACTTATATCACAGCCTACTCATATCCCGGAAATCGAGAAAAATTGTGATGATGAATACCAACAATGTTTTGAAACCTTCCCTGTTCTAACTCGGATCTTAAATTTATTGGATAAGGGTCATGTGCAAACTCACGAAGAATAAAAAACTCTGCAGATTAAATGATTGATCTCATAACTAAGCAAAGTAAAATGGAGGGCATGCTGCTCTCCTGCAACATGTTCTCGTCTTTGTGTTATAAAAAGGTGGAGACTTCCAATTCCCACAACATTGCTACACAAACTAAATCCTTTGCAGAGGCAGTGTCTGAGGGCTCTCAGTCTAGACCTGGTCCCATGATTTCCACTGGCTGGCCTATAAAGAAATCAGAGGACGTAAATGCCTCAAATATTGCTTCTTTGACAGTCTTGGTTTCAGAGATGGCTACCACTCTTAAAACTCTATCAGCTCCAGTGTTAAGAGTGCATAGTCCTGGAGGAGATGAAAAAAATGATGTTTGTCTGGACAGCCCATCCGCGTTGATTGATCTTATTGACCCATGTGAAGAGAGTCTTGAATTAATTCCAACTGGAGAAAAAATCTCTTGTCCTACAAGAAGTAGCGATTCCTCCATTTCCCCAAACAAAAAAACAAAGAAGAGCTCAGGCTCGTGCAGAAAAGCGAAATCTTCCCATCAAAAAAATGAAAGGAAATCTAGAAAAAAACCAAAAATCAAAGGTGTGAAAAAATCGATAAGCATAACACACATATGAGAGACATTTGTAACCTATCTGGAGGTGACACTATCATTGATTTGAACCAATTGAACGACGAATCTAAAGCAATGTTGAACCTTCCGGAATCTATTCAGACGGCCCCAGCCACACAGAAAAAGGCACCTGGATTGAAAAAAGCACTGGAAATTAACAAAGAGGGTGCTTCTGATGTGTGTCTGGTGTCTAAAGAGACAAAAAGGGTTGTTTCTAACGACAAGAAAGAAGTTGTTTGTCGGGATGATGGTCCAGTAAATGTGAACTTGGAACCTGTCTCTCAAACTTCTCTTTCGTTTCAGAAACAATCCACTCTTTCTAACTTTTACCCCTTGTTAGATCCTAAAAAGACAGAAAAAGTGATCATTGGCCTAGACAATGGGTCAAGTGCTCCCTTAAATGTAAAATGGGAAAAAACTAAAGCCAACACAATTAAGCCTACTCCTAATGGCAGCAGCGTTCACTCTGATGGGGTGAGGACTGCTGTAGTAGGTACTATGTTGGGTGGTTCACCCGCTCATGTCAAATCACAAGAAATTGGTCAGACTGAGTCTAATTCTGACCGCTGGAATTCAGTGCCACAAAACAGTCCTGCAAAGGCCCATTTTATAGATATTAAGTCGGCTTCTGTAATGGGGTGGGAAAGCGACCCTGAACGTTATGGAAAGACGCGTCTGAATCGTACGTTTGTGATGACTGCCATCCAAGACATCCCAGCTCTTTGTATCATCCGCTCTAACGATATTGACTGGGTGAAATTGGCAGATGTGAATAACAACAGAATGATCTGTAAATTCATGTCTCCATTTATTCTGAAATTGTTATGGGAACACAAAGATGATCTAGCATCCATTGGCTTAGTAACTACCATTTTTGCATCAGTTGAAGAAGCTACAACCTTTGTGGAAATGTTGCCTCCTATAGCTGAAAGCATCTTGCCTTGTTCTATTGCAGGCAATTTATTCAATCTTGATGCCAAGACCATGAAACAATTGATGGCTTTTGTATCGGCGATAAAGGAGTCATCATGGAAGGATCCTAATATTGTTCAAGTATCAAATTCTTCGAGTGGGATGAGTGAATCTTAGCCTGGCAAAGTCACTCATCTTTTCATGGAATCCATGCGGTCTGAGTAATTTTAAAAAATGGTATTCTCTTAATTATCATGAAAGACCTGATGTAATGCTTTTGCAGGAGACCATGTGCCAAACTAACTTTGTAATAGAGGGCTATTCTGCCTTCGTTCAGGTTGCAAGGCGGGGCCTTTGTGGAAGACCATCAGGTGGTCTTGCGATTTTGATTAATTCAGCCTACAGATGCTCTACAGAATTGATTAGCTGTTCTGCTTCTATTTTAGCTTGTGCATTGATTGATGATGAGGACCCTTCCATGACTCTTATATTGCTTTGCATCTATTGGAATAAATTAAGTATGTCAATTGAGGTCATTTTAGATGAACTAAATGCTGTGCTAGAAAAAGGTTTTATATTGTTTCCCACAGCCAGGATAATTGCAGGGGGTGACTTAAATTGCTATTGTTATGATGAAGGTTCTCATTCTAGTGTTATGTGGAACAATCATTCGATGGTCTCTAAGAGATATGGGCAAATGTGGAACTCTTCTTTTCTGGAGTGGGATATGCAAACTCCGCTATTCCAACTTGAACCTTTCAATTACACCTGGGCAAGAGCTGATTGCAAGTCTCTTATTGATTATTTTTTTGTTTCTTCAAGGCTATATTCATGTGTTGACTCCGTGATGATTATAGATCCAGCAATAGGAGAGCACATGATACTGTCTCTGTCCTTGAATATTTCTATGTCTCGTTATAATGACGAGTTGTTACTAGCTCTAATAGAACCTGATCGACATGCCTTATCTGTGAAGTGGAATCACAAGGTATGCCTTGCTTTCATCGGCTGCCTCGAGTGTGATTATGACATCATTCACCATTCCAACTTGGAAGGTATTCCCCTTCTACAAATAGACAATATAAATACAAACAGAATCAAAATCCATCTTTTAAAATTATAAGAATCCTTAAAAATGAAGACCCATGTTCTTCTCAACCATACTCACAAATTTAACCTCCAAGTGGCGCACTTGAAAGCTCAAAAAAACTCAGATTAGAATACTTAGAAAAGGCAACACCTCCCTATCAACCTGCTCAGACCTTGTTAGAACTGTTAGACAACGCTACAGAAACAAGCTAAAATGGTTGAAGGGTCACCTGCACTATGAAGACAATCAAAAAGTCTTCTACCACTTGCTAAAATATGACTTCAGACAAATTTGGAATACCTTGCGTACCATCTCCTGTGACTCTGCTACTACGATTGACTCAGTGATTTCTGCTGAAACCTGGGTCGCCTACATTAGATCTAAATTTCAACTACCTAAACGTTTTAATACGTTAAAAGGTGGCGAGCCCAAGCTTCCTCTCAAAACATTACCTTTGTGGTCGATTGGCGAAATCATTGAGGCTATAGGGAAACTTAAACCTTCCAGGGCCTCTGGTCCGGATGGTATACCTCCCTGTGTATACAAAGCTAACCCTACCTTCTGGGCTCGTATTCTTAAAATCAAATTTGATTCTATTTTGTTTTCCGGTATCATTCCTCCGTCTTGGACCTCTGCCCTTGTCATTCCTATTTATAAAAAAGGTCCTCCTAATCTACCTGCAAACTATCGTCCAAAGACGGACCTCTGCCCTTGTCATTCCTATTTATAAAAAAGGTCCTCGTAATCTACCTGCAAACTATCGTCCAATAGCGTTAACTGACGCCTCCTCAAAAGTTTTTTCCTTACTTCTGCTACAAGAATTACAAATGTACATCAATGATGGTAACCTTTTGTCACCCTATCAAGTAGGTTTTAGGAAACATATAGGTTGTCCTCTTAATGCCACCATTCTCTGTCACCTTCAGGCCTTTACTTCCTCCTCCAAACAAGGCCCTGTTTGCATGGCTAGTTTGGACCTCACCGCAGCTTTTGATTGTGTTATCTGTGAGATATTGTGGAAGAAAATGCTGGCCATGGGGATTCCGCATCATCTGGTTGCATTGATTGCTTTGTTGCATAAAAATACATCCTATCGCATCCGGCTGAACAAAGAAGGAGCTCTTTCTGACCCCATCTCAACGGAAATGGGGGTGAAACAGGGTTGTATCATGGCAGCGGAGCTATTCAACTTATATCTTTTGGGTCTGGATGAGACATGGGTGACTGGAGAGTGTTTTCCAGCCAAGCTTGGTAACATCAAGTTGGATTGGTTGGGTTTTGCAGACGACCTGCTATTCTTTGACCGAACCCCTTTTGGGCTTCAAAGGAAATTAGATCTATTTGCAAATTTTGCCCTCACCCATAATCTTTCTCCTAATCCTATGAAATCCTCCATACTTATTTTTACGGGTGGAAAACTGAATCCGCATCGCTTTTCCTGGTACCTAAATGGTATGAAAGTAGAATACGCTGTTACGATTCGGTATTTAGGTTACCCTCTTACTGACTCATACTCTGTAACAATGTGGAAACAATTTCTCAACCAAAAAGTGAAAACTCTTGCTTCACAAATGAAAATTATTTTCCATCGATACTGCATGTTCTCTTTACTTCCTCTTATTCAATTCTATCTTCAGAAAGTTGAACCCATTATTCTGTATTCCCTAGATATCTGCAGCTATGATATTGATGATTTCCTGAATATATTGCAGGGAAAGCTGTGGAAAACTGTTCTGGGCATGGCTTTATCCATTCCAAATGTAATGATATGCCACAAACTGAATATATTACCTTTGTCAGTAAAACACAACTGGAGATGTATCACAAACTACTCTAAAATGCTAAACCCGCCCAAGAATACCTTATATTTCGAATTGAATAAAATCTTGGGTGACTCACATATAAAATCTTTACATCTTCAAACTATAAAAATTACCAATATTCTCTCAAAGATTCATGAGACTCCTGATTCTATTAGTATGTGGCTACCGAGTCAAAAAAAGAAATACCAAAGATTCTTTTGGAGCATTATGATGGAGAAAATGAGTACCTATTAATCATTTGATGAATACAACCTCTTTCGAGGCAAATGGGAATGTAGACTAAAATACTTAATACAGTTTCCTTCTGCGTTCGCAAGGAAAATCTATATGCGTTTCAGATTAAATCAATTTCTCACACGTCAACGCACAAAAAATTGGGCCGATGGTTCTAAGAGTCTTGATGCGACATTCTGCCGTTTTTGTGAAAATGTTGATATACCCGAAACCCTAAAACATCCGGTGACTTATTGCTCTTATTTTGAGTTATGGCGTATCCAAATATTTGATAGTTCCTTTTCTTGTTCAGTTATCTCAAGGGAATCTCTCTGGAGACGCTGCATGGAAGGATATAGTCAAAGCCTGACTCTTAAATTGATAAACTTACTTGTAATTATTGAAGCTAAAATGGTAGAAGTATTGACAACTGACTGAATAACCTTCGGGAAATGTTTTAGAAACTATTTCGGCTAAAGATTTGTTTTATTTACCTACTAGCGATTATTATTCTAGATAATTTGTCTCATTTGACTATCGTATTGTTCTGAAAATGAGCATAGATAGCTGTGCCTTTGTTCATTTATATTGTGTGTGTTCATTCATATTGTTCATTTATATTGTGTTTCCTCTATCTTGTAATCATTATGTGCATGGAATATTCCTAGAGAGTCTAGAAACTGTTTGGTCTAACTGCAAGGTGTTTCATTAAGTGCGGATGAAACACTGTTATGTGTAACCTGTATATGGGAATGTGTTTGTTCCACTATTTTATGTCATTTTTTATTCCTTGTTTATTTTTAAACAATTTTTAATGTATATTATGTATCGTAAAGAATTAAATGTAAAGGTTTTTTTCTTAAATAAACCAAATACAAAAAAAATAGTCTCTTGACTCCTCGCAATGTGGGTTCCAGGGTTCCACAAACTAGAAACTCCAAGATGGGAAAATTGCGCCCAACTTGCCTCTAACTACTACTTTGCAGCCTCTTGGCAAAGTGGGTTACAAGTTTCCCCCAGTTGGTGTCCCATATAAGGGGAGTTGCGCCTTTGTCACCTCTATACTGTTTCTTTACAGCCTCTTTGCTGTTCACAGTGCGGGTTTACAGGCTTCCCACAATCTGTGTCCCATTTAAGAAGAATTGTGCCCTTGCTGCCTCTGTACTTTATTTGTTTAGCATTCAAATGTATGGTTTTCTGACAACTGTCATGTTCAGAGTGCCCCAGGGTCACCTTTATCATCAGGCACACTCACCAGACTTCTTAGTTGTCTTCTCTTTGCGGTCTGCTGCTGCGGCAGATCTCCTGCCTGCTCTGTTGCTAGCTCCCACATACCTTTGGTGGACTGCACGACTTTTCCCTGGAGCTCTGACAGCTCCGCAACCTCTCGCACACCAGACCATCACACACTGGGTTGGGAGCATGTGTCCCATCGGCTGGGCTTCCCTTCCGAATGCGGTTTCCCGCTGCACGTATTCTGCAGTGTCGCTCGCCTTCACTTCTCATGTTGGCATCAGCTGGCGTTCTTTCTGTAGCAATCCCAGCACCTGGGAGTGCCTCTGCTTCAGCTACTCATGCCACGACTCTCTCGCCAGCTGCAACTCATTCCTGAGTTTAAATGTCCCTCTCAGGTGTCTTGTTCTGCAAGAACTAGACCGCACATTCTGGTTAATAGCACTTTTGATCCTCAACTCTTAGCCCTTCTTCCTCATACCTGTACCACAGGCATTATGGATCCTGATGTCCGTAGTTGTTTTGGTCTTTTTATATTTAGTTTTGACTGCTTTGTGAACTGAGTTGTCAGAGTTAGGGGATGTCATAAAAAAGGGTATGTGATTTAACATTTTAGTGAGAACCTCTACCTAAGGCAGAATTACGACAATTAAAGGATGTCCTATTTAATTCCTGAACTCCCAAGGTACAAACTTTATTCTGTTTAGATTTTCATAACATGTTTTTTGATAAGTTTTATGGGAGGGACTTGTGCAGTGACAGCATGTCATTAGGTATTTGCGAATTATAGGACTCATCCTCGCAGGAGGATGAATACTGCATCTCTCCTAAAGGAGTTGCCACTTCCCCCTGACAGCCATCTCCTTCTATGTGATTCTCCCTCATGATACCACCCACAGGATTAGGATCAGGTAGCAGTTGACTTCCCCTGGCCACATGGGAAGAGATCTTACGCTGGGGTTTAGAGATGACTCCACAGGATTCATCACAGTATCCTGCCTTTTTCCAAATATCGTCCGCTTGATCCCTTAATGCAGCAAACAAGCTTTTCATGTCACCTACCGCTAGGGTAATGCCTGCGGTCTGTTTCTCGAGTGAATATATCCATTTACCTGCTCCGGCTGTGAGCGAAGTGCATTCATCAAATTGTTCATATCCACACGTGATCAGGGCACGTACTGTGCTCCGTCGGGACCTTTATGTAACAATGGAAACTGTGTTCCCACCTGCTTCACCAGTAACTCCCCTCCCCTTGCTTCCCTTTCATCACCACCATGCGACCTGTTCACACTTTCAGCCTGGGTACCCACAAACATTCTACTCTGTGTCACTGTGGTTGGCATCTCTTCTCCCAGTTCCTTGTCTGTTGACCATTCCTCCTCCTCTGCTACTCCTGCATCAGCATCTGATCTAACAGACTCTTAATCTAACATATCGCTTTGCCCTTCTTCCCTTTCTAATTTTACTAACGCAAGCTCCACCTCAGTTTTTTCACAACGCTGTTTCTAAACCTCTCTGTACCCTGTTCTCCATCTCCATCTCCATCACAAATGGGTTACATGTGCTTGCTGTCACGGGGTGGCATGTGCCACATATTCGGAATTAGAATACCCTGCGGCTGCTTGCAAGGGTTAACTCCCCTCTGGGGGCTGTGACGGTTGTAAGTGTATCACAGGATGCAGAACTGGTGCGGGGGTGACACATGTCGCTTGTATTACAATTTCTCCCCTTTTAGGATCCTCGGGGCCATCTTCCAAATCCTTTACCATTCTCCAAACCTCGAGAATGCCCATCCTATTCGTCAACTTCTTCCCCTTATATTTTGCAGCTAAATAGTGTACATGTGGCCCAGAACCTTCCCAGAAATTCTTCTTTGGGCCAAGGCTTGTACCAGCGACCCACTCCCTATGATTTCAGAATCTTTTCCTGGTACAGCGGGAGTAGTGTACACATGTATTCCGAGTGGGGTAAGGGAACTCATGTTACTTCAAATCCTGCTCTATTAAAATTAATGTGTTGCCTGAGCACTGAGGCAGTGGCATTGATCTAGCCTGTACTCCCAACACTGCCCGCACTCCGTTATCCCTCCCAGTTCTCTTCACCCCACACTCCACACACAATGCATCACACAACTCTTCACAAAGCTCAACAACAACAACAATTAAAAAAACACCTTAAACTGCAAATCAATAAAAAAACAATTAAACACACACAATGGTTAGACCCTACCTCTGGCTCCACTTCGAGACGACGGAATTTACCTCCTTACGACCCATTATACCCGGCGAAAGGATCCCAAGGCCCCAATATTATGGGCCTACACAACAAAATCACACTTATTTGCACAATGGTTTAGACCCTTACTCTATCCCCTTGCCTCAGGAAGAGAGAATTTACCTCTGCACACTCCCTTGTGCCGGGTGGAGGGTTCCCTGGCCCTCTATATACTAGACCTCGATTTTACTTGCAGAGCTGCCTTTCCTGCACGATGAAGGAGATCCTGTTTCTTCCCTCTTCTCTTTTTACTCCTGCAATAATATTGTGACGTCACCTTTCCGCTCAACGGAGGAGATCCCTCTGGTCATATATACCATAAGCACCAAAAATATGATAACGGTGAGTTTTGTATGTCCTCTGGAGCTTGTGGATCTGCTTAGATCCCATGGTCTGAATAGATTAGCGAGCAGCATCTGGAGAAGGAGGTGGGAAGTTAGAAGGTAGAGAGGCAAACATGTTTTAGGACCGCTTGTCCCACCTGTGAATCTGCTTTAGAGTGTCTGTCAAAGCACTAATGCTGTGTGAACGTATGGATGGAAGTCCATGTAGCAGCCTTGCAGATGGCATCCAGGGGGACGTTTGCAATGAAAGCTAAGGTAGCTCCTGTACCTCTGGTAGAGTGTGCTCTTTGGGTGAAAGGTAGAACTTTCTTGGATAGGGAATAGCAGAGCTGTATGCATTTGACTATCCATCTGGATATGGCGCTCTTTGATACGTGGTCGCCTTCTCTATCAGGCACTATGGAAACAGAGTTGGTCTGTTGTCCTTGGGGGGTTTTGTTTTGTTCACATAGTAGAAGACCGCCCTCCGTACATCTAGTGTATGGAGGCTTCTTTCTGCTGAGTTTGATGGATTCTGAAAGAAGGTGGGAAGTTCTAAGGATTGGTTTACATGGAACTTTAAAATGAACTTAGGTGAGAACCTAGGATGTGTTCTGAGGATAACCTTGTCCTTGTGTATGATTAAAAAAGGGGTCTTGTAAAAACCAAGCCTGTAGCTCACGGACTCATAATGGGATGATAGCTACCAGGAATGCAGTTTTATAGGTAAGATGCTCTAGGCTGGCCATGTGCATAGGCTTGAAGGGGGTGGACCCATGAACTTGGAGAGCACAACATTGAGGACCCAACCTGGGGTGGGGGGGGGGGGTGTATAGCCTCTTTACCCCTTCCATGAATGCCAGGGACTTTCCACCTGGACACCTTGTTCTGTAAAGTGGTGCAAGCCGATAAGGCAGCCAGATGTACCTTAAGGAATTGAATACTAGGCCAGAGTCTAGTAAGATAAGCATATAGTGTAGAATGTTAGCTGGAGAACATTGTAATGAATTTAGTAATGTGATGTGCACTATATCACAAATCATTTCCATTTATTCAAACAACAGTGCCTGGTGTTGGGTTTCCGTGCCCCCGAGGATATCCATACACCTTTGTGAAAGGTTTAAGTGGCCAAACTCTGACTTCAGGAGCCAAGCTGCCACGTTCATTGATTGTGGGTATGGGTGGAGGAATGCCCCCCAGGGTTGTGTCAACATGTTGTACGGGCACAAAAGCTTGATAGGGCAAATTGAGCAGATGTGGAATCAAAGGCCGTCTCAGCTACATAGGAGCAACCAGGATCAGGGTTACTTTTTCCTGGTGCATTTTGTGCACTATCCTGCCCATGAGTGGTGTTGGGAGAAAAGCGTAAGAACATTTCCCTGACCAGTTCATCCACAGGGCATTCCCCTTGGACCCTGGCTGGGGAAACCTGGACACGAAGTCTGGGTATTATGCGTTTAGCTTTGTAGCAAACAAATCTAGTGGGGTGTGACCGCATAGCGAGAATATTCTGACTAGGATATCTGTCGAGTTGCCACTCATATTCTTCTGGTAGAGGGTGTCTGACAGAGAATTGAGTTCCCCTGGAACATTTTGGGATGTTAGAAACATGTGCTGCTTGAGTGCCCACCTCCATATTTTCTGGGATAGTTTGGACACACTTAGAGAGTGTGTGCCTCCCTGCTTGTTCAGATAGAACATGGCCATGGTGCTGTCTGAGGACCTGCATCGTCTGACCCTGGAGATGTTGCTGAAAGGCCTGAAGAGCCTTGAAGAGCTCGATGAAGTTGATATGTCTTTGGGCAGTAGCGAGTGTCCACTGTCCGTGGGCTGTGTGGTGGAGGTAGTCCGCCACCCAACAGGCGGGTGAAGCATCTGTAGTTAGGATTGCTTGAGCTGGTGGAGCGCGAAAAGATTTATCTTTTAACAGGTTGTCCTTGGACCACCAGCGAAGGGCCTGAACAAGAATTAACAAAACAACCACCAGATCATCCCACTGTCCGTTTGCCAGAGGTCACCATTTCTCTAACCATTCCTGCATTGGACGCATGCGCAAGCGTGTGTGTGGAACTAAATTAATACAAGAGGCCATCATCCCTAGCAAGCGCATTGCTTTGCATACTGTTATCTGGTGACCGACCTTGTATTGAGGTACCTGCAACAGCATAATTTGTACTCTCTCGCTTTAGGGGAATGCCAGCTACTCTTGTGTTTAGGTAAGCCCCCACAAATTATTTTGATTGGCTGGGGACTAGACTTGACTTTCTTGTTGATGGAGAAACCTAGATTGAAGAGTAGGTTTGTTTTTTGCGTATTTGAGTAGATTCCCCGGTGATCAGCCAGTCATCCAGATAAGGGTATACCAGCATGGACTTTCTGTGCAGGTGTCCTGCTACTAATGCAAGCACCTTGGTGAACACACGGTGCTGAAGCGATGCCGAATGTGAGTACTTTGAACTGGTAGTGCACTCAAGCCATCCGGAAATGCAGGTATTTTTTGTGCGCACAGTGCATTGAAATATGAAAGTATGCATCTGTCATGTTCAATGTCATCATATAGTCTCCTCGTTTCAGGAGTGGAATCACCTCCTGAAGCGTGGTCATGCAAAACATTTGTGGTTTGACATTTGTTTGCGGGGCGTAGATCTAGTATTGGGAACATGGTACGGTCTTTCTTTGGCACACGGAAGTACGTTGAAAAGATACAGTTGTTTACCTGGTTTGCCGGGACCATTTCTATTGCATCCTTCTCAAGCAGTGCCTTTATTTCCTCCAGCTGCATGACTGTTTCTTCTGCCGTTAGTTTGTGTCTTGGTGGGCGGTATGGTTGTTTCTGAAGCAACTTGATGCAGTACCCGCCTGTTACGGGGACAACACCCACTTGTCTGATGTTATTATCCCCTTCCATGCGTGGGTGAATTGCGTGATTCGGTCTCTTACAGGAGTGGCATGGGAAGGGACCTGAAACAGTGCGTCATTGCTGGTGAGGTTCTGCCTCTACCTCTGCCTTTTGTATTCCCTCTTTGAAAGCTGGATGAGGAACATTGGACTTGTGACTGGTCCCAGTATGAGGATTGTCCTCCTTGAGAGTAGCCTGAGGAAAGTTGTACTCCCTGGCCCCGAAATGTCTTAAGACTTTGTGGAACCCAGTTGGGAAGAAGGCCTGTTCTTTAACTACCCAAGTATTTGAGAGTGTCGTACTCGTCCTTAACACTCTCGAGGGTGCTCTCTACGGCCTTCCCAAATAAAACGTTTGGCTGTATGGGCATGTTTAATAGGGTTGCTTGAGACTCTAGCTTAAACCCTGACTGCTTAAGCCAGGTATGCCGCTTAATAAGTGTCCTCTCTGCTATGATACGTACTGCGTTATTTGCTGCATCCAGCCTTTGTCAGAACGCAAAGATATACATCTTTTTACTCTCCTTGTATGGCGGGGCTTCTGCCGATGTCAGGGGAGTGCCTGCTTTTTGTCTGGTGGTAGTGACCACTGGAGCATATGGTCTGAGCTGGCACCTGATATACAGTGGGTCAGTGGGTGCAGGTCTGAATAGCTTTTCTATCCTTGGATTGACCGCCCGTGTAAGATTAGGTGTTAGCAGAGACGATTGGATACGTCTCTGACTGACTGCAGGAGAGGTATTAATTGGGTGGCGGACTTCTTGTCGCCTAGGATATCCTCCAAAAAGTCCTCAACAACCTCTGTCTCCGGAGTATCAATATTGAAATGTTGCACCGCCTTTATTAGCAGTTCGTTATACTGGAGTTGGTTGTCAACTGGCAAATCTGCTACCGGCTGGTCCTGATGATCTGGCGACTGCACTATGTAAATGTCGTCATCGTCGTAGAACTGGTCTTGGTGTTGGCCATAGAGGTCCCCCGACACCCTACTTGGTCGTCATGATAGGAGTCCTGAGATGGGTCTTGGTGTTGAGTGGTGTCTTGGAATGACGAGGCCGGAGTGCCTAGAGCAGAGGTGCTCGGCTGTGGCTTAAGGAAAGACTTTTTGGCAGGGGGTGGCTCTGCTGATGCCCCTGGCTGTGAGAAATCTCTAAGAACAGTCAATTGGCCGGGGTATTTGTCCATGAAGTCTACGAAGCAGGACACTCACTAAAATGTTTTTAAATTGTTCTGTTGTAAAATGACATTCAGGTGGGAAACCTGGGATGAAAGGGCCCTGGGAAGGAGTGACATCTTTAACAGGGTGGGCTTGGAGGGAATTGTATCTTAATGGCGCATAGCCCCAGAGGGGGTGTTTGTGGTGTTAGAAAACTGTATTTTTGGGCCAAAGGGATCAAAATGTTGCGTTTTCTCCACGACGTTGCCTTGAGTAGTGAAGCACTAACATGTTTATTGATTAGAGCATGTATTTTCGGCGCTCTTTTAGGGGACGCCAAAATGCCTTCCGCCGCCTGTTCAGCGTGTGCGAAAGGTGGGCCTTCTTACATGCGGTTACCGAACAGACCTTCACTTTCGGTTTTTGGGAACTGCCATGAGGCAAAAGCATAAGCAATGGCCCAGAGGACAGTGAGGAACCTGAGGCTTTATCCCCAGTCACCGCATGGGCCTTGACGCTTGACTGTGTCGTAGAGTGTCGGCCGTGGTGTATGTCCTTACCGTTTTTGCGTTTGTGTGTGCCGCCAGGGGTCTTCATCACAGGAACACCGGTCTGCTTCTCGGAGTCGGGGGCCTGCACTTGGGGTTGCGACGGTTCCTGATCGCCACCTGCGTCACTCAGGACCCTGTAGCTGTCCTCCCTGAGTCTTCCGTTATGTCTATGGAGGTCTCAGCCTGCATGGCGTGAGCAGCCCAGCGTTTCGTCCGTCAATCCTTTAGGGTTTTTGGCCCAAAGAACTGACAGGATTTACAGTGCTTTTCGGCGTGATCCCTCTCGGGAGACAGTGATTGCACACTCAGTGCGTGTCTTTCCACATGAATTTATGGTGGCAGGAGGGACAACATTTAAATGGGATTTTGTCCATTATGTTTTTAAAGGGCAGTTGGGCAAAAATGAAAGAAGGGGGATGATGGGATAAACATTCTCTAAAAGATGTCAGTACAGAGAACACCCCCCTCTCTCTGTACTGTAATCGGCTGTAGCCCGAAGAGGCATGCAAGGCCACGTCTGGTCGTCGACGAGATGAGTGTTCGTCGGTAGCCATCGAGTGATTTAACAGTCATGCGGTGTTGCAAACAAAGAAAAGGAAGTAAGTCTACAATTAAAACTTCAGTAAATCAAAGGCATCTGCCTGGAAGAAAACTCTGCATTTGCGACCGACTTGGCTGGTGGAAAAAAGACAAACTGAGGGACCTCAATGCGCGACGGGCCGTGGGTCCAGTACACGTCATACTAGGGATAGTATTACTAATCATGCCTTGTCGACATTCGTTTGAGTTTTGAAAAAAATCTTGCAATGCTCCACGACTTCCACTACATGTTGGACTATGCAGAGCATGTGATATAAGCGGATCCACATGCTCCAGAAATATTTTTATATTTTGCCATGTGGCCTTTTACAATCCACACACTTGCAATGAACTCCAGACTTCCTCAGATACGGGGTCCCGTCAACAGCCTGCACAATCCAGGAGCAGCACCCCATTCCAAGGAGCAGGCAGGCCTTCTGGCAACACAACGCCTGCAACCTTCTTCAGATTGTGCATGGGGGACTGGTCGCTGCAGATGGGAACAACCCCCCCCCCCCCGGGGATATGCGGCTTGGACACCTCCGACCTAAGACAGTCAGGGATCATGTTGGGGTCACCAATTTGTTAAGAGAAACAGCAAACCAAATGCTACAAATAATCCAAAAGGGAAAATAATCACTGCACCTCTTAGCAAGATAAAACAAGGTCTATTACATGCAGAAAGGTCTCGGACAGTCCAGTAGAACTGGGCCAACACGTTGCGCATCATATCTCGAGAAGTTAAAGATTATATAGTGTAAAACAGAATTTGGATATGTGGGTTACAATGCTATCCACACCCCCTTTTTGGCTACCACCTATAGAACACGCCAATAGCTCCATTTAGTCCCTTGACTGATTGGCCACACCTTATCTAAACCCATTCCGCTACATCTTCACTAGCAAATCCAGGTACGGGATTGGTCCGTTACACTTATTGGCAGACTAATAAATTGAGACCATCACATGATGTGCACCCCTCTGATCCAGACACAATCAAAGTAAAGTGGTGAGGCCAACTCGGCTTTGATAAGACCATAGGACTTCACATTATACCCGACGCCATGGCGCACTCAAGCTGAACCCCAGACCGTGTACTAAATTTATTGGCATCATCTCTGCTCTTCCTACCCCAAATCACGGAACGTGCCAGACAGCACCCCCCCTAATCTCCTTCAACCCCTTCATGACTTGACTGGGGCACTGCTCTTGAGTCTAAAATTCAGAGGTATTTGTTTTTGGTTGTACGTGTGCTTGAAATTCAAATGGGGTGGTCACTCTTAGGTGAGGGCAGTAGAGCTCTAAATCTCCTTGCCCATTAGCATCACAACCTTATGCCCTCTTCTCATGAATTTGTCCTTCAAAATGCGCATCCTTTCTGGCTTTCCCCACAGTAAACATTCCATTCCCACCAGGTACAGGCCCTGCAGCTGGATACAATTAGCATTCATCTGTGCACCACGGGTGCCTCTGACCGCAACATCCCTCCTGAGGAACGGGAAAAGGGATTTGTTTTTGGAGCCGATCTAAACAGAACGGCAGCTCCACCTCAGGGCCTGCGTTCTATTCTGTTCCTCGTGTTCTAGTCCTTAACATTCAATATGGCAACATTCCTGCCAGGTTAGCACACAGTCCTCACTTCTACGGCAGTACCATTCTGACTTCATCTTCCACCTGTTTTGGCTCTTCTCGCACAACGAACTACACAATATAACTAGGGATATTACAACTAAACAGAGGGCCTGTAACGCTGCGCCATCTATGACCTCTGCAACCACAACATTAATACATGTGTTGCTCTGTGTTGCAACATGTGAGTATCTAATATGCGTCAAACCCAACACCACCACAAGCGTTTTCTGCAGCACAAAACTCAGTCTGCTTCCACAATTGAACATACAAATAGGTTTTTCTCAGCCTGAACCTTTTTGCATGGCTGGATTCTGTACGTGCATCCCAGCAATTCACATTACTAAACATCTAGACTAGGCAACCACTGGGCAAAATAATCAGCTCAGTGATGGTTATTCCCTCAACAGGAAGCTAAAATAGAGGCAGGGTCTGCAACGTGCAGTTAACAATACTGTTTTATACGTTTTGGACTACAGCTTGATTGATTCCCCCTCCCCATTGACTGCTGGATGATGCTGATGAGAGTTCTAGTCAGAAAACATTTGGTGATCCAATGTAAAGAACAAATCTCTCCCAGAACTAAAAAGCAGAATACTGCAGTTTGAGCTCCATCTCATGCCCCGCCTCACCCCCAAAACCGATCTACAGTAAAGAGAAAGGCCACAGTGCTTCTGCTCTTTATACATATGTACTGCCGGGTCACAGGTCGGTTAAAGGCATTGGTTTTCAGAATGAGTGCAGCTTGCAGGCAAATCAGTGCTTCTGCTTCTAAAGATAGCAGGAATAAGGTAGGTCCTGTAGACACCTTCCCAAATGACACCATGTAGTGGATGCTATCAGCAAGCATTAGAATTCCCCCAACAAACAGATCAGCAAGGCATATCTAGTATCCATTTGATGCAAAGCAGCAAAATGTGCATTTGCACCCACGGAAGGGCGCTCAGCCAATCAGGTGTCCAAAAAAGCAGGTGAAAACACACTGTACCGCCTGCTTTTTCCAGCCAACTGAGGCCCTTCCTTGGGTGATGCCATCTTGATTGTGGGGAGACAACACAGAGCCTAAGACTCCCTGCCATATTGTTTGTTTTTTTAACGGGAGATTGGACTCATGCAATATGCGCAGACCCCATCTCCCGTTAAAAAATATAAAACTATCAGCACCCCGTGTGAATAGCAATCACTCCCTGCTCAGGGTGGTCATACAGGTCCAGTAACGGCCCTGAGCTCTTGGCGAGGCAGAGCAACCCGTGCACCCCCGTAGCGGGGATGATTGTTACATTAGTGTTGTGCACTATACAACTATGCCTTATACAAACGGCCAGAGGGCACCAGTCTACACAGGTTATTTGCAGGATGTTAACACATATCCACATATCTGCCAAGCATAAGTCGTTACTACGGGTTGCATGTAAGAAGGCCATCACACCCAAAGACAACACACAATGGCCCATCACACACAGCACTGTGCCAGACAGGGGTTGGGCAGAAGAGCACAGGCCAGATAGGTAATAATAGTACATCATGTATTGTTTGTGTTCCCAGGATTTGCCATTACCTGATTTCTCTGCTTAACAAATTAAGGGATGTGTAGCCTATAATGATTCAGATGAAAAATAAATTGAAAAATAAGTGCTGCAGGAATAATTGCTCCCAGGAAAATAATAAAATATTCAGTATTGTTAAACTCGTATTATTATATTTCTTTTCTTTTGTTAAAGGAAAAAAGTAGCAGCTTTTAATGGGTTCGAACATGGCAACTATGATCCGTGGGCAGACTACAGTTAGTTATCCAGCCTGGTTTGCAAAGGTTGCAACAGATTCTCCTCAGATACCAATCCGTTAACTGCAGTAGTTGCTAACCGCAAGTGTATATAGATCCTGTTAGGACATATTTTCTAAACTCCAATTAAGGGCTTCATAAAACCATATCTGGGAAAGTACAAGCAGTCAAGGTGAGTCATATCTATAGCACATTCAGAAAGGCATTGAGCTATTCTTGGAGAGTAAAACCGGGTTAGGTATGCTTTCAGAATCCAATAAGTAATTCGAGGCCAGCAGACACTATTGGTCAGAATATACAGTCTTATTTAGTTACACAATCATTTAATTAGGCCAACCCTGTTACAATTCTATCTTGCAACATATGGAACTTTCTTCTTTCATGAATAGATAGCTACAAACCAATGTACAATTTCAGAACACAGTTCAGCGGGAGTAACTTAACGTGTACATTACCCGAGGCCTAAGGCTACTGAAGGATAATTATACACACAGTGAAGTGCCCTAGAGTACTTCAGGGAAAGCACAACGCAACAATACAGTTTAAGAAGCGAAGCAGTTATTCAAGGTCAGTAGAACCTATTGGTATATAAACCTATTACACTATTTCTTCTATAAGAATAGACAGTTTAACCAAGGATACTTTTTAGAAGTGTTATGTACAATTGTAGGGTAGGTAAGAACTCTAGCGGACTTTTGAAGGCAATAAGCAGTTCAAATTAAGTCCAAGACCCATTCACTTTTCAGAGGGGCAGCATGCAACTCTTGGACAATTTCTAACTCTAGGACCGTTTTAGATCTGTATGAAGCAGATCAGGAAAAGCAAAACCCAATGGTACACTTTAAGAACTCCGAGTTATTCAAGGTGGGTAAACCCTATTGGTAAGCGTTTACACTCATTCAGTTAATAATAATAAAACAGTACCAACATAATTACTTTTAAGAAGAGTGGAAGTTAGTAACTTATATAATGTTTAAAGGAGCAACCAGCAACTTAAAAGTAATAACTTTTGTACCACTTCGTCACTTCTTTTACAGAGATATAGTTTCCACAGCAACTTCTTTAGCAATAAGTAATTTTTCACACTTGTTATAATTTTCCAGACAGAAGCCTTATCTTTTAAAGTCCTTCCCTAGTCTATAGCATGAGTTTTCTCAGAGACAGAAGAGGGACCCTAGTGGTATACGAGCCAGCTGTAGGCAGGTCAGGATAGGTTTCAGTTGCAGGAAAGTCAGAGTTACAGAGGATATCTTCTTAAACAAGTATTCACTTTAGAATGAGTTGAAAGTGTTTAGGGACATCATAGAAGGCTCCCTATATGTGTTCTAGCATTAGGCCTGGGCAAGTGGTATGGGCAAACTCCCAAACACACGAATCACCCACTTAGCCTCACAGGATTCACACAAGACTTAAGGTAAGCATTACCCATGCCAACAGTACTTTAGGAGAAAAAAAGGGCTTCTGGGTGGATGCCTTCAGGATGCAGCAGCACAGAGCTCGTCCCTAGATTCTTGGTCTCGACACTGAAGAACTGGGCACTGGATGGGAACTTGTAGTCGCCTGAGGAGGCTTCCAGCAAAGGAGTCTTCATGGTTTCTCACCGCTCTGTGGATTAGGCGCCCTTTTACAGGAGCCAGATGAAGAACATATATTGCTTGTCGGATTCTCTTCATTCTGTCGGTCCTGCACTCTGGTGAGGGGACATCAGGGATTGAATTGGAATCGGGTCTCTGGAGATCCAGCAGGAGTCCACCAAAGTTTCAGCAGGATTCAGGCTTCAGAAGACCATGCACCTCACACTGGCTTGAGGTCCCTGGGTATTGGCGGTTTGCAGTACATCAAGGTCATAGCTCATCGAGGGGTGGCTCAAAATGCAGGTCATCTTGAGATTAGTGGGTCTCACCAGCCTATGGGTTGGAGTCGCCATTTTCGGGACCCCCCAGTTCGCTTGAAAGGAAGGGTTATATCAAGCTCCGGTTACACAGCAGACTTGCTGGAAATGGTTACAGCTGTTTCTTCGTGTTCGGATTTGGTTCCAGTGGTCGACTTGTCAGCAGCTTCCAGGATCAGAGTATTTTTCAGAACATCTTCTGCAAACTCTCCCTGCAGTTTACAGAAAGGGGAGGTCTGGAACCCTGCACCCTGCCCCCCAGTGGGAACTGGTTCCTTTCAGGTAGGGTGAAAGAAAGAAAGGCTGCATGGTTTTGGACTCCTGCCTTCTCAGACACTCTGGAGCCTATGCAGGGAATACAAAGGATTCCCACCAAAGACAAAAACTCCAAGGTCGTTCCTGCCTACAATGAACATGAGAAATGGCGGAAAAAGAAGGAGCCCACCATTCTAGCAGAATGGTGGCATTCCTGTGCATTACGGCCTCTGATTTGCCAGTCTGCGAGTAATAATGACTAAAGGTCATAAAAGTAGTTTCTCTGCCACCAGCCATTCAGGTAAACTTGCAATTCTAACACAAATGTTACCAGGTACGAAAGGGGATACTCTGTATCCCCCCACAGCACTCCACATAAGGTGGTGTGTGCTGGCTCACTAAAATAACTGAAAAGGGGTTGGGATCTCACTTTACTTCTTGGGAACAGTAAGAGAAATTAAACTATAAATGCAAACACACGCTATGAAGAGACATAAAAACGTCACACATAAAAAGAGTAAAAAACTATGTGACGGAGGAAAAAGTCCCACTCACCTAGGGACAAGGTACAATAATTACCAAATCTAAGCAAAATGTTGGTTAGGAAGATTTATCATAAATATGGAAATCTTCCCTAACAGATTCCATATTGTCCATTTATGTTTTTGTACTATTTGTCTAAGTAAACAAAAGCAACAACAACATTTTTTAGAAAAATCAAGGGAAAAAAAGGCATTGGCAGAAGTGGGATTCAAACCCAGTTCACTTTTCAGAGGGAGAAGTCATACAGTCCTACTTAACTATAAATGCTATGCTCATGAAGCCCAAGCAGGCATACATAAGCTTAAAGCAATGTAGGCTATGTCACTGAACGGTTGTGCTTAAGCTTTGCGCTTTGAGTCTAGCACCCCATCCTGGAGATAGTGGAGAGGTGCAGCTAGTTGCTCTTTAGGCCTGTCAGCAAGTGGGAAAAGGAAAGAAATACCCCACAGGACATCTCCTGTGACAAAGGGTCTTGTATCGGGGTAAAGAGTACATCACATGTTGGATGATATTACAAACATCAGTAACAGGGACAAGATCTCCATGAGACCTATTGCCAGTGCCCAATTCAGTTCCGTAGAATCCCTTTCAGTGAAACTAGCACTTTCACCTACCAACACAGTCACACTGCACCTTATTTATAGACCTCCAGGACCACTTGGTTCATTCACCAACGATGTCACATCCGCATTGTCCGCCAACACGAAGCCTAACTCGCAGGTAATGCTATTAGGGGACCTCAACCTCGGCTTCTCCGACCAAGGACCACATGGCCACTAAGTAGCAACTACCCTTGCCAACCTAAGCTTCCAGCAGCGTATCCTCACTCCGACACACAACAAAGGTAGAACGCTAGATTGGTTAGCTGATCTGAACTGTAATACCACGATTCGTTCTAACACTGCCTGCGCCTGGTCTGACCACCACGTAATTACCTTCCTCATGCCAGCCACCAACCCCCAGCCACTGCTCACCATAGCCCCGGCTATACCCACGAAAAACAAAAAGGACATCACCAGGGAGAAACTGCTTCCTCTCATGCTCCCCATCCTTAACACCAGTGCCGCACAGCACAATGACCCTACATTCTTAGTAGACATATTCAACAGCACCCTGCTCAAAGCTATTGAGACTATAGCCCCTTTAAAAATCTGCAAAGCTAAACAACACTCCCACTTGAACTCCTGGTTCACCCCGCAGCTTAATACTCTACGCAAAGATAAGCGTAAGGCCGAAGCCCTCTGGAAAAGCCACCCTAGCCCGACTAACAAAGCTTCACTCGTGATCACCTCACTCAACTATAAGGAAGCTATCCTCCAAGCCAAAAAAGAAACGTACAACCTACGCATATCGCAAGCAGAATCTAACAAAAGAATTATTCAAAATTCTCAAAGAATTAGAATCTCCATCACCAGCCCCTGACACTTGCACTAAAGACAGTACTTGGTGCAATAACATACAAAATGCGCTTCTTAACAAAATTACGACCTTGCAGGCTAAAATTAGTGCTAAACAAAACACCCTCTGCACCACCCCCCATAAGCAAAACAAGGCTCCCTCAAACTACCACCTTAGCCTCTCCATACGCCTTTCAGCTTCACGGCACTCACCACCCTTGAGGTTGAAAAAATCATCTGCAACCTGAAACCATCCAACTGTCCGGCACCTATCATTAAGGAATCGGCCCATGACCTTGCGCCTTTCATAACATCTTTCATCAACTCCTCATTCCAATCGGGAGTGGTCCCTAACGATTTGAAGGATGCCTGGGTCATCCCTCTGCTAAATAAAACCTACCCTAGATCCGGAGGTTCCAACTAATTACAGGCCCATCACAACGGTACCGTTTCTCTTATTAATCTTAGACAGAGCAGCTTACCTACAGATACAGAACTATCTGGAAACTAATAATTTCCTAGGCACTAGACAATCTGGCTTCAGACCCAAGCATGGTACAGAGACAGCCCTCCTAGACCTCAAAACCCAAATCGAGGATCTAAAAGATAAAGGTAAACTAGCCCTGTTACTCCTGCTAGACTTATCCGCTGCCTTCGATCTGGTCAATCACCAAATCCTTTGCCAACACATGAAAACTGCAGCCCACTTCTCCGATAACGCCACCAATTGGATCAAATCTTTCCTGGACAACAGACATATGAGAGTATTCTCCCCTTTGTCCTTTGCCAACCCTGCACCAGTCCCTTGCGATGTCCCCCAAGGCTCGTGCGTATCCCCTACCCTATACAATGTTTTCACTAAACCACTGTTTGATGTGCTTGACTATCTGGGTGTCACCTACACTAATTATGCTGATGACACCCAGATACTCATTCCCATCACAGGGGATTACACGGTGGATTCGAAATCTCTAAACGACATCTACCTTGTCATCCAAGCCTGGATGGCTCAACACACGAGCTGTGTCTAAATGACAATAAAACAGAGCTCCTTATCCTAGGTAGACAACAAAGACTGAACAAACTGAACCCTCTGTTCAGCTACTTTAACATCGACGGTAATCTGATAAAAGTTTCAAAAGACACAAAAACTCTTGGAATCTATCTTGACTCCACCCTCTCCCTCCACAGACAAACAAATGCAGTCGCACCCGCTTCTGCATATGCCTGCAAATTAATTACAGCATGCCGTCCATTCCTTTCTACTCAGAACTGCATTACCCTTGCTAGGTCTCTGGTTATGCCCAAACTTGACTATTGTAACGCACTGTACCAAGGCACGAACCAATGTATCCTTGACAAGCTTCAGGTCATACAGAATAACGCCATAAGAGCAGTCCTCAATATCCCGAGATCAGCGCACATGTCAGAAACAAGGAAGAACCTTCACTGACTGTCAGTCACCCAAAGGATCTCATTAAAATTTCTCGCACTGACCTACAAATGTGTGAATAACTTGGCCCCTACCTATCTATCTTGACGGTTCACTCAGTACACCCCACTTCGATCTCTAAGATCTGCCATGAGCCAGAGCCTACTGATCCCTAGGTACAAGCTTCAAACAGCTGGAGGGTTGAGCTTCCCAGTCCTGGCAGCCAAACTGTGGAACTCTGTGCCCCTCACTATCAGAAACCTACCATCCTTGAATTCTTTCAAACACAAAGCCAAACTTTGGCTTGCCACCTCGACGACTATCTGATTTATTGATAATACTGCATATTAGACAATCTTTATGTTTACTCTGCACTACGTTCCGAATATACATTCTGATTGTACCCCAATGTTCAATTGTAAATATCTATGTAATCTACTTGCTATGTAACCTTTGTTTCAAGATATGCGCCCGGTAGCCTTCGGGCCTGGTTTGCGCTATACAAATAAAATAGATACAAAATACAAACAAGTACTGTACAATTCAAAAGAGTACACTTATTTTATACTCTACAGTTTATGGTAACCACACTGCTGAATGTCTTGCAATACTGCAAAAAGTAAAGGCTCTTACACTCCGTTCATGTAAATTAAAGTTGGACTAAAACATAGTGAGACTGTGAAAGAGCTCCACAATACTGTGGCTTAGTAAGAGAATCCTGGTTTATGTTGTTCCGCTATATATGTTAGTGATTTGTACATGCAATATTTTGTTGCTTTGTGCAGTTTGATCACCCCTAAGAGCTGCAATTTTCCCAACCGATAAATGGGGTTTCCCTGCCTCAGTGCCTAATAAATGAGGCAGCCGACCTTAAATATGATCCACACTTCCTGTGGAAGCCTGCATAGGGAGAATCAACCAAAATGGGGGTTACATGATCACATTTTCTGTTTCCCCCTATCAGTTCGGCTGTTGCATGAAAAACGATTTTCTGCGGAACGTGTGTGGTTTTACGCAGACCCATCAACAAGGCATTCCCTCCAGTTATGAGGGAAAATACTAATGCTTGTATCTCTAGTGTAATATTCTCAGTCGGTAGAAAATGCTAAATTTCCTGCAATAGCTTTAACTGAAATAGGTTATCTGGGCATTGCGTCTCAACAGAGAGTGTAAAATCAAGGCAAGTATTCATAAACCACCCTTTAGTAAAGCTGGAAGAAAGATTTCCACTTCAAGGATCGAAACTTTGTTGTAAGCTGTATTAGGGGAACACAGCTACTCGTATACCCAAAAGACAATTTAAACAATTAGTAACTTAACTAAAATACTTTATGCAAAGCTCTGGTGTGTGTACACATGAACAAACACACAAAGAAACAAAGCCACGCCAACACCACTGTCTAGTAGTTGAAATATTTCTAGGCTTCTATCTTTAATTTGTGCAATATAAAATGGGAGTTAGGTAAACATTTGTGGCGAGAGCATGTGAATAAATGTGAAGCTGGTGCATGGGCATGTATAGGGTTTATACCTTTAGTTTGCTACCTTTAATGAGTTGTCTGCAAATAGAATTGCCACATTTTCAACTGTGTGCAATAAAGATCATTTTAAACAAATTGTCAATATGATTTGAGGTTTTCGTCATTATTTTTGGTTACCTGTTGTAAATGTCCAAGGACGTTTGTCCGGCAATCAAAAATCCCCTTGCCTTCTGCCGAGTAGAGATTGTGTAGGAATTCCGTGGTGTAGTGCTCGTGGCTCTTCTCATTTCTGAAAGACAGCAAAAAATACTAAGAATTTCCCTTTCTAAGCAAAAGCACGCATTTCCCATTATTTGAGAAGCATTTCTAAGTTCCTAATAAATCATGGTTTACTTAATCTAATCGAGATATACATGCAGATACACAACGCACACATTTAAAATACTTAAAAAGGGAGGAGGCCACCAGGGGGCGCACAGGCAATGGCTGCCTGATTCCCGAGCTCCTGCTGACGCCAGGTTGTAGGGGGTCTGAGCCCCCCCTTACACCCCCCCACGGTGCACTTCGGAGCCGGCGCAACCAGTGAACCCCCGGGGCCCCCGCTGCGCAAAACAGCGATGTCTGGGGACCCTCGGAAAGGCCGGGGGAGGGGCGGCGGCACGCCGGATCGAGAGGCCTGCGCGGAGAGGCCCGGCCCCCTGCGCCGCAGTGCCCCCACAGTCCCCACGTGAAAAACCTTCGGAACGGGGGCCCAACACGCCCAGCTGAGGCAGCTTCCTCCCTGCACTTCCCCCGAGTTGGATGCAAGAAGCGTCGGAGACCCGTACCCGGCCGGGAGGGGTGTGCATTCCCCCAGGTAGGGCCCCAGATTGGACGGAGTGGCGGCGCCGGGTCCGGGTGTCCGCCCCCCCCACCATCACGCCTGTTGGCCCAGAGAGGCGCCCAATGGCCAGAGATAGTACTGCTGGTCGCCCTCGGGGGAGGGGCCCCCTCAGCCTTGTTCTTGGCCGTGTCTCGGCACTGGCCCCCGCCAGCAGTGGAGACGCACACTACGGGAGAGAGGGCCGTGCTGGAAAAGGCCCCCACCAACAGTGTAAACAGAACGGGCCCGTGGCCCTCCTCCCCGCGGCAAGCAACATACCCCTCCCCCTCCGTGGAGTGATTTGTGGACATCGTGGGCCCTGGGGCTGCCGTCCCGAGTGCGTGGCCCCCGCCTGAGACCGGTGGGGCGTGCGCCCGCCCGGTAGTGTCCCCCAGGACTCAGCAGGATCTACCGGGGTGTGAGGGGGCGGCCCCCCTCATCGAAGCACACAGAGGACGCTGAGGGCCCTGGGGCCCCTGCTCGGGGCGCGAGGCCCCCGCCTGAGGTCGGCGGGGCGTGTGCCCGCCCAGGGACAACCCCTCAAAGATTGGTGTTGCCGGGACCCTCTCTCGTTTGCCCCCCGGGGAGGTCTGGCCGGAGGAAGGGGAACCCCCGGCTAGAGAGCTGGCGGAGCAGACTCCCACGGCCGTGGGCACAGCAGGGGGAGGCCCCCAGGGCCGGGCCCCGGAGCAAGAACCCGCTGGACGACAGGGGACCCCGGGGACACCGCCCGGGGGGGGGGGGCAGCGAGCAGGCAGCCCAGGTGAGAGGCCCCCGTCCACGGTAGGCGGGGCGTGTGCCCGCCTGGGGGGCTACCCCACCATTCAGCAGGGCCAAAGCCCACACCCCGGAGAAACCCACAACAACACGACCCTAGGCCAGCGCAGCACACCTCCAGGGGCCCACGGGGCCCAATGCACCACGCAGCTGGGGGGCAATAAGCACTCAGGACCTGAAGGGAGACCCCACGATCACACCGCTCAAGTGACCTGAGACACACCTTTGGCATCCCTCACATCATCGGGCTCCCGGCCCAACCTGAACACGCAGGCGGCCTGCGATCCAGGTGAGAGGGCCCCCGCCCTCAGTTGGCGGGGCGAGTGCCTGCCCGGAGAGCTGCCCCACCCCCCGCAGGGGACAATCCTTCGCCTACAAACCCCACTGGCGCGACGCACTACGGACTGGTCACGGGGTGGCACGGCATTCCCCCCAACGGCCCCCCGGACTGCAGCGGACCCCGCAGCAGGGGATCAGCAACACCCCATGAGCTGGAAGAAGGCCCTACAAACGTTTCGCTTCCAAGAAACAGAGAACACTACTGAGATCCCCACTGTCTCCGGAACCATGGCCCACCCTGAATCCGCAGGCCAACCCGCAATGACGATGGAAAAAGGCTTCGCCTCCATCCTCCAGGAGATTAGAGAAATGAGATCCGACATTGCCCAGAAGTTTGAGAAATTGGACCAACGGGTAGACAAAATCGAGGATAGAGTCCTACAAGTGGAAAATTATCAATCGTCCTCTACATCTCAGGAAGTCCAATTCGACACACGGCTTACGGCTCTGGAAAAGAGGGATGAAGAGAGAGCCAGGATCATGGACGACTATGAAAATAGGGAGAGGCGGAACAATCTAAGGTTCTTTGGGATCCCGGAGACGTAGGGCGAGACGGAGAGAGAGTTGACCCGAGTGGTGAGAGACATTATCACCCTCCTGTTTGCAGAGGAAATGACTACGGAACCCACATTCGACCGGGTGCACAGGGCCAGGGGAAGGTCGGGGAGCCCCAGATCGGTTCTGGCCCATTTCCATTATTACACTGAGAAAGCCTAAGTTCAGGAGGCTGCGAGGAAGGCGGGGCGATAACTTATAATGGCGCACAAATCTCCATTTTTCAAGATCTCTCGGCTTACACCCTAGCTAAACTGAGGATGTGCCGCCCCCTGACACAACAACTGAAAGAGAAGGGCGTTCGTTACAGATGGGGATATCCCTTTCTCCCTATCCTTTGAATATTCAGGCCAACGCACAACGCTGGTAACGGAAGAAGACATTAAGGGCGCTATTCAAGACTATGTAGGTGTACCTGCCCCCCGGAGCGGACCAGTGGGTCCGGAGGCGCTGAGCAGGGGCACCCCCGGGAAGTCCAACTCCAGAAGAAGGAAAACCGGCGCAAGGAAGTTCAAGAAATTGAACACACCACCAACACCAATGGAGGAAGACCGTGCCTACTCGGAGGGGTGACACCAGCGCCCCACGCAGATCATCGGGACTAGAAAACAGGAGGACTCTGGGGACGCTTTGCTTGCTGAACCTCCTCGAACTGCAAGTATAAGGGGGCAAGGGGCGATCATAACAGTGGGAACCGAGAGAAGTACCATTCAGGAATGCCCAAACTGGGATGTTCGGGGGGGGATGAGATGAGGGGGGGCTCACATTAGCACGCTTTGTAATCGATGCCTGGCCGGGGGGGAACCGGCTGGTGGTCCAGCCAAAAATCCAGAAATGGAAGAACTACATGGCTGGACGCCGGGGAGGGGGGTGGGGGTTTGTTTACAAGTTGGGGGTTTTAGGGCGGGGAATGTGTTGGGGGGTAAGTTGGGGAAACGTTTCAAAAAGGTCCAAACAAGAAAACACAGTGAGCAGGGAGGAAGCGACCATGCGACATCGGTGACCAAGGGGGAAGGTGACAGCGACTATGGCTGACGACCGACCGGCCCTAAGGGTGGGAACCCTGAACGTACGGGGCCTGAACACCCCCACGAAAAGATCCCTAATCAGCAGAGTTTCGGAGGGCTAAGCTGGACCTACTCTTCGTGCAGGAAACACACTGGGCGGGGGGGAGGTATCGAGGAGATATTCTATGCATCCCACAAAGGAAAGAAAAGAGGGGTTGCAATTCTGATCGCTAGGGGGTTGGGATTCGAGAAAGACTCCATCCTCAGGGACCCCGAAGGCCGCTATCTCTTCGTACGAGGCTCCCTACAGGGATCGCCCATAACCTTGGCGGTAGTATACACCCCAAACGAGGGCCAGGCCCAATTCTGGGAGGGAGTGGGGGAAAGGCTGAAAACTTTTGTCCAGGGCCCAGTGGTGGTGGGAGGTGATTTCAATATGGTCCTAGACCCATCCAGAGATAGACAACGTGTGGGTGCATCAAACCCCAGACCCGCTGGAGACGCCACATCTCGCTGCTTTCAGAGGATAAATGAGGGCCTGAGCTTGGCGGACACGCTACCCACCTCCCGAGCAGGCACTCCCTCTTTCTCATACTATTCCTCCACCCACAAAGCCTTCTCCAGGATAGACTATATTCTCGTGGACGAGGTACTCCGACCACACATAGGGGGTTACAGGATAGACCCCGTCCCCTGGTCGGACCACGACTTGGTAAGGGTCACCCTGGCAGGGGACTGGTGTAGGGAACGGAGGGGACGCTGGAGATGTAACAATGCCATTCTGAGGGACAAGGTACATGCCCAGACTGTCCTGGATGCCATTACAGAGTTCTTCGAGTTCAATGACAACGGGAAGGTGGGGACGCACACCCTCTGGGACGCCTTTAAGGCGACCCTAAGAGGAGTGCTCATAAAAATAGGTTCCCGACAGAAGAGGGAAAGGGAGACCCAGGAGAGAATTCTGAGGGAAAAAATAGCGGTTCTCCAACCGGGGGGCTCCCCGGTACAGACCCTAGAGCGAGACCGCGTGGCCACCCTGGAGGACTACAGGCTCCAATTGAAGGACCTACTCCTCCACAAAACGGAGAGGAGCCTCCAAATGGTCAAACAGAAATACTATGAGAAGGGGGACAGAGCGGATAGGATCCTTGCCTGGAAATTGAGGGAGGTCCAGAGAAGCAGGAGGGTGAGGGAGGTGAGGGACAACAGGGGAACACTAGGTTATGACACCCCACAAATAAGCGAAGCCTTCCGTCAATACTACGAGTCACTATATGCCTCCGAATATGACGGTGGCGACGCCCAGATTGAGGAGTTTCTCGACTCCATACAGATACCGTCCCTTCCACGGGAGCTGGCAGAGGGGCTGGAGGGTAGGGTGACCGTGGAAGAGGTGGAGAAGGCGATCAGCGGGATGAAGGTGGGGACCTCCCCGGGGGAAGATGGCTTTTCGGTGCATTTCTATAAGAGGTTTCGGTCCTCCCTGTCTCCCTACCTGGCGAAGGTCTTCAACTCGGTTTTGGAAGGGGGCACTCTCCCCGACACCATGATGGGAGCCATTATAGTGGTTCTTCCCAAGGAAGGTAAAGACCCGAGGGAATGTTCGTCCTACCGGCCCATATCATTGCTCAACATCGATGTCAAAATCTTGGCCAAGGTGGTGGGTAGGCGGATGGAGGGGATAATGCAGAAGCTAGTCCACGGGGACCAGGTGGGTTTCATTAGGGGCAGACAAGGATCGGATAATATCTGCAAAACAATAGACTTGGTACATTTCGCCCAAAACTCAAATCTCGATGCATGCATCCTGTCCCTGGATTCGGAAAAAGCTTTTGACAGAGTAGAGTGGAGATACATGACCCTCCTCCTCCAACGAATGGGCTTTGGGACACATCCTGAGCTGGGTTGCCACCCTCTATAGAGCCCCTACCGCAAGGGTCCAGGTGAACGGATTGCTGTCAGAATCCTTCCCTCTCACCCGAGGGACTAGACTGGGCTGCCCTCTCTCCCCCCTACTATACGTCCTCATGATGGAGGCTTTGGCCATAGTGGTTAGGTCTCACCCAGATATCAAGGGTATTAGAAGGAGAGAAGTGGAATTCAAGCTCTCCCTGTTTGCCGATGACATCCTGGCATACCTGGTGGACCCGGGCTCTTCGATCCCTCCCCTCCTGTCCCTGGTCAGCTCTTTCGGCCGTTTCTCAGGCCTGAAAATTAACACTGCTAAGTCTGTCCTCCTTCCGATGCGCCTAGTGGACCCGGTACTAGACCCCCTGGTCAGGTTTCACGGGATAGCTGTGGGCAAGAACACCATAAAATACCTGGGTGTCCTCCTCACTAGGGACTTAACGGAGCTGGGGACTTCCAACTACGAGCCCATGCTATCCGAGATCACCTCTGACCTGAGGAGATGGGGAGTTATGATCCTCTCATGGTATGGTCGGATGACGGCAGTCAAAATGAATATACTGCCCCGGCTTTTGTACCTCTTTACAGCCCTCCCTACCCGGGTACCCGCTCAAACCTTCATAGAATTGCACAAGGGGGTCAGAGACTTCATTTGGCAGGGGAAAACCCCGAGGGTCGGAAGGGCCACCCTGACGCTTCCAAGAGAGGAGGGGGGATTTGGTCTCCCAGACTTCCAATTGTATTATCACGCAGCACAACTGCGGGTCCTCCTAGAACACATGAAGGAAGGCTTGCGGACATATTGGTCATATTTGGAGCACATGGATGTCCACCCCCTTAAAGTCTGCAACCTCCTGTGGGCCCCTCGCAGGTCTATCCCGAAACAAGTACTGTCCCACCCGACCCTGGGTGTTCTCTGGGACATCTGGAGGGATTGCCCCCGAACAGCCCACCTCTCTTCTTGGCCGTCCCCTATGACCTCCTTGTGGGGGCCCCCCCTGAAACTGGGCAGCAGAGGGTTTAGACAATCTCAGCGTTGGTCTGATGCGGGACTGGAATGGGCGGGCCAGCTGTTCAGGGAGGGAGAATTCTTGAGTTATGAGGACCTCCGGGAGGGACTGGGAGGCGGGACCCTCTCCATTTCCTAATACCTCCGTCTTAAGGGCATCCTCAACGACCCTGCATGGGGGCCCAAATCTGCGAAGACAACTAACTCCCTTCGAGAAACTCCTTGACTTAGCAACCTCTAGAAAGGGCGCGGTCTCCAGTATGTACACAGTCCTAAACACCCATGACCTCCAGGCTAGGAGAGGTTTCCGTGGGTTTTGAAGTGGTCTGGCGGGGGAGGAGATATCAGAGGACGCCTGGGCTCGTATTTTCAAGATATCGTTTCATGGAAATCTTTTCACCTCGGACATGGAACACAACTTTAAAATCCTGCAGGGGTGGCACAGGGACCTGGCAAAACTCTCGAAAATGTTCACAGGGGTATCACCAGAATGCCCGAGGGGCTGTGGCCAGGTAGGGACTAGAGGTCACATGTGGTGGCTATGCCCGAAGGTGCAGACCTACTGGGAATCAGTGAGAGATTGGATAGCGGAGCTAACGGAGGACCCTCTGCCCCTCAACCCGCTGACCATGCTGCTGGGCCTCCCCCCGGAGGAAGCGGAATTGCACCGGTACCCCAGAATGTGGGAAACCATGTTGAGAGCGGGCAGAGTGGCCCTGGCCCAGAGGTGGAAGAGCCCGGAAACACCTTCTAAGGAAGATTGGAGGAAAAAACTTAAGAACATGTTCTTGATGGACAAATGGACTGCCTTGGTGAAATATGATTCATGCTCATTCCTCGCTGACTGGTATGGGATCCAGCAGACATGGGGATGGGATGTCCATTAGTTTCGGGATCGTGCCCCCGGATGGTCAGGCGTGATTGTCACTGAGAAGGACGACACCCGATGGGGGGTCCCCACAACCCGGGGCGACGTCGGCCTCAAGCCAGCAACTGAGTTGGTCACATGTCGCGGTGCTTCAAAGACCTAGGAAAAGATGTGAAAGTTTGGTCTCTTTACGGTTGTTATGTTCGGATTGGACATGGGGGCGGGGGGAGGGGGGGGGGGTTCTGGGTTATTGTAATATTCTTTTTTCTGTTTCTTGTTTCACAAAATGCTAATAAAAACCAAAGTATAAAAAAAAAATACTTAAAAAGCCACTGGTTGTTAAAATGACAATTTTGCACCTAATGACCATATATACTCGTCGGTGGTCTGCAGTACTTCTATGGCAGGCACTTGCTGATCAGTACAACATCCTCTCAATCGATTACCTGCTCGGGGCCAACATCTTGATTAGTAACAGTGCTCCACTGTTCTATTGTGTGTCCTTATGACATAAAAACAAGTCCCTATTTTTTTTAACTGACTTTCTCCTTGCAACTTTTGTTTCTAATACTTCATGATCGCTGATGACCTGAGGGGCGGAAAAGTCGGCCATATCTTGGAAACATTTCTGAGCCAAAATAGTGACTATGTGTGGGGATGATCTGGCCAAATGATGCCCTAAATTAAAGTATACCAGCTGAGGTATAGCTGGTATACTTTACAGGCAGCCTGTAGGGTGGGAGTGATTGCTTTGACTAGGAATCAAGACACTCACTATGCCCAGCAGAATCAAACGGAAGGAGCAGCTTCTAATGTTGCGACAAATTGAGGTCCATCTGGGAATTGCGGTCGCCCGCCATCTTACATTGCGCCTTTGCAGCACCAATTTCTTGCCAGTGTGTCGGATTCCACTCCAGCAGGAGAGCCTGAAGCTGAGATTCTTCTGCATTATCAGACTGTGGTTTTGTTTTAGGAGCAAATCCGGTTCTTCATTATGTGCAGTGGTGCAGAACATGGGCGCAACACTGGCCACATCGAGAGGCGGCACAAGAGAGACCTTGAGTTAGGGGGATGTGGGCCAAACCATAGGTATGACAACACTTTGGCTGCTCTACTGCAGCAATTATAAACATGATCCTTGCTCTGTTCAGACAGTCGCTTACACAACACAACCTAGGAATGGAACGGAACAGGTTAGGCAAGATTGTATACAGTACCCTTTGGGTTCACTACAATAACCTTAACCTCCTGGCAATAGGGACCCAACCTTTGGTAGAAGTCTGAACTACACAGGTTGGTAGTGTGGCCGAGCAGCCAGTCTTATCTCAAGATGGGTCAATGTGAGCAGTAATGTTGTGACACAGATTTTCACAATACAGTTCTTCAAATAAACACTTACACACAAGGTTTCTTGATAAAAAAATTTATTTATTTCACAGTCCGTTATATAAGCCTTCTTCAGAAAGGGAGCAAAAACATCTAACACTGAACTACACTTCAAAACACACCCTTTGTTTCCCTAAATCAGATGACAACCAGATACTTACTACTACACCCTCAGGTGACCTAAATAGCTAGGGCACTGTGGACATTAATTTATCACTGGTACATTTAGAGCAATACTGTGTTTGGTGTAAAAGATAGAATAGAGGAATAAAACAAAGATTAACAAATGATTCATAAACAGGTAAGTACTTTTAAGAACCTTCCAAAGCAGAGTAAATTAACCCTTTTCTGGGGGAAAGGCCAAAGCACAAAGTCACAGGGAGCTGAAGATCTTTGCAGGTTAGATAAAAAGTCTTGCAATGTTTTTGAAAATGTTTGTAGAAAATAGAACACTTGAAGGGCCACAAGCGGGGAGGCTGGTGAGGGGCAAAGCTTTAGCAACTCAGAGGTAACCAAGACAGGTCTCAACTGAGAGCAAGTGAGGCTACACAACAAGAGGTAAGTTCTTTGACTTTACAGTACCTCTGGTTCGATGAAATGGTACCAGCTGGCTTCTGTTCCTGTACAGTGCTGCAGATACTGTTGTTCCTGAGCCTCAGTCATGGGGACAAGAGGGAGTATGTCGGGGGACTCCTGCTCTGCAATGGGAAGGTCAGCAGCAGCAATGGACAAACTTCAATTCAGCGGTTCTTTGGTGTTTCAGCTCCTCGCGCCTGACAGCAAATAGCAACACTGTGGTTCTAGGATACCACTTCAGACTTTCTTTGCTTCTGGGGTGCAGCACTCTGTTGATTTGGCTCAGGGTTGGTCAGTCCTGCATCAGGGAAGTCCGGAGGATCTTCCAAGCGCTCTGGTCTGACTTAAAAGCAACGCACACAATCTGGTGTTCCTCTCCCTGGCTCTTCGGTTCCAGCAGCAGCAGCGGAAATACAACCAGCTACGAGAGGATGTCCAGACGGGTTTACTTTGGAGTTGATTGGTCCTACCAACTCAAAGGGAGAAGTCGTCCTTACAGGGCTTCTCTAGTCGAGGCGAATTCAGAGCTTCAGCACAGCAGCAGGGCTTCACCAGGCAAACAACGGTCCATGAGTTGCAGCAGGCGTCTCTTCCAAGTTCTTCTTCGGATTCCTTTGTCCAGTGGTCAACTCTGCCTTCCAAGCCAAAAACCCTTGCTGTTCATGCAGGTTTCTCCTATTCATTCCAGCCTAGGTGTCAATCACACAGCAGGGTGGCTGTCCTTGCTGGACAGCCAGCTGGCCACTCACCTTTGGGTGCATTCCTGTAACCAAGGGGATTAAGCACAAGGAGCATTGGGCACCTTCCTCACTTCATGCCACTGCCAGACATACTGGAGTCAGAGGCGGGCTTCACTTGTGAATCCTGCCAAAAATAAAATGAACAAACGGACCAAACCTGGTTTGGCGCACAGAATACATCTCAAGAAGGACCTTTCCAACAAGAAATGGGGAAAAAAATAAGACCAGGGCCATTTGGACGAAATGGGCACCCATGGGTGCCTTACCGTGGCTGTGAACGCAACGCAGCCTACGGTAAAAGCACACAATGGTACACCACTGCTACCAGCCATTAATCATAGAAAGGGTAACAAAAATGTTACATGAGAAACTAGACAAAGGGGATACTAAGTATATATAGTGTGTGCTGGGTCTAGAAAGTTACACAATATAAGTAAAGTCAATTTCACTTCACTGCTCTTGGAAACAGTAGTTTCACCAAGAGAATGTATTTAAACCTTTGGGAAATCTAAGACTTCCCTGTGCCACTGCACTGAAGGTGCTGTGTGACAATGTAAAGATGATGCCTATGGAGTTTGTCAGACTCCAAAGTTAAAAAGAAAACAGAAATTAAATCACATTAAAATTACTTGAGAGATAAACAGTCCTAAAGTGCAGCAAAACAGCTGGGGTCTTTAAGGTAGTAGGGAATGAACACATTTCTGAGTATTCTCCCTAACAAAACAGTAATCTTATACACGCAGAGCAGGGTAAACATGGCAGGAGGTGAAGCTTAAACCCTGAGAAAAATATCGGGGGCGGGAAGAGGGGCAAAGGAGGCAAAAAGGGACAGTGCTAAAGAAATAAATGACTCAGTCAGAACTAGCAGAAGCTACAGAGATGACCAGAGTGATCCTGGACGGGACAGACCATCACATCATATCTACTGCAGACAGCAGCAAAAGACATAGGGGACAAAACCTGAGATCATAGCAAAGGAGGTTGCAAGGAAGAACGTATGAAGCTAACATGTAGATAGCAACCAGTGAAGGATCTACAACTACAGAAATGCCACCACAGTGACTTTACAGCAGAAAAAGATGGAACAACATGGGGTGCCAAAACAGGTGCAATAAAGAGCAAATTAAAAGGGATAACTGAAGGCAAGAAAAGACCAACTAGTACCATAAAAGTGTGTGTCAGTGTTAAGATGGATTTATACATTTAGACTGGTGGACAGATTATAGAAGGCCACCCTAGTTCTGGTGAACAGGGATACTCTGAGAAGTTAGCCAAACCCAATCGAGGTAACCATGGCGAGTGGTCAAGGCGTAGTTTCAGGACAAAGAGTGGGGTCAGGGGTCCACAATGAGTCCACAGAGTGAAGCACATAATTCTAATAAAACGGGTAAGTATAAAAATAATCTAAAATAGGCCCAAAACGCACTAGAAAAATGAAACGAGCAAGTATTATTACACAACACTCAGTGATCAAATATATATATGTCACCTTTGGTTTGTAGAAATACATAGAACGTATTCAACACAACAAAGGTAAGTAGTGATGCAGTAAGGAAAACCCATTCGCAAGAATGATAGCCTAACTTTATAAGTCCTTGCCCTATGCTGAATGGGGTCTTGTGCCCGACGGTAACAAAGCTTCTTCTAGCAGAGGGGACAGATGCAGGAAGAGCCCTTATGGTGGTGAAAATATTTCCAGAAGACTTGTCAACACCGTTACAGGTAAGTAAAATTATTATCCAATCTTTTAGAACAGCTTCTAGAACGAACATTCAAAAATGGATGGAATGGAATAAACCAAAGTTTATTCTAAGGTTTATTATAGGGGAGAAAGGGGCAGCTGGATGTATTGCGAGGTCTCCCCCTCCATTGCCCCCTTCTGCCCCCCCACCCCGGACTCAGATTTTCCCAAGTGACTAAACAGGTCTACTGGGAGTCGCTGAAGGTGGATTTTCCGACCATTAGATCCAGTAGAAGATGCCTAAGAGCTGCGGGTGAAATGTTTCTTCTAGTCGGGTCCATGAGCTGAGTGCAACACTTTGTAATGACTAAATGCAGCAGGCATCAATGCAGGTCTCTTGAGAACACTACCAGACAGCGGAAAGTTGGTTCCAGTGACAGTCACTGGACGTTGGCGACAGCAGGTGTCTCTCCAGTAGAGCGTCTAACAAGACCTTCCAGGACAGGATCCCTTGATGCTGAGAATCTGAAACTTGGCAGGACGGCAACTTGTGGCAACCAACGAAGTTCCAGGTGAAGACGTGGAGGTAGCCCACTGGAGAGCTGGTCGGTCCACCTTGTGGTCCAGGGACGATTTCAAGAGCTCAGGCCTGTTCGATCTTGAGAAGGCTTCAAGACTGGTTGGTCACACCACTCCAAGGGTTGAAGCACTGCAGAGGAGCTGCGCAGATTAGGTAGTCCAGCAGGGCTTCACACAGCCAAACGCAGAAAGGGATGCCAGGCCTAGTCGGGAGCCGTCCACGGATCTTCAGTCAGCTGCTCATCTACACAGCATACCTGGCTGCAATGCTGATCTCAAGAAATGGCTGCAGGGGTCTTATCCTAAATCCTGGCTGCAAGCAAGTCCAAGCCCACCAATGGTAAGGTTCTGCACCACTCAAACAGCCAGCAGTGGTCCAATCAGAGACCACAGTGGGTTTCACAAATGCACACATCCCCAGACTCTCTGCCCCCTAAAACAGCAGCTTTCCTGGGCAACTGTTTGACCATATAAGGGATTTCCTGACCTGAAAAGGCAGGAAGAAGGCCATGAAACAATATGGCCAAAGAACAGGTGAAAAGTCTTGTGGCACAGCCATTATAGGGCACTAGCCACGCTTAGTGACCAGATGCAGTAAATGTGAATGTGCACACTAAAAGTACGGTAAAGATTTAACTGCTACCACCAGCTTGTCTTTAGGCACATATAACAGTAACCACAAATCCCCAGTGTAAAAGACTAGGGTGATACAAAAGTATCCCCACTGCAGTGTAAGATGCTGTGTGCACTGTTAATGTTACCCAAACAGGTAAAGAGACAAAAGTGAAACAGATTCCCAGTATGGCAAGTCTGAAGGACTGATCAGTTTCCCCATGACAAATGAGCAACAAGCCACCTTCACTTCCCTGTAAAAAGTCAGGAAAGATTAAAAAACAAAAGCAAAACGTTTGGGGGTCCATAGAATAAAGAGCGAAAGTTGCCTAAAGAGAAATCTTTCCTAACAGTCAGCAGTCTTCTACAGGGAGTATTACTATTTCAAGAAGGTGAGGAAAGTGAATAAAATGGGGCTCACAGAACGCTAGGACAGTGACTGCAAGAAGGCCAACCCCCACAAGAGCCTTCCTGGTTGTATGCACCATCAAATTATAGTTACTCACAGTAGTAACTAGAGTACTCATAGTCCTTAGTCCCCTATCCTCCATCCTTGTGGGCGTCCCAACATCTTGACGGAACCTGAACAAGTGTTGGAACTCACCCTATTCCCCCCCCCCCAAACCCCCTCCAGAGGCACCGTCCTGCAGCACCCCACACCTCTTTCACCTTTTTAACACATCGGATGCTTTAATACCTGGCTATAAATGAAAACTTTAGCCCCTGGGATACAAGCGGGGAAGGTGACATATGGAGGAAAGGGGACTAGGGACTAGGAGTACTCTAGTCACTACGGTGAGTAACTTTGATTACTCATACGTCCTGTCCCCTTTCCTCCATCTTTGTGGGCTATTCCACCGAACAAGACCATAGGGTGGAGCTGTGAAAACCTGCCTCATATCTAGGACGAAGCCTGGAGCTGGTATTCAGTGAATAGTGCTTACAGAAAGCCGACGGAATGGCCTAAGTAACCGCCCTGCTGATGACATCCTAGGGAGCTTGCTCTAAAACGTGATGGCATGGCCTTAGCTCTGACCGCAAGGGCATGAATCTCCTCAGGAACTGGTTTCCCCATAGCTGTATACGCCTATGAAATGGCCTGGACCATCCAACAGGCGATAGAAGCTTTGGAAGCCTGTGTGCCGGGAGACGTGCCCCCAGACGTGATAAACAGTGCCTCAGACTTTTTGAAAGATTGTGTCTAAGAGAGATAGAACTTGAGTACTCTCTTGAGGTCCAAGGAATGCAAAGCCCTTTCAGCATTCGACTGCATGTTCGGGAAGAACACCGGCAGGCAGATCTGATTCAAATGAAATATAGGGACCACTTTGGGCAAAAAATGTGGATGGGTGCGCAAGATGACCTTGTTGTTATGAAAGGTGGTGAAGGGCTTGCATGATGACAAAGCCTGCAGCTCATTGACCCTGCACGCCGAAAGTGAGCACCACCAGCAATACGGTCTGGAGTGTCACCAGCCTGATCTCCACAGAGGCCATTGGCTCAAAGGGCTTGCGCTGCAAGGCAACAAGAACCACATTAAGCTCCCAGACTGGATGAGGCCTTTGTACCGGAGGAAAGATGTGGGCCTTAATCACTGGTTTGGCCACTGAACAATCATGCTCCGGGGAATTCTTGTTGGCCCCAGTGGCTAACAGACAGGTGTGGCAGGTATCTACCTTAACGCCCGAGTGGACCAGATGTCCGGAAAAAGACCATGTCTTCCAGAAGCAGGCTAGTCGTGAGCCTGGTGGCATACTCTTGTCTGCTTACTTGTGTAGTGAGCCTGCATAGACGGCATCCTGGCCTCCTGATGATGTCCCAGTTGTCCTGAGAGAACAGAGCACGGTGTAGTCTCAGCTAGTCAGGAACCAGGCCACTAGGGCCAGCCCGGTGCTCCACTGCCCGCCCTGCTGCGTCAGGAAGCCTCTGCTGGGGATTGGAAGACCGACCGGTCCCTGGGAGCACAACTGCAGTAGATCGGAGAACCATGCCCTCGATGGCCAGTGCAGCGCTATCAGGAAGAGGCTGCAGCCCACCAATGCCCAGAACTTGTGAAGGGTCCGCTGGAGCAACGGTGGAGGAGGAAACACATAGAACCGGCGGCCGTGAAACATGTCCCCCAGAGGCCCCTGGCCCCACCCAGAAGGCAAACCGGGAGCACTTGGAATTCAGAGGAGATGCAATTAAGTCCAGATCCGGAAACTCCCCCCCCACCCACCCCCCATTTCTGGAACAGGGGCAACATGGAGTTGATGTGTAACTCCCACCTGTAGGTTTTGAACCCCAAGCAGCTGAGTAGGTCCGCTTCTGCATTGCTTTCACCGGGAGATGGACTGAGGAAATCCAAATCCCTTCCTTAAGGGCCCATTCCCAGATCGCCACTGCTTCCATGCACAGGAGGGGTGGTTGGGAGGACAGGTGCCAAAACTGCTTGTTCAGGTAAAACACTGTTGTGGAATTGTCTGTCCTGAGCAGAACTGCTGTGTCCCTGATGAGGCAGAAAAGCCTTGGGCGCCAGGCCCACCAATCTGAGTTCGAGCAGATTGATATGCAGGAGGGCCTCTGCCCTGTGTTAGAAGAGTTTTCTGAAGTCCACTTGAGTTAAGACTTCATAAAAACTATTGCAATGGTATACAGGTACACAGCTCTTAGTATTAGTCTGTACTACACATGGAACCTTGGTAGAGTGGCAGAGCATGCAGGATTATCATAAGAGGAAGATGTGAGCTGTAGGTAAGTACACTAAACCTAGTAATTAAGGCAGATCAAAGAAACATACATTTCTACTAAAATATATATTTATTATATTTACACACGTTAAGATTTAAGACACTTCGATAATTACACCAATACACATGGGAATCCTTGTAGATACTTTTCAAAGGCCACTGCTTAGTTTGTAGTTGCTTGTGGTTACAATAGAGTTTGACACTAATGACAATTCTACCGTATTATCGGTATTACCGTGCACAAAGATATATGTTAAATGTATTCAGTTAGCAAAACCACATAAGATAATGGGCCTCATTACACGGTAGGAGGTAACCATGCTAGCGGCATGGCTACTCCCTTACCGGGTACCGGGTCCGGGTAGGCGGTATGGGGACTTACCGGGTCATTCCAACCCTGGAGGACCCGGTAAATCCCCATTCCAAATACCATTCCCAATTCCCATTTGAGCCCCAAGAGGGCTCAATGGGAATGGGGAAGGAGCTGATAATGGTACCGCAATTTGCGGTACTGTTATTAGCTCTGAAGTCCCTCAGCGGGTCCCGTCCTTAACGCCTGGTCAGACCAGGCGTTAAGAATGGGACCCGCTGAGGGACCACGTAGTAGGGCGCTAAGGGATTACCGGCACCGGTGACCTTACCGGTGCCGGTAATCCCTTAGCGCCTACCGTGTAAGGAGGCCCAATGTCTTTTTGGAAGGAAAACAGTTGGTTAGTCAAACAGTAGCAGAGCTTAACGTTCTAGAGGTAGTTTTAGTACAAGTTAACACTTTGTAAGTCGGATCCCTAACTATGTGAAAGTCACATTGGAGAGGGCACAAGGTCTCAAGAAGCAGCAGAACAACAAATGTTCCTGTGGATACTTTGTCTCTAGGTAAGCATACTAGAAGAATAACTCAATGGTGAAGACCCTGTTAAAGGACTTGCAAAAAGAACACAAGATGGCAGCTTGGGTTAGAGGTAAGAGTGGACTCCCTGGAAACCGCTATGTGCACTCCAACACTCTGGAGTGACTTATTGGATCAAGAAAGAGGATAGCTCAGTCGCGGGAGGATAGTTGGGGGGCAACATGCTCGACTTGGAAGCAAAACAATGCCGAACACAGGTTCGATCGACGGGTCTGCGCTTAGAAACCTATGGATATTAAGCGCGTTATGAACAACCAATTAGAATTAAAAAGGTAAACGATAACTTTTCTCCCCACAGTACCTCAGGTTAGAAGAAATGTTCATGGCTGGATTCTGCTCTATGTAGCAGCACTGGATTCATTGGTCTAGTGCGCCATCACCTTGCTGCATCTCACGTGCTAGATGGAATTACCAATAATGATCTTAGACCCAAATAACCGGACAGACTCAAAGACTATGGCAAAGTACTACTTTATTGTCAGCTTGAATAAAGTAAGGCAATCTGGTGAACAACAAGTTGTAGTTCACCCACTCGCACTTAAATTTTGATCACACAAAGGTTTTATACCTCAATATACTTCAACTAAGACGTCATCCTACTTGGCAAACTCTAAAACCTATAACTAGGGACTGGTTAAGGGAACCCATGTACCTTTATATCATATAAGCATTAGTAATATCACTGGATGCCCCTTATCTAGTGGCCACACCTTAAAAAACCTCTAAATATGTATGTCACAGATTAAAGAAGAATAACAGCAGCAGGCTGGGCTGTGCAACATTGTATAGCATGCTGCTACAAAGACCCTCTTATTGGTTGGCATTCTCTCCCAACCTTGGACTTTCGGCTCGTTAGCAGCAAGTAATCAAAACGAAACTCTGGTGCAGACAGCAACGTCAGACTACTACCCACTTGTGCAATTAATCCTCCATCTCTCATCGGTCAGGCCCCAGGCCAAGGTTTCTTCTTTATAGTTAACCTTGCAGCCGGTTTTGTTTTTCTAGTACATTCAAGGGAGTGTCGGTACACCATTGTCTTCGTCTGGAGCTTAATGAATAGCCCTGATTTTCGACTTGAGTCGCGTGTGAGGAAACCACGATCTTGCCCATTTCATCCTTTTATGTGATTTAATTAAACTCGGTGTCATTCCTCCCTTTGGCCTCTGGAGACTTGCTCACTCCACCTTGCATAGGTTTTTCGCATCTTTGATTGTCCAATAGTTGTCGCTTGCATATGTTTTCTTCTTTGCTTAATCTAAGAGAAATGTGTCTTACGTACATGGCCTATCTTCTTGACTCTCTTTGTGCCTTACAATTATCCCTTGAAGTAGCATCATTGATCCTAAGCCAATAGACTGTTCTTCACACAAAGCTGTTCTTCCAGCATCTCCTGCCCCTACAGCATGGTCTGTCTCTTTGGTAGCTTGATAGGTTCCAATACGAGCCCGGCGTCCATCTTTTTCTCATGGTCGCCTTAGTCACATTATGTTTTCTTCTGCAGCAAGCTTCTATATGTCTCAGCTACCTTGCGTTTTTGCATATATACTCCATTTCATCTCTCATCACTTATTTGTTTCATGCATATAACTTCTTCGTATTAGATTACATGTTTCTCTTATTATTTCAGTTACATTTTTATCCTTTAAGTATTTGCATCTCGTTTCAGTGCGTCTGCGTGTCTTTCTTTCACAATGTCTCTCTACCCTTGGCAGATTTCACTTAAAGTCTGGAGACGAAAGGCAGGTCACTGAACGGGATGTCTTAGCAGCAGGGCTCGAGGGAGGACATCTGGCATGGATTTATTCAGCTACTTTGGTCAGTCTGCACCTTTTCTGCAGCACCAACAAAGGACACGATTTGCCAGGTCAATTTCTGGCGAGGGTACTTGGATGAGTCAGATTGTGTCTCTGGAGGTTGAACCAGAGCTCAGCAAAGACTTGGACAGATTCGGCCTGGGCAAGATGATGCACTACGATTAGGTCAGAGGTCTCCTGGTATTCACGGTCTGCAGCTCTGGAAAGTCACAGAACCTTGGGAGATGGCTCAGATTGTAGTTGGTCTTAGGACTGGTTGTTTCCACCGGTAAAAAGGAAGGAGTCATACTCTTCAGAGTTACGCTGTCACATAGAAAATGGGGTCAGGACAGCAGTGGTCACTTTACGGTGTTGCAAAGGGTCTGCGGGCATCTGGTCATTTTCTTCGGTTACTTCACTTTCCAGTGGTCGACTTGCCTTTCACCTCAGGAACCTCACCTTTAATTCAGTTTCAACACACACCCCTCTGCAATCTCTCTCAGCAGTTTACAGAATGCCCAATCAGGACAGCCGGACCCCCAGAAGGAGCTGGTTCCATTTAGGCACTCAGGCAGAGAAAGACCAGAGGAGTGAACAACTCCTCCCTCACTTCCTGCCTGCCCAGACACACTGGAGCCTAGGCGGGAAATGGCAAAAAAAGAAAGGAGCCACCAAGTTAGTACTATTGTGCACAACCGGGACAGTGAATACAGACTGCAGCAAACCATAGCGCCATAGTTGGTAGAACAGGTCCACTGCCACCAGCCATAACTAGACGGTTGTTTATGGACTAAAAGGTCACAGGAGCAGACAGAAGGGGGATACTAAGTGTCCTCTTGGCACTTCACATAAGGTGGTGTGTGCCAATCTCTCAGAATATAAAGTTGTACTGTATCTCTCTATCCTTAAGAACAGCAGGAAGTAAGGATAAAGAATCTCAAAGGAGAACCCAAAGGGTTCTCAGCAACACTGCTCATAAGGAGCTGTGCTGCAAAAGTAAAATACAGATGCCTTAAGAGATATAGAGGAAAGTAGATTCCATAGAAAAAGTAAAACAAAGAAACAGAGTCCAAAAAGGTAAAACCCGTAAAAACGGTTGAGTGGGAAAAGGCTCCACTCATTCAGGATATAAAGAAAAAGGTCCAAGTCCAGCAAAAAGTGCTCGGGTCTCACTAGGAGAGGGGACAAAGCATACATATTATAAATCCCCCTAACACCCTGGACCATGTGCCATGAATGGAGTAGCCCTCCAGAGTAGCCCCCCAGCCCAAAAGGGAGGAATCTGTCGTCACCACCAGAGTGGGCTCCGGCCGGGTAAAGGGGGCTCCCACTGCCACATTGCCATGCATCAGCGAGGAGCGGGGGTATTGGGATCCCGTCCGACTGAGATCCATCTCCTGGTCCCAATTGGCTGCCAGGTGGAGCTGGAGGCATCTCATCTGCATGATGGCGTGCTGGACTGTGAGCACACAAGATGCCATCAGTTCTAGAAGGTGCTGGAACCACTATGCTAAAGTGGTGGAGTTGGTCAGAAAGTGCCGTATCGCCTTGCGGAGGGAAAGGAGCCTCTGGAGTGGAGAACAACTGTTGCACCGCCATGTCCCAGCGCACTCCAAGGAACACCAGATCCTGGGTAGGAGTCTGCTGTGACTTCCACCGTTTGGCTGGAGTGTGCCCCTCACTCGGGTGAGCTGGCCCTGACCAGCCAGTCATCCAGGTAAGGGAATAAGTGATGGCCCTGCAGGCGCAGGAGAGCAGCCATCGCATTCATCAGCTTTGTGAACACACGAGGAGCTGAACTGAGGCGGAAAGGCAGCAACTTGTACTTGAAGTGGTCTGACAATCGTGAATCGCAGACATTTCCGATGCGTCTGGTAGATGTGGACATGGAGGTATGCATCCTTGAGGTCTAGGGAACACATCCAGTCACCTGCACACAGAGACTATGCTATGTGTGTGCGAGTAATCATATTGAAGCGTTTGAGCGGCAGAGAAAGGTTGTGAAATGACAGGTCCAGGAATACCCTCAGGCCAGCCTGGTTCTTGGGTACCACAGAAATCCTGCAGTAGAAGCCAGAGCCCCAGTCTCACTGAGGAACTGGTTCCACCGCTTCCATCTCCAAAAGAGAAAGTATCTCCTGTGAAAGGGCTATGGACCCCATCTGAAACAGAGGGGGAGAGGATGTTAGAGGAAAACTGCTCTTCCAGCTGTGTTACCTGAACGTTGCTTAACTGCTTTTTGGCATCGGAGGTGGAAGCGGAGGAGGACTAGTGGGAAAAAACGTGCTAAGTCCTCTGCTGCTTCCTCGTGTGGTCATTGGGCAACCCGTCCGGCTTCAATGCACCACGTTCTTGAAACACCTTGAACCCGGTCCTGCTGTGAGACTCGGGCAAGGAATTCTGCCCTGGCTTAGTCAGGAAGGCAAAGGAATTGACAGTCTGTAGAGGTCGTCTTTTTTGTCAACTCGTCATCGGTGGATGAATGAAAAAGACAAAAGCCTTCAAAAGGAAGATCCAGGATTCTCTTTTGCACATCAGATGAGAATTTAGTGGCATGCATCCATGCCGTCCGTCTCATCTTGACCCCCAGGCACAGCCCTCTGCTGGCTGTAACGATGTGGGATGCATCGATGTAGGAGGCCGAAGACTCCATGAGGTCCTGTACAGCCTCCCGGGTGTTCACCAGGCCGGCCTTAAAGGAGGCCTGCCTCCCCAGAGGGAGGTCAGGCAGGAATCCCCCAAGCTCTCACCACTGCTTCTTGTTCGCCACGGCTATGAGGGCTTCGGCGTTGGCCTGCTGCAAATGCAGCCCTGAGATGACATAACATTTGCCGAAAGACTGAAGGGCTTTGTCCTCTTTGGACAGACAACTGGAGGCACTGCCTGCAAAGGATGCTGGTTTAAAATACAAAGAGGCCACTGCCATCACCTAAGAATGCGGCTGGGGGTGAGAGGCCAGGAGGTCTGGCTCGCCCTCCAGAAGCCTGAACTGGCTGTCCAATTTTGTGTCCATCTGGGCATTGGCCCATGGTTTCTGCCAGACATTTCTCGCCACCTGCAGGACCTCCTTCTGGAGTGGAATTCCTGAGAGACTCATGGCACGACTTAGCCAAAACCTCTGCTAGCACTCCTGGGGGCTTCCTCTGGCTGAGGGACAACCAAGAACTCGATTAGGCCCTGAAGGTGGTCATGAAAAGGCTATACAGATGCGGAGGGTCCATCGTCCTGGGCATCTGCGTCCCCATCGCCCTTCATCATCCAATGACTGCTGCGGGGGAGGCGTTGGTGGTACAGGAGAAGGCAGAGGGGTTTGAAGCACCGGCAGGGCCTGGACGGGAGGAGGAACAGGCAAAAGCACCAGAGGAACCAGAGCAGGGCCCAGAGTCATAGGTGGCACGACCTGTTGCAACACTTCCTTGACTATACCCTTGAGCAACCTTGTCATATTCAGTGGGCGCATAAGGATGAAGAAATGCGCGAAGAAGCAATCATTGCAAGCCGCCCAAGATCGAAGCGCCTAGGTGCCTGCGGCGTGTAGCCATAAGGCTGAAAGGGGTAGATGTAACCCTGCGGAGACCAACCGCCTGTACTGTAAAGTCTGCTGCCGCTATCCGAGGGAAGGGGTTTGGAACCTTCTTGCATGGCCCAATCCATGCAAGGACCGGGAAGGCCCGAATCCGAATCCAAGATGCCCGCCGGCCTAGCAGGCTCAGCCATGTGCTTGTCCACCATCCTGGGGCCCTGCATCATGCCCTGGGCAGGAGGGTATGAGGGCGTGAAGGCCCTGTACCACATGCTGGATCAAACATGGAAGGACACTCCTTGGCCCTTGAACCTGAATCAGAAGAGTCAACCTCTGAGATGGCTCCAATAGGCTTAGAGCCCTCGGCCTGCTGGCCGGTAGTCGAACCTCCCTGTATCATTGCCTCAGAGTTGGCTCCGATAGGCTTGGTGCCCTCAGCTCCAGAGCTGGTAGTCGGGTTGGATCTACGGATTGACTCTTGGAGGTAAAACTCAACGATCCCTTGCCCACTGGGGCCGAAAATTATGAAGTTGATCGTTCCTCTGAACTACCCGGTAGAGCTCCTAAGCACCTCAGCTTGGAAGCCGGTAGCTTTGCCAGCCTCGGGTCTGTCGACGGAGCGCCCGGAAGAGCCCCATAGCCCCCGGCTTGGAAGCCAGTAGTTTTAACGGCCTCGGGTCTGCCAGAAACAGAATCCAAGGTACCTTTTCCAGTGGAAACCCCCGGGAAGGAGTCTGCGTGCTGAGGAGCCCTACTAAACAAAGGGCCTACATTGTCTTGGCATGGGGTTCTGAAGACAAACTCTTTAAAATGACATGGAGAAGAAGCGTGGACGATCTCCCTAAAGCTGAAATACGATTCTTCAAGGCCTGGTGATCGATGTTAGGCAAGATTGTATGTAGTAACCCTGTGGGAGAATACACCAGCCTTGGCAACAAGTCCTCTTGGCAACAGGGAACCCAACCTTTGGTATAGGCCTGTACTACATAAGCTGGTAGAGGGACTGAGCAGCCAGGCTCATCTCAAGAGGGGTCAATGTGAGCTGTAGAGGTGCAACAGAGATTCACAGGGACGGGTATTCAAATAACAAACTCAAGGTTTCTTAATGTAACAGTCAGTTTTAGTGTCATTTGAATACCTGTTTCTGTGAATCTCTATGTTACATCTCTACAGCTCACATTGACCCCTCTTGAGATAAGCCTGGCTGCTCGGTCACTACCAACTTGTGTATTACATGCCTATACCAAAGGTTAGGTTCCCTATTGCCAAGAGGACAAGGCTGGTGTAGTCTCCCACAGGGTTACTACATACAATCTTGCCTAACAATGGTGGCAGGCGGTGAGGATTTGTGTAGCATTGTTACATTGAGTATTTTGCTGTGGTTGTGTTCAACTAAACCTCCACAAGGCTAAGCTCCATCAAAAAGTAAAAAGCAATTGTGGCATGCCAAATATTGATAACTTCAGTCAGGAAGCCCTGCTCATTCTAACAGTAGATCAACTGAAAGAAATGCGTAAAGTTAGGAATCTTACTGTAAAAGGAAAGAAAAATGAGTTGATTACAAGGTTGTTGAATCAGCAAGGTCTGGGTAGTAGGCCTGTAACACCTACTAACCCACGAAATATGGAAATTGGAGATAGACGCGGTCATCCTCATCATCAATCTGCAAGAGGAGGTAGGAGTGTCAGGATAGGAACCCCTCTTTGCCACAGCCTTCCCTTTTCCCTCAGCCCCTTTCCATTGGGACACCACAAGGTCCAACATTGAGCCAAGAGTAGGTTTCTTTTGAGATGAAGAGAATTTAATTGGAAGCCGAAAGACTAGTTCCTCAAAGAGAAGCCAAACATCAAGACATCAGTATCAGGGAAATGGAAATGCAGCATGCACTGGATATGAAAAGACTGTCTATTGAATCTGCTTCCCTCCCATGGTCCTCTAGGTCTTCCAGTCCCAAGAGGCCTCGCATTTCCCAAAGAAGCAGTGAATATGTATGATGTGAAACTTGATATATTCGATTGGTCGAGTGCTTTTGAATACAATCATGAAATCCAGGGTCTCAAAGGGAATTATTTAATTCCCTGGCTTTTGTCTAGGCTACCCCAGCGTGCAAGTGATGCTATACTGGAGTTGAGTGCCCTTGAGAGGCAAGGGCATAAACATTTGAAGCTGGCATTAATAACCAGATTTGGGGAAACTCCTTCCCAGTACCTTAAGAGATTCAGGACCCTCAAAAAGACTTCTGGTACTCCTTGGGCAACCTGGGTGTGCGAATGTTTGAAAAACTTAGATGGTTGGGTTAAGGGTTACAGAGTGAACACCTTTGAAGGAATAAGAAATTGTTTTTGTAAGAATCTATTTTTGATGCCTGCTCTCCTGAGCTGAGACAGCACTTGGCTGACTCATGCAAGATTGATCCCAAGAAGCTAGCAAAGGCTGCTGACTTGTGGGTTGCCAACAGGGCCACTCCCAAGGATTTTGGGGCCACTCACAAGAAGGATGAGGGGAAGCAGCACAAGAAAGAGGGAAAACAGAATTCTTAATTCAAACCATCCAAAAGAGGGCCACAAACAAAATAAGGGTACATTCCAAGGGATACCAAAGTCTAGTGAACCCTCTGGTGCTAAACCAGAGGGAGGTCAGCAGAAACACCCATTCCAAAAAGCATTTGGTAAAAGCCATTTATGCATATGGGTAAACTGACCACGTGCAAGGAGATCCCAGGTGTAAGGGTAAACCTTCCGGGGTCCACACTGCCTCATTAGCCTTCATCCCCGAGGGAGAAGTTCATAAGGTAAGTGGTAACTTTCAACTATTGTCTCAAGACCCCATTGGAGTCTCAGCCAGTGTTTCCTTAGTGTCCGTGGGTCTTGGGGAACAACAGAATGTGGATGTGTACAACTCCGTTCCAGATAACACAAAAGGATATTACAAGGACAGAGTAGTTGTGAATGGTCAGGATACTCCTGCCATTAGAGACACTGGGGCAAGCATTACAGTGGTTGATTAAAGCTTTTTCAAACCTTGGGATGTTGCTAAGGCACCCAAAAGGTCCCACTAAACTTGCCGGAGGCCCAATCCAAATGGTTCCAATACTGCCAGCTCTCATCCAGTGTAATAATATGACTAGTAGAATACCTGTCTGTGTACAAAATGAGGTGCCTGAGAGAGTCCTGCTGGGGAATGACTTAAAAACTCTGAGAGGTGTATCGAGCATCCCCAGGCCTCCCAGTAAAAGGAAGCAGCAGCAAACAATATTGGCCACAGAGGTGACTTTTGATGACTCTCAGTGGGAGCTTACAGAGATCACTATAGCCCCCAGTCCACAATAAGGGCACCCTTCTAATTCCAGGGCAAAGAAATAGAAAGGGAAAACCCAAGATCTCAGGAAGAAAGATCTGTATAATACCTAAACCTATTCTAAGGACAAGGACATCCCTGAGAGGACAGTCCAATGTCACCCCAGTAACCCCTCCCCCAGCTGAGGCTGAGTGGGAAGACCAACTAAAAAGTGGTGAAACAGCTACTGGTGAACAGAGCTGGTGGAAGCCCTTCCCTATGTTGGAGATCTGATCCTAAAGACCGTCCTAAGCTGCAGACTTTACTTGCAGAAGGTGGACCCTCTAGGGCAGACTTCAGCCGAGGTCAAAGAGTGTCCTACTCTTGAAGGTCTTTGCCAAAAGGCAGCTTCCCAGCTGGAAGGGCAAGAGCCAGGGAAGCATAGGCTTTACTGGGAGGATGGCCTCCTCTACAGTGAACCTATCAAGTCTACCTCAGGAGACTACAGAGGACTTGTAGTGCCCCAGGAGGCGAGACCCCAGTTCCTACAGTTAGCCCATGAGATCCCTCTGGCTGGTCACTTGAGCTTCAAGAAGACCAAAGAGAGGATATCTCTGTATTTCTACTGGCCCAAGATAGGGGCTGATGTAGACGAGTTCTGTAGGAGCTGTCACACTTGCTAACTTCTGGCAAGAGTGGAGCCAAGAATGTGGCACCTTTAGTGCCTCTCCCAGTGCTGGGAGCTACATTTTGAGAGGGTGGGTATTGGCATTGTTGGTCCCCTAGACCCTCCAACTTCCTCAGGCAACCAATATATATTGGTTGTGGTAGACCATGCTACTAGGAATCCTGAAGCCATACCTTTGAGGGCTGTTACTGCTCGGGCAGTGGCTAAGGCACTCCTTGGTATCTTTACCAGGGTTGGTTTTCCTAAGGAGGTCATCTCTGACAGAGGGTCACATTTTTATGTGCCACTACATGCAGACCATGTGGAAAAACTGTGGAGTGGCCTACACATTCTCAACGACCTACCATATCCAAACCAATGGGTTAGTGGAGAGGTTTAACAGAACTATGAAGAGCATGATAGTTGCTTTAGAAGAACCCCTTAGAAGAAAGTGGGACCTTCTACTGTCATTCCTTCTCTTTGTTTATAGAGAAGTCCCGCAAGAAGGGGCTGGTTTCAGCCCCTTTGAGCTGCTCTATGGTAATCTGGTTAGAGGCCCTTTAGCCGTAAAGGGTTGGAGAGTGCTCCTTCCCTCAAGCCAGTGAGAGTCACTGACTATGTGCTAGGTCACCGCAGGAGAATTACACAAATGATGACAGAAGCTTCTGATAACTTGAAAGCAGGTCAGGCTCTGGTCAAACACTGGCATGACCAGAAGGCCAACATGGTGGAGTTTACGCCAGACAAGCTTGTTCTAGTTAGGGTACCCACAAGGCAGAGGGCCTTACAGGACAAATGTATTGGACCCTTCAAGGTTGTGGGCAAACTTGGAGAGGTCAATTATTAAGGGGACCTGGGCAATCCCAAGGAGCCCCCTAGGGTCTATTACACTAACCGTCTAAAAGCTTATGTTACCAGAAATAGGAGCTTTGCTTCTAGCCTCTGATCGAGAGGAGGAGGAGACTGAGCCTCTCCCTGACCTCCTCAGAGGATAACCTTCAGATGAGATGATTGAAGGAGCAAAACTCTGTAGATCAGACTCTGCAACAATAGGAATGCAAGGCTGTTAAATCAGTGTGCCTCCCTGTTTTCACTGACAACAGGCATGACCCCTTGGGGCCAGCATGATATTCTCACTGGCGACAGTCTCCCTGTCAAAAGCAGGGGTAACAGGATGTCAGACCATGTAAGATCCCACATTAAGGAAGAGGTCAAGAAAATGCTTGATCTTGGGGTAATAGAGCCATCTACAAGTCCAAAGGCTAGTACAGTTGTACTAGTGCCAAAGGCAGGATCCAAAGAGTTGAGATTCTGGACTATAGAGCTCTTAATGCAGTCACCACAACTGATGGCCATCCTTTGCCTAGGACAGATGAGCTGGTGGACAAACTTGGTTCAGCCAACTTCCTCAGTACATTTGCCCTAACATCGGGCTATTGCCAAAAAGCTATGACAGACCACCAAGGAGAAAACTGCATTTTCTACCCCACTAGGCCTCTACCAGTTTAAAGGTATGCCTTTTGGACTAAAAAGTGCACCTGCTACATTCCAGAGGATGGTGAATCAAGTTCTGAATGGGATGGAGGACTTCCGCATGGCATACTTGGATTTGGATGACATTGCAGTGTTCAGCCCTACTTGGGAAGAACATCTTGACCACCTTGGATATGTTTTGCAGGCTCTTGAACAGGCCCATCTGACCATAAAGGCTAGTAAATGTCAAATTGGTCAGAGCAAAGTGGTCTACTTTGGACATGAGGTGGGAGGTGGTGAAATAAGGCCATTGCCTTGCAAGTACAAGCTGTACAAGACTTGGCCACCCCTACTACTCAGACCCACGTGCGAGCCTTTCCAGGTCTCACAGGGTACTATAGGAACTTCATTGAGAACTATGGGACCATAGCTTCTCCCTTGAACGTTATCTCCTTGCCGAAATTCCCCAAAAAGATCAGGTGGAATGAGGAGTGCACCCAGGCTTTTGTAGGACTTAAGAAAGCCCTTTGTCAAGCTCCAGTCTTGAGAGCTCCTTGCTATAACCAATCCTTTATTGTATAGACAGATGCTTCTAATACAGGGATGGGTGCAGTTTTGAATCAGATGGATGAGAAAGGCAGGGAGCACCCAGTATGCTTCATCAGTAGGAAACTGAAGGACCTTGAGACAAGGTGGGCAACTATTTTGGGTTTCCCATTGTGCGGTCTCTGAAGACGTTTAGACCATACTTGTATGGATCTACTTTTGTAATTCAGACAGACCACCAACCCTTGAGATGGTTAATGCAGAGGAAGGGGGGAGAATCCTAAATTGTTAAGGTGGTCAATCGGCCTCCAAGTGTTTGATTTTACCAGAGAAGAGAGGTCAGGGGGTAATCACCAAAATGCAGATGGTCTCTCCAGAAAGTATGACTGACTGGACTAGGAGATTCATCCAGGAGTGGATTAAACCCTCCTGTCCCTTAGTCTGGGGGAGGGGGGGGAACGAGTATTAGGGAGAATTCTCATTTCAGTGCTAATTCCCGAGATCCCCTGCTCTTTTGCTGTACTTTTGATTTTTCTATCCTGGAGTGAGTGGGACCTTTTTCTCACTCTCTCATGTATTTCTATCTGATTTGGACTCTGTTTCTTTTGGTTTTGGAGTCTGACAAACTCCATAGGCATCGCCTTTGTACAGTGACACACGGCCTCTGTGCAGTGAAGTGTCACAGAGAAGTCCTTTGGATTTCTCTTAAGGTTTAAATACCTTCTCTTGGATAAACTACTGTTTCCAAGAGTAGTAAAGTGAAATTGACTTTACTTGCCTTTTTCTCTTTGTAGACCCAGAACACACATCTTATGTGAAGTGTTGGGGGGTTACTTAGTATCCCCTTTGTCTACTTTCTCATTTAATAATTTTATGTTACCCTCGCTACAATTAATGGCTGGTGGCAGTGGTTTAATTTTCCTACCACTGTGTTTTTACCGTAGATTGAAACCTCAGATGCAGTATTGCACCCACGGGTCCCCATTTTGTCAAAATGGCACCAGTCATCTTTTTTCGCCATTTCTTGCTTGTGGGGTCCCTTATTGGGTTTAAATCTGCGCACCAAATCAGGTTTGGTCCCTTGGTTCATTTTGTCTTTGGCAGGATTCACTGGTGAAGCCTGCCTCTGGCTTCAGCGTGTCTGGCAGGAAGCGAGGGAGGTTCCCGCAACTCCCTGCGCTTAGTCTCCTTGGTTACGGGAATGCACCCAAAGGCGATTGGCCGGCTGGCTGTTCTTGGGAGGACAGTCACCCTGCTGTGTGAGTGACAGCTAGGCTGCAAAAGAATGGGAAAAACCTGCATAAAAAGGTGGGAACTCTTGGAGAGAAGGCAGAGTTGACCACTGGATGAAGGAACCAAAGAAGAAACTGGAAGAGAAGCTTGCTGCACACTCCTGAACCGTTGATTTGCACGTTAGAGCCCTGCTGCAGTGCTGAAGCTCCAAGTTTCGAATCGACTAGAGAAGCCCGGAACGGACGACTTCTTCCCTTGGGTTGGTGGGACCAACTGACCCCAAGACAAACTGGACTGGAAACCCTCTCCCTGCTGGCTGTACTTCTATGCTGCTGTGAAAACCGCGTGCCAGGGGACAGGAACACCAGAAACAAATGAATCGGTTTTAAGCCGGGCCTGAGCTCCAGGAAGATCCCAAGGAATCCCTCGAAGCAGGACGACCCAAGCCTGAGCTACCTCAACAGAGCGCTGGACCCCAGAAGCAAGGGGAGCCCACACAGTGTCCAAGAACTGCAATGGTGCTCTTGACCGGTAACTGAAACCACAAAGTGCCGTTGATCTAGAGTAAGCCCATTGCTGCCACCGACCTTCAAACCGTAGTGCAGGACTCCCCAGACATCCTCCATCTTATCCCCATGACTGAGGCCCAGGAACACAGGATCTGCAGGACTACAACAGGAACAGAAGGTTTTAGGTGATAGGATCTAAAACAAAAGGATTGAATGCCTTTTTTTTTACACCAAAAGGACCGAAAAAAAGAGTCGATTTTTTTTTATTGGGGGGGGGGTTCCTTCCCCCCCAATCCCCCCTGTTTTCTTTCGACCCTTATTTTTCAGTCCTTTTGGATTCGAAAAAAAGGGCATTCGATCCTTTTTTCAATCCTTTGCCTGGACACCGGAACAGAAGCCAGATGGACCCTTTTCTTCAGACCTAACTAACGATCTAACTAGGGGTACTTATCTCTTGTTGGTAGCTTGCTTGTTCTCACTGGAGACTTGCCTCAGCTGCCTTTTGCAGAGTTGCTTGCATCTTTGCTTTTCACAAGCCTCCCAGCTTGTGGCCCAACAGTGATTCTCTTCTACAAACTCTCTATATAACATTGTTCAAGACTTGTGTGCTAATCTTCAAGAAGTGCCTCAGCTCCCCTAGACTTTGTTCAATTGACATTGGCTGTCCTGGCGCCCTGTAGACTCTTCTGACCCTTTGACTTTGTGTTCATCTGTATCAAAAAGACATACATAAGTTACTTGTATTGCTAGGAAAGGGTTAACTTATAACTCATTGGGGGATTTTAAAGTACTTACCTGTTCAGAGAACTTGTTAACCTTTGTTTCCTTCCCTAACCTTTTCCCTTTTCCATAACTCCAGTATTGTTAAAGTGATATATCAACGGCCACAGTGTCCTAGCTATTGAAGTCACCTCAGGGTGTAGGAAGTCGGTGTGTGCGACATCCCAAAAGGGCATCTACATACTTAACTGAAAGTGAAGAAGTGTATTTTTGAAGTGTATTTAAGTGTTGCATATTCCCCTTTCCAAAGAACTAATTTTAAAACTGACTGTTAAACTAATATACCATTATATTAATAAGAAACCTTGAGTATAAGTGTTATTTGAATACCTGTCTCTGTGAATCTCTATAGTGCACCTCTACAGCTCACATTGACCCCTCTTGAGATACGCCTGGCTGCTCAGACACTACCAACTTGTGTAGTACAGGCCTATAGCAAATGTTCGGTTCCCTACTGCCAAGAGGACAAGGCTGGCGTAGTCTCCCACAGGGTTACTACATACAATCGTGCCTAACAATCCAGAGAGCTGCAAGCCAGACATGCGTCCCAGCAGTGGTTGAGCCATGGGCACTCAAGACAGAGTGCATGGGGGTCCGGAGCCGGGAATGAGTGATCGCAGAATGCATACTCTCGTGAAGTCTCCTGCAGCCGACATATGACGGGGGAGGCGAGGCACAGAAGGGAGGTGAAGAAGGAAAAAAAAAACAAAAACGAACAAGAATGGGGAGCAAGCGGAAAGTTAAAAAAGGGCTGCGCCTAGCTGCCAGGTCCGACACCATCCATGTAAACAAACAGTGGGGTGAGACGGTCCATCGGGCAGGGGGTGGGGGCAAGGTGGACATCAGGGGCTGCCTGCGCGATATGGGCTAAATTGAAAGGGGAAGCTCAATTTTTCACTGTCATAAGTTCCGGTACAGTCCCCATGTTGCGGGACGCCCACAAGGATGGAGGAAAAAGGGAGATGAATTTTATAAACACTGGCCTGGTGGACATATTTTAGGAGGCCATCCTATTTAAAGTAAACAGGGTAGCTGTGAGAGGTTAGCCAAAACACAATCAAGGTAGCAGAGGAGAGCTGGAGGTTTTCCCACTGTTGGTTCCAGTGAGAGGGGCTCAGGAGCTTTGGGTGCAAAGATTCTTCGAGTCGGTTGCAGGAGCAGAGTGCAACCCTTGGCGATGAATAAATGCAGAAGGTAACAATGCAGACCTCTTCAGGACACTTCAACAGACAGAGGAAGGGAATAGTTTCTTACCTGTAACTCCATTTCTCCAGCATTGGTATCTTTCATGGATTCACATGCTTAGAATATTCCCCGTCGACAGACTGGGAACCCTCGGTATGCTTATAAAGCCGTTCCCCATAGGAAAACTTCCGACACTTTTGTGTCCTATCTACGTCATTCTTGGGGCCGCCCACGCATGCCCCACTAGGATGTAGCGGTATAAAAGCCCCGCCCCCGCGGCTCCCTTCAGATTTCGACCCCTCCAAAGCAGAATGGGGTGAAACCTAGTTATACAAGACGATTGCATTCCGGGGAGGCCGGCGGGCGCATGTGAATCCATGAAAGATACCAATGCTGGAGAAATGGAGTTAAAGGTAAGAAACTATTCCCTTCTGCAGCATTGGATCTTTCATGGATTCACATGCTTAGAATAGAATGCACAGCAGTGATCCTGAAAAAGAAGAGGTGTGAATGCAATCCGGCACCCTCCTAAGCATATGTATAGCGAACCACGCTTACGTAAAATGCCAATTCAAAAATACGCAACAGTACATGCACATATTAATACATATATATAAGATACATTACTCACCGTAATCATATTTCTGATGCTTGTATCTGCTTGGATTCACATGCTGTGCATAGGCCGACATCTATTGGAAGCTGCGGAGTATTACCGTTTGTTTTTCGAAACTCGAAAATGGGCTTCGACACAGGGCGTGCCAGTAATACTATCCCTAGTGTGACGTCCACTGTACCCATGATCCCTCATGCATCTAGGACCCTCAGATTGTATTATTTCTGACATGAGGTAGCATGAGGAGTAGCGCGAGTACAGATAATCCAAGCAGATAGATAGATAAATAAGACTACAAGCATCCATGCGCCTTCTCTCAGAAGGGAGGAAGGGTCGGTCGCATGTGAATCTAAGCAGATACAAGCATCAGAAATACGATTACGGTGAGTAATGTATCTCTTCTGAGGCTTGTTGAATCTGCTTCGATCACATGCGGTGCATAGATTAGCAAGCAGTGTTAGAAGGAGGTGGGATGTGAGAAGGGTCATGAGCAAATAAAGGTCTTAAAATCGCTTGTCCCACTCGAGTATCTGTCTTGGAATGGGTGTCAATGCAGTAGTGCTGAGTAAAAGTGTGAATAGAGCTCCAAGTAGCTGCTTTGCAAAGGGTGTCAAGGGGTACATTTGCAATGAAAGCCAGAGTGGCCCCAATGCCTCTAGTAGAGTGGGCTCATGGCGTGAAAGGCAGAGTCTTTCCAGAAAGAGAATAACACATCTGTATACAGTTAACAATCCACTTGGAGATGGCACTTTTAGAGACGCAATCTCCCTCTCTGCCTGTAGCTACGGAGACAAACAGCACAGCTGATCTGTTTTCCTTAGCGGTCTGTTCTTGTTTACATAGTAGAGGACTGCCCTACGCACATCTAGGGTGTGTAGTTTCACCTCAGCCGAGCTTTGTGGGTCTTGGAAGAAAGCCGGAAGCTCGATGGACTGTTTCACGTGGAATTTAGAAATAAACTTGGGTGAGAACCTAGGGTGTGTACGTAAAACCAGTTTATCTTTATGAACTGTAAAGAATGGATCCTGCACCGACAGAGCCTGATTTTCTCTGACCCTTCTTATAGATGTTATTGCTACTAAGAAGCCCGTTTTATAAGTGAGGTGTTTGAAACTGCTTTTATGCATGGGTTCGAATGGGGGGCCCATGAGTTTAGATAGCACCACGTTAAGGTCCCATCCTGGTGGTGGGTTTGAAATAAGAGGGTGAAGTCCCTTTACTCCTTCCATGAAAGCTTTAACCACTGGTATCTTCCACCACGACACCTTGTTATGGGATGTGGTGTATGCTGACAGCGCTGCCAGATGTACCTTCAGTGAGTGAAATACCAGTCCTGCATCCAGCAGGTGGAGCATATACGTGACAACTGTGGAAGGAGTGCAATCAACTGGGTTGATTTGCTTGTTCTGGCACCAGATAACAAATAGTTTCCATTTGTCAAAGTAGCAGTGCCTCGTGTTTGGCTTCCTAGATTCCTTTAGGACAGCCATACACCTCTGACATAATCTGAGATGTCCGAAATCTATGACCTCAGGAGCCATGCTGCTAGGTTCATTGAGTTGGGTTGACAATGCACTGTTTGACCTTGGTGCTGGGACAGTAGGTTGTACCAGCCCGGGAGTTTGATGGGTTCGCACACAGCTAGTCTGCGTAGGTGTGGAAACCACGGTTGTCTCGCCCACATGGGAACAACTAGGACAAGCGTCATTGACTCTCTGTTCATCTTGTTGACCACCTTCCTGATGAGGTGTTGGTGGAAAGCGTACACAAACATCCCTGACCAGTTCATCCACAGGGCGTTCCCCTGGGAGTCTGGCTGGGGGAACCTGGATGCAAATCCTGGGCACTGTCTGTTTTCGCTTGTGGCGAATAGGTCTATAGTGGGGAAACCCCACTGAGAGAAGATATCTTCTACGATTTCTCTGTGTAGACACCATTCATGTTCCTCTGGGAGGGGATCTCTGCTCAAAGCATCCGCCAGAGAATTGAGATCCCCTGGAACATGTTGAGATGACAGGAAGATCTTCCGTCCGAGTGCCCATATCCATATTTTCTGGGCAAGCTTGGACAGACTTGGCGAACGAGTCCCTCCCTGCTTGTTTATGTAAAACATGGCTGTAGTGCTGTCCGTCCGGATCTGCACTGACAGATTCAGCAGGTAGGGCTCAAACGCTTGAAGCGCTCTGAATACTGCCAGAAGCTCTAGCGGTTGATGTGGTTCTTGGCCACTGAGTGAGACCAGAGACCCTGAGTTGTGTGGTGGAGGAGGTGAGCTCCCTACCCTGTCAGGCATGCATCGGTTGTGACCACCGCCTGTATCTCGGGATCGTAAAAGGGTTTCCCCTTGTACAGATTTTCTCTTGTCCACCAGTGAAGGCTTTGTACCAGTGTTGGCGAAACGACCACTAGATCGTCCCACTGACCACTTGCCTGAGACCACTGTTTCGCCAACCATTCCTGCATGGGACGCATGCGCGATTGGGGGACCAGGTAAATACATGACGCCATCATGCCTAGCAAACGCATTGCTTTGCGTACCGTTATCTGGCGACCGGCCTAATATTGCGGAATTTGCAGCAGTATATTCCGAATTCTTTTCTCTGATGGAAAAATCAACCCCTCTTGCGTGTCTAGGATAGCTCCTAGGAACTGTTTGGAGGTGCTTGGCTCCAGACTTGACTTCTTCTCGTTTATTGAGAAGCCTAGTTCGAAGAGGAGGTCGATCGTCCTTTGAATGTTTGTTCTGCAAATTACTAGGATCTCCCCCGTGATGAGCCAGTCGTCCAGGTAAGGGTACACCGGGATTGCCTCCCTGCATAGGTGTGCTGCCGCCACCGCCAGTACCTTGGTGAATACCCTTGGAGCCGAGGCTATCCCGAAGGGCAGTACCTTGAACTGGTAGTGCCGACTGTCCACCTTGAAGCGCAAGTACTTTCGGTGCGCTGGGAACATGGAAATATGAAAGTAGGCATCTTTCATGTCCAATGTTTCCATATAATCCCCCTTTTTTAGGAGGGGGATTACCTCCTGGAGAGTAGTCATGCGAATTTTTTGGGGCTTGACATACTTGTTTGCAGGCCGTAAGTCCAATACTGGGCGCATTGTCAAATCTTTTTTTGGCACAAGGAAGTACATTGAATAAATACCCTTGTTTACCTCGTGTCCCGGGACGAGTTCTATCGCGTCCTTTGCTAGAAGATTGACGATCTCCTCGAGGAGGATCTTCTGGTGGTCCAAAGAATGTATTCTTTGTCGTGGAGGGTGGTTTTGGGGACGCTCTAACAGTTCTATGCAGTATCCTGCGGAAACTCTGGACAGCACCCATCTGTCTGAAGTGATCCCTTCCCAAGCTTGGGTGAAGTTGGAAATGCGTCCCCCTACTGGGGATGTGGGAGAAGGGACCCTGAATGGAACGTCACTGTTTTGGTGAAGGCGTGCCGGCGCCTCTACTGGGGCTGCCTCTACCCTTACCACGCCCTCGCTTATTACCCCTGCCATAACCCTGGGTGGACTGCTGGCTGTTGTTCCATTGTGTACCCTGCCCCTGGGAATAGTTAGACCCTCTCTGGGAATTTTGTCCGCATGGGCGACCAAAATTGCCATTCCCTCTCTGGTTAGGGGGTTTATTGGTTAGTTGGCGTAGGGATTTGAGTGTCTCATACTCGTCCTTGGCATTTTTCAGCGCGTCCTCGACCGCCTTTCCAAACAATAGATCCGGCTCCACTGGTTTGTCTATCAATGAAGCCTGGGTTTCCGCCTTGAACCCAGACTGTCGCAACGAAGCATGCCTTTTGATAACAGTACCTTCTGCTATCAATCTGCCGGCGTTATCCGCGGCATCAAAGGTTGCTTTTAATATGCAACTGGACACGGCTCTTCCTTCTGCCGAAACTCGTGCCTATTGGCTTTTTAAGGGTTCTGGGGCAGAATCTATGAGTGCCGCGACTTCTTCCCACTTGTGGCAGTTGTAACTCGCCAGTCTTGCTCTCCTTGTCGGGAGGAGCTTCCGACGATGACAAGGGTGTTCCCGCCCTCTTACGGGTGTTAGTAACTACCAGGGAGTCCGGTTTCAGATGCCCTCTTATGTACAGTGGGTCTGTTTGGGCTGCCCTGAAAAGCTTCTCAACTCTGGGGTTTACCGCCCTAGTGAGATAGGGATTAACAAGGGAAGGGTCTATCCTCCTTTGTATAGACTTAAGGATAGGGATGGCCTGGGCAACAGGTCTCCTTTCTCCCACTAACTCCTCGGCAAAATCCCTCTCTTCCTGTGCTCCCTGGGTGTCAATGTGGAAGTGTTCTGCCGCTCTGGACAGCACTTCATTCAAAAGAGGCTGGTTATCGACAGGGGAGTCGGTAACCGGGGGTTCCTTATCTACCGGGGAATCTAGCCTGTAGGTTTCTGGGTTGTCCTCCTCCTCTTGGTCCTCGTCATCCCCATAGTAGCCTGTCCCAGTTTCTTCCAACATGCCCAAATCTGGATCCTCATAAAGGGATGGATCTCCCTGATAATGAGAATAGGGCTGTATACTGAAGGGGTCTGAAGTAGGAGCTTCGACCCGGGACTTCTTACTTGGGGGTATCGGATCCCTAGAGCCTGAGGGAGTTGACCCGTCTGGGGTAAAAGAGAGTAAGTGTTCAGGGTTTTTGGCGTAGAAATCTGCCAATGATGACATCCATGACATTACTCTGTCTATGTCATCAGTAGACCACTCTCTTGAACTGGGAATGATTCTTTCTTGAAGGCCTTTCCCTGTTTTATCTAGACTAGACCTACTGGTTTGAACAAGGGTTTTAGGGGTAACAGAAGACAGAGACATGTCCATCGGTTTAAGTGGGGTAGAAAGTCTTTGAGGTGTGGAAGTAGGCTGAGACTGCTTCCTCTGTTTTTCACCTTCCCCGTGTGGGGAATAGTGTTTACCCTGTTTTTTCACCCCTCCGGAGTCCTTCGACGCCTGGCGCCGAGGTTCAGGGGTAGTGTCCCTATCTCTGTGTAGTGGAGGTTGGGACTCGGGAGCAGCCGTTGCGCGGCCTGTTGACGCCGACTCCTGGAGTGCGGAATGGGGATAGAGGTCAGCTTCGTCTTCTGACGATCGAACCTCCGTTACCTTGGGGAGCGAGGCACTTCTGGCAACAGTGGATGGTTGCCTGGAGTCATGCGGCGATCTAGATCGAGAACGCCCAGAGGACATCGAATCGGACCGTTCTGTATGTGCCTCTTTCCGAGTACTCGGCATGCGGGTCGAGTCTCGGTTGGACTTCGTGTGTTTTGTGGAAGTGCTGTGGGTAGCGCTTGTGTCGCCGGGGGTCTTCCCCATAGCCGCCCTGCCGGACGACCTTCCGAGGTCAGGGACTTGCGCTTGGTTGTCAATTGATGCCACGTTGCCCTCGCCGTCTGAAAGCACGGCGTCGCTGCCATCGCTGAAGGCGCCCTCCGCTGCCATGGCCTCTTGACGCCTGGCGTAGTGGGCCCAACGCTTGATCGAATGGTCCTTGAGTGTTTTCGGTTTGAACCTATTACACGCTCTGCAGTTAGCCTCGGGGTGGTCCCTAGGTAAGCAGAGATTGCACGTAGTGTGCCTGTCAACCCAAGAGTACTTGTGGTTGCACTTGGGGCAAAATTGGAAAGGGGTACCCTCCATACGCACCTTGTGGCAGCGGGCTAATAAGTGTCGGAATATATAAGAATGTACCTATATACCAAAAGAGTATAGAGTATGTCCACCCCCCACTCTCCCTACTTGCAGGGCCGAGGCCAGAGGCCTTCCTAGGCCCGGGTCAAGGCCAGAGGCCTTCCGAGGCCCAAATCCGTCGTGCAGCTCTCGACGGGGATTCTTTCTCCATGCCGATGTCGAGTGTGGATGTTCGGTGACTCGACGTTGGGGTGGAGAAATGGGGAAATATAACAATATTTTAGCAAAAATATGGCTAAAGCCAGGGAACTCCGCGGAATGCTTCCGACCAGTATGGCGGAAAAAAACAATCCGAGGGTCCTAGACGCGTGAGGGATCATGGGTAGTGTGGACGTCACACTAGGGATAGTATTACTGGCATGCCCTGTGTCGACGCCCATTTTCGAGTTCCAAAAAACAAACTAATACTCCGCAGCTTCCACTAGATGTCGGCCTATGCACAGCATGTGATCTAAGCAGATTCAACAAGCCTCATAATATATATATATATATACACACACTTCTCCCTATACACATCCATATATACATATGTCAAAATAAGTACAGACCCTTCTTGAAAAGGGCTTACCTTATTGAAACAGATGGCGTAAGACTGCTCTTCCCATTTGTATCTCGTCTGCATGCTACCGTTCGAGGCAGTAATGGCGGGTAAACGTGTGAGGCACTGACCAATGCCGCCGCCTGGCAAATGTCTGTCAGCGGGATGCCTGCCCACAACGCAGTCGACGACGAAGTTGCCCTTGTGGAATGAGCTCTCGGACGCCCTTGTAGCGGTTTTCCCGCTTTGGAATGACAGAAGGCAATCGTCGACGAGACCCATCGGGCCAGTCCCTGCTTTGAAATTGCTTTTCCTTTCGCCGAAGGACCATATGCAACAAAGAGTTGTTGCGTAGATCTAAGCTGCCGAGTCCGATGAAGGTAACATTTTAGAGCTCTTTTTACATCCAAGGTATGGAGGACTTTTTCCGCAGCCGATGAGGGGGTCGCGAAAAAGGTGGGCAGGACAATGGATGAGTGTTTGTGATAAGCCGTAGGAACTTTTGGAATGAAACTAGGATTAGTTGACAGAACCACTTTGTCCTTAAAAAAACCTTTAGGTAAGGCGGGTCTACGACCAACGCTTGCAACTCCGAGATCCGCCTAGCTGATGTTATAGCTATTAGAAAAGCCACTTTCCATGACAAGAACTTCATCGATGTTGCCATTGGTTCAAAGGGTGCTTTCATTAACCCTGCTAGCACCACATTAAGGTCCCACGTTGGTGGAAAACGTTTAACTGGAGGGAACGTCCGGAACAAACCCCTCATGAAGTGTTTCACCAACCTGTCACTAAATAAGGGAGACGACTGCCTCCTCCTGGTGAACCTAGAGATGGCCGCCAGGTGTACCTTTATTGATAAAAAAGACAATCCGCTCTTCGCCAGGTGAAGCAGATACGGCAGAAGCTGTTCCGGAGTTACCCTTAGATGTTGCACTCCCGTCTGTCCTTGACACCACGTACAGAACCTTCTCCACTTACACTCGTACGACTTGTTGGTGGAAGGGGCCCGCGCTGCTTGCATGATTCTCCGTCAATCCGACGAAATGCTCAAGGCACCAAATTCCGAAAAGTCAGGAGCCAAGCTGTGAGATTGAGACTGTCTGGATTGTGATGCCACACTGTTCCTTCGTCCTGGGACAGGAGATTGGGAACCTTCGGGAACGTTATTGGTTGATCCACTGACAGATGAAGCAGATCGGAAAACCGCGGCTGCCTCGGCCAACACGGTGCCTCTAGGATGACCCGGCACCTGTACCTGCGTATCCACTGCAGAGTTCTCCGTATAAGAGGGAACAGAGGGAAGACGTAGAGGAACTTATCCGTCCACGGGAAGGAGAACGCTTCCCCCAGAGAACCTTCCTGTGGCCACCTGCTGGCATACATTTCGCACTTCTTGTTCCTCTTCGTAGCGAAGATATCCAGCGGAGGCCGTCCCCATTTCTCGAAGACCTTCGACAACTGAACGCGGTCTATTTCCCATTCGTGTATTTGGTCCATTTTTCTGCTGAGTGAGTCCGCTTGCTCGTTTATTACTCCCGGAAGATGAGCTACAATGGATATATCGTGTTTCCGAGCCCAATGCCACACCTTCTGAGCCTCGGTGGAAAGGGTTCTGGATTGCGTGCCCCCTTGCTTCCTCAAGTAAAACATCGATGTCGTGTGTTGTCTGTCAATATTCTCACTATGGACCCTCTGATGTGCGGCAGGAAAGACTTCAGGGCCCAGCGCACTGCTTTCAGTTCCAGAACGTTGATGTGCAGGAGAGATTCCCTCCAAGACCAACGACCTTGCGTTTGTAGAGTGCCCATGTGTGCTCCCCAGCCTGTCAGGGACATGTCCGTCACTATAGTTAGCCGAAACTCCGGCTCCTGTAGGGGTACCCCTTTGGATAGCTTTCCGAAAGCTCTGCCACCACTAAAGAGCTAGTAGGAGCTAGTCGTCGTCGACAGTCAATTTGACCGACCAGAGCCCTTGGGCCTGCGTCCACCGGTCCGCCAGAAACTCTTGAACCGGCCTCATGAACAGGCGGCAGTTGCCCACCAGAGGAATGCAGGACGCCATAGCGCCTAGAATTGACACATATTTTCTAACTGATAGTCTGGTATTGATTTTCAGCTGACCTGCCAATCGATTGAGTCTGGTGATTCTGTCGAGGGATGGCTTCACTAACTCTGACTGGGTCTCGAATTGTGCGCCCAGGAACACCAAGCTTCTCGACGGCGTTAACGAGGATTTCTCGAAATTTACCACAAACCCCAGCCGTTGCAAGAGGTGCATGGTGGCCTGCAAACTTGTGTGAGTCGACATAGGGGAGGACCCCCTCACCAACCAGTCGTCGAGATACGGGTATACATGATGGCCTTGCCTTCTCAGCCAGGCCGCCACCGGGGCCAAACATTTTGTGAATGTTCTGGGAGAGTATTTCAGCCCAAAAGGAAGTACTGTGAACTGCTAGTGAGTCCGTCCTACCACAAACATTAGGTATTTTTCTGTGTTGCCGACACATTGGTATGTGGAAGTACGCGTCCTGCAGGTCCAGAGACGCCAGAAAGTCCCCTTCCTGAACTGACCGGATCACTTCCTGGAGCGCGAGCATCTTGATTTTTAGGCTTTCCAACGTCTTGTTTAGATCGCGCAGGTCTAGAATGGGACGTCACTTTCCGTTTGGATTTTTCACCACAAAGTATCGGGAATAAACCCCTTGACCCCTCTACGACGACGGAACCAATTCTAAAGCACCTTTTTGTACCATAAGTGCTACTTCCTGCTGCAACACGCTCAGATGGGGTTGAGCTACAAACGCCGGTGGAATGTGTGGAAGGTTGCTTTTGAATTGCAAGGAATGTCCGTATTTTACAGTGTCCAACACCCATTGATCTGTTGTTATTTGCTCCCATTCATTGATGTAGCACGATACCCTGCCTCCCAGAACGTTCCGATGCCAGTCATTGCTGGTCCTTGGTCTGCTTATCCCTCATCGACGACGAGTAACCTGTTCTCTTCTTGAGGGCCTGGTAGTCTCTGCGTCGATTTGCCGCTTGAGAAGCCCGTCTGTATCCCTGGGAGGGGTATGCTGGCCTACTGAAGGATCTGTCTCTCGATGCCGAGAATCTGGAGTTTCCCGATGCTCCCCTAAAGGGATGAAAAGACCTGAAACTTCGACCACGTTGGAGGGGCCCCCAAGGAACACGCCGTGTCCAAGTCCTCTTTCATGCCCTTCAGGGCCTCGTCCACCTTCTCGTCGAACAGAAGGTCTCCCTCAAAAGGCATATCCAGCACCTTGTACTGCACCTCTGGTCTAAAGTTGGTGCATTTCAGCCATGCTTACCTTCGGAGTACCACACCGTTATTCACCTGCTTAAACCCCGATTCTGCGAGGTGCACCGCAATGTTTATGGCAAGAATGGAGGCCTCTTCACCTTCCCCGACCAGTAATATCGCCACTTTACGATGTTCTTCTGGAAGATGCTCCAGCATAGGAGCCAGGCGGTGCCACATCTCCCTGTCGTATCTGGCTACTATGGCCAGAGAATTTGCCGCTTTCACTGTGGTAGCACCTACCGACAGCACTTTTTTGCCGAAGGCATCCTGTCTTCTGGCTTCACTTTCTGGGGGGGTCGTGCACTAGTGCTGGGCCCTCGCCTTTCTCGCCGCCGCTGCCGACACCACCGAGTCAGCGGTTGGTTGGGAGGAGAGACACTTGGGGGTAGCTTCTGGGGCCTTACATTTTTTCTCCAGGCAACCTTTTATTGCCGGTTCCGAGAAAGGGTGGCGCATGGTCTGTAACCCCTCCTGCCACACATGATCCAGGATGGGTACTGAAAACACCGACCTTCTCTTTCCCATGTGGTCGAAAAGAAAACAGTCCTTTTTCTCCTCTTCCTGGGCCAACCCGAATTCTGTACAAGCCTTGGCCATCATGGTGTGAAATGACCCGATGTCGTCCGGGGGAGACGGCTGAGCCGGGCTTCTCGGGGTTTCTAATTCCGCTTCAGACTCCCAGGTTGGATCCCTGGAGGGGGAAGTGAGACATCCGATAAGGCTCTACTGTCCGAATCTATCAGCTCTCCTTCCTCGTGGCGTGGAGCTGAGAGGCCTCCACCCGCTGGCACTGCCGTGGGGGTTGACGGAGGTGGCCGACGAGACGGGCCCGGTTTGTCGATGGCCGACCTGGCCGGAGTTGCTTGAGGTAGTCTCTCGTCCAGTGTCTTCAGCAACGTGGATAAAACCTCCAGCAACAAGAGTGACTGCGGATTGAGAAGAGGGGTAGACCCCGGAATGCTCCCGGAGAGAGGCCTGCTAATCCCTCATAACCCGAGGTCTGCAGGGCCAGCTACTCTCACATCCTCATCTCCCGAGGACACCGAGGCGGCCTCTTGCTGCAGTAGGGTCTAGAGGAAAACTGGGTCGAAGACTTCTGGTCGCCAGGCCTCTTGCGGGATCTCCGTCGACGAGGTTAAAGCTGGCCCCGTCGTTGTCGTCACCGTCTGCGGCCCAAGAATGGTTGAGACCAATTGTGTCAGTGGTAGAGAAGTGGTCGATGACTGCCCTGCCGTCGACGACGGTGGTGGTCGTGTAGGTCCTTGAGGCGTTCCCGCCTTTTCTGAACTTGACCTACGCTTCTCTGCATCTCGACTCGAGGTCGATCTATGATGATCGCCCGAGGAGGATTTCGATTTTTCTTTTCTGTCTTTTTTTGTCGAAGATGAGGATGACAAGGCTTTCTATGACGAAGACTCCTTAGAATGGCTTCTTGATTCCTTCTCGGCCGGTCGTAATTTCTTCACCGGGGGTTCTGACGATGTTGAGCGGCGCGGGGCCCCTGAACATTTTGACACCGAGGCCAAGCTGCGCCTGGAGCCACCTCCGAAGACAGGTATGCCCCCGCTCCATCGTTTAACCATGCCACTAGTCTTCGACTTCGATCTTTAAGAGTCTTCTGGGAGAAGCCCTTACATATGTCGCACTTGTCTGCCGAATGATGAGGGTGTAGACAATATATGCAATCCATATGTCCGTCCCCCTCGTACATGTTCAACCCGCACGTAGCGCACGGGCGGAACAGCGCTTTTCCTGACATCAGGAGAAAACTTCAACAGTACAACCTAGACAAAATAGTAGGCTACACGAGGTGCTCCCACTACTTTGGAGACGGTTGAAATCTGAAGGGAGCCGCGGGGGCGGGGCTTTTATACCGCTACATCCTAGTGGGGCATGCGTGGACGGCCCCAAAAACGACGTAGATAGGAAAACTTCAGACACTTTTGTGTCCTATGTGAAACAGCTTTATAAGCGTACCAAGGGTTCCCAGTCTGTCGACGGGGAATATTCTAAGCATGTGAATCCATGAAAGATCCAATGCTGGAGAAGATGAGTTCCAGCAACGGTCACTGCACACAGGAGACGGCGGGCGTCCTAAGTGCGGTCGAGAGCAGGATCCTTGAAGGTGGGAGGCTGAAATTCCACAGGTAGGTGATTTACACCACAAGCTGGCAACTACCGAAGTTCCAGTGACAAACAGAAGCGCGACAGTTCTAGCGAGGTATCCCACTGGACATCTGGTTAGTTCACTGGGTGATTCGGGGACACTCTGAAGTCTCCAGATGGCTGGATCCTCGAGAACGTGTCGAGACTGGATGGTCCCACCAGTCCAAGGGTTGAAACACCACTCAGGGCCTTTGCAGATTAGGTAGTCCAGCAGGGCTTCACTGGTCCAAATGCAAGAAGGGATGCTGGGTCTCTTCAGGAGTCATCCACAGATCTTTAGTCAGCTGCTATTCTACACAGGATACTTGGTGGCTCCAATGCTGATCTGATGAAATGGCTGCAGGGGTCCTCCTCTTATCCAAGATTCTGCCTGTAAGCAAGTCCAAGCTCACCAATGCTAAGGATCTGCACCATCCGAACAACCTGAAGCGCTCTAATCAATGACCACTGTGGGTTTCACTCATGCCACACAGATTCTGGCTCCACGGATGTGGAATGGGACCAGAAATTCCAACCCTCTTCCTGGGCCACACACACAAAGGCGTTACTAGACCGCGAAAGCAGAAGCTTTACCAGGCAAGTACATGACTGTGTATCAAATTATTTGACCTGGGAAAGCAGCAAGAAGGGTAAACAACAATGAACAAGCACAACTCTCATGGCGATGCTATTTTGAGGCACTAGCTGCATTCAGTAGCTATACGCAGGTAATGTGAATGTGCAGAAGTAACAAATATTATACAAATATAATTGCTGGCACCAGCTTGTCCTTGGGCACACATAAAAGTAACCCAAAATCCAAGTGTAAAAGACTAGGTTGATACAAAAGTATCTTCAGTGCATTGTGAGAAGCGGTGTGTAGTGCTGTTGGGTAAGAATTGGTGCAGTCACACTGTGCGACACTACACAAGATTTAGCGGTGTGGTATTATGTAACTCACCTTTTGGTATAGGTCTGTACTACAAAAGTTGGTAATGTGGCTGAGCAGCCAGGCTCATTTCAAGAGGGGTAAACGTTTGTTTATTTATTGTGCGCACCGGCCCCTGAGGTAGCAGGGCGCATAAAACAAGAGGACTTACAGCTTGGTTACAGAAGTTACAAATATACAGAGCATGGTAAAAACAGTTTTCTTGGCTCCGCAGCGTGAAGGTAAGGCAGTAAAGTGCATGTGCAATACGGTGTGCAGAAAGCAGGTCATCATATAGCTGACGTTTTACATGATAGCAAATCTATATAAGTACAGTACATGCAGAGGATACGTGGGGCGAATGCGGGTTACATAGCATTCTCGGTGAGCCATTTTATTGTGTTCTTTCTGAATTTGTTGAACGTTTGGTCGGATCTAAGAGCATGAGGTAGGGAGTTCCAAAGTTGAGCTGCCCTGACTGGGAAGCTGGACCCTCCAATAGTGGTCAGTTTAAATCTGGGCAATGTGAGCTGTAGATCTGTACAGATTCAATCTGTCAACACAAGTAACCCAGTAACACTCTCAAGGTTTCAGTTATACATATATTTATTTATACACACACACATGAGTTTTAGATAAGCATTCTTTAAAAAGGGCAATTGTTTGTAACTGTTAAGCAAACGTTGGAATCACTTTACAAAGTCAATAAAGTTGGTGAATAGCCTTTGGACATGCCAATACATAAACACAGATATACTTTTTATACTCTTGGTTTCAGGAAGGACAGGTTAAGGAAATAGAAAGGTTAGAACATACTTTCTTATAACATGAAGACAGTTTGAATCCTCTAATGAAATCTAGGTAAGCCTTCGTAAAAGTGTTCAACAAATTACAACCTATGAAGGGACAAGCAATGCCAAAGCCAATAGATTAGAATGGTGCCTTTAAGGAGCCAGGACATTCAAAGTTAATTGGACACAGTCAATAGTTCTGATGTACTTCTTGGATAAAGTCTTTCACAAAGTCAGATAGTTCAAGAAAATCACTGAAGGAACACAAGCGGTTAAGCCTGTGCACTTCTCAAGTGAGAAAACACGACTTGTGTCAATAAGGTAAGTACCCCAAGCCCCCACAGTACCTCTGGTTGATGAAAGTGTTCCAGCTGGATTCCACCTTGCTACAGCCAAGCAGACCCTTGTTTCTGGGACTCACTCGTGGGGACAAGGGGGAGGACGCCTGGCAGGCTCCTACCACAGTACTCAGGACAGAACTTAGTCAGCTATGGATTTTCTAAGATTCAGCGGCTTTGTGGTTTCAGCGCCTGGCAAACAGCACTGATGCAGAACGAATATCCCTGGTTGTACTTTCCTTGCTCCCTTGGTTTTAGACTCTGGTGACAGGACTTTGGATCGGGATTTCCTGCTACTAGAGTGTCCTTAGGAGGCTTCTGGAGATTTTGGCCGGATTCGTTCTGTGTCAGATGTTGCACTCGATAATGGACACTCGACCCCTGGCATTGGGCTTCTGAAGCACTGGAGAGGCACAGCAAGTCAGGGATTGCGCCAAAGTGGAGTTTGTCTCAGGGCTATTTGGTCCCACCAGCCCAAGGGGAGAAGTAGTTAAGTCTGGGACTTCTCTGTTGATTTGAACAAGGAGGTCAGCACAGCAACAGGGCTTCACCGGGTTCTTCGAGTTCCAGGAGGCTGCAGCGGGCTTCTCTTTGTGATTTGTTCTTTGGATGTTTCTTCCAGTGGTCGACTCTGCCTGTAGTCCCAAGAAAATCACCATTTAAGTTCGTTCTCATTCATTTGCAGCCCTAGGTTGTCAATCACCCAGCAGGGCGGCTGTCCATCCTGGACTGACAGCCAGCCAGCCAATCGGGATTGGTTTAGTGCAGGCACACCTAGAGACAAAGGACAGGGGAGTTTCGGAACCCTCCCTCACTTCCTGTCCTTCCAGACACACTGGAGCCAGGGGCAGGCCTCAGGGCTGAAGACCGCCAAAGGCAAAATACACAAAGGGCTCAAATCTGTCAACTTACAGAGTAAAAGCCAAGAAAGTCCACACAAACAGAAAATTGGGAAAAAGAAGACAGGGGCCATTTTGACAAAATGGACACCCACAGGTGCTGTACTGCAGTTGAGGGTTCAGCCTGTGGTGTAAATGCACATTGGTAGTAAAAGGTAAACCACTGCCACCAGCCATTTAAAGTAGTAAGGGTAAAGAAAAATGTTGTTCCATGAGAAAGTAGGTTAAGGTGCTACTAGGTAACCCCCCAGCACTCCACATAAGATATAAGATGGTGTGTGCTGGACCATCAAATTAAAAAGGTAAGTAAGATCAATTTCACCTTACTATTCCTTGGCAACAGTAGTAGAAAAGGTATTTAACCTTAAGAGAAATCCAAGCGATCTCTCAGTGACATTGCACTGAGGGTGCTGTGTGTCATTATACAAAAAGCAGATGCCTATGGACTTTGTCAGACACCAAAAACAGTGAAAAGATAAAATCTTGACTTGGTGATTATTTTTGCTTGTCCCTAGTTGAGTGGGAATCTTTTCTTTTTTTACTCTTTATGGGGGACCTATTTATGTCTCCCCATAGGGTGTGATTGCGTTATAGTTCCTTATAACTTTTGGGCTTAAGCTGGGTTGCCCCTTTAGTCTTCGCTTTTTAATTTCTCTTATTACCTCTTGGATGAACTACTGTTCAAGTAGTAAAGTGGGATTCCCATCCTCTTTACATTTTATATAGTGACCCAGCACACCCCACCTTGTGTGGAGTGCTGGGGAGATTCAGTGTATCCCTTTCTCACTTGCCTGGTAACACTTATGTTACAATTGCGAGTTTACTTAATTGGCTAGTGGCAGTGGTTCTACCTTAATTACTTTATAGAGTTATAACTGGCAGGCTGTCAAATCAGCCGCAGTAACCCATAGGAGGGTCGCAGTTCTGCTCGAATGTTGGGGTCCTCCTTTGTCGCCATTTTGAAATATCCTTTCTTAGGTGTTCTGCCGTCCTATGTGGGCAAGATCTTGGTTGTAGTTTTGTCTTCGGCGGGAGTGTTTTGTATTCCCTGCTGAGGCTCCATAGTGTTTGTGAAGGAAGAAGTCAGAACACTGTATTCTACACTTTGGTAAAAGTATAATTGGTTAAACTGTCTATTCCTATGCTTAAAAATAGTTTAATAAGTTTAGATACCAATAGGTTATACTGACCTTGATAAGCTGCTGCTCTTAAACTGTAATGTTGGGTTGTGCTTTCCCTGAATTGCTTTATTACACGTGTAAAATAGTTTTGGGTGTACATACATATCTGAGTAGCTCAAGGCCCCTCTAAAAAGTATACAAGTTAAGTTACTCCCGCTGAACTGTGTTCTTAAAATTAACATTGGTGTTGCAACTGTATCCGTTCAAAATAGAAGAAAGTTACATATTGTTAGGGAGAATTCTCAGAAATTTGCTAATTTCTCTCTACCTTAGAGACCCCCAGCAACTTTGCTGGATTTTGAGGACTTTAACCTTTAACCCGGAAAGCATGAGGCGCTTTTTCCCCACTCCCTCAAGTATTTTAATGATATTTTGAACACGGTTTCTTTTGGTTGTGGAGTCTGACAAACTCCATAGACATCTTTTACATTGTGTCACACAGCACCTTCAGTGCAGTGGCACAGGGAAGTCTTTCAGATTTTCCCAAGGCTTAAATACCTTCTCTGCGATAAACTACTGTTTCCCAGAGCAGTAAAGTTAAATTGACTTTACTTACATTTGTAACTTTCTACACCCAGCAGACACTATCTTACAATAGGGTGCTGGAGGGGTTACTTAGTATCCCCTTTGTCTAGCATCTTGTGTAACAATTTTATGTTACCCTTTCCTCAATGAATGGCTGGTGGCAGTTTACTTTTTAATACCGCTGTGTGTTTTTATCGCGGGCTGCGTTCACAGCCACGGTAAAGCACCCAAGGGTGCCATTTTTGTTAAAATGGCCCCAGTGGTCTTTTTTCGCCATTTCTTTGTGGAAATGTCCTTCTTGAGATTTACACTGCACGCCAAACTAGGTTTGGTCCCTTTGTTCATTTTGTCTTTGGCGGAATTCGCGAGTGAAGCTCGCCTCTGGCTCCAGGGTGTCTGGCGGGGGCAGGAAGCGATGGAGGTGCCCAAAACTCTGTGCTTAGTCTTCTAGGAGACAGGAATGTACGCTTAGGTGATTGGCAGGCTGGCTGTCTGGCAAGCACAGCCACCCTGCTGGGTGATTGACAGCTAGGCTGGAATGAATGTTAGAAACCTGCATAAAAGGCAAGGCTTTTTGGCTTGAAAGGCAGAATCGACCAGTGGATGAAGGAATCCGAACAAGAACTTGGAAGAGACCTGCTGTAACTCCTGGACTGTTGGTTTGCCCGGTGAAGCCCTGCTGCTGTGCTGAAGCTCCGAATTCGTATCGACAGAGAAGCCCTGCAAGGACGACTTCTCCCCTTGAATTGGGGGGGGGGGGACTAATCAACTCCAAAGTAAGCCACCTGGACATCCCCTTGAAGCTGGTTGAATTTCCACTGCAGTCGCTGCTGGTACTGAACAGCCAGGGAGAGGAACACCAGATTGTGGGCCTCATCACGAATTGGGCGGTAACGCCGGCGCCATTAGCGCCGGCGTTAATAGCCCTACTGCCAAACCCTACCGGCGCCAATAACGCCAGTTCACGGGTTTGCCGGAACGGGTATTGCCCATTCTCCACTGAGCCCATTTGGGAATTCCCCATTCCCCATTGGGCTCAATGGGGAATTTTCGCGCTCTTACCGCCGGCGGATTTCCCAAATCCGTGATGTGGCGGACCCTTTAATGCGGCGGTAATAGCGCTACCGCTGCATTTAAGGGTTACCGCCAAACTCATGATGAGGCCCTGTGTGCGTTGCTTTTAAGCTTGCCAAGAGCTCCAGGAAGATCATACGGATGCTCAGGAAGCAGGACTGACCAAGCCTGAGCCACAGAGCGCTGGACCCCAGATGCAAGGAAAGCCCATCTCGACAGCAAGGAACCGCAGTGTTGCTATTTGCAGTAGATGCGAGGAGCTAACACCAATGTGTCACTTGTTTGAAGATTGCCTGTTGCAGTCGGTGACCATTCCATTGCAGGAGTCCCCAGAAGTCCTCCCTCTTCTCCCCACGACCGAGGCCCAGGAACACCAGGATCTGCAGAGCTGCACAGGAACAGAATCCATCTGCTGCACTTTTCTTCAATCTAAAGGTACTGTACAGTCTAAGAAATCGTATCTCGTGTTGTGCCACCTCGCATGATCTCAGTTGAAACTGGTCTTGGTTGCTCCTGTAGAGTTGCTTGCATCTTCTACTTCACACAGGCCTAACAGCTTGTGACCCTACATTTGATTCTACTTTTACTTACCTGCAAGAAGTGTTTCAGTTCACTTTGACTTTTGCTAACTTAACATTGGCTGGCCTGGCTCCCTGAATGACTCTTCTCTCCTCTGCTTATGTGTTTTTGCCTTCCTTCTAGGAAAGTCAACTGACTTTGCATTGAGGGGTTTTAAAAGTACTTGCCTGATTAAGAATAATTGTGTGAACACTAGTCTTATTCTGAAACCTCCTTTGACACTCCTCTTGTATATTCTAAATGCAACAGTGATATATTAAAGTCCACAACACCCTAGCTATTGAAATCACCTAAGGGTGTAGGTAGTGTCTGAGTGTCATCCCAAATGGGTATTTGCTGATTTAGAAAACTAAGAGTGTGTATTTTTGCAGTGTATTCGTGTGTTGCTTTATATTGCTCCCTTCTGAAGACGGCTTATTCAAAACTGACTTAAATGAATTAATAATTGTTTAATCAATACACTTTTTGTGTAAGTTTATTTGAATACTTGCCACTGTGAATATCTGTAACTTCCCTACAGCTCACATTGACCCCTCTTGAGATAAGCCTGGTTACTCGGCCACACTACCAACCTGTGTAGTACAGCCTTATACCAAAGGTTGGGTTCCTATTCCAGGTGGTCAGGGTTGTTTTAGTGCACTCAAAGGTTTGGCCGTGCTCTCAGTTTCCCCTGTTCACTAAAACTAGGGTGGCCTTCAAAACTCTGCTCACTAGGGCAGAGTTTAGAAACACATCATAACACAGGGTGATACACAGAACCTATTTTGACACATATACATGCAAAATGATCTTGATAAGTACAAACGTTGTCGTCAGATTAGCCAGGCATAGTTCTATGAACAGTTAAAACACAGCTTCTGGTGTTCTGTGGGTCAGTGGTCTAATGCACCCACTACATGGATCTGTTTTTGACTGCATAGTCACAGGTTCGAATCGCAGCAGGTCCACTTTTGCATTGTCCAAATGTCGATAAAATGAAAACAAGTGAATTGAGTAACCAACATCTGTTATTGCAGCAGCACGATGACCACAATGGTAGACATGCGATTTATAAATCACCTCTTATGTTATAATGTTAAGTTACGTTCTGTGTTGCAAGGCATACACAGGAATTAGGAAAGATGTACTTTAAAGACTTCCCCTGAGCTTTGCCATCTGTTCCTCTACCATTCTGAGTCTTTCGGCTGGCTTTAGAATGACAGTTGTAAAAATGTTTGCCACACCATTCCTGTTAACCCCTCTACTAATACAGAGTGTAAATGTTAGGAGGTTAGATGGCAGAAGAAGCAGGGGTACGTGATACAGGATGCAGGCATTTTAACTGCCAGCATTTTAACTGCCAGCATTCCAACACTAGCTCACTAAAATGGGTCCCTCTTTATACAACATACACAGACTGTCATCTCCATACTTTGATATAGTGCAGACCTAAAACAGCAACAGTAAAAATGTATGACCACACCAGTAATTCAAATGCCTGAATCACCTAGGATGGAAGCATGCTATTTTCATTCATGATATATACTCATAACTCCAAAGTGGGTGAGTGTATATACAAATTAAAAAAAATGAACATCAAATAAATTGGAGGTACCTAAATATGTCCAGCTGAAAAAAATAGTCAACCTACCTCAACACCAAGCCTCTCTGAATATCCGTCTTCATTTTATCTGTGAGGTGCTCCACGTTGGCCTAAATTTAAGATAAGAAATTAATAATTGAGAATACCTACATATAGGACTATTGCAGTCTTTTTTAATACACTACATTTACAGATGCAAAAGCAGTACATGAAATGTAAAGTAAACGTGACTCTCTTTGTTGTCAAATATACCATCTCATCAGTGAGCAAATTAGATTTTGTTGCACTGAATGAACTCTGAGCCTAAGTTTAAGGAGTGACTTGCTGCACTTGTTCAATATGTTTAAAGCACAGGAATGGGGCCTGAAGCCTTACACAGAATATACAAGCTCCTCCACACTACCACCAGTATATACACAGCGTTCTCCAGTTTGTTAGATGGTCATTTAGATTCATGGGCAGCCAACAAGGCATAGACGTATTTACAACAAGGCCGACTAAGGCCAGGCTTAGGGCGCCATTTTGCCAGCAGAGCAGCATTTCATTGCAGTTTGTTTTCAATTTACTGGTTGTCATTTTTCAAATATAAAGCTAATTTTGTTTTGCCGAGTACAGCGGATCCACAACACTGCAAGTAATTCTGAGCTGTTGACAGCTGAAGTCTTTGATGGCAAAACTTATATATGCTTGATATTTACAACTCTCATTGACATATGACATTGGTCATTCTCATCTTCCCGAAATGCAATATGCAAAACAGCCAAAAACCTCATTGGTTTTATTGGTGCCACTTCACATTATCTTTGGAGTTCCTGCTAATCAATTAACACATACACTGTATTAAGCAATCACTTTTATATTCAAATACACTACATGCATTTTTAAACTGTTGCACAAATTATATTTTTTCCTTCAGAAAAGTTAAGGTTACAAATTATGCATCATTAAACTTCAATTTGTAAATATGTTTATGAATTCTCATTAAAAATTATTTAACTGAAATATGATGCATCATTTTACAAACTTAAACACATGCTTTTGCTTATGTCAAGCCCAGAGTTCCTACAGGTGGCACTAAAATGATGTACAAAAGCAAATATTATTTTCCCTCACTAGCCCCACATTGCAGTGGTCTGTGGCCGACCAAAAGGTGCAAGAATGAAATAGATCATAGAGCAGATAAAATGGTGAAGAGTGAATTTGAATGCACAACTGCAACACGAAACCTGTGAAAGGATACCCAAAGCCATAGAAGCGTAGAAGAGTGATAAACACTGTGTGCCCAAGGTACACACTGTTTCACAGCTGTAAAGATGTCCCGTAAATAAATCCATTCAGCCATCTTTACAGAAGCTGTTCAGTGATAAGCAGGCAAATGGCATCCCTGCTGGGTTTATTATGCACGCTCAGTGCTGCCAGGAGAACCAACTGCAAAGTATGCCACACAATGCATGACTTATGTTTATACGTAATCTTTACATTAATTATATTTTAAATACAAGGTACGACTTTTACTGTGAAACAGTACTTCAAATGACAGCAGGACATCTAGATCTATACGCACACATCTCAAAATGTTCCTATGTTTTGTACAGTCCAACAAACTCTATAGAGTTAACAAACATTTTAAATTACCTTAAACGCAAGCTAGCAAGACCTATAGCCTAAACCACACCCCACAGCGGTAATATTGCGCTGGCACGTCCGATCCATTGCTCAGTTTTATTCTTGGAGTGTTGAGTATTTTGAACAATTGCACAAACAGCAATGATGTACACAGTATGTACCACTTCATTTGTTATAAAAGGTGCCTGCATTGTGCAGCTATGAGGAATGCTGTTGCTTCCCAAACATGAATGTTCAGGTTCGCACTTATCCATTACTCCTCTGTGAGAATGCACAGCCAAATATTCCAAGAACTTCTCCAACTGTCTTTACTTTTCTGAGATGTCTATGCCCAGACAAACATTACAAACTTCACTTGTGATTTTGCCACATTTGAAACCTTTATTTTGTGCAGTTATAGACATGCATCCTCCGAAACAGTATCAGGTAAAAAAATCACGGCAAACATTACACCAGTAAAAAAAGAAATTGCGGCATTTCCGTGGTTTCACCTGGTAAAGGTGTACCCCATTATACCATTTACAGGGAGCGGGGGTTGTGGGGGTGTCCCCCGTGTCCCTTAAATGATATAATGGGTCCGGAGGTAGCGGTGGTGTCCCCCGCATACTTTACATTATTGTGGCGGCAAAACCACAGCATTTATGCAGCAACGTTTTGTATTCACGGCCATTTTTGCCGCGATTGTAAGACATGGAACCTCCGAAACACCTATGAATACAAGAATGTTCACATCAAATCAGCGCATAGTGACAAACAGATGAACAGGCCATATAAAACAGATATGAGAAACTTTCGGCGCCAACACTTGTCCCAACTACTAAGCTGGATTTTTTGTTCGTAAATATTCCCAGAAATGGCTCCCGTATGTCCTTGAGTCTGTAGCTGGGTGCCACCAGGGAGACATGTCTCCTCATTCTCGTTCGCATAGGATAGTTCTTTAGGCCCTACTTCAAAGTCAGTGGCTACTTTTGATTTCCAGCAATGCAATATGCATTTATTAGCAATCAGACATCCCAAGTTAAACAGGCCACGTATCTTAACTGGCACCTTACCAATGTCTCCAAACAAGTATTTTGAGGGGTGAAAGCGTAGGGGGGTATGGCAGTGATCTCATGTACACCCTTAGCTACTATATTCCAGAACTGGGCAACCCGTGGGTAGCTTCAGTACATATGTATAGAATCGGCTACATCAGCACCACATTTTGCGCGCTTTTCCATCGGCACAAGTGAGAACCGGGCAACTCTCGTGGGGGTGTAGTGCAGTTGGTTTAGTATTTTGAATTGTATCAATCTGTGCCTGGCATTTAGAGATACTTCCTTAGTAAGTCGGCACCAGCAGAACCACAGTTCGTCATCAATCTGGTTGTTTAAGTCTAGTTCCCACTTCACCCTAGCCCCCTGTGTAAATGCCTGGGATCGCTGGCATGACCTATACAACCTGGACACCCACCCTCTTGAGTCCAAGGCAGAAACCACGGTCCCAAAAAGCTCACACTCAATGAGCTCAACAGGAAAAGAGGGCCATTGCTTTCTAGCTGCTGCTCTCATCCGATAGTATTGCAGTGTTTTGGTTAGATTGTTGCCCAGCTTTTCAGAGACGTCTTTATAAGTGACAAAGGAACCATTTGGGAACAGATCATGCAGCGTCAATGTTCCGTCAGGATTCCATGCATTCTGAATATCCTTGTCATACGTCGGGGGAGGCCTGGGCAGTTCCATAATGGGATTGCACCACAGTAGGGGGTAGAGACTGAGTCTCCTAAATAATCTAGCCCATGCATTCACAGTTGTGCGGACATGGTCAATTCTGCATGTTTGCATGTTCCTTGGCAAGAACAGCGGTTCTCAGGCTCGATGGGGAGGCGCTGTACTCCTCAAAGGCCGTGTGTATCGTACGCATCTGAGGGGAGTACCAGAAGCTGGCTAATTGTGCCTGTGCTACCTCATAGTATAGTTCAAAGTCGGGGGCTTGCAGGCCGCCCTGTTCATCCTGTCTCATCAATCTCTCGCACCTCATCCGCTGTTGGTTGGATGAGGATCAACGAAAGCTTCAACTTCATTGAAGCGGTCTGCTAGTTTGAAAGCTTGGCTGTTCAATAGCGGTGCCTCCCTACTCATGCTGATTGGTTGAAGATCAGCATAGGCTTCTTCTTCATTGAATCAGTCTCTTAGGTTAAAGGTTGGGTTGTTGGTTACTAGTACTTTGTCGTTTTGTCTGGTGTGACGTGGGTGTTGGTGGTGCCCTTCTGTTCTTGTGATGTATGGGGTGGTGGGGTTGGAGTCTTCCCACACTCTTCTTGGGTGCTCCCTTTTTCTGGCAATCTGGGGCGATTCTTTGCTTGGCTCGGAGTCTGTGTCATTGGGGTATCCAGGTTCTGGGTTGTCGCAAGGTATGGTGTGAGAAATAAGGATTTCTCTTTCGAAGTTTGTTCTGATCATATTGATTTTTGGTGGGGTGTTTCCTGCATTTGAGGCGGTTACTGCTGGGGTCAGCTGGTTTTGTCTATCCATGTCCATTGTGGCATGACCTGGTGTTCTTTCTCTTCGCCCGTTCCTGTTCCAGGGCATTTTGGTATTCGGTGCAGAGATAACCGGTCGAGTGGTTGATTGTAATGTCTTGTGCTAGGGCAGTACTGGTGTTTCCGCTAGTGTTGGTAAACTTGGTGCTTTTGGGTGCCGTCTGTTCTTCCATCGGTGGGTTGGGTGTATCCTACAGGTGCACTGTCTGGCGGAGTTTGGGGGTAATGGGCATACGGTTGTCGGGTGGTCTAGGGCTCAGTTCAGGTCGCTATCTATGTTGTTCTCTGCTGTATTAGTAGCGAGTTGATGCAATACCATCACGGTATGGTCTCCTCTAGATGTGTGTCAAGTTAGCCTCAACAGAATTTGAGTACAAGACTGAACACAGCTAGATTTGAGAATCCTGTATAGTGGTAAAGAGGCCTACCCCCAACAGTGTAAGAAGAGTACAACACTGAACACAGCCATATTTGAGAATCCTGTACAGTGAGAGAGGCCTACCCCCAACAGTGCAAGAGGAATACAAGACTAAACAGCTAGATTTGAGTACAAGACTAGACACAGATTTGAGAATCCTGCACAGTGGGGGAGGGCGGCAGAGGATAGTAATCACAGTATTGTACAGGCATAGGTATGTTTACTGAGTGTCTGGGCTTCCAGGGTTGAGAAGTTTCTGAACTCCCCACCCTGGTCCCTCTTACCGTACTAGTTGCTGCTGGTTGACGGTTAGCTGCTGGCTTCCCCTGCTGACCCCTGCAGACACGATGTGGAGCCACCCTTTGCCTTGGGGCCCTTAGCCGCAGGGGATGCACAGGCAGAGGGCTGCCTTGGAATGTTCACTTATGTCCAGGTGGGTTGACCAGTCAGGGGAGGTGGGATGGCTGGGAGGTGGGAGGGAGAGGAAGGAGAGGCAAGGGGAGCGATCAGGGCTGCAGGCACAGCATGGGGGCCTCATCTGTCAATACAAAATACAAAAATGCAAGGCCCAGGAGGGTCTGTGCACCACCAAGCTCAACAGGCGCTGGGAAGCTGAACAGGCGCTATGGGGCTGGTGCAACAACACACTTACAGCAAGGTGGAGCAATAACCTATTGGGAGAGGTTAGAGGAGGGGGGGAGAAAGCAGAGGCAAGGGCTGCAGGCACAGCCTGGGGGCCTCAACAGTCAATCAAAAATGCAAAAAAGTCCCAGGAGGGTCTGGGCACCACCAAGCTCACCTGAGGTGCAGGGAAGCTAAACAGGCACTCAGGGGCTGGTGCAACAAAAGGTTTACGGCAAGGTGGAGCGTTAACCTATCGGGGAGGTGGGAGAGCTGGGAGGAAACGGAGGCAAGGGGAGTGGGCAGGACTGCAGGCACAGCCTGGGGGCCTCAACAGTCAATACAAAATACAACAAGCTAACCTGAGGCACTGGAAAGCCAAAAGTATCCAAATAACACTTACACTCGAGGTTTTCTAGTAAAATTATTATTTAACTGTCAGTTTTAAATAAGCATTCTTTAAAAAAGGGCAAAGTGCAACAATAAAAATACACTTCAAAATACTTTCTCAGAATCCAGGCAAAGCAAGTAGAGACTCTTTAGAGATGCTTCATACACACTTCCTACACCCTGAGGTGACTTCGCTAACTAGGACAGTAATGGCATTTATATATCACTTTTGCACAAAATTCTGAGGTTGGCAGAAAGAAAAGGTTAAAAGGAAAGAAAAAGGTTAAACAGGTTCTCAGAGCATGTGAGCACGTTTAAATCTCCCAATGAAGTCTAGATAAAAACCTTTCCCAGCAATATTAGTTAGAAACCAATGTATCACCTATGAGGGACAGTAAGAATCAAAGTCAATGGACCAGAAGAGTCTGCAGGGAGCCAGGACAGCCATAGTCAATTGGAGCAAAGTCTGTGGAGCTGAGGCACTTCTTAGATAGAAAAAAGTCTTGGACAAAGTTAGTTTGTTGTAGAACATCACTGTGGTGTCACAAGTTGTTACGTTTGCGAAAATTAGAGCTGAAATCAACTCTAGAAAAGCAGCTACTGCAAGTCTCAACTGAGAAGAGCAGAACTACAGACAAAGAGGTAAGTACCCCCAAGTCAGAACAGTACCTTTTTGGTTAGAAGAAGAGGATCCAGTAGGCTCCTGTCTGGTTGCACTGATGCAGCTCCCGTCTTCCTTGGCCTCTGTCGTGGGGACAAGAGGGAGGACGTCTGGAGGACTCCTGCACAGCAATTCAAAGGTCGACGGCAGCTACAGGCATTCTTCAGATCAGCAGCAGTTCATGGTTTCAGTGTTCGGTAAACAGCACCACTGCAGATCTTGGACACTGGTCGGGTTTTCTTCACTCGTTGAGTCCAGCATTCTGGTGAGGTGATTAGAGCGTGAGTCATCCTGCTTTAGGAGGGTCCTCAGGAAACTCCTGGAGCTTTTGACCGGCTTACAGATGTTGCACTCTGTTAGGCAGAATTGCATGCAGTACCCTCTGGGACCACCACACACAATTAGGACTACAGGTGTAAGCAAGACCAACCTTTGGTACAAGTCTGTAGACAAATATACTCAGGATTTCATGGTAAAACACTGATTAATTCATTTACACAATCATTTATATCATTTATATAACATTTCACTAGAAGAAGACAACTTAAAATTATAGACAAATACACTTCAATACAGTTTTGGAGACAGTTTGAGCTCCCTTGAAAAGGGAGCTAAATGGCAGTTCAGTTACTTTGCAGTGAGCAAAAAGGACAACGGTAACTAGAATAGATTATATATACTTTCTAGGCAGTGCAAATAGTTATAGTTCAATTCAAGTCAATAGGCCAGGCCAAAGTCAATGTGCTAGTGTTCTGAATAGGAAAGAGCAGTTCTGGTATCAAACAGTAAAGTCTTTGCAAAAGTTCTCAGAAGTAGTTTAGGCGAAAAAGGATCATTTGTGGGGTAACAAGCTGATTAGGCCTGCAAGTTGGGAAAGGTTCAAGAACTTTCACCGCAGGAGTGGTGTTCTCATAATCAGGTTGGCACAGTATCTTTGTATGAAGAAAACAAATGTTGCTGAAGTCGTGGTTCCCGGCAGGTCCTGCAGATCTTGCTGTAGCTGAGCCTCAGTCGTGGGAACAAGAGGGAGGACGTCGGGGGGACTCCTGCACTGCACGGGAACGTTGAAGAAAGCAAACAAAATGGAGTCACTTCAGTTTCCAGTAGCTGTAGCTTCAAGAACACGAACTGGTGTCCCTCTCCCTGGTTAATCCCAACCAGCCTTGAGAATGGTATCCAGGTGTCTTATGACTTGATTGGTCCCACCAACTCAAAAAGAAGACGTCCTTGAAGGAGCTTCTCTGTCGAATGGAGTTTGGCAATTCGGACCTGCAGCAGGGCTTCACTGGGCAAACCAACGGTCCAGTGGTTGCAGCAGCTGCCCTCTTCCAGCTCGTCTTCGGTTCTTTCGTTCCAGTGGTCGACTCTGCCTTCCAGTCATAAGACTCGCCTTTTCAACAGTTTTCTCCATTTCATTCCAGCCTAGCTGTCACTCACCCAGCAGGATGGCTGTCCTTGCCGGACAGTCTGCCAGCCAATCACGCCAAAGTGCATTTGGGTCTCCTAGGAGACTAAGCACAGGGAGTTTCGGGCACCTCCCTCACTTCCTGGCCAACCCAGACACTCGGGCGCCAGAGGCGGTCTTCAGTCCTGAAGCCCGCCAAAGGCATACGAACAAAGGGACCAAACCTGGTTTGGCGTGCAAAGATGAACACTTAGAAGGACCTTTCCAAAAAGAAATGGTGAAAAAAGAAGGCCAGGACATGTTTAAACAAAGGGGGCTTAAGGCACCACCTTGAAAAACATAACTCCTGTGATTTTTAGCTACCAGTGTATGTGGTCGGGAAAAATCATGATAGTTCGTTGTAAAACCATTGCCACCAGCCTTTTCAATAGAAAAGGGTAGCATTTGACTGCTACATCAGTGTTTAGACACAGGGGAATCAAGTCCTCAAAATCCAGCAAAGTTGCTGGGGGTCTCTAAGATGAAGGGAATTAGCACATTTCTGAGAATTCTCCCTAACACACTGGACTACGGATTTCTCAACCCTTGGCACTCAGTTCCAGCAGCAGCAAAGAATTACAGCCAGTTGGCAAAGGTCTTCCAGCAAAGTTAGTCTCTCGGTAAGTTAGTCCCACTAACCCAAGGGAAGAAGTCCTTTCCGGAGCTTCTCTTGTTGATCAGAAAAAGGAGTTCAGCACAGCAGCAGGGCTTCACCAGGTAGTACAACGGTCCAGGAGAATGCAGCAAGCTTCATTCACAGTTTCTTCGTCGGGGTGTTCTTCCCAGTGGTCGACTGTCTTCAGTCCAAGAAACCTTGCCTTTTATACAGGTTTCTCCCATTTATGCACAGACTAGCTGTCACTCACACAGCAGGGTGGCTGGCCTGCAAGGACCGCCAGCCAGCCAATCGGGACTGGATGCATGCAGGTTTCCCAGGAGACTAAGGACAGGGGAGTTTAGGGCACCTCCCTCACTTCCTGGCCTTGCAGACATACTGGAGCCAGAGGCGGGTTTCAGTACTGAAGCCTGCCAAAGGCAAAACTAACAAAGGGGTCAAACCTGGTTTGGCGCGCAGAGTAAAACACAACAAAGACCTTGCAAACAAGAAATGGCAAAAAACGCAGAACGGGGTCATTTTGGCACAATGGCCACCCACAGGAGCTATCCTGCAGCTGAGGATTCAGCCTGTGGAAGAAAAGCACAATGGTTGGAAAACCATTGCCACCAGCCATTTAAAGCAATGAGAGGGTAATATAAAAAACATGTTACATGAGTAAGTAGGAAACGTGGCTACTAAGTAACCCCCCAGCACTCCATATAAGATGGGGTGTGCTGGACCTACAAAGTCATTAAAGTCAATTTCTCTTTACTATTCTTGGGAATAGTAGTTCTCACAAGGAAAGCTATTTAAACTTCAGGAGGAATCTAAAGGATTCATCTGTGACACTGCACTGACGGTGCTGTGTGTCACCACTCAAAAAGTAGATGCCTATGGAGTTTGTCAGACTCCAAAAACAAAAAGGAAACACAATCAAAATCAGATTAAAACACACGAGAGAGTGAGAAAAAGAGCTCACTCACTCCAGGGTTAAAATGCAAATGTCCTGAAGTCCAGCAAGAGAGCTGGGGGTTTCTAAGGTCTGAAGAATTAAGCACAAAAATGAAAATTCTCCCCAACAGTGGGGAATCCAGAACAAACCTAGAGAGATGCAAGAGGTCAGATGGAGGGGAGCCTAGTGTGAGTCTGCAGAAATAGAGGGTGGGTTGGCCAGATATAATGGAATGTCGCTGTTGATTTACAAAGCATGTTGGTATCAATCAATGATCAGACTTAATTTTCAAATCCATTTTCATTTTTACTTCTAGATCTCCCAACAGGTCAATGACAGATGCTGAATTACAGGCTTACCTTCAAGTCGTGAATAGAAAACTGGTCTTCATAAATGTAGGCTGCATCTGCTCCAACAGCAATGCCAGTCGCTGTCGCCAGGTAGCCACAGTAGCCGCCCATAGTCTCCACTATAAACACACGTCGCTTTGTTCCAGAAGCCGACTGTTTGATGCGGTCACAGCTCTAAGAGCAAAAAATAAATAAAAAGTTTGACAGTAAAACAACCTGGAAAAACATCCGATTTACCGGAAAGTGCTTTAATTATTTCTGAGCTGTACTCCTGCAAGCTAGGATTTTCAGTACAAGTGTTAACAAGTGTTAACTCTAATGGACCAAAGGGTGATATTAAAGTTCCTAATTTCATCATATTTGTGACAAAACAGAAAAAGTATCATTACAGTCTACATTGTAAAGCTTTCCATTTTATTTTTTTTAAGTGGAAATCAGACATTACGCAAATATCATTTGGACATATGTTGTCGTGGAACACTGAAAATAGGGTGACACGCCCGTGTTTACCAGACTACAGGTCTGTTCGAAAAGATGTTCTTTTTGCTGCTTTCCTCCCATAGACTTCTATGGAAACCCCCTTTTTGCTTTGTTTTGACTCCTGATCTGATTTTTCCGAGGCATGTAAAGCCCTCTGCTCTACTTACCTTGCGTTGGTCTTGTTTTTGTGAGACTGATCAGTCCATAAGACTACCAGTACTGAGAGACTGTCTCTCTTTGTGCATTTCTTGTATTTGTATAACTCCACACATCACACTTCAGTTAAGTGTGGTTAGGATACTTTGTATCCCATCCTTTTGTAACTTTTGGGTTACAACTACAATCCGTCCAAGATGAGCTGGTGGCAGAAGATATTTTTATGCCATGTTTCTAACTTTTTACCGTGCACTTTTGCAATTACCACAAATCGATACTAAGGGTGACCAGCAGCCCAAGATGGCTGTGCCACAAGACTTTCAGCTGTCCTTTGGCCATGTTGTTCTTTACTTCTTCCTGCCCTCTCACATCCAGCATTGCCATATATGGGAAGCCCTTTCACTGGGAACACTCCAGCTTTCGCAGGCGTTAGGCAAAATTATCAGAAATGAGCCAATTCCCTCTACCTTAGAGACCCCCCCAGCTCTTTTTGCTGGACTTTCGGACTTTTAATTTCTCACCTGGAGAGAGAGACCTTTTTCCCACTCTCCCATGTATTTTTCTGTGATTTGGACACTTTCTTTTGACTTTGGAGTGTGACAAACTCCATAGGCATCATCTTTACATTGCGACACACAGCACCTTCAGTGCAGTGGCACAGGGAAGTCTTTCAGTTTTCCCAAAGGTTTAAATACCTTCTCTTGGATAAACTACTGTTTCCAAGAGCAGTGAATTGAAATTGACTTTGCTTGCATTTGGCCACTTTCTAGACTCATTACAAACTATCTTACCATAGGGTGCTGGAGGGGTAACTTAATATCCCCTTTGTCTAGTTTCTCATGTAACATTTTTAGGTTACCCTTTCTACAATTAATGGCTGGTGGCAGTGGTTTACTTTTTGAGTGTTTTCACCACGGGCTGCATTCGCAGCTGCAGTAAGGCACTCATGATTGCCCATTTTGTCAAAATGGACTGATCTTTTTTCACAATTTCTTGTTGGAAAGGAACTTCTTGAGATTTATTCTGCGCACCAAACCATGTTTGGTCCCTTTGGGTTGGTTCAATTTGTTTTTTGCGGGATTCACTGGTGAAGCCATCCTCCAGCTCCAACGTGTCTGGTAGGGGGAGGAAGTGATGGAGGTGCCCGAAACTCCCTGTGCTTAATCCCCTTGGTTACAGGAATGCATCCAAAGGTGATTGGCCGGCTGCCTGTCCTTGGAGGACAGCCACCCTGCTGTGTGATTGACAGCTAGACTACGAATGAATGGGAGAAACCTGCATAACAGGCAAGGCTTTTTGGCTTGGAAGGCAGAGTCGGCCACCGGACGATAAACCGAGGAAGAACTTGAAGAGGACGCCTGCTGCAACTCCTGGACCATCCATTTGCCCTGCTGCAGTGCTGAATTCGCCTCGACTAGAGGAGCCCTGCAAAGGACGACTTCTCCCTTTTAGGTTGGTGGGACCAATCGACCCCAAGACGAGCTCATCTGGAAATCCTCTCGGAGCTGGCTGCACTTCCATTGCTGCTGCAGGAACCGATTGCCAGGGAGAGGAACACCAGAATCAAGTGAGTATCTTTAAGTCAGACCTGAGCTCAAAGAAGATCGTCCAGACTCTCAGGAAGCAGGAGTGACCAAGCCTGAGCAACCTCAACAGAGTGCTGGATACCGTATGCGAGGAAAGTCCATAGTGGTATCCATGAACCGTGGTGGTGCTATTTGCGAGGGCCGTGAGAAGCTGAAACTGCGAAGTGCCATTGATCTGAAGTTTGCCCATTGCTGCCACCAACCTTCCATTCGTAGTGCAGGAGTCCCCAGATGTCCTCCCTCTTGTCCCCACAACTAAGGCCCAGGAACAACAGGATCTGCAGACCTACACAGGAACAGAAGCCAGCTGGAACCAATTTCTTCAAACCAAAAGATACTATAAAACTAAGGGGACTTACCTCTTGTGTTGCCTTACTAGCTCTCAGTTGAGACTTGTCTTTGTTGCTTTTGCAGAGTTGCTTGCAGCTTTGTCCCTCACAATCCTCCAAGCTTGTGGTCTTACAGGGATTCATTTTCTACAACACTTCTAAAACCTTGTGCAAGACTTTTTACTTGCCTGCAAGAAGTGCTTCAGCTCACCTAGACTTTTGCTTGATCAACATTGGCTGTCCTGGCTCCCTGAAAAACGCTTCTTACCTCTGACTTTGTGCTTTACCTTTCCCCCAGGGAAGGGTTCATTTGTTTTGCATTGGAGGGTTCAAAAAGTACTCACCTGTTTAAGAATATTTGTTAACTTTTCTAATATTCCCTGAAACTTTTTCTTTGACACCAAACTCCGTATTGCTCTAAATGTGCCAGTGATGTATCAATCTCCACAGTGTCTTAATTATTTAAGTCACCTCAGGGTGCAGGAAGGAAGTGTGTGTGCCATCCCAAATGGGTATCTACTGATTTACAGAAACAGAGTGTGTATTTTGAAGTATATTTGTGTGTTACATATATTTGCTCCCTTGTAAAGAAGGCTTATTCAATGGACTGTTAAATTAATAAATAATTGTTTAATCAAGAAACCTTGAGGGGAAGTGTTTAATTGGATACTTTTCACAGTGAATCCCTGTGTGATAACCCTACAGCTCACATTGACCCCTCTTGAGACAAGCCTGGCTGTTCAGCCACACTACCAACCTGTGTAGTACAGACTAGTGGGTTACCTATTGCCAGGACGGCAAGGTTGGTGTAGTCTCCCAAAGGGTACTGGTTACAGTCTTGCCTAACAGCGGGCAAAGAGACAGTTCTTGTGTAAACCCGGATGTGGGGGCTTGGACTGTCTGGCGCCAGTCCACAGCTATGTGCCTGAATGTCTGTTGCTGGGCAGATGTGGCCAGTGGATATCCAGGAGTGGACAGTTTTAATGGTGCAGATCCTTACCATTGGTGGAGCTGGATGAGCTTCCAGTCCAGATGTTGGATAAAATGAGAAGAGCTGCCATTAGAAAGATCATCAGAGCCAAATCCCTACGAATTATAACCGCTGACGACCATTGCAGCTAGCCAGCTGTTAGGCAGAATTGCATGCAGTACCCTCTGGGACCACCACATACAATTAGGACTACAGGTGTAAGCAAAAACCAACCTTTCGTAGAAGTCTGTACTACACAGTTTGTGGTAGTGAGCTGGGCAGCCAGGCTTATCTCAAGAGGGAATGTGAGCAGTACAAGAGGTTACACAGAGGTCTTACAATCACATTGGTTCAAGTAGACACTTACACTCAAGGTTTCTTGGTAAAACACGTATTAATTTATTACACAATCATTTAGAAAACATTCACTAGAAGGAGGAAACTTGATACTATACACAAACACTTCAATAGCAAACCAATACGTTTCTGAACAAATTAGGCTCCCCTGAAATAGGAGTAAAATGGCATTTCAGTTACTTTTAATGGGAGTAAAAAGGCACAAGTTAACAGAATAGATCACAAATACTTTCTTAGGCAGTGCAAATAGTTTTAGTTCACTTGAGGACTCGATTCAGTTCAATAGTCCTGGGACCAAGTCAATGGACTAGTGTCTTTGATAGGAAAGAGCAGTTCTTGAAGTAAACTGTAAAGTCTTTGCCAAAGTTCTCAGAAGTAGTTTGTACAAAAAAGAATCATATGTTGGGTCACAAGATCATTAGGCCTGTAAATTGGGAAAGTTCCACGAACATTCACTGCGAGAGAAGCGTTCTCTCAATCGGGTTGGCACAGTACCTTAATATGAAGCAAAAGAAGCAGCTAAAAATGTTGGTTCCGGGCAGTTCCTGCAGATCTCACTGTTCCTGAGCCTCAGTCATGGGGACAAGAGGGAGGACGTCGGGGGACTCCTGCACTGCACAGGCTCATCAGAAAAAGCGGACAAAATGGAGTCACTTCAGTTCGTGTAGCTGTTCATCAAGCATACAAGCTGGTGTCCTTCCCCCTGGTTAATCCTAACCAGCTCCGAGTATGGTATCCAGGTGGCTTACGAGTTGATTGGTCCCACCATCTCAAGGGAAGAAGTCGTCCTTGAAGGGGCTTCTCTGTCGAGATGTACTTGGCAATTTGGACCTGCAGCAGGGCTTCACCGGGCAAACCAACGGTCCAGAAGTTGCAGCAGCCTTCCTCTTCCAGCTAGTCTTCAGTTCTTTCGTTCCAGTGGTCGACTCTGCTTTCCCCAGTCCAAGAGAATCGCCTTTTAAATAGTGTTCTCCCATTCATTCCAGCCTAGCTGCCACTCACCCAGCAGGGTGGCTGTCCTTGCCGGACAGTCAGCCAGCCAATCACGCCAGAGTGCATTTGGATCTCCTAGTAGACTAAGCACAGGGAGTTTCGGGCACCTCCCTCACTTGCTGCCCACTCCAGACACTCAGACGCCAGAGGCGGTCTTCAGTCCTGAAGCCCGCCAAAGGCAGAAAAACAAAGGGACCAAACCTGGTTTGGCACGCAGAGACAAACTCTAGAAGGACCTTTCCAAAAAGAAACTGTGACAAAAGAATACCGGGACCTGTTTAAACAAAGGGGCTTAAGGCGCCATCTTGAAAAACATGGCTCCTGCGATTTTTAGCTCTGTGGTCGGGAAAAATCATGGTAGTTCATTGTAAAACCACTGCCACCAGCCATTTCGATAGAAAAGGGTAGCATTTGACTGCTACACGAGTATCTAGACACAGGAGATACTGGGTAACCCCTCCAGCACTCTATAGGAAGATGGTGTGTGTTGGGTCTAGGAATTTAAAAAGACTAGTAAAGTCAATTTAACCTACATACTCTGTGAAAAGTAGTTTATCCCAGGGAAGGAATTTAAACCTTTTGGAAGTCTAAAGATACATCCCTGTGTCACTGCACTGAGGGTGCTGTGTAAAACACATGAAAACATGCCTATGGAGTCATCTTAAAACTCCATATTCAAAGAACACAAGAGGAAAACACACATCAAAATACATGAAAGAGAAAACGCTCACACTTTCCAGGTAAAAGAATCAAGTCCTCAAAATCCAGCAAAGTTGCTGGGGGTCTCGAAGGTGAAGGGAATTAGCACATTTATGAGAATTCTCCCTAACACCAGCATTGGCTGAAGCCAAGTCCTGGTGAGGCCATGCGTCCCAGTCCTGATTTCAAGAAGACCCACATTGGTGCTTCAACACCTGGACCTGTGGGAACAACCAGTCTTGATCCCTGGCTCAAGGACCCATGCCTTCTGAGCCTCTGGTAGTGCCCCTTGACCCACTGGTGGCCTGACCAGCTCTATCCTGGGCTACCCCGCTGCAGCAGTCACCATTCTGAGTGCTTTCTATAAACTTGGAGGCTCTTCAGATTGTACCACAAGACACCTGCTTCTGCATTTTCAGCATTCTAGTCCCAACAAAGCTGTGTGGAGTTTGCTCCTTTGTTCCTCCATTTAAGATCCCCTGATGCCATTTGATGGTGGTGTTAGGAAAGTCTTCAGCTTCACTCCCCTGGCCTTTTGCTCATTTTGTCATGGGGAAATTGATCAGTCCTTCAGACTATCAGTACTCAAACTATATTCCCCTTTTGACTTTTTACCGGTTTGGATAACTTTAAAACAGTGCACACAGCATCTTACACTGCAGTGCAGTGGGGATACTTTTGTATCACCCTTGTCTTTTACACTTGGGATCAGGGCTAGCCCTGGGATTTGTGGGGCCAGGTGTAGCAAATTAAGTGTCGGGCCCCTTAATTTGCATTTCATAACATCACAGGAAAATAACCAGTACGTATGTAGGCAGCAGCGAAAACAGGAATCGTACCAAAATGTCGACCTGACAATTGCGACGGCCGAAATTGCTGACTTTTCTTTACCTCCCTTACACCACATATATATGTGGGGGGTATAGAATATAATATTAATATGGGAGAGGGCTGGGGGGGGGGGGTCTCCCCTCTGCATATATATGTGGTGTAAAGGGTTAAACAAAATTGTCTGCATTTTCGGCCGTTGCAATAATCAATCACATAGATCTGCAAAAAACATGGTAATCCAAGAGAATTTCCAATAACTACACTAGCAAAGTATAAAAAGGTGCCCACCTTTTAAGCCCAACAATGTATAATTAAATATTCCAAAGAAAGCAAATTCCAAACATGAGATGTGAGCTTTAATGGCACTTTTAGGTGTTCTTGTGGGTAAGCATCTGCATTGGAAACACGACAACCTGGTGTGAAATCATAGTAGCTGAACACTTGAGCAAGCAAACTTTTTTAATGATAGGCTCAAAAAACACACAACAGGGGTTGCATCCGCCCGATGAAAAAAGTGGCCAAACACTGTCCACCCACATGTATCAACTTGTGCCCTAAAAATCAGTACAGGGCCAGAACCAGAGACAATATCCCCTCCAGTCTCCCAGATGACATCCTCGCTGGTCACATCCTTGGTAAACATTCATGGCTCACTTGCATGCTTCACGTATAATGTGAGGAAAATGTTACATTCTACTTACGCTTTTTTGGCTTGGGACATACAAACACGTGGAAATAAGGCAAATAGCTAAAGCGGTTTTGTGCAATATGTTTAATTGTGCTGGAGGACGACACAGATTTTAGGCAGCTAACTGCTGCTTTGTATGTGCTTTCAAAATAAAAATGCCCCTTTGCAGTTCTTAATACGAAAATGGTCTCATAAGTAGGCCATCAATAATAAATTGCAACTGTTAGCAAGAATTCTCATAAATGTGCTAATTCCCTTCACCTTAGAGACCCCCAGCAACTTTGCTGGATTTTGAGGACTTGATTTTTTTACCTGGGGATAGTGAGCCTTTTTTTCCCCACTCTCTCGTGTATTTTGAATGTGTTCTACTCTTGTGATCCTTTGGTTATGGAGTTTTAGACAACTCCATAGGCATCATCTTTTCATGTGTATCACACACCACCCTCAGTACAGTGACACAGGGAAACCTTTCCAGGCTTTCCCAAGGTTTAAATACCTTCTCTGGGATAAACTACTGTTTCCCAGAGAAAGTAAAGGGAAATTGACTTTACTAGTCTTTTCAAATTCCTAGACACAGCACACCCTATCTAACTATAGAGTGCTGGAGGGGTTACCTAGTATCCCTTGTGTCTAGAAACTCATGTATCAGTCAAATGCTACCCCTTCCTCTCGAAATGGCTGATGGCAGTGGTTTTACAACAAACTATCATGATTTTCCCTGACCGTGAACACTGGTAGCGTTAAATTGCAGGAGCCATGTTTTTCAAGATGGCGTCTGATCCCCCTTTGTTTAAACAGGTCCCAGTCTTCTTTTTTCACCATTTCTTTTTGGAAAGGTCCTTCTATTATTTGTCTCTGCGCGCCATACCAGGTTTGGTCCCTTTGTTCCTTCGCCTTTGGAGGGCTTCAGGACTGAAGACCGCCTCTGGCGCCAGAGTGTCTGGAGTGGGCAGGAAGTGAGGGAGGTTCCCGAAACTCCCTGTGCTTAGTTTCCTAGGAGACCCAAATGCACTCTGGCGTCATTGGCTGGCTGAATGTCCGCCAAGGACAGCCACCCTGCTGGGTGAGTGGCAGCTGGGCTAAAATGAATGGGAGGAAACTGGATAAAAGGCGAGTCTCTTGGCTTGGAAGGCAGAGTCGACCACTGGAACGAAAGAACCAAAGACGACGAGGACGGCTGCTGCAACTGCTGGACTGTTGTTTTGCCCGGTGAAGCCCTGCTGCAGGTCCGAATTGGCAAGTTCATCTCGACAGAGAAGCCCTGCAAGGACGACCTCTCCCTTTGAATTGGTGGGACCAATCAACTAGAACCATAAGCCACCTGGATACCATTCTCAGAGCTGTTTGTATTTTCCTCAGAGTGCTGCAGGAAACTGAATAACCAGGGAGAGGGACACCAGTTTGTGCGCTTGACTACAGCTACAGGAATTGACGATTTGCCAGTTCCAGCTTTGCAACCTTTCCCAGTGCAGGAGTCCCCCGACGTCCTCCCTCTTGTCCCCACGACTGAGGCTCAGGAACAGCGAGATCTTCAGGAACTGCCAGGAACAGAAGTATTCAGCTGCATCTTTTTCTTCATAGTAAGGTACTGTGAAAACCAAACCGAGTGAACTTACCTCTCACTGCAAAAGTGCTTGGAACCTTTGCAACTTGCAGGCCTAGTCAGCTTGTGACCCAACATATGAATCTTTTACAAACTACCTGAGAACTTTGGCAAATACTTTTCTGTTTAACTACCAGAACTGCTTTATCCTATACAAGACTTTAGCCCATTGACTTTGCCCTAACTTATTGCATTGAATTGGCTCCTGTGGCGAACTCGAACTATTTTCATTGTCTAAGATTAACTAATATTTTTTTTATTAACCTATGCCTTTTTGCTCCTACTTCAAAGAACTCTGAATGCCATTTTGCTCCTTCTTCAAAGTAGTTTAAATGCCTCAGACCCGTACCGTTTAAAGTACTGAAGTATATTTTTGTGTGATATGGATTGCCTGCTTCTAGTTAATGTTTTATAATTGACTGTGAAATAAATTAATAAGGGTTTTCCCAAGAAACCTTGAGTGTAAGAGTCTATTTGAATACTTGCGATTGTAGACCTCTGTGTAACATCATTACAGCTCGCATTCCCCTCTTGAGAAGCCTGGCTGCTCAGAAATGCTACCAAAACTGTGTAGTACAGACTTCTACCAAAGGTTGGTTTTCCTTACACCTTTAGTCCTAGTTGTGTCTAGTGGTCCCAAGGGGTACTGCATACAAACTTTGCCTAACAGCACCCACTTTAAACGCTCTGCTTTAAGAAAGAAAGTGATCGGGGGGCGTGGCTTGGAGCCGACGCGATGCAGTCGCTCCTCTAAAGCCACCCGTGGACGGCCTGCTGCTTCAGCTAAAATTGTGCGGTTCCTGTGGCCTATACGATCCATTGACGCCAGCTATGTGGATCGGAACCGATGGGGCACTAGCGGCTCAGAGATGAAAGCTGGGAGAGGGGGCACTATGTCCATACTCGTCGCCTGAATCCCGGTCCCCCCCTCTGCGGCTTGGAGAATCCAAGATGGCGGGCGCATGTATGATGGCGGCCACAGTCAGGAGTTGGAAGCGATCCTCCCCATAGCACTCGAGCCGGAGGAGCCGGAGGGGACGGACGGACATCCGGATATCCAGACAAACGGGGACTATTTCCATCGGCCGACGAGGCCGCCCCCCCTGGAACCGGCAAGGAGCCCCGCATACATCGGCCCCGTTTTGTGCACCCTCTCCCTTTCCCTCCTGGGGCGCCCCGGCCCACACCACCCTAGAGCTACACATCGAGCGGACGGAGATCTACGCGGCTGCGTTAGTGGCCCACCTGGATGCTTGGTGGGGCCTATCTTCCGACTCATGGACACAAGTAACAGCCCTAGAGGCGATTCAATTCCTGGAACGAAGATGAGAGACCCTCCCCCCCACGGTTGGCGGCGGGAGCCTCCAGCAGGAGCCCCTTGAGAGATTTAAGGTAGGCCTAGCTCGCATGCGCTTCTCCCTGAGCTCTTCCTGGGGTGCCTCGGCCCAGGGTCCTGCTCCTCCTCACCACTACACCGCTCCCGGCGGCCATTGTCCTGCCTCTAACAACTAGCGCGATGTCCAAGCAACAAAAGACCACCAAGTCTTCGGACATAGCAACTCTGCTGACCGCTTCCGACAAAGCTAAAAAACAAGATTCCGGCTCCTCTATCTCACGGGAATCCCTAGATAACAAGGGACCTTTGGCGACCAAAGAAGATATTCGTGAATTCATGGCGGATATCAAATCAGAATTCCGCTCTTGTATGGCGGAACTCACGACTAAACTGGAAAGCACAGACAAAAAGGTCTCAGATGTTGAACAAAGGGTAGGGGGGTTGCTGAGGATCATATCCAAGATAATGCCTCTGCGCTAATGAAGGTCTAACGCTCAATCGGACTATTGCAGGACAGGTGCGACATCCTGGAATACAAGCAAGAAGACCTCGAAAATAGGGCCCGGCACAACAACCTCTGCATTCGGGGGGGTCCCACCTCAATTCTAGACAAGGGGTTAGCTGAATATGTGGGCCTCTTTTTCCAAACTCTTCTCCCCGACCTCGAAGATTCACTGCTTCTCCTAGATCGCACCCAGAGGCTGAACCCCCGACGCGGAGTGGAATCGGATGGCCCCGCCGACGTCATTACTAGGGTGAACTTCTTTACTACGAAGGAAGCCATCTCGGCAATAAGCTTCTCCAAAGACGAAATTACATTCCAAGGGACTTCTCTCCAGATCTTCCAGGACCTCTCTCTGCTTACTCTTCAAAAGAGGCGAGCCCTTTGCCCTTTAACCACCCTTCTTCAAGCTCAAAAAATCCGCTACAGATGGCTCTTTCCCACAGCTTTGCAATTTTCCTACAAGGGCTCGCTCAGGAAAATTAGCCATCTGGAACATGCACCCGACATCCTACGTCCAGATGCTTCCAAACCCTCATCTCTCCCGCCCTCCGAAGCAGCGGCTGTCTCAAACCTGGTGGCCTCCCCTGATTCCACACAAGACTCTTGGTCGAGGGTTCCCAGATTCTGGAAGAGGAAATAGCCAGATACTACCCCATGATGGAGCTTACACCTCGATCCCGGCTCGCAGCCCGGTACCATGATCCGATCTGCACCCTCAGGAACACAGATAAGCTTTATTCTTTAAGCAGCAGGCATTAATCCACGGTCCATGCCCTGTTCCAAGGCACAATTCATCTACGAGTCCTTGGTACAAACCACTAAGATTATTCATAAGGTTAGCCATGTTGGCTACACACTGTTCGATGGCCCTGTTGGCCAAGGGAGGCATTAGACCTGCAAAAGGTCAGCCACCCTCAGTTAAAACTCGGTCCTCCAGTTGGCGGCCCGAGAAAAAACCCCACAGGCAGGTTGGGGAATGGCTACACACTCCGCAACATGATGGCTGATTCCTCTACATCTCCCCCTATCCCCCAGGACTCGTCAACCTCCCCGGACCTGGCCCCGGAACATCGAACTTTAAGGTTCGTCTCCCTGAATGTCAAGGGACTAAATTCACCCGCCAAACGCATGTCTATCCCACAGAAGCTTCAGAACGACGGTGCAGCTGTGGCTATGCTACAAGAAACCCATCTGCTGCCGGCAGACCACAGCCGCCTGCGCTCCCGAGACTTTCTAAAGCAACTTTTCGCATCTGGGAACTCCAAGAGGGGTGGCACTGCTATCCTATTTGGGAGGGGCCTGAACCCTCAGATTCTGGACTCTATAAACTGCCCGGAGGGGCGGTACATGGCGGTGAAATGCCTATTACTAGGACAACTTTATTCTATAATCTCTGTATACGCACCCAACTCAGGCCAGGCGCTGTTCTATGAATCCCTGAGTACAACCCTCTCCCCGTTTTTGGAAGGCCAGATAGTGATTGTAGGGGTCCCGGACCCCTCGAAAGACAAGTCCCACCCGCCCAGTGCTGGAGACCTCACCATAGCCCTGGCTCTCCTACAACTATTTAGAACCTTGGGGGTGGTGGATTCATGGAGAGTACTCCACCCATCCGAAAGAGACTTTTCCTTTTATTCTTATGTCCACCGAAACTTCTCCAGGATAGATCTTCTCCTAGTGTCCCCACATATCATTGTGTTCACTAACAATGTGACAATTGGCTCCAGAATCTTGTCTGATCATGCTCCGGTGACCCTGGAAATCCGAGTGCAGGAACCAGCTAACCCCCAACACCGGAGATGGACTCTATATGATCCGATTCTCAATGAGATGCCACTCAGGGACGCAATTGCAACCACGATCACCAACTTCTTTAAGGAGAACCCTAGTGAGGACACCTCTACCGCCAACACTTGGGAGACAATGAAGGCAGTAGCGTGGGGTGAACTGATTGCGCAAGGAGCGGCCTATCATAGACAAGCGTCAAACTCGCCAGGGCCTTGAGGAAGATCTTAAAAATGCAGAAAGGACTCATAAGGAGAAGGGCTGGACCCCTAAAACCCAGCGGGGCATCCGGATAGCACAGAAAAAAATTGAAGCCCACTATGCTGAACACACTGCCCACCAAATGGCAAAAGTTAAACAGTTTTATTATGCTAAAAACAACAAAGCAAATAAGCTACTAGTGGCCAAACTTGCCAAGGCGAAGAGGAACAATCCAATTGTGGGCCTGCGTGACCAACGAGGCAAGGTCTATTACGCTGACCAGTACAAATTGCAGCTTGCTGCGGCCCACCTGACTCATGTGATGACCGCTCCAGCGCGGGACATGGAGGAACAGAAGGAATACTTACGGAGTGCAGCGCTTCCCCGGCTAAAAAGAACAGCCTGTGACTCTCTGGAGGCGCCGATCACTGACGAAGATGTGGACGAGGCAATAAAAGCTCTTAAATCCCGAGCCCCTGGCCCTGATGGCTATACAACCAGGTTCTACAAGATTTTCAAACCCCAACTATTAGCACCTTTGGTAAAGTTGTTTAACTCGTTCAGGACCACGGGCACTGTAACCCCGTCCATGCAGGAGTCAATTACGGTCCTACTACCTAAACCTGGGGCCTATCCGAAGAACCATGCATCATATAGACCCATCGCCCTGCTCAACTTAGATGCCAATATTTACTCTAAAATCCTGGTGTCCCGTCTGTCTCCATTTTTGCCGGAGATAATCAGTGCAGATCAAAGTGGCTTCCTCAGACACCGCTCCACAGCTGACAACATTCGAAGAGCCTTGGATCTGGTGGAACTCGCCTCCCGGGATTCCCGGGAGCTGGTGCTCTTGGCCCTGGACACGACCAAGGCTTTTGACAAAGTGGATTGGACTTTCATGAGGCTCACCCCTGGAGGTTTTTGGATTTGGCCCGGAGTTCTGCACCATGACGCTGGCAAATTACAAAGCCCCCAAAGCCCTTCTTAGAGTTAACGGCAACCTCTCCTCCTCCATCAGCCTAACTTGCGGAACCGACAAGGAGGCCCGCTGTCACCACTTCTCTTCGCTTTAATTATGGAACCGTTTGCCCAGCGGATCAGGTTGAACCCTGCAGTCGAATGCTTTCAATCAGGCCCGGCGCATCACAAGCTGGCCCTCTATGCAGATGATGTCCTCCTGACTATCACGTAACCCCGCTCCTCCCTCCCTCAAGCCCTGGCTGAGATAACGAGCTATGGCAGGGTCACAGGCTTCACAGTCAACTACCGGAAATCAGTCGCCATGGGAGTGGGCTTGACCCGAGAAGCCCGAGAAGCCCTGGTTCCGCTGTGCCCAATACAATGGTCGACCAAAGCAATTAGCTACTTGGGAGTTCAGATCCCAGCCAGTCCAAGCGAGACTTATCGGGCTAATTTTCCCACATTATTTACAAACTTGGAGGCAGATTTGAGACGCTGGGCGACACAGGAGATGTCACTGATGGGCCGTATTACAGCCTGCAAGATGAACTTACTACCGAGATTTCTGTATGCATGCTCCACACTTCCGGTGCCGGTCCCTGCCCTTCGACGCTTACAGAAGAAAATGCTGCCGTTTATTTGGAGGGGGAAAGCCCAGGATCCCTAAATCCACGATGCTGGGCAACGCGAAATTGTTTGGGCTCGGGGTCGCTGACTTGTATCCAATCATGGCAAGTCCTCACCAACTGCCCCAGATGGGTAGACCTCGAACAAGCGCAATTGCCCCTCCCGCTACACTTTCTCCCACATGTCTCCCCTCCGGAACGGCGACAGTGGCAGAATCTCCTGGCATCCACCAAACACACCATTACGGTGTGGGACAAGGCTTTGAGACAGAAGAGGATCCCAACAGGGCTCAGCCCTCTTTCCCCAGTGTTCATGAACCCGACCTTCTCTCCTGGTCTGTCTCCCTGGAATTTGAGGCCTGGATTGCAGGAGGCCTAGAGACCCTGGGTCAACCTTTTGAAGGGGGCCAACCCTGCACCTTTGAGCACTGCAAAGAACTCTTTGGGATCCAGGAACGAGATAGGTTTACATATACCCAGCTACACTACTGGTGCACTCATCCACAGACTCGCCAGGCGGCTACTCGTCCCCCAACAGCCATCGAATTGACCCTTAAGGAGCTCCCGCCCTGAGGAAAAATCTCCACTCTAAACAAGCGCCTGCAAACAGACTTCCTAACCTCCAAGACCTGGTATATGGCCCTATGGGAGGCGGACCTGGGCCATCCGGTTGAGGACCAACAGTGGGTTGACATCTGGTCCCGGGCTCACACCTCCTCATCATGCATCACAAATAGAGAGTGCGCCTACAAGATCCTCCTTCGGTGGTACTACCCTCCCCTAAGACTCCACCACATGAACTCCACGATCAACCCTCAATGCTGGAGGCAGTGCGGCCAAAAAGGCTCCTTCTTCCACATGTGGTGGTCCTGCCCCAAGGCCCAAGCCTTTTGGAAACAATGCCTGGCAATGATAGCGGACATCACTCAGGTGCGACTGCCCTTGGCCTCCGAACGTATCCTCATTGGAGCACTGATCCCCGGGATCTACCCCAGGTCTGGCCCCAAGGCCAAACTATTGTCACAATGCCTACTTGCGGGTAGGAACATGATAGCCCGCACCTGGAAAACGACGGAAGGCCCTCTCATGCCTTTCTGGTGGATAAAAGTCTGGGACATCCTGATCGCCGAGAAGGTGACGGCTGTCGGAGCAGGCACCCTGCATCGCTTTCGCAACATCTGGGGTCCGGTATTGGAGTTTGACCAAAGGTTCCCAGCCCTGACTTTCAAGCCCCGACTGGCCAGGAGAACTATACGTCATGGCGACCCCCTAAAGGGAAGTGAAGAAGGAACTTGAGACCGAAGGGTAGGGTGGGGTGGGAGGAGCGTCAAATGGTATTACTGTATGCTACATGTCGAAAGTGATTAAGCTTTGTATTGCCATAACATGCCAGTTTAAAATAAACACATTTAAAAAAAAAAAGAAAGAAAGTGATCAGCAATGCTCATGAGGCCCCCAGCACCTATTGGGGCACTGTTCGGTGGGGTGGTGTTTGTCTCCCCAGAGTTGCAGCAGGAGGTTGACAGTTGACAAGAAGAAACAAAAGAAACCTGTAGGGACAGTCGCTTTTTGAAAAAGATTTGCCAGCAATCTTCCCTGTCATCATGCAGGCTGCAGCGTGTGCCGCCTGTGTGCTCAGAGTTGACTGCAGCTAGCTTATGGACTCTGAGCACACTGCCCATGCTGTAGCCAATAAGAGGGAGTCAACGGCTGCCTCGGCCGGGACCCTAGTAGGCGTGTAGCCAAGTGCAGCCGCGCTTGCTGCACACGCCTTGTGCCGGCCCGCTTGGGATTTTTGGTTACTTCTATATGTGCCTAGAGACAAGTTGGTGGAAGCTGATGCAGTTTTGAGTGAAGAGTACACAGAAGAGTGGACCCACGAAGATCGCCCTGAGGACGGACTATGTCCGAAATGCATCAGCTGATGTTGTTTAATGTACATTGTGTTGGGTGCATTTTCATTTTTATGTGAAATCCCCTTTACATGCAAGTCACACAGCACTTTCTGCTGAACTACTGGATTTTTGGTCTGTGTTCTTGAGTGAGTGGGAACCTTTTTCCCCACTGAACCCTATTTTTGGGATCCTTTTGTATTTCTTTTTATACCTTTCTCTTGGAGTAATGCTTCCCTCCAAATTTTGTGACATCCGTCTTTGACTTTTGCAGCACACAACTGTAAGGGAGCATGGTATCACAAGTATGACAGACACAAAAAGGTACAATTCATAAAACCTTTATTCAATTCTCAGGGGTCTGGAAAAACTCCTACTTTGCCCTATAGCTAAGATGGGAGTAATCTCTACCATCAAATAATAAAGAAAACACAGCCCTAGCCATTCTCTGTCAAATTCAAAATGGCCTATACTAACAAAATAGAATGCCTGCCCTATCTCTTACAAAAAGCGTGCCCAGGGGAATATGTATGCAAAGTAAAATCAATGAGAGAATATAAAGAACCAACGTGGCTTTCCTCCCCACGTTGGAGAGCATGGAGTAAGGCGGTCCCGGTAGACAAGATAACGCACTCTGGATCAGATTCTGAAAACAAAGCATCTCAAAACGTGGATCGAGGCCCGCCTGTCCTTCCACGTTAAAGTCAATAAAAAGTTCAATCAGAAGTTCACAGGTCTGCCTCGATCGGTCTCGGACCTCCTGATAACACTTGTAGGGGTTACCTTCCCCAAGCTTTATTCACTTTCGTTACGGGTTCCCTTCCCCTAACTTATCACACTTACGGTCTCCCTCAGTCGGGGTCAGACCTTTTCCTGGTGTCAAAGACTTTCGAATGTGCAAGGCTTTTACTATATAGCTCCTCAGGACCACTTCCACTTTCCCTTCAGCTCGCACTCTTGTGTTATTTGCCCCAGTGTTTCTTGGTCTAAGTAGCTCAATATTATAAGCACAAGAGTTAAATATTCACTTTTCACTTCCCCTTTTGCCGGGGTCAATGTTGATCATCACACTTTTTAAAGTTCATTCACTTCGTTGCTTTATAACAAAAACATTTCACCTTTTCCAGAGACTTTCGAGTGGGCTACTTCCTTTCGCCGGTCCACTCCTCTACTCCATCACTGGCTTCACAGTTATCAGTAATTTAAAGTTCACCACCGGTCTGCCTTTCTTCGCATCTCATCCACACGTGTGCAGCCTTCAAATGTAAGATATATTGTTGCCATTTCAATCTTTGCTCAACACACACAGGTCTTTCATCTCACTCGCCAACTCACTGGCTGTGTGCATTCCCTCCTTGTCTGTCGTTTTATTTCATGAGTCAAGGTTAATACCACAGGCTTAGCCTCGCCTTCCCAACTCGGTCGTTCACCCGGGAGGGTTGCGGGTGCCTTTGAAACACAATGCAGTCTTCTTGTCTGAAATTCGGCCTTCTCCACATATCTTTAATTTCTTTGGAGGCAACAACCTCCTGCAGGGAACTACTGGGATCCTTTACCCTTGGTTCTCGTCCCTCTAGCTATTGCTCTACTCCAGTAGGTTCACCTTTGCCCCAGAAGTTCTGCTGCTTCTCATGTTCCACCTTGCTCAGAGTGTCTATGTTCTGCCTTTTATCCGTATGGGGAGAGCTAATGGGCATCAGATGTATGTGATTAAAGTCAAGTGCCTGACTTTGCCTGACCAAACTCGCGGGACATGTCCAATGAGATATGTACGGTTTAGCCTTGTTACTCTCAGTCGCCCTGTTCCTCAGTCCAGTCTTTGTGTAGAACAAGGGGTCGGGGGTTAAGGACATCAGAGAATCCTATGAAATAGTAGGGGTAATGGGTACGGGAAATGGGGGAATACCGCGTCTCACCATAGGTCGCCTCACTCTCACTCCCAAAAGAGCCCTTACCCAGGTGATTCTCCCACACTAGTCCACTCCCCGGGTCTGGATCCAAAGGACGATGGCCGTGTCCTGGCCACTTGAGAGAGAGATCCCTGTAGTAGGTGAGACACCCTTTGGTTTCTCACACAACACTCTCTGTGCAGTGTTGCTGGGAGCCCTTTGGCCTTCCCTTTTTATTTTCTGTTATTTTCCTCGTGGGAACAAATATTCTCAAGGGAAGGGGGATATTGTGTATCGTTCCTATCTTTTCTATTGTGAGATCAGCACACCTCACCTTATATGGAGTGCTGAGGGGTTACACTGTATGCCCTTTATCACTGCTCCGGTAACTTTAATAACAGTGACACGCTAATCTGAATGGCTGGTGGCAGTGGTTTTATCCTACCTACCTTTGTGTAATGTGTACTCACAGCCTTGGTAGTGCACACAAGAGTCACTGTTGACCCAAAATGGGGACAGTGTTCTTTTTTTGCCAATTCAAGATGGCTTGTCCCTTCGTGGTCATTCTGTCGTGCAGGGTGGTGGTGGTCCTGGCTTGACTTTTGTCTTCGGCAGGATCCCTTTGAGAAGTCCACCAAGGCGCTAGTGTGTCTGAGGACAGGAAATGGGGGAGGACTCACACTCCACTGTTCTGGTCTTCTGCTGTCCCTGCCGGGAACCAGTTCCAACTGGGAGGCTGGCTGTTCTGAAAGGATAGCCACCAACCAGTTTGAATGGTGCATGGGTGCGGATTTGCTATGTTCCTGCATAAGAGGCATAGATCCTGAGGCTGAAGACAAGCTAACCACTGGAATTGAAGCAACAACGAGGAGCAAGTCTCGGGAGGATAGCTCAGCAGCAACGTGCTCGCCTTGGAAGCAAGACGACACAGAGCAACACAGGTTTGATCCCCGGGTCTGCGCTTAGAAACCTCTGGGTAGTCAGCGTGTTATAAATAACCGATCATATCAGGAGAGCCACAAAAAAGATGACTCTTTCCCTTAGACTGGTATGTCCAATCAGTCTCAAGACAGCCTGCATTTCGAGCCAACCCACAATGAGCTGTGCCCTTCATCGGCTGCAAACCGTTAATACCACGGGACATGTGGTAACTGTGCAGTGAATCACCTTCTGAAGGTCGAATCCTCCCGAACCATTGGTGGACTCCTTCTGGACCTCCAGAGGCAAGATTCCACTTCTTGAAGTGCCCTCACCAGAGTGCTGGACTGAGAAAGCGAGACAAATCAACCGGGTGGCATCCTTTCTTCCCTGGTGCTTTGAAAAAGGGTGCCAAAATAACGGAACCATGAAGAATCCTTTGCCTGGAGCCTCTTCACTCGACTGCTGCTGCAAGATCCATTCCAGTGGCCCTTCCTTCATCTGGCTGACCAAGAATCCGGTGACCAGGTCTGATGGATCGCTGGGACATCACACTGCATCCCTTCTTCACTTCTAAGGTACTGTGAGACTCTTAGTAGAACTCACCTAAAGTTGCTTTGCTGCTCCTGTGTTGCTGGAGTGCTGATTTGTGTATTTGGGAGATTGCCCATACACGTTCGGCCAGGTCTAATGCCTGTGTGCCTACCGGAAGCCTTCTCCAAAGTACCTGAACCTTTTCCCCAAAAAGAAGTGTTACTTACTTGCTACTGAAGACTTCCTCTGGAACCTTTGGACTTTCTACAGCTTGTGCCTGGCTTGTTTGACCATCCAATCTGACTCTGAAACTCTCATAACTAGAAAGGCATGGACTACTAAAGCATAAGGCCTCTATTAACCTGCTTTATGTTGTTTTATTTCATCCATTCGTAGTTGAAACAAATATTCTGAAAGTTATTACAAAAATGTTTTGCTTACCTTTGAATTGCTTACTGCCATTCTACAAGTCTTACCAATGTGATTTACTTGCTAAAGACGGCATTAATTGTTCCAAGTTACTTATTGTGTTATAGTACTTGCCTTTCTGAAGAATCACCTTTACCTTAGTGCATATACAAAATAACCCGTTATTTTCATATAACCCTTAGTGTGTCAGGGTTTCTTTGGGCCTATGTTTATATTTTAAGTTCTTTGTACCGCCCTAAAGCCCTTCCTCCCTCCTAAGTTAAGCCTGGCTGCTCAGCCATTGCTACCAACAAAGCTTGTGTGGTTCAACCTATACCAAGATGGACTTTGCAAAACTCCCCAGCACATTGTCCTCCCCTCTGTATGTATTGAAAACTCTGCCCACTATAGCTTATAATTTGTATTGTAATCTATAAGTACTTTGATGTGTACATATTATCCATATATTTGCTATTTGCAGTGCCTAAATAATATACTAGCTCTATGAGTCTGGTTGAGCACCCTGCTTCCTAAAAACAGCTGTCCTAGGATATATTTTGGAGCAGATACATTTTAAAAATGTTTGCATTCTTTTTAGTGTGCACATTCACGCTTACCAGGTCTGCATACTAAAACGTGGCCAGTGCCCTAAAATGGCTATGCGACACGATTTCTTGCTTGTTCTTTGGCCATATTGTTTGGCCTTCTTCCTGCCTTCTAACATTAGGAAATTCCTTATATGGACATGCATTTTCTCTGGAAAGTTGCTGCTTTTGCGGGCTACTGCATGCCATTTGGTTATGAACACAGGAAGTGGGTGGGGCTGGCTAGTCCTACTCCACATCAATGATAATTGAGCGTCTAGGTTTGGGGCATAAGCGAAACCCACGGTGGTCACTGATTGGACTACTACTGGCTGTTTGAATGGTGCAGATATTTAAGATTGCTGGGCTTGACCTTGCTTCCAGTCAGGATTTAGGATAAGAGCAGCACTTCTGCGTCCGTTTATTCAGATCAGCGTTGAAGCCAAGTATCCTGTGTAGAAGAGCAGCCGACTGAAGATCTGTGGATGACTCTTGAAGAGACCCAGCATCCATTCCTGTGTTTGGCCAAGTGAAGCCATGCTGGACTACCTGATCTGCGAAGGGCCTCTGCGGTGCTTCAACCCTTGGACTGGTGGGACTAACCAGACTCGACACCTTCGAGGATGCAGTCATGCAGAGCCTTCTGAAGCATCCCTGGAATACCTGGTGGACTGACCAACTCTCCAGTGGGCTACCTTGCCAGAAGTGTCACTGTTCCGCTTCCCCCCCCCCGGAAACTTCAATGGTTGCCATTCGTGCCACAAGTTGCCTCCCTGCCAAGTTTCAGCTTCCCAGCATCAAGGGATCCTGTCCGGTCTTCTTTGATCACGACTGGCTAGATGCCTGCCATCCTCTTGATGCGGTGACCGTTGGGGGGAAATTGCTACCCTGCATCCCGCAAGGTGGCCAGAAGAGTCCTGCATCGTTGAATCCCGCTTGCCTTCTTCACCAGGGGTTGCATCCTGCACCAGCAGCCGACCGGAGAAATCCTCGGCCCCACAACCCATAGATATCCTGTGCGGGAACATACTGTAGGAAAACTGACAGCTAGCAACCCCCAGTCCATCCGCCAAGGCAAGTGGGAAAATCAGAGTCAAGGGGAGTGAGTACTCACAAAGCCCCCATCTCTCCTATAATAAACCTTAAAATAAACTTTAGTTTATTCCATTCCATCCCTTTTTGATTCTTTGCTCTAAAGGCTTTACCTAAAGATAGGGAAATTGTTCTACTGACCTGTAACTTTGAAGTGTCTTCTGGAACATTTTTCACCAACATAAGAACTCTTCCTACATCTGTCCCCTCTCCTAATAAGAAGCTTTGTGACTTTTGGGATTGGGTTTATAAAGTCATGGTATTTTTTTGAACTGTTTTCATTCTACTGCATCAGTACATACCTTCTTTTGTGTTAAGTTATTGTATGCATTCCTACAAACCTAAAGGTGACTGTATATATGTTGTTTAATTGAGTGTTGTGTGCTATTGCTACCTGCTTAATTCCATTTCTTAGTGTGTGTTTTGGGCCTAAAATAAAAAGAATATTTTTGTACTTCCCTGTCTAAGTGTAATTATTGGGTGCTTCATTGTGTGGACTCATGGTGGACCCCTGATCCCACTCACTTTCTCCCGAGACTAAGCCTGGCCTACTCTCCACGCTTACCTTGATTGGTTTGGCAAACCCATCAGAGTATCCCTGTTCTCCAGAACTTGGGTGAGCTTCTATACTCTGTCCACCAGGCCAAATTGTAGGAAACAATTTTAACCAGTAGAGACTCCTGCTGCAACACTCCAATCTTTGGAGGTGTCCTGAGGTGGTCTGCCCGCAGAAGTCTTCATCCTTCTTTGGTTATTCTACTGGAAGCTTTCTGGAACAGATTCCTAAGCACCGCAACCGATCAAAACTAAATCCAGCATCCAAAAATGACCTCTGCACCCATGACCACTGCACCTTTCTTGACTGGACCAAGCACAGAAAATTGTGTCCCCCAAAGGATTCCAGAACACCAGAAGTGGTGTCTGGAGAAATCAGAGTCAGCGAGGGATAAGTTACCCTACATGTTTCTGTCTAACCCTATCCTTCATAGGGATACATGGGCATACATGTCTATCCTTAAATCACTCTTTCCCGACTTTGGACAGTGGAGGCCTCATCAAGGATCCCTTGCTAGGACTGTCCTAAGGACTGGGATTGATGGAGTTTACTTCCCTGAACCTGACCTTTAATCTCATTCATAACTACTGGCATCACCAATCTCTTAGTAAACCTACTAGTCAGGCGGATTCAATAGGAATCCCTAGGTTTTCCGTCAGCATTAAAATACAAGCTGGTATAAAACTATAGTGCTATTTGAAGGTGGGGCGGGAATGCACAGCAGAAACTTATAGCCTGTTCTGTGCCTTCACTCCACTTCCAAATAGAATAAAATCCCCAAGAACGCAACCGTAAGAGGCCATTTGGCTTTGTTTTCTGAATTACTTTTAAGCTCCGGGGGTTGAGAAAATTACCCTCTACATGTTAGTCAAGAACACTGACAACATTCAAGCGCTTTGTTTTCAGCAGGTCTTCCTTACCTCCATGGCTGCATTGACGGCCGTGTCCGAGCCGATGCTGAAATCTGTGCCGGGAACGTTGTTACTTATAGTAGCAGGGATAACACACATGACTATGCAGAGTTCCTCATACTGTCCACGTGCTTCGACCAGCTGCAGTACACCCTCATAAGCCTGTGGAATTAAAATTTGAGTGGCATTCTTTTAAGTTTCAATGTATTCATTTCAGAGACAAATGTATTAAAAAGTCACTTCTCTTATTCTGAAAGGTTGTCTTTTCCTGGAAATAAACCCACAACTTATTGTGAAATATTAACAGTTATGAAAACAAGTATTGCTAGCATCAATTGTTGCACTGCGACTGTCTACAATATATTGCTCAAATACAATGAGGACAGGTGCGGGGAAGGCGGGCAGGTAAACATGTGTGGGCGGGTTTATGGAGGATAATTACATTCTTCGTGATTGTTAGAATTAATAAGCAACTGTGTAATTAATATAAATAAATCAAAGTCATACTGTACACCCCAAAAGTTAAGCAGTTTGTGCATTCATTTGGGTGTTGTTAGCTGCACCACATTGGCATGCACCATTGTGCAAGGGTGAGGTGTTCCTCACTGGAGGCCAAACGAATGGGATAGAGGCGTTATAAAAACATATTACCGCTACTACTACCTGTTCCTCACTGGCATTTATCAGTGGGGAGGGGTGAGGTATCGCTCACAGGCATGCATCACTGGGGAAGAGGGTGGTATCCCTTACTGGCATGCATCATTGGGGATGTATCCCTGAAGGGCAGGTATCCCCGACTGATATGTATCATTTGGGAGGGGTGCACAGTATCCCTCACCGGTATGCATCATTAGGGAGGGTAGGAGCTGTTCTTCGCTGCATACAGTTAATTGTGAATTAAAGAGGAACAAGCCTACCATATTTTTAGTTGCCCCTCCTCACAGTCTTATGAATGTTTCACAAGCATTACCAAAGTTCCTGCGAGAAAGAGAGGAAGAGAGGGATAAAGGGAGGGGGTGGTGGGTGGGGGGGGAGAGAGAGGAGAGAGAACATCCAGCGAGTTTGGTAACTGGTTTTCTGATGTGGGGGTCAGTGGGGGGAGTGGGAGAGTGGTGTGGAGAGAAAGGTGGGGCGGGCTCAATGCCTGCAAGTGAAGGGGGAAGTATACTAACTGGGCTTGCTTTCCAGATACATTGAACAATACAATGTAGCAGGTTACTGCAGATCCTGAGGCCCTTTTCCATGGAAATAAAAGTCACATACAAAAGACTGAGTGTACCTGAAGAATGGTTAGTCTGATTATATTGTTGTGTGAAGGCTTCATGAAGTAAGACACATACAACAGATTCACTTTTCTAAAATAAAATGGATTATTTCTTAAACGTCAGGATGGAGTAAGGCCTAACTTGCCCTAAGCTAAGGTGGGATTTCCCTACTTAAAGAAACTAAGGATAGTCTGTCCTTAAGCTCAACTCAAAAGTCTGTCCAAAACCTATACTTTCCCTCACAACTAAAAATATACAAATGTGTAGAAATGTTAGCAACCAAAGAAACACCAAAACAAAGTCAGAGTTTCTTCCAGCTCCTTGCTTGCTTTTCAGTTTCCCCTTCCCAAAGTTCAAAACAGTTCTACAAAATGGCCTCAGGGTTCCCTTCCCCCAAAAGGTAGCTCTTCTAGTTTCAAAATCGCCATCAGTTCAACTCTCTCAGCTTTCGATAATGATTCTAAATCAACTTTGTAACCCTTCAGGCTTTACAACAGTTTGCATAACTTGCTCCAACACTTGTTACGCAAAACAGCTTCATTATTTTTATTTTCCTTGGTTCTCTTCAAGTAAGGGGTCAGTCTAGGCACATTTGTCGGACCACACAGTCCATCCATTACAGATCAAGCAACCGATAACCCTTGGCACTTGCTTTCCCACTTGTGTTCTCTCTCTTATGAACCTGTACCATTTGTCGCCATTCAATTCTGCTTCTTTTATAGTCTCTGGGCTTTACCATAACTTGTATTTCTTACAATACTTCAGGCCTTATGGCCAACACAGGTTTTCTTTTCCTTAAACCAGTATTTTAAATTCACAGTCTATTCTTGTTCTTGTTGGCAGTCTCCACTCTTCAACAACGTGACTTTCACGCAACTCAATTTGTGTTTATTCCACGTCACCACCTTGCTTTCACACTATTCAATAGTGCTTATTTGCTTTTCACTTGATTCACAAGCTCTCTTTACTGGCTTCCACTTTCTTCATACTTTCACATTGTCCATCAATGCTTATTGCTGGTTTTCAATATATTCCTAAATGAACATCACTTTTTCACTCGTGCAGCATTTTCATATACTTCGCATATCTTTGCCTTCGTTCGGTATTCAATAATTCAGTAAGTACTTTGCAGCTTGCTCGGTATTCAATATTCTTTCATCCCTCTCCAGACACATTCATTACAATTTTTCATTCGATCAGCATCTTCCTCTGCCCAAATCCAGCCCCTGCAGCACCACAGCATGCGTGTTCCCTCTGTCACTCACTAGTATACGGGGCTCCTCCAGCTTTCTCTCGCTCCCCATTCAGTTGTCGGGTGTTAGGGAGAATTGTCATAAATGTGCTAATTCCCTTCACCTTAGAGACCCCAGCAACTTTACTGGATTTTGAGGACTTGATTTTTTTTACATGGAAAGAGTGCAAGCCATTTTCCGCACTCTTTCATGCATTTTGATGTGTGTTTTACTCTTCGATTATGGAGTTTTAAGATAACGCCATAGGCATCTTTTCATGTGTGTTACATAGCACCCTCAGTGCAGTGACACAGGAATGTCTTTTTAGACTTCCCAAAGGTTTAAATACCTTCTCTGGGATAAACTACTGTTTCCCAGAGAATGGGCCTCATTATGAGTACGACAGTACCCATGTTCTTAATAAGGGCATGGCTGCCTCAATACCGGGTTCCAGCTACGAGTTCCTTCAATGAGGAATTACCGGGCCATTCCGACATAGGAGGACCCAGTAATTCCTCATTGAAAAAACCCATCCCATTTCCATTTGAGCCCCATAGGGCTCAATAGGAATGTGGAGGGAACTAATAACGGGCCTGTTAATAACAGGCCCGTATTTAGCTCCCTGGTCCCCTTGCAGGACCCACTAAGGACGTCTGGTCAGACCAGACGTTCTGAGTGGGTCCCGCGAGGGACCTCGTAATAAGGCTTCCCGTAATGAACAGTGCCGGTCCCGTGGCAGCACCCTTCATTATGGGAGCGCCAGGGTCATAATGAGGCCCAATGTAAGGTTACATTGACTTTACTAGTCTTGAAATTCCTACACCCAGCACACACTATCTTCCTATAGAGTGCTGGAGGGGTTACCTAGTATCCCCTGTGTCTAGAAACTCATGTAGCAGTCGAATGCTACCCTTTCCTATTGAAATGGCTGACGGCAGTGGTTTTACAACAAACTACCATGATTTTTCCATACCGCGAACACCAGTAGCTAAAAATCGCAGGAGCCATGTTTTTCAAGATACAGCCTTAAGCCCCTTTGTTTAAAACGGGTCCCAGTCTTCTTTTTTCGCCATTTCTTTTTGGAAATGTCCTTCTAGTGTTTGTCTCTGCACGCCTAAACAGGTTTGGTCCCTTTGTTCATATGCCTTTGGTGGGCTTCAGGACTGAAGTCCGCCCTCTGGCGTCCGAGTGTCTGGGGTGGTCAGGAAGTGAGGTAGGTGCCCGAAACTCCCTGCGCTTAGTGTCCTGGGAGACCCAAATGCACTCTGGCGTGATTGGCTGGCTGACTGTCCGGCAATGACAGCCACCCTGCTGGGTGAGTGACAGTTAGGCTGGAATGAAAGGGAGAAAACTGTTTAAAAGGCAAGTCTTAGACTGAAAGGCAGTGTTGACCACTGGAACGAAAGAACCAAAGACGAGCTGCAAGAGGACAGCAGTAAACGGCTGCTACAACTCCTGGACCGTTGGTTTGCCCCGTGAAGCCCTGCTACAGGTCCAAGTTCATCTCGACAGAGAAGCCCCTTCAAGGATGACTTCTTCCTTTGAGTTGGTGCGACCAATCAACTCGAAAGCCACCTGGATACCATTCTCGGAGCTGGTTAGGATTAATCAGGGGGAAGGACACTAGCTTGTGTGCTTGACTACAGCTACTCGAACTGAAGATCTTCCATTTGCCAGCTTGTTTGACCTGTCCCGTGCAGGAGTCCCCCGACCTCTTCCCTCTTGTCCCCACGACTGAGGCTCAGGAACAGCGAGATCTGCAGGAACTGCCAGGAACCGTCGTCTTCCGCTGTATCTTTTCTTCATATTAAGGGACTGTGCCAACCCGATTGAGAGAAGTTACCTCTTGCTGTGAAAGTTTGTGAAACTTTCCCAACTTGCAGGCCTAATCAGCTTGTGACCCAAAATAGGATTCTTTTTCATAAAAACTACTTCTGAGAACTTTGACAAAGACTTTACCGTTTACTACAAGAACTGCTCTTTCCTATCCAAGAAACTAGTCTGTTGACTTTGGCCTGGGCCTATTGAACTGAATCGAGTCCTCTAGTGAACTGAAACTATTTGCACTGCGTAAGAAAGTATTTGTGATCTATTTTATTAACTTGTGCCTTTGTACTCCTATTGCAAGTGACTGAAATACTATTTTGCTCCTATTTCAGGGGAGCCTAATTTACTCAGAAACCTATTGGTTTGGTTTTGAATTGTTTTTGTGTATAGTATTAAGTTGCCTCCTTCTAGTGAATGTTTTCTAAATGATTGTGTAATACATTAACAAGTGTTTTACTAAGAAGTCTTGAGTGTAAGTGTCTACTTGAACCACTGTGATTGTAAGACCTCTGTGTAACATCCTTTTACTGCTCACATTCCCTCTTGAGATAAGCCTGGCTGCTCAGCTCGCTACCAAAAACTGTGTAGTACAGACTTCTACCAAAGGTTGGTTTTGCTTACACCTGTAGTCCTAATTGTATGTGGTGGTCCCAGAGGGTACTGCATGCAATTCTGCCTAACAGAGATGCGATGATTGCCACCCATGCACAGTGACACAAAGGGACACAGCTGTTGCGGTCAGAGTCTATCCTCCTATCTCAGGTCTTGTTGAAGCTGGAACATTGACATGTTGCAGGTGGAACTCTTGTAGCATAAGCCGAGGGTCCTAAAAGTGCCAAGACAAATTGCAGAACCACAATGCCTCTACCGTGGTAGCCCAAACTGGAGTTGGTCAGTCCACTGGATGTGTCCAGGAACACTTCCAAAGACTCCAGATGGCTGGGCACCGAGTAGGTGTCAGGAATGGTGTGTCCCACCAATCCAAAGTTTGAAGCACAACCGAAGGCCTTCGGAAGATCACCAGCCAGACAGGGCTTGACCAGGACGGCAGCATAGGTTGCTCGCCAGGCCTTCTTAGAACGGGCACACGGTCTTCACAGCTGGGCAGAACACTTGGCTCCTTGCAGGATTTCTCCAGGGTCTCAGAGACCTCCTCTCATCCACAAACTCGGCTCACCCAATGGAGGATCTGTCCCTCAGACACACCCCAGCATTAGTCCAATCAGGACCACTGATGGTGAAACTCTGAAAATGCCCTAGACCTACAGAAACCAGTTGGTGGATTTGGACCCGACAGTCCCAACCACTTCATGGGAACACAGACACATGGCCCGGCACTAGCCATGAAAATCATGGATTTCCCGGCCAGTGCATGACCATAAAAGGAATATCCTGCTCTTGCAAAGTAGCAAGTAGGCCACAGGGCAAGATGGCCAAAATAACAAGTAAAAACCTTGTGGCACGGCCATGTTGGGACAATAGCCACAGTTAGCAGCCAAACACAGTAAACGTGGTAAGGTTAACAAAGTATTGCAAAAATAGTCCCAATGCAACTGCTGCCACCAGCTTGACTTTAGGCACATCTAAAGAAACCAAAAAATCCCTTTGAGTGTAGTGTGGAGTCATACAAAAGAAAGCCCATTGTAAGATGCAATATGCAATAATAAAAAGTTACCCAAACAATGGATGACATGTATCAAGAAAAGAAACAGTTTCCCAGTACTGACAGCCTTAATGACGGGTCAGTTTCCCCATAACAATGAGCAAATGTCCAGTGTAGTGAAGCTGAAGGCTTCACTTCACTGGAAAAAGTCAGGACAGAGTCAAAAAACAAAAGCAAAACGTTTGGGGAGCCATAGAAATGGAAGCAAAGTTGTTAAGAAGGGAAAACTTTCCTAACAGACATAGGGAAACCAGTTTGTGGATTGTGACCAGACAGTCCCAACCCACTTCCTGGGAACACACAGGGACCTGGACTAACCTGTGAAAAGCAAGCCTTTACCAGGCAAGTGAATGACCATAAAAAGATTTTCCTGAACTGGCAAGGCAGGAGGAAGGTAACAAGACAAGATGGCCAAGGAACAAACAAAAAACCTTGTGGCACGGCCATGTTAGCCAGTGTTAGTAGCCAAACGTGGTAAGGCTAACAAAGAGTACAGTGAAATCAAAAAGTAACTGCTGCCACCAGTTTGTCCTTAGGCATATCTAAAGTAACCAGAAAATCCCCTTCAGTGTAGTCTAGGGTCATAAAAAAGAAACCCATTGCATTGCAAGATGCACTGTGCAATGATAAAAAAGTGACCCAGAAAATAGACAAGTCAAAAGAAAAGGGACAGCCTTAAGGTCTGGTCAGTTTCCCCATGCAATGAGCACAAGTGAAGTGGAGTGGAGCTGAAGGCTTCACTTAACTGGAAAAAGTCAGAACAGAGTACAAAAACAAAAGCAAAAGGTTTGGGGGTCCAAAGAAATGGAGGGAAAGTTGTTAAAAAGAGAAGACTTTCCCCAACAAGCCCACAGCCAAAATTGTTTTATTATTTGTAGTTTTAGTGATCTGATCTAAACAATCTACTGCTCCTCCTTGGACTTTTCCCTTAAGAATTACTCCCATCACATGAACCGAGAACTCTAGAGCTACCAAGCATTTATTATGAAAAAGAAGGACATTGTGAAGTATTGGAAACCTACAATGTTAAGGAGGTTCATGTACAACCCCCAGAAGAGGGCTGTACAACCACCAACTTTAATGTGGAGCAGAGCCTCCAGCAAAAAGAAAACCAAAACCTCCCCCTAAAATGATGGTGTGGCAAACTAGAGGAAGGTGATGTAGACTGATACAAGTGTATTATCAGCCCACACGCTTATACACAGAAAGTGCAACATGCAAGTATACTGAAAAATAATATATAAATATTATGTTACTCATATATACATAGTTGCACGTGTACTTTATTAAAACACAATCGACAGTAAAGATACATCATGCATAAAAACCAGAAAATGTCAATTTGGACACTCCACACCCGTATACTAAAATGTGTGTCTATCAAGGTCAGGTACACAACATACAGTGACAAGGAGGGAGAGGAAGCAGAACTACCACATATTTGAAATACCTACAAAGCAGTACATTGCCATAATATACCCAATACACGCCTGTGTTGTATTGTCGCTGCACTATCTGATGGGCACACTACATTTAAAGACGGGGTGGGAAGAGAAGGAAACCGGATATTAAATCATTGTTTAAACAGTTGTACACAATCCCTAGCATTAACACAAACAAAGCCACAGTATTTCTATAACTCTGGGACATAGTATTAGAGGAATATAAATGTACACATGTATAAATGAAGGTTTCAGAGATGTGGACACAATTCCAAGAGACACCCAGAATCCACCAAAACGTATATAGAAAGTTCCAGACAAGGTGCTCTCCCCAGATTAGTGATTTCTAGAGCTCATTTCTTACCCTTTCTTCTGGGGACCACAAGGCATCTCTCTGTATTCTAGGATTCCCCTTCCCCCTTTGCCAAGTGTTCCAAACGTCCTCCCCATCTTGGGGCTCTCCTCTGAAATGTACTCCCCTCTTCCGGTGCCAGGGGGCTCGCCCCCTCTGATAAACATGTTATACTGGAGCACACCCCTCTTCTGGGATTCAAGGGGCTCCTATACCAATCACTGGAGCACAGCCCTCTGAAAGGAGCACACCACTGTGCAGTAGAACCTGGAGCATTCCAAGAGCCGGATGGAATTACCAATAAACTATCTCAGACCGCAAATAACCAGACAGACTCAAAGAATATGGCAAAATAAAACTATCATCAGCTCACATAAAGAAGGGAAAGCTGGTGAATAAACAGATTGCAGCTCACTTGCACCTACATTTACGCTGTATGCCTCGATGTACGTCAGTTATGACATCATCCTACGTGGTAAACTGTAAAAACCTATCGAAACAAGGGATTGCTTAAGGGAACATATATACCTATACTTTGTTTAGGCGCTAGTAACATTATTGGCTGCCCCTTACCTGATAGGCATGCCTTGAACGATCCCCAACTACACATAATATAGATCAATAGCAGGATAACAGCAGCGGATTGGCTTCTGCAACAATGTATGGTGCATTGCTACATGGGCCCTCATGATTGGTTGGCATTCTCTCCCAACCTTGGACATTCGGCTCGTTAGCAGGAAGTCAGATCACTGCCCACTTGGCCAATTAGCCTACCATCTCTCATCAGTTAGGCCCTGAGCCAAGGCTTCTTCTCTGTAGTTGACCCTGCTTACGGTTTTCTTCCTTGGCACTTTTAAGCCAGTGTAGGTACATCGCGAACTGGAGCTTAATGAATAGGCCTTCAGTCTTGCGCCACGTAGGAGGAGACCACGATTTTGTCAATTTAGTCCTTTTATTTGGAGCTATTTAATTCAGTTCTATTAGGTGCTATTACTCGTCTTGGCCTCTGGAGATTTGGTTTCTTCATCTTGCATAGGTTTTTTGCATCTTTGATTGTTCAATACGTGCCACTTTCTAAAGTTCACTCCTTTGCTTAATATAAGAAAAATAGGTTGTGCGTAAGCAGCTTATCCACTTCGACTGCCCTTGCAGTTACCTCTTGATGTGGCATCCTTGATCCTATGCCAAAAAGATTGTTTGTTCCTCGCATGAAGCGGTTTTCCAGCGCCTGTCAGCTTTGCAGCCCTGGTTTCGGTCTTCAAGGATTCTTGCTCATTTATAGAGTCAACGTCCATCTTTTCATCATGGCCGCTTTATCCACGTTATATTTTCAACTGAAACAAGCTTCTAAGCGACTCATCTACCTTGCGTTTCTGCGTATATACAGCTACCAATTCTCTTCTCAGTTATCTTCTTAGTATATATAATTTATTTGCATTCACATAAATGTTTTCTTTGTTACTTCAGTTACATCTTCATTCTTAAGGATCCACTTATCGGTTCAGTGCGTCCTTGTGTCCTCTCCTTATGACGTCACTTTACCCTTGTCCGATTTCACTTACAGCTCTTCTGTGTTCAATGTGTATGCAGACATCCTTCCACCAAATCAGTGTGAGGGTACATTCAATACAGTTGTCTGAGTGCATAACGTCTCTCGTATCTAAAATGTGTTATTGGGACGATACCTGGTGTCATACACAGTGTTTTCCTGTTATTCCTCCAGTATGACAGAGGTGAGGGTGCAGGCACTAGAGATGAGGTGTACATCTGCCTCTCTACACCACCCTTCTGGCGTTTCACGGGCCCTACACCATCTCAGTGGAGCATATCCCTCTTCTGGGCTCGAGGAGTTCCCATTCTCAGGTGCCCTCCAGCTTTCTCAACAAAAAGCCTCTCCTAGGCTCCCAGCTCAGGCTGTGTAGATACCTTAGCCTCAGTTTTAAAACCCTCATCCTCCCATTGTCCGAGGTAACATTTCAAATTAATTGGTTAATTGGCTTCCTGTTTCAGGCCAAGGGACGTAAATATTTGAAAGGCGTGTCAACATTTTGGATTTCTTTTTAAGTGGGTTTTCCACGCAGGAGCTGGTGTTTACCTGCTGCTCTGCTCCTGCTTTGGTTGGCATTCTCTCCCAACCTTGGACATTCGGCTCGTTAGCAGCAAGTAAGCAGGAAGTCAGATCACTGCCCACTTGGCCAATTAGCCTACCATCTCTCATCAGTTAGGCCCTGAGCCAAGGCTTCTTCTCTGTAGTTGACCCTGCTTACGGTTTTCTTCCTTGGCACTTTTAAGGGAGTGTAGGTACATCGCGAACTGGAGCTTAATGAATAGGCCTTCAGTCTTGCGCCACGTAGGAGGAGACCACGATTTTGTCAATTTAGTCCTTTTATTTAGAGCTATTTAATTCAGTTCTATTAGGTGCTATTACTCGTCTTGGCCTCTGGAGATTTGGTTGCTTCATCTTGCATAGGTTTTTTGCATCTTTGATTGTTCAATACGTGCCACTTTCTAAACGTTCACTCCTTTGCTTAATCTAAGACAAATAGGTTATGCGTAAGCAGCTTATCCACTTCGACTTCACTTGCAGTTACCTCTTGATGTGGCATCCTTGATCCTAAGCCAAAAAGATATTGTTTGTTCCTCGCATGAAGTGAGTCTCCAGGCTGTCCCCCTGCACAGAAGTTGAGTTTGTGGGTTTCTGGTGTCAAAATGCAATCACAAGGGCCAGGAATACCTATAGTAAGTTCCCACCTGTGCCAAATAAGTTCTCCTATGGTGACAGAACTATTCCTCTCCTTAAATGTGGAGGCTGGAGGGGAAGGAGAAAAAAGTGCTCCTTTATGAGCACTGCTTCTGGGAGGGTGGGGCTGGGAAAGTGCTTATTTCCTTCACTGATCCTCACCAGTAGACTAACGGCCTCTCTAGATGTGTTAGTGTTTCCACATAGCTCATCTTTTTCTGAATCCCTGGAAACCATTCCAGAATCTGATCGGGTTTTGGTTTTCTAAAAATGATGCAGCTTGGGAGAAGCAGTCCGGAATACCCTGTTTCTTTGGGACCTGGTAGTTCTTAACTAGTTGCTCTCTCACAAGGTTCATGAATAGGTCATGGCTCGTTGTGTCAATCCTACTCTCAAACGGACCATGGGCTGGATGCAATGCTGACACCGACTTGTCACAGAAAGCATATAGTAATCCAGTCAAAAACAAATGGGGGAGGGGGATGACAGTGCGATGGGAAAGACGCGAGTCTCTCTGGCTCCCGCGACCGCCAAACACACCATGATTAAATTGCCTGATTCCTGCATGCTATAGACCCCCCTCGGGCTAAAGTGAGCCGGAAAGCAGCTGAAACCGCAGCTGTATCACGGAGCTACGGGCGAGAAGAAATCCAAGCGGGCGCCAACCAGCCCGACTTCAAGATGGCCGCCGGGGGTGAGCGCTAACTCTGTGCCCGAGAAGCGGAGCTGTACGGCAGGGGGACTCGGCTTGACGCCTGCCCGTTATCGACATCGAGGGCAGGCGAAGCTCCGACTTGTATGCAACAACTGTCCAGCCTGTCGGAAGAACTACAATCCTGCGCACCTCCGCTGGGGAAGACACCCCGAGTCGAGGCGGCCTTGATACGCGGCCCACGCAAGTGGAAGGGGGGTGCGAGCCTGCCGTTGTAGTGAGTGGGCTGGCGGATGAGTGAACGCGAGCAGCCGGCTGCACTCGCTCAACCACAGGCCAGGAGGGTCAGCGACGAGCGGAAATGGAGGTGCCCACCAGGGGCTGGCCGGGGGCAGAGTCCCAAAGCACAGCAGCAAGGACACCGAAGGCAACCCCCCCACCCCCCCTAAGAACAATGCGCCGCACCACCTTGCAGCCTACCGGAAAGCTGTGAATCCAACGCTCCTCCGCGGGTGGGGGGGTAACCGGGGCTGGGGTGGCACTGGACTGCGGGAGGCCACCCGCAGCAAGGGCCCTAAGCACATCAGCACACTCACCGCCAAGAGCACAGGGCCCTGAGGCCTGCATCGTGGATTCCAGGAGAGCTGCACTACACAAGACCAACAACCGCACCACCTGTGGCGAGGGCGTGGGCACCCCGAGAAGATGCTACATCTCAGAAACAAGCGAGCGGCACTGGAGAACAGGCGTGAGTAGCAGTCCTGCAGCCCCACCACTTGCATCGGCCAGGGCAACAGGCCAACAATCCGCCGGGGGAAGGGGGTAAAGGCGCGAAGCGGACTCGCCAGGCTGTGAGGCGGCCATCACACGCTCCTCCACCCCACAGATAGCAACGGTGCATGGCCCCTGGGACCGAAGTGGTGGAACTCACTGGGTCCGGATAGGGCGGGCAATCCATGACCAGTCCCGAAGCCGGAGCAGGCCAGTACGCAACACAGAGGCAACAGCTTAGCCCGCAGTCCGGTTGCTGCACTGCGATTTCCGCGCAAAATCCAGACCCACTAGGCGCAGTAAGAAACGTGGGGAAAGACAGATCTAGAAGACTGCCCACGCAAAGCAGCATGGACCAATACACAATTCCTCCTCCACAAGCTCCCGACCTCCACTTGTTGTGCTTGGAGGAGGTAGAGACAGACAATACGATCTCCCTCAAAGACATAATGACCGCCATAGCGGAATCCCGCACGTCCATGTAGCAGAAAATGGACGGAATAAGCATGGACGTGTCCCTCCTCAGACATGACCTCCAAAAGCTAACGGCACGCACGGGAGAGGCCGAACAACGCATCTCGAACACAGAAGATAGAATTCACAACATGAGACAACAACTCCAGAGTGTCACGTCCAAACTCAAGGTGCTGGAGGATAGAATGGAAGATGGAGAGGGGAGATCTAGACGCAATAATGTGCGAATACTTGGTATCCCCGAGAAAGCAAAAGGCGCCTGCATGGAACTGTTTTTGGAGCAGCTGCTCGCTGACCTGTTCGACCAGGACTCATTCTCCAAGTTCTTCTCTATAGAGCGAGCGCACAGAGTGCCCACCGACAGACCAACGCCTGGGGCTCCCCCGCGCACAGTAATTGCAAAGTTTCTAAACTTCAGGGATCGAGACGCATTACTGCAACATGCACGGGCCAAGGGCACGATTACCTTTAATGGTTCCAGGATCGCCTTTTTCCCTGACTACACTAGGGAAGTGCAGAGGGCAAAACAATCCTTTGACCACCTCAAGAAGCAACTACAATCAATGGGAGTGAAGTATGGGCTGCTCTTTCCCACGCAATTAAAGATCTACCACAAGGGAACCACGGTCCACTTTAATGACCCCAAAGAAGCATGGCGCTGGGCTGCACAGCATATAGAGGGCGACTGGTTGTCTTCGCGCGGCAGAGGGGGGGAAGGAACTGTGTGCCCCTGCCTGCCCATCAGCGCGAGCCCCGTCAGCCTCCAGCACAAGACCCACCGGAAGACATAGGTGGCTGACCCACGCCTAAACCTCTATCCAGTGCCCCGGTACTCAACAGTAAGCTCGAACTGTAATATGGCACCTTATGCGACATACCGCAATACCCATCTTAAGGTAACACACACTTTAATGTGGCGGTTGTGGGAGCATCTCGCACACGCGCTTTGTAGGGCCCTCCCCCCCTCGGCTAGTAAGTTTCAAGCTTAGCGCTAAAGGTGTCACCCCCCCCCAGTCATAGTTTGTAGGGGGACCACCTGAGCCGTAGGCTGCAATTGTCTTATGTAAGCTGTCCAGTTGACAGCCGGTAGTGTTAAAGTTCGGGCGACCAATGCTTCTAGTTGGGAGAAGTATAGGGAGGGTGGGGTTGGAATTGTTGAGTTTAGTTAGGGGAAGGACCATTCTAGCACATAACACACTAAAATCACATAAGAGGGTTATGACACAGAGGCGCGCGGTTGCCGGGTACCAGGCGTCATCAGCAGCACACACTCCAAAAACACAACCAGAACACTGAAATGTATGACCTGGAATGTCAATGTCCTCAGCAATGCAATCAAACGGCGATTGGTGGGGCAATACCTGAACAGGCACGCACCGGACATCGCTTTCCTGTCCGAAACACACCTTGCAGGCACAGAATGCTCCCTATTCAGACGCACAAATTATAGACTCGCAGTCCACGAAGGCTTCACAATGGGCTCAAGGGGGGGGTCATGGTACTGAAACAAGAATCTCCCTTTCCACCTGAACACAGTAACCCAGGACACTGGAGGAAGATACGTATATGTGGCTGGCACACCCTGGGAGCACTCTTTCACACTACTAGCGATTTACGCACCGCCCACATTGTTGTCACCGCTACTCGCCGCCATTTCCCCCCCGATTACCGCAGACACCTGGAATATCATGATAATAGGAAGGGGCTTCAACGAAGTTATGGACATCCCGGATCGCTCACACCTTCGAAATAGAAACCCCAGCGTGCCTACCAAACTTGCAACGTTCACGAACGCCATGGGCCTGTGTGATGTATGGAGAGAACTCCACCCTAATATCAGGGAATACTCCTTCCACTCGGGGGCTCATGCCTCGCTCTCCAGATTGGACTACTTCTTTCTCCCAGCAACTGACCTACACAGGGCACATGAAGCATGCCTACTCCCCACAGGCATCTCCGACCACTCCCCACTGGTGATGTCAATCACAACATCAAGCCCGACTCCCCTGCCCAGCTGGCGCCTAAATAATTACTACCTGGGCAATCCAGACCTGGTGGTCAGGCTCCAAGAGACAACGCAGACATACTTTGAGCTGAACACAAGAATCCGCATCAGACTCAGTGTCACTATACGAGGCCTACAAGGCAGTACTGAGGGGTGAACTCATCTCATGGACGACCGCACAGAGGAAACAATACCTACTCAAGGTACACGAAGCGGAACAGGTGCAACAAGCAGAGGTAGCGCACATAACCCAGAACACACCCGACACAAACCGGCCCCTGCTCCTGGCACAAAAGCAGCTCCAGAACACTGCACTGGATAATGCCAAACATGCACACTCGACAATGCGTGCAAGATTTTATGAAACGGGCGATAAAGCTGGGAAAATGCTAGCGTGGTTAGAACGCAAGGAGCAGGGGCGCAGCCATGTCCAGCAGCTACAGACAGAGGGCACAACCCCACTTGTGGCAGATCAGGACATCACGAGGTGCTTCGCAAATTACTATGCTGAACTTTATAAGTCACCTAACACCCCCGCAAATACCTCAATCATAGAGGAAATTAACTACCCCACCTTGAGCATAACACAACAAGAATTGTTGGAAAGAGACATAACGGAGGATGAGGTGTCGAATGCCATGTCCGGCCTCCAAGCTGCCAGTCCCCAGGTCCAAACGGCTTCCTGTTGAGCTGTGGCGGAAAGTGGAAACCAACGCGATTGCTCCACACCTATTGCAAATGTTCCAACATGCAAGAGAACAGGGCACCCTTTCCACAGATCTTAGGGAAGCCACAATAATAGTACTACCCAAACCGGACAAACCCCCTGAACACTGCAGCACTTACAGGCCCATTTCACTTATAAACAGCAAAACCAAAATACTTGCGAAGATCCTGGCAAACCTGCTACAACAAGTCATCCCCTCCCGGGTCCAACCTGACCAATGCGGCTTCATGCCCAAGAGATCGACACACATGAATCTCTTCAGGTTGCACTCAGCACTAGAAAAAGCCAGGGTCCGCTGGCTTTGTTGGCAATAGACTTTGAAAAAGCTTTTGATTCGGTAAGGTGGGAGGCCATCTGGGACATAATGAGGCACATGGGTTTTGGTGCAAACTTTATCGGCTGGGTGCAACTACTATACAAATGTCCAATAGCCAGAACTAAGGTCAACGGCTGGCAATCAGACCCTTTCAGATTGGGCAGAGGAACGAGGCAAGGTTGTCCCCTGTCGGCCATGATTTTTGCACTTGCCATTGAACCACTGGCCATCTTTTTACGAAATCCCCCACTCTGGGAGGGCTTCCGGTGGTCAGAAACATGGGAGGATAGAGTGTCCCTCTACGCGGATGACTTGCTTATCTACTCTACCCACGCAACTCCTGCCAAAATGTTACCCAAATGCTGAAAAGATACAGAGCCTTCAGTGGCCTATGTGTGAACTGGTCAAAATCCATCCTATTTCCCATAGGAAGGAAGCGTAGCTGGCACTTGCCCCGTAGAATGCCTCTACCAAATTGTTACTGATCAGTTCAAATACCTAGGGGTGAAAATCACAAAGCACCTCACAGACTACAAAGCTCTGAATATACAACCAGTCGTGGCGAGATTCGCTGAGGACACCCGCCATTGGAGCTCCCTGCCACTGACTGATGGGCAGAGCTGCCCTATTCAAAATGATCTCCCTTCCCAAGTTCTTGAATGTTCTGCAAAATGCACCGCTGCATATCCCACACCAGGAATTCCTCAAAATAGACCGTATCCTCCGGAAACTGCTTTGGAGTGGAGGGCCCCCGCGGATCGCTCTTTCCACCCTTCAAAGATCTGTCTGGGAGGAGGGGGGGGGGAAATCGGGCTGCCCAGGCTGCAAATTTACTACTGGGCCAGCCAGATGGCGGTGGTGAATGACATGCTCCATGGGGAAAGGAACCTGCCGCATATCAGAAGGTTTAACACCAACAGCATAACACCCCTGGAACTTCTATACTGTGGCATGGGCCGCATCTCAGCTCCTACCATGGAAACACACATCACCCAAATCTGGGCGGAAGCACACATGCATGTAGGCTGGGAATCGAAACTGACGCTGCCCCAACCATTGTGGAACAACAGGCTTCTCCCCGAGTTACAGAAACTGCCGAAATGGCCCACCTGGGCCCAACGTGACATCACCAAAGTAGGAGACGTAATAAAAGAGGAGAAATTGGTCCCCTTTGAAACACTGCGTTCGGAATTCGCCCTCCCATCCTCAGAAGGATACCATTATACGCAACTGAAACACGCACTGCACGCCCATCAACAGATCATTATGCACCCCGCTGGAGCGTAACATAGTCCAGGACCAAATAAAAAGAAAAGTCACTTCAACCATGTATAACGCAATCACATTCTTTGCTATACCCAAGCTCGTCAGCTTGAGGGCCAGGTGTGAGCGAGACGTTGGCCCTCTACAATCGGAAGACAGGATGGAAGCCTAGATGTAGCCTCGTGAGGCGACCATTTCATCGAGGCTCCGACTGGTCCAACTTAAGATCCTACATCGTATTTGCTATCCGAGAGTGGCACTCTTCCGGTGGGGCAAGGTCTCGGACCCGCGATGCATACGATACAGGCGCGAGGAAGGAACCTTCTTCCACATCAAATGGGAATTCGATGAAGTACAGCAACTATGGCGGAAATGCTGTGACAAACTGTCCAGAGTCTTGGGCAAGCCAATACAAAGGGGACCAAAGCAACTCCTGTTAGGGATCTCCGATGAATGCGACCTGACCCGGTATGAGAAACTGCTCTGGTCAACCGCTACAGCGATACTAAGAAGGAACGCTGCGCAGCTATGGGGATTAGAAAGAACACCTAGTTATGATCAATGGATCACGGACGTGGACATCTATGTAACAATGGAGCGCAAGGTATATGCAGCAAGGGGATGCCCGCAGAAAGCAAGCAAAATCTGGCAGAGATGGGAAGACGATGGATAAGCCCCCGAAGCAGCGTCACTGGCAATGGGAGTGTTACGAGCAAGGTGCCCATGGACTGGCGGGCCTAGCGCACGGGGACTGTGTCCTGTGTTCCCTCATCAAAGACTAGATGGTTCAAGGGGCAGAGGCCCCTCCCCAATTTTGTTTTGACCCCCCCCTTATGGTTTACCCTCTGTTTCTTCCTTCCCCTGCAATGCACAGCGTTATGTGTAATGTTTATGTATGTGTGGAAAATGTAAAACATTTTTTGATCAAAAAAACAAAATGGGGAGTTGATGGGATGCCAGAGTTTGTGACCCAGGGCACCCAAAGTATCCCATTTATGGCTGTGACAATGCATCAAAAATAAAGAATTAGAGTATGCAACAGCAGTGCAACATCACACAATAGGCCTATAGAGAATTGGAAGATTGCAGTGTTGTGGAGCTCAAATGGTTTCTCCACAGGCCCAAATTCCAGTTCCAACCACTCTGCAAACACAATGTGCTGGTAAAGAGGACTCTTGGGTACTGTGACAAATGGAACAAGTTCCTTAACTGTAACTGTTGTTTTCCAGCATGGGTCTGGCATGGATTCACATGCTCATGAATATTCCGTCAGGCTGGGAATCCTCGGTTAAAGAAAAACCATTTCACTTTCACTTACAAACTATTTCTCCTATAAACCAATTACTGTCCTCTGGGTCATACTGCCCCCATCCAATGACGGTCCTTTTCCTTAGCCCCTCCTTTGGCAACCATCTTCAAATTTGGTAAGCACGTAAAGTGGCAGTATGACCAAAAGAGCTGCAGAGAGGAAGGAGGGCGGGTTTGCATGTGAATCCATGCCAGACATGCTGGAGGTTTCTTCTCCAGCATGGGGTCTGGCATGGATTTGCATGCTCATGAACAATGAATACACAGCAGTACAACAACATTACACAACCACAGTAGGTGGCAAGGCTCAACAGAAGCAATTCACTCTTACTTCTGGAACAGACCTACCTCAAGTGAACAGGTTGCGTAGCACTTCTTAGCTGACTCGGGACTCCTCCCTGGAATCCCTGTCAACGCAGTAGAACTTTGCAAAGGTGTGCGTGGACCTATGTAGCAGCCCTGCAGATGTCCAGCAGGGGCACACCACTTCGGAACACCGTAGTCGCATCGATCGCTCTGGTCGAGTGGGCTCTCAGACTGCCGGGCAGCGGTCGGTTCGCCAACCGATGACAGTGCATGATGCAGCCGGAGAGCCACCTTGAGATGGAAGCCTTGGACAAGGCCTCCCCATAGTTCACAGGGCCATAATTCACAAAAGGTTGTAAGTGCCCCTCTCTAGAAAGAAAATGGCATGATAACCTGTTCTGTGTTTTTTCCCCACACCTTGAGAGTCCACAGCCATCGCTTTTTGCTCACTGTAAACAAAGGAGGAATATCCATTTGCATATCAGTCTTTGTGCTGCCTACAAGGGCAGTCCAGCACCGAAATACTAGGCAAAAAAACAACAGAACAGGCTATCATGCCATGTTCTTTCTAGAGAGGGACACCTGCTACCTTTTATGTATTTTTGCAAGGAAAGTAACTAATTCTCTATACTTGGGCATTCTGTATTATCTGCATTCTGTATACAATTTCTTCTAACGAGCACACACTTCTGGCAAATGTACTGTAAGCTTTCTTTTTTTTTTAATTGTTTTAGCTGAAACAAGTCAACATTACAATTTTCTTATTATACAAGATTACATGGTAAAAAAGGACGAATTACATAACTTAAAATATATCAAGTTGATTACATCAGAAGAAAAAGAACAGTACAAATTAAAAGAACAAATCACATCAAAAGAAATCAAAACAAATCAAATCACTGTATACAATTGGAAGAAGGTTGCAAAACCGAATTCTTCGATTTCAGTCTTCTGTGTGTCTCTAACTCTGGGCTACATTTCAAAAATCGGATAGTACCAATTCTCAGAGATACAGAGAGACCCGACATAATCATAAGCCACAAGGTGTCCTTGGATACATCGCTGTGTTCTTTTAGCGGGGATTTTAAGTACAGTAATCATCTGTCACATACAGCATTACATTCAGTCAATATATGATTTAAAGTTTCAACTTCTGTATCACTTTTGCACAAACGGCAGATGTTTTCCTGTGACGGAGTGATTTTACGCTTTACTTGTACTTCTTGGGTTGGCCAAAGATTTAATCTTGTTCTCAAAAAGTCGTATCTATGTTGCATTGACGGTGATTTGATCATGTAAGATTCAGCAAAACTGTATTTTTGGTGCAAAACGACATTTCCATCAAAATCTTTATATTTAAGACGGGTAAGTCTATTCCTTCCCCAATCCCATTGGAACAGTTTAGTCTTGACTCAAATAGGGTTTTGTAAAAGTAATTCAATTGAAGAATCGGCATAAGAAATAGCATTAATGACTTCCTGGTGCCATTTTTCAGCAAAAGTATCCTTGGATTGCAGAAGGTAACGGGCCAGGGTCCCTAATGGCATGTTTGAGTCGTATGCTAAGATACATTTATGAAACAAGCTTATTATTTGCCATAAATAGCGGCTGTATAATGATGTTAATACTAATTCATTGCGAATAAGCGCAATTTGTGTACAACCAGGCAAGCATAAAATACGCCTCCAAAATTTTGCATCGAATTTTTCCCAAACAGATTCTAATATAATAGGTAGAGTCTCAGAACCATATAGTAGAATTGGGGTGAGTTTTTGTTTGAAATATGTCATAACCGAAAATTTCCCAAATTTAGCTTGAATTATAATGGATTGTGAAATCATTATATTCAACTTAGTCTTCCATCTGGACATCTGTGCTCTGACCATAACGTCGGAAATAGCTACACCCAGGTAAATATATTCATTAACCTTTTCAAGATTTGTGCCCTGTAAGTACCATTTGTAGTTCCTGCATTTCGAACGCTTGGGTAAATTACACAACATTACTTTAGTTTTTTCAAGGTTGATTGTTAAAAGGTTTTTATCAACATATGCAGACAGGGCATTAAGAAGCTTTTGTAGCCCTGTAAGCTTTCAACCACTAATAAATCATGCCTCTTCCTAATGTTAATTCTCACATGAATTGCCGAGCATTGAGGGCTAGCAAACACAGAACACAACAATACATTAATCATGTGCATTAGTCCAGTCAGTGCCTAGTAAAAGAGAAGTCTTTTTGTTCTTTTTGGTGTACTAGTTTTCCCATTTACAGCAATCAAAACCCTTCAAAAGTAAACACCTACATTTGGCTGAACCACTGACTGAGGTTTGTGATAAAGAAACTAGGAGTAACTATTTTACCCACAACACATGCACACCGTGTTAAGCAGAAATGCAGGCAGAACCCCCTCGGAACACTACACACAATTAGGACTACAGATGTTAGCCAAACCAACCTTTGGTATAAGTCTGTACCACAGTTTTTGGTAGCAAGCTGAGCAGCCAGGCTTATCTCAAGAGTGAATGTGAGCAGTACAAGTAGTTACAGAGGAATTTCAATCACAGTGGTTCAAACAGACACTTCTACTCAAGGTTTCTTGGTAAAACACTTATTAATTTATTACACAATAATTTAGAAAACATTTCACTAGGTGGAGGCAATTTATTATATACCAATACAAAACCCTACGATTTTGAGACAGTTTGAGCTCCCCTGAAATAGGAGCCAAATGGCAGTTCAGGTATTTAGAAGTGAGCAAAAGGGACAAGTTAAGTCGAATAGATCACATATACTTTTTAGACAGTGCAAATAGTTTCAGTTCAACAGAAGAGTTCAATTCAAGTCAATAGGCCAGGCCTAAGCCAATGGGGCAGTGTTCTAGATAGGAAAGAGCAGTTCTGGTATCAAACGGTAAAGTCTTTGCAAAAGTTCTCAGAAGTAATTTAGGCGAAAAAAAATCATCATATCGGGTCACAAGCTGATTAGGCCTGCAAGTTGGGAAAGTTGCACAAACTTTCACTGCAAGAGTGGCGTTCTCTCAATCGGGTTAACACAGTACCTTAATATGAAGAATAAAATGCAGCCGACGATGTTGATTCCTGGCAGGTCCTGCAGATCTCACTGTTCCTGAGCCTCAATCGTGGGGACTAAAGGGAGGACATCAGGGGACTCCTGCACTGCACCGGATCATCAAAAAAGCAAACAAGATGGATCACTTCACAAGCACACAAGATCATGTCCCTCTCCCTGGTTAATCCTAACCAGCCTTGAGAATGGTATCGAGATGGCTTACGAGTTGATTGGTCCCACCAACTCTAAGGGAGAAGTCGTCCTTGAAGGGGCTTCTCTGTCGAGATGAACTTGGCAATTCGGACCTGAAGCAGGGCTTCACCGGGCAAACCAACGGTCCATGAGTTGCAGCACCCATCCTCTTCCAGCTCTTCTTTCGTTCCAGTGGTCAACTGCTTTCCAGTCCAAGAGACTCGCCTTTTAAACAATTCGCTCCCTTTCATTCCAGCCTAGCTGTCACTCACCCAGCAGGGTGGCTGTCCTTGCCGGACAGTCAGCCAGCCAATCACGCCACAGTGCATTTGGGTCTCCTAGGATACTAAGCACAGGGAGTTTCGGGCACATCCCTCACTACCTGCTCACCCCAGACACCCAGACACCAGAGGCGGTCTTCAGTCCTGAAGCCTGCCAAAGGCATACGTACAAAGGGACCAAACCTGGTTTGGCGCGCAGAGACAAACTCTAGAAGGACCTTTCCAAAAAGAAACGGCAAAAAAGAAGACCAGGGCCTGTTTAAACAAAGGGGCTTAAGGCGCCATCTTGAAAAACATGGTTCCCATGATTTTTATCTACCGGAGTTCACGGTCGGGAAAAATCATAGTAGTTTGTTGTAAAACTACAGGCACCAGCCGTTTCAATAGGAAAGGGTAGCATTGGACTGCTACATGAGTATTTAGACACAGGGGATACTATGTAACCCCTCCAGCACTCCATTGTAAGATGGTGTGTGCTCTGTCTAGGAATTTGGAAAGACTAGTAAAGTCAGTTTCACTTTACATTCTTTGGGAAACAGTAGTTTTTCCCAGAGAAGGCATTTAAACCTTTGGGAAGTCTAAAAGCCATCCCTGTGCACTGAGGTTGCTGTGTAACCCACATGAAAAGATGATGACTTATGGGAGTTATCTAAAACTCCATAATCATAGAAAGCAAACAGTATTAAAAGTACAAAGTCCCAAAGGTCAGCAAAAGAGCTAGGGGACTCTAAACTAGAGAGGAATTAACACATTTATGAGAATTCTCCCCAACACTCTGGATGAGGTGCTGAAATGCTACCAAGCCTATTTTCCCCAGGAACCCTACAGTGATGATATACACAAGGCACAAACATTTCTATTTGCATGAGTGGGGCGGTCACTGAAGGCCCCAATGCTGCCAGTCACTACAGAGCGTGTTCCATGCAGTTCATCTGCAGCACTCACCAAAGGAGCGCAGTTGCTGCTCTTCGCTAGATATCTTCTAGTATGCTGATTATGGGCACAGCTCAGGGCTTTATGTCCAACATGGTGAACACTCAAGCTCAGTTCTATTGCTGGGAAAGTTCAATTTTTTCAGTTCTAATTCTGGTACCTTTGGGCCCAATCCCATGTAACTACCTTGACCTGCACATGGGATTGGTGGATATTCAGGACCGTGTATGGTGATGTGTTCTATGGCCTTCCTCAGACCCCAACTCCTGGTACTAGTCAAGAGGGTCATGGACGTAATAGATGGTCCAGAGGCCTGTGCTCTTGCCAAGATGTTAACAAGTGTTGCAAGTAGTTGTGTGCCCGGCCCCTGGAGACAGTTTTAGGGGTAGTTGATGGTGCTTTGCAGATTCCGAGGGTTTGGGCCACAATATCTTCTGCTCGGGTAGGGCGATTATCTTCAACCAGAACGATAAAGGCTCGGAGGTGGGAAAGAAGGGCTTAACTATACAATTGAAATATACAGCGGAACAATCTGATTAGATTAACCATAGTGCTGTCAGAGAATGCAAGAACACATTATCGAAATAAACTTGTATCCTCTGATAAATGAGTAGCCGTACATCCCAATCAAATTTGGTTGGTCAATTACAAAAGTTCAAGGAAGCAATGTCAAATTTAATGATATTGGAAATCTGCTTCTTTAAAAATTGGATTGGGAAAAAAAATGGAATGAGGAAATCTATATAAAACAAAAAGTGCAACAAACCAAAATCTTCATTTAAAGTATTTTTGAAACAAAATGCACTACTGCAGGATGTTGAATTATGCATTTTGAAACTTTACAATGGCATATGTAAGCTTCACAGGAATCAGCTGGCTTGTATAATTTAGATATGACTTACAAATAACTAATGTGGGAAAACTCACCTCGAACCCTCCAATGACTAGAAGAGCCTGAATATTGAATGTTCGAAGGTTTTCCACTATCTTTGCCAATCGGGTCTTGGGAAGCGTTCTGCAAAACCAAAAAAACTATTAAAATAGAGAACTCTTAAACTTCTTTTGAAGATACATTTCAAAGCCACTTGTGCTCAAATACAAATGCACCGGGAAATGCACAGTACATATAGATCACAAAGACCTTCAATGGTTAATCCTCCCCAAAACAAATTATAGTGTAATTAATCATATTAAAGATTAATATTGAAGTGTACACTGTGGTGAAATTCCTAGTCTGAATCTGGGGATTGCGAGGTTTGAGGAAAGCTGGGGAACAAAGGTGGTCATTGAGCTGGAGAGCAAAGGGGGTAGATGGTCCCCAATCCAGAGAATTATAGGTGCTCTGTGTTTGGTGTGGGGATGATTTCTTCATCACCCTCCCTTAGTCCCCATCACATGGGGAAGATATAAAGACCACCGTTGGGACAGTTTTCTAAAATCCACCCACAGGCTTTAAAACTATACCTTGAGCAATGCAGAAACTCCAACTCTTAGTATAAGGCTGTAGCACCAGAGATATTTGGTAACAAAGACAAAGCAGCCAGGCTTATTTTAGGAGGGAGAGATGGTTGTAGATAGGTACAAAGAAATTGTAGTATACATATAGTCTGTTAGCAGAATTGCATGCAGTACCCTCTGGGACCACCACATACAATTAGGACTACAGGTGTAAGCAAAACCAACCTTTGGTAGAAGTCTGTACCACACAGTTTTTGGTAGCGAGCTGAGCAGCCAGGCTTATCTCAAGAGGGAATGTGAGCAGTAAAAGAGGTTACACAGAGGTCTTACAATCACAGTGGTTCAAGTAGATACTTGCACTCAAGTTTTATTGGTAAAATACTTATAGATTTATTACACAGTCAATTAGAAAAACATTCACTAGAAGGAGGCAACTTAATATTATACACAAATACACTTCAGCACAAAACCAAGACGGAGTAAATTAGGCTCCCCTGAAATAGGAGCAAAATGGCATTTCAGTCACTTTAAATAGGAGTACAAAGGCACAAGTTAATAGAATAGATCACAAATACTTTCTTAGGCAGTGAACATAGTTTTAGTTCACTAGAGGACAATTCAGTTCAATAGGCCTAGTCCAAAGTCAATGGGCTAGTGTTTTAGATAGGAAAGAACAGTTCTTGTAGTAAACAGTAAAGTCTTTGCCAAAGTTCTCAGAAGTAGTTTGTACGAAAAAGAATCATATGTTGAATCACAAGCTTATTAGGCCTGCAAGTTGGGAAAGTTTCACTAACTTTCACCACAAGAGGTAAGTTCTCTCAATCGGGTTGGCACAGTACCTTAATATGAAGAAAAGATGCAGCTGAAGACATTGGTACCAGGCAGTTCCTGCAGATCTCACTGTTCCCGAGCCTCAGTCATAGAGGGAGGACGTCGGGGGACTGCTGCACTGCACGGGGACTGGTCCAACAAGCTGGCAAATGGAAGATCTTCAGTTTGAATAGCTGTCGTCAAGCACACAAGCTGGTGTCCTTCTCCCTGGTTATAGCTAACAAGCTCAGAGAATGGTATCCAGGGGGCTTATGAGTTGATTGGTCCCACCAACTCAAAGGAAGAAGTCGTCCTTGAATGGGCTTCTCTGTCGAGATGAACTTGGCAATTCGGACCTGCAGCAGGGCTTCACCGGGCAAACCAACAGTCCAGGAGTTGCAGCAGCCATCCTCTTCCAGTTCGTCTTCGGTTCTTTCATTCCAGTGGTCGACTCTGCCTTTCAAGCCAAGAGACTCGCCTTTTAAACAGTTTTTGCCCGTTCATTCCAGCCTAGCTGTCCCTTACACAGCAGGGTGGCTGTCCTTGCCGGACAGTCAACCAGCCAATCACGCCAGAGTGCATTTGGGTCTCCTAGGAGACTAAGCACAGGGAGTTTTGGGCACCTCCCTCACTTCCTGCCCACCCCAGACAGTCCTGAAGCCTGCCAAAGCCGTACAAACAAAGGGACCAAACCTGGTTTGGTCCGTAGAGACAAACTCTAGAAGGACCTTTCCAAAAGGAAACTGAAAAAAGAAGACCGGGACCTGTTTAAACAAAGGGGCTTAAGGCGCCATCTTGAAAAACATGGATCTCGCAATTTTTAGCTACCGGTGTTCGCGGTCGGGAAAAATCATGGTAGTTCATTGTAAAACTACTGCCAACAGCCATTTCAATAGGAAAGGGTAGCATTTGACTGCTACATGACTTTTTAGACACAGGGGATACTATGTAACCCCTGCAGCACTCTACTGTAAGATAGTGTGTGTTGGGTCTAGGTATTTGGAAAGACTAGTAAAGTCAATTTCACTTTACATTCTCTGGGAAACAGTTTATCCCAGAGAAGGTATTTAAACCTTTTGGAAGTCTAAAAAGACATCCCTGTGTCACTGCACTGATGGTGCTGTGTAACACACAGGAAAAGATGATGCATATGGAGTTATCTAAAACTCCATAATCAAACACAAGAGTAAAAAACACTTCAAAATACATGAGTGGGGAAAAAAAGGCACACTCTTTCCAGGTAAAAAAATCAAGTCCTCAAAATCCAGCAAAGTTGCTGGGGGTCTCCAAGGTGAAGGGCATTAGCACATTTATGAGAATTCTCCCCAACATGGTCCAAAGAAACACTGATACACTGGTCTATTATAAAAATAATGGTTTATTTTATATAAAAACAGGCAAAGAATTCTTTACAAAGCTAAGTGCTATTATCATTCATAAGAGAATGCATTACTTACCGTAAAAGCATTTCTGATGATTGTATCTGCTTAGATTCACATGCTGTGCATAGGTCCGACATCCAGTGGTCACTGCGGAGTATTGCATTTTGTTTTTCGTAGTCGAAAAGGGGACGTCGACAAGGCGTGTCTGAAACACTATCCCTATAGTGACGTGCGTTGTACCCACAATCCCTCACGCGTCGAGGTCCCTCTGTTTGTATTTTTCTGCCCTGAGGGAGCCTTCTAGACGTGAGTGAGTACAGAAAAGAGAGAGATATATAAAGGAAGTCTATGTTCCTTCCATCCGAGCGGGGAGGAAGGGCGGGCGCATGTGAATCTAAGCAGATACAATCATCAGAAATGCTTTTACGGTAAGTAATGCATTCTCTTCTGATGTTTGTTAATCTGCTTAGAATCACATGCTGTGCATAGACTAGCGAGCAGTACCCGGAGTTGGCGGTGGGTTATGAGAAGGAACAGTAGAGAAAAGGTGTCGTAATACTGCCTGTCCCACCTGGGAGTCAGATCTAGAGTGTGTATCTAGACAGTAGTGTTTTGTAAAGGTGTGCACAGAACTCCAGGTAGCCGCTTTGCAGATGGACTCAAGGGGAACATTTGCAATGAATGCTATGGATGCCCCCGTGCCTAGAGTAGAGTGTGCTCTTGGCCTAAAGGGCAGTTCTCTCTTAGCAAGAGTATAGCAGAGAGTGATGCATTGAACAATCCATCTAGAAATAGTGGATTTTGAAACTGCATCTCCTTCTCTTCCTGCTGCCACCGAGACGAAGAACTGATTAGTCTTCCTCAGTGGTTTGGTTCTTTCCATGTAGAACATGACCGCTCTGCGTACATCTAGTGTGTGCAGAGTCCTTTCTTCCAAATTGGAAGGATTTTGAAAGAACGTTGGTAGTTCTATAGATTGGTTTACGTGGAATTTAGAAATAAATTTCGGAGCAAACCTAGGGTGAGTGCGTAGAACCACTTTATCTTTGTGAACTGTAACGAAGGGGTCTAGAATAGAAAGAGCCTGAAGTTCACTTACTCTCCTGATGGAGGTGATAGCTATTAAAAAAGCAGTCTTAAGCGTGAGGTGTTTAAGAGATGCTTTGTGCATGGGTTCGAATGGAGAGCCCATGAGTCTGGTAAGTACCACATTAAGGTCCCATCCGGGAGCTGGGTCAGCTATCGGGGGGTGTATTCTCTTTACTCCCTCCATGAAGGCCTTTATAACAGGGATCCTCCACCACGACACTTTGAGTTGGGAAGTGGTGTATGCAGAAAGTGCAGCTAGGTGGACTTTAATGGAGTTAAACACTAGACCTGAATCCAATAGGTGGGTCAGGTATAGGACCACATGTGTGGGAGAGCAGTCAATAGGGTTGATGCTTTTACTCCTGCACCAGATGACAAATCTTTTCCACTTGCTAGAATAGCAGTGGCGAGTGTTCGGTTTTCGGGCTTCCCTGAGGATGTCCATGCATCTTTGCGGGAGTTGTAGATGTCCGAACTCTATGATCTCAGGAGCCAAGCTGCTAAGTTCATGTTCTGGGGGCATGGATGCAGAGTCCTGCCTTTGTCCTGAGACAGCATGTTGTACGGGCAGGGGAGTTTTACTGGGGGGGATAGAGACATCTCCATCAAGTGAGCGAACCATGGTTGTCGTGCCCACATTGGGGCCACTAGTATCATGGTCACTTGTTCCTGGTGCATCTTGTGCACCACTTTGTTGAGAAGGGGAGTCGGGGGGAAAAGCGTAAACAAATTTCCCTGACCATTGCATCGACAGACCGTTCCCCTTGGATTGGTTCTGGGGGTACCTGGAGGCGTAACTTAGGCATTGTGAGTTTTCCAGGGTTGCGAACAGGTCTATTTCTGGGAATCCCCATTGTGTGAAGACGTCGAAGACGATGTCTTCGTGCAGGCGCCATTCGTACTCTTAGGGCAGGGGGAAATCTCTGCTGAGACTGTCTGCTAGCAGATTGAGTTCCCCGGGTACATGTAGTGATAGTAGGAACATGTCCTGTTTGAGAGCCCACTTCCATATATTCTGGGCCAGCTTGGACAGGCCTGGAGAGTGGGTGCCCCCTTGCTTAATACATGGCTGTGGTGCTGTCTGTAAGGACCATTACTGTTTTGCCTTGTAGGTGTTCCTGGAAGGCTCTTAGCGCCTTGAACACAGCTAGTAGCTCCAGTAGATTTATGTGTTTGGATGCTACGTTCGGAGTCCACACTCCGTGAGCAGTCTGATGGGATAGGTGCGCCCCCCATCCTGTGAGGGATGCGTCTGTGGTTAGAGTGGCTTCCGCCGCGGGTGTGGCAAAGGGTTTCCCTTTTTCCATGTTTTCCTTTGTCCACCACCGTAGCGAGAGAACTAAGGCCTGCGAGACCACAACTAGATCCTCCCATAGTCCGCTGGCCTGACACCACTGGCTGTTGAGCCACTCTTGCATTGGGCGCATGCGCAGGCGCGCGTGAGGTACCAAATAAATACACAACGCCATCATTCCTAGCAAGCGCATTGCTTTGCGTACCGTCACCTCTCGACCGGTTACATATTGAGGGATTTGAAACAGCATGTTTTGGACCCTCTCTTTGGAGGGGAAGACGAGGCCGTCCTTTGTTTGAATTAGAGCCCCTAGGAATTGTTTGATTTGACTGGGGTCTAAACTGGGCTTCTTTTCGTTGATGGAGAAGCCCAACTGGAACAAAAGGTCTACTGTCTTTTGGTTATTGGAGAAGCATGTTTCGTAAGAATCCCCTGTTATGAGCCAGTCGTCGAGGTAAGGGTAAACTGGGATGGACGACCTGCGCAGGTGGGCCGCTGCCACTGCCAGCACCTTCGTGAATACCCTTGGTGCTGATGCTATGCCGAAGGGTAGCACTTTGAACTGGTAGTGTTTGCCCTCTATCATGAACCTGAGGTATTTTCTGTGCGCTGGCAACATTAAAATATGAAAGTATGCATCTTTCATGTCCAATGTTGTCATGTAATCTCCCTGAGAAAGCAGTGGGATTACTTCCTGTAAGGTTACCATACGAAACTTTTGGGGTTTGATAAAGTTGTTCGCTGGGCGCAGATCTAATACAGGGCGCATGGTTAGATCCTTTTTGGGTACAAGGAAGTACACTGAATAAATACCTTCCGTTACCTGAGATAGAGGCACGACCTCTATGGCTCCTTTTTCCAGTAGTTGTTGTACTTCTTGGAGAAGGATGGCAAGATGTTCCGGTGTCATGCGACGTCCCCTCGGGGGTCTGTAGGATGGGGAACTGTTGAATTCGATACAGTATCCGTGGGCTACGGTGGACAGTACCCAACGGTCTGACGTTATCTCCTCCCATGCAGGAAGAAAGGATGTTATCCGGCCCCCGACCGGTGTTGCATGGGAGGGGACGCGAATCTTCGCGTCACTTGGAGTTGTTGGGGGCTTGGGAGCCTCTGGGGGTGGATCCCCGACCCCTCCCTTTGCCCCGGCGTTGTCCTCTTTGGCTGTACTGCCCACTATTGGTTTGGTAATTGGTGGCAGGGTATTGCTGATGTTGATTTTGTTGTTGGTGTTGGCGTTGGCCACGAAAAAAGCGTTTGTTGCCATAGCCGCGCCTGGTAGTGGGCTTAGAGATCTGGTCGAGAGTCTTGATAGTGTCGAACTCTTTTTTAGCCATCTCTAGGGCTTCATCTACCGCTTTTCCGAAGAGGTTAGCGTCCTCGACAGGTTTATTTATCAAAGACGCCTGTGTCTCTGGTTTAAAGCCTGAGTTGCGCAGCCATACATGGCGCTTTAGGAGTATTCCTTGTACCAAGGAACGTCCTGCTGTTTCTGCCGCGTCCAGAGAGTTTTTAACAATGCTCTGGTTCACTTGGGTTCCTTCGCCAATAGTTGACAGTAGGCGCGTACGTAAAGGCTCCGGTGCTTCCTCGGCGTCTTTTCGCAGTTTGGCCCACTGCGCGTCTGCGTAGCTTGCAAGCAAGGAATTGTTGTTGGCAATTCTTGCTGAGAAGGCAGCCGAGGAAGTAACCCTTTTTGCAAGGGCATATAGCCTCTTGCCCTCCTTGTCAGGGGGTGCCTCACTCGTGGAAAGTGGTACCCCTGCCCTCTTTCTAGTATTAGAAACCACTAGGGAATCAGGAATGGAATGTCCCCTAATGTAGAGGGGGTCTGAGGGTGAAGGAGTGAAAAGTTTTTCAATCCGTGGATTGACCCCTCTGATCATAGCGGGAGTGGACAGCGAAGGTATGATCCTTCTCTTCACTGAAGCGAGGAGTGGAATGGTCTGGCTGACCGGGGGTTTTTCCTTAATCACTCTTTCCACAAAGTCCAATTCTGGAGAGAGTTCCCCGGTGTCGAGTTCGAAATGCGCTGCTGCTCTGCGCAACAGTGCATTGAACGTTGGCTGATCGTCAATTGGAGACGTGTTCCTAACTGGAGAATTGTCCGGAGGAGTTAGGTTTATGACATCAGTGTCGGAATACACTGATGGTGATTGCCAGGGGTGTGAAGGTCCCTCTTCTGGGTTAACCCCGAAGCCTTCTTCTATAATGTCTGTTCTGTCTTCCAGACATTCCTCCTGGTTCTGTTCTTCATTGTCCATGAAATCATATTCTTCCTCGAAGTCTTGCTCCTCCCCAGTGAGGTCATATACATCTTGGAAGTCTGAGGCTGTGTCCTGCTGGGGATCGACTAGCCTCGGATTTTTGGCCCTGGGGTCCTCCTGAGGCCCTTCTCTGGTCCTCTTGTGTGTTTGAGAGGCCTGGGTGCTCATGAACTTTTCCATCCTCTCCATACAGAGGTGGAGTCTTTCCATAGTTTCATGGGGTACCCCAGAGCGGTCTGGCGGGGGAAACATAGGGTTATCTAACTCGAAATGGCTCGACCTCTCCCAAAGCGTCGAGGAAAGTGTCCCATCGCCCTCCGAAAAACCTTCTGGTGTGTCGGGAGACTCCCTGCCTGAAGGGGGTAGTCCCTGCTTCCCTTCGGGCTTTTTCGGCGTATCCTTTAATTTATGCGTAACGCTCGACGAAATCTTCGGCGTACGCTTTTGGGCGTCGGCTACAGCGATCCTTGCTAAGCTATCGGCGACTCGCTTGTCGGCGACTCGTTTGTCGGCGGAAGCTTGAGTTTTCGACGCTATGGGTATCGAACGCTCTACGGCGGTCTGCGCTTTCTGTTGATGCGCACCGGCCGATGGTTTGGTGGCAGCGCCCTTGTTTGCCGAAAGCCCAGTCGCAGGTCGCGGCTGGGGTTGCGAGAGGGGCTTCGAACCCGAACGGTCCGAGGAGGCCGCCGGTGGAACCTGCGTCTCCTTGGGCGCCGAAGGTCTTTTCGACTTTGTCGACGAAGAGCCGTGGGTTGTGTGTTTATGTGGATCTTTGTGTGCGTCTGTGTCGCCGGGGTGTTCATCCCCATAAGCAGGGCGTGAGCCGAGCCCGTCGGGGCCGGGGACAGACGACGAAGCGCGTAAGCGCTCCTTAGAGGGGGTTTCGACTTCCGTAGCGGAGGTCGTGGTATCGCGTTCCTCGTCACTGTCGGTGGTAGCAGCGGCGGGTGAACCTTCGGCCTTCGACATCGCGTAGGCCGCCCACCTTTTAACCCTTCGGTCTTTTAGAGTTTTAGGCTTAAGAAGCCGACACGCCGCGCACCTTTCCTCCTTGTGATCGAGGGGCAAGCAGCGGTTACACCGTGAGTGCTTGTCCTTCCAAGTGAATTTGCCTTTACAAAGTGGGCAAAACCTAACGGTGTCCTCTCCATAGCCGAGGCAATAAATCGCGATACACACCCCAAGGGAAAGGAAGGGGAAAGGGAAAGGCATTCTCAGAAAAGACCCAGAGATGTCCCACGACCCCACTCTCCCTACTGTATATGGCCTGCGAGGCCAGGCCACGTGTTCGGCAGCGCCGAAGGATTTCTTCCGCTCGACCCTCCGTCGAAGATTCTTTTCGGCGGAGAACAGCTTACAACTGCGTCGAGGGAGGGATTATAAATATTAGAGAAAATACGACCAGGGGTCGAGGAGTTGCAATGTCTCTCGAGGAGCTCCGCGTGAAGCCGACCAGAAGCTGGGCGGAAAAAAACAATCTGAGGGACCTCGACGCGTGAGGGATTGTGGGTACAACGCACGTCACTATAGGGATAGTGTTTCAGACACGCCTTGTCGACGTCCCCTTTTCGACTACGAAAAACAAAATGCAATACTCCGCAGTGACCACTGGATGTCGGACCTATGCACAGCATGTGATTCTAAGCAGATTAACAAACATCAGAAACAGAATTATAAGAACCAACACAATACTTAGGGTATAAAAACCAAAGTATACACCTTATTTAGAAGAGCAGTATGCAGTTCAAGGCGAGTAAAACAATGATATACATTTAGAATGGCAGAATGCTAGTCATGGGGAATAAAGCCACATTAGTAGACTTTTAGAATTACAGAATGTAATTCAAGGGAAGCAGACCCTATTGGTAATAACAGTGTTATTGCTGGGCGTGCCTAGGCAGCACGCTATGAAGTCGTGTCTGCCGTGAGCTCTGTACTAGGGCACCCTATCTGCAGATATTGGACTGATTTATGATTCTCGTTTCTCCTTATCGCCGCCTACCATGGTGTCCCCAATAGTGGCGCTGGTCAGGAGGAGGAAACCATAGGAGAGGTGATTTTATCCCCGGCAACAGCACGGCTCTGAAAAGAAAATGATTGCCCATGCATCTGGGATGGGGGCGCTGTACCTCCCCAATAAGGCAACCCACGGTGGCTGATAAAAGAGGCCCCTCCTCGGCAACCTGCCCCTCGCCAGCTGTACTGTCGCCGTAATAATTAGGGTGACTGCATATACTTCCACCCGGCGCATCGGCCGACATTCCCCTGGAATATGTGGTGGACGGATCACTGGCGCCTAAGCAAGCGAAAAGGTGAGGAGCGGTGGGGAGATTCATATCAGAATTCTGGCAAGATTGTTCCCCTGGATGGCCCCCTTGCAGCCAGTCTCATGAAGAGACATTAGCACACAAGCCCGGGGGACACGGAAGGCTCCAGCAGAAACAGCCCCAGAAGGCTAATCGCTGAGTCTCTGAACAGAGGTACAGGCCTGGGGGAACGGCTGCACCTCGCCCACACTGCTCTTACGGGCATAACTATATTACCACCCGGCATCTCCCTCCCCCAGACAAAGTCCTTCTCTTCACGCTTAGTCTCCTGCAACTGACCCGGGCCAGCCCACATACGCTTGAGCCACTCAATCTACTTCCTCAGCACCTACGCAAGAGCCTGGGGGGGGGAGGTCTCAACAGTGAATGGATTGGCAATGGAGGTGGCGATTTCCCTCCTCATAGCAACTCCCCTGGGGTCCCAGACCCCCCAATACACCATCTCTACAAGAATTTGTGGCATATGTAAGTGCCCTCTTCAAATTTTTGCTTGATCTCCTAAGGACCCATCGGGTCTAATCCTCAGCTCAACGACGACGCAATCTGCTGCCGGACGTCCTCTCTCAAGTGCACTTTTTTCATAAAAAGGAGGCGATTATGTCCGCGGCTCGACGATCAGAGCCAGTAGTGTTCCCGGGGGCTACTCTCACTCTATTCCAAGATATCTCACCCTACAGTTCGCACTACATTATTGACTCAGAAGAAGCAGCCACCAAACTGATGGACACGGATAAAGTCAGAGAGTCCGAGGTTCCCCAATTTGTGCCCAACCACAGAGATAAGAGGAGGAGACCCAGATGGCGGCACACCTCTGCATCTCTGCCAGTGGGACCGAGACCCGAGGTGGGTTGCCCGTGCATAAACACCACCCCTCACCATACTCCCCCCACACCCCCCCCCACCCCTCTAACCCCGCTCTGAGTGACTTTCCTACAGCTGGCACGTCACATTGCTAATAACACAAGAAGTGGGAAAGAATTCTCTCCGGGACGGCTTGGAGGGAAGTCATCTCAACACAGGCTCTCTGTAGCTCAAAGTGGGCCATCAAATACACAAGCCCGGCTCCTCTTTTGGCTTTCTCCTTGCCACAGGAAGCAGAAGAAAAGAGTCAACACAAAGGATTGGGTGCCCTGAGCAGATGACACCCTTTATGGTTGACTGTATGTCATTGGTTGAAAAGTTTCGCCAAGTTCTTGGATGCCCAACTTTGTTTTACCTATGTTTAGGTTTAATTTTGACAAACCCTTATTTGAACTGTAACACACTGTCGGGGGAAATCAGGTCAGGGACAAGCAAAGATTCATGCCCGTCCCCGGGGTGGGGGGCAAATACTCAAAGCACTATGGGAATGCCAGAACGGGCTATCGATGGTGACTCCTGATCTTAACTGTCTTACCCTGAACGTGCAGGGTATACATTCTCAGCTGATACACAAGGCACACTTAATTCCTCACTCCTGTTCCTTCAGGAGACCAATCTCTTGCCCTCAGACTAATTCCGCCTCAACAATAAGCTGTACCCCACTACGTTCTGTGCCTCTAGCAGCTAGAACAAACTCAATCGCCATCTTGATTCCCAAAGCTACCCCTTTGAAAATGCTGAACATTTTGCGAGCTGGGGAGAGGTACATTATGGTGGTGGCAATGTTTTATGGAAGGAAAATAACCCGGATATCAATTTATGGCCCAAACGCCCAACAGGAAGCATTTTTCGCTTCTTTTTCAAGGACCCTGGGGGAGTTCGCCGTAAGGAAAGGTTATTTTGGGCGCGATTTCACCGCAGTGGTCAACCCCCTAGTCGATAAATTCCTACCCGCCACGGCCAATGAAATTACATAGCCCTAACCACATTATTACAGGAGCACTCACTGATCGAGGCCTGGTGCTTCTTCCACCAGGGGGAGCGTGACTATGCTTTCTTCTCAGCAGTCCAAAAGAGGTTCTCTAGACTGGACAGGTTCTTTTTCTCCAACACCCTCATCCCATAGGTAACGGGCATAGAGATTCTCCCAAAAGCTTTATCAGATCATGCCCCTCTAATGCTCACGATGACCACGCTCTACCCAGACTCCCTGCTCAAGTCGTTATGGCACCTGAATTACTCTCTACTGGAGGATCCCGGGGTTCGTTCATGCATCTCTGATGCAATAAAGAATTACTTCCTGGACAATGACACCGAGAGATGGAGGCCGACAGTCTGGGACGCCAGGAAAGCGGTCATTCGGAGCCACAATATAGACCAGGCAACGGTGCGGGGGAAAGCTAGGAGGCTACTGCAAGCCAAGTTGGAAGGGGCACTCCGAAATAAAAGGGATAACACATAGGGAGAATGGGTTGTGGCACTCTCTTCAGGACTTGCGAGTAGCACGGAAGGCCCTGGAGGCATACCATATGGGGCGCGTAGCACGCTCCTTCTTGCTCACAAAACAAACTTTTTATACAAAAGGGAATAAGGCAAACTATTAGCAGCAAAACTAAAAAAAAAAAAAAGGAGCCAGGCGCAACTACATAGAAGCACTGTGGGATGTTAATGGGAAGCGCGAGACATGAGTGGAGGGTAAACTCTGAATTATGCAGGACTTTTTCCAGGTACACTCGGCCGCACACCAGGGTGACCAGCAGGCTATGCAGGACTTCATACACAACTCACACCTTCCCCAACTCTCTCAATCCCTTCCAGACCTTCTGGAGGTCCCATTACTGACCAAGAGGTTTCACTGGCAATCCAATCTCTTCCTCCGGGGAAAGCCCCAGGGCCCGATGGCTGCACTAACATATTCTATAAGATATTTAGCACCAAATTGGTCCCACATCTGACTAAATTGTTTAACTCCTTTTTCTCCCCCGGGGCCATCACACATACCATGCCAGAATCAGCTACCATGCTAATCCTGAAACCAGGGTGGAACCCGATGGAGTGTACATCCTACCGCCCAATTGCCCTGCTCAATACTGATGCAAAGCTCTTTAGTCAAATTATGGCGCGACGCCTTGGTGAAGTGCTCCCATTGCTAATTAATAACGACCAGACCGGCTTCATAAAAAATCGCTTGGCCTATGACAACATCCGCTGTGTGATCCGGCCCATGACAACATCCGCTGTGTGATCGATCTTATTGCCCTGGCTCCTCAAATCCCGGTAAAGCCATTATCTTTGGATGCCCACAGAGCATTCGATAATATGTCCTGTGACTACCTGAAACTGGTAGTTCAGGGATTTGGTTTTGGCCCACGTATCACCAAACTAGTTTTTGCAAACTTTCACTTTCCAACCATTCGCCTCAGGATTAACGCTCAATGGTCTGCCCAGATACACCTAGGTAAGGGGTCTAGACAGGGATGTTTTGTCCCCCCCCCGGTCCCCCTAGCATTCGCTCTAGCTATGGAACCTCTGGCCCAAAGGGTTTGGTTTCAACCCGACATCCAGGGATTTAATTATGGAGGGGAATGCCACAGACTGGCATTACACGCTGATAATGTGCTATGTTTTCTAAAGGACTCGCTTACCTCCCTCTCGGACCTCACAGACATGTTGGTGTGGGAAACATTTATCCACTCAGCAGAGTTCCCCTCCATCTCCAAGCTGCATTTCAGCACTTACCAGCAGAATGGCTGCGCTGGCTCCTTTGAGTACCATTGCCTTGCATCAAAACTGAGTTTTGCAGCTACAAAATGATGGCTGCACTGTCTTTGCCAAACACCTATTGGGCAAGATGGAACAGGGAGCACACTGAGCAAGGCTGCCAGCCAGTGTGTTTTCTTACATGCACCAAGGAAGAGAATTGAAAAGTAGCGCTGCTTTGCTGCTAGCTCCACATTTCCTCTTGAAAAAGGAAATATTTGCCGTTTAAAATGATGGTGCCCTGATGCTCTGTTTTATCTATTCAACACTACACAGTTCTGATCCAAGGAGATCCAGCTGTGCCCATCCACATTCAGATTGTGCTACAGCCAAAGAAAGCATTATCACTGAATGACAGTCTGTCAGGCAAGATCTGGGAAATCACTAGAAACTTTACTCTCAGCCATATGGAAAACTTTTTGCTATAAAGTGTCAAAAATAAACCCTTCAAAAGATCTCCTAGCCATCTGTGAACATGTCGATTTCATTGGACATTTGCCTTGAACATACTGCTGTGTAAGAGAAAATTACTAGGGCTGCAAACAATGTATGGAATCCAGATGGGAGAGAAAACCGAATTTGAAGGGGGCATCCCAGCAGAATTCACAGCGTTTCAAAATCTGCTTTTGCAAAAGAGAAAAATGCCTGTTTTAAGAGCATAATGTGATTAAGGCCATTTTCTTGCCTAGAAATGTAAGGGGGGTTTGGGTAAAAATCGAAGTGATTTTTATTTTAATAGACGTGCTTTGAATTCACAACAAAGTAAAATAAATAATTAAATGCATTGGCTGTACTGGGGAACCAGTGAAACAGGGTTCCTGCTAAGTTACATGGACATTTGTGTGCTGGCAACAGGAGTGTCCTTCCCCCAAAAGGAGCCACAATGAATTTCTGGGACGCATACGTGTTACTTTCTGCCCTTGGAAACTTTCAATGACTAAGAGGAAGAATCTCACACCCCCTCAGAATTTGTGGCTGGACTCCAGCTTGAAAAAAATAGAGTTCCAGGACACCTATGTGTTACTTTTGGAAGTGACACCTACCATTCACTGAAATTGAGAAACTCCATGGCATCCCTGGGCTAAACTGACATTTGGTGGTAGCCTGGAAAAAAAATGTCCCAGTTAGAGGACAAAGGCCAGCCCATTTTGGCTCAAAGGCTATTTAATGAATAAACTTTAAAGACTGTTAATTCTATAACCGGACAATGCAGTAATGTAAAAGTTTTAGTCTAAAGGTAATTTTCGTGGCTTTCAAACAAGATATTGTAGCTGTCCATAGCATGTATGGGACGTAAACGCCAGGAGAATGTGAATCATGGGAAAAGTACGTATGGTGGAATGTTAAAAATTAATGGAAATGTGCCCTATGATAATATGTATACATGCTTAAAATTGTGGGAATTTCGATGAAGCGGTTCCCACTAAAAACCGTGAAAAACTATTAAAAGGGCGAAATAATGTTGTACAGGCCTGGGAGTGGAAACAGCATGTTCTGTATCAAATATGCAATTTGCCTATCTAATTTGCAAAAGTGCCAGAACTGTATAAATGTGTGATTTATGTTAAGATTGATTTTAGTCAAAAATGACTGGGGCATGGCTTTGTACCTCATAAAACACAACCCCATAAAACTGAGTCCCCTCCTGGAGGGGGCGGCCAACATAGGCTGACCTATCCGGTTCTTGGGGGTAGGTCTAGCTTAGTCCTGTCCAACAATAAATCCTGTGAGTCACCCACCTTATAAAAAGAAGAAGCTGACAGACATGATCTTCCCTGAATTTGCCAGCTCCTGCGTATCCAGATATTCACCATCTATCTTGCCAGATTCCAGATTCTACTGCCAGGCCAGAGCATAGCTGACCCTATCCAGGCAATACCATTGATCCAGAAACAACACTAAAAATCCCAATAACCAGGGGGGAAAGCTGTGGTACTCTTTTGGGAGTATCCTATGACCAGACCAGCTTTTTGCCCTACCATCTGCATGCCAGCTGTACCCTTGTGATCCAGTGATCAGAAAGGCCCAACTGTTTGCTGTTAGGAGTGCCCGCCGTGGTGTAACCAGAGCCTTTGAGTCCAGAGCCCAGTTGGCTGTCGCAAATCCCAATTGCGGATTGTGAGTATTTCCCCATCCCATAGCACCAAATAGCCTACCCCATCTTGATACTTTGTCTTTGTTCCACTCTCTAAGTAATCCTATCCATACCCTGATAACGTGTTTAAAACTGTTTGAATTCTCTGTGCATCCTGTCCTTGATTTCATAGTGTTAGCTCCATCCTTTCACTCACTTCTGTCTTGTAAGTCCTTAGCAATATTTTGATTAAATAAATGAATTCTCCCTAAGAAAAGAGGCACACTGCGTGAAGCGTTACAACTGCAGCGTACCTTTTCTATTCATGGGTGGCGTTCCTCTTTTCTAGCCATTAAGTCTAGTGTAAGGGAAATGTGTCTTTCTTTCCAAACTTTTTCTTTTTAACTGCTTTATTTTACCAAAACCGAATTTCTCTCGCCTTGAAAATCTCATCCAGTTCTCCAACTATAGATCACTCTTTCACTTTCCTATTGTCCATGTGATGTGCATCTATCACCTAGCCTAATAACTGTATTTTAGCCGGTTTTTAAAACCAAAAACGTTTTGACATTTAAAAACTGCAAAAAGTGGAAATGCAACTTTTCAACGTGTGATTTTGGCTGCACTGTGTTCTTACTTTCAAGTTGCTTTTTGAACTGTATGCCCTTTGTTGATACCTTGCCTTACAGTTGCTAGTGATATTACATCCCTGATACTGTGATAAATCAATCATACCTCTTTTATTCAACGGCTCATTAATTTAATTATTTGTCAATTCCGAGTGTCATTTTATGCAATTGCACAGGGTTTTAAAATCTTATTTGGTGAGGGAAGGTTGGAATTTAATTCTTTTTGCTGCCTAATATCCCTGATCCATTGCTGCTCCTTTCTATCCACTCAAAATTCGAATAGGAGTTTGGGGAGCATTGCAGTGGGAAATCTTAACTCGGGTGCTATCTACCCAAACAGTATAATTGCTCCTATTCATTTGTGCTTTGGATATGTTCTTGTAGAAGGTCAACCAAGTGTGTTTCATTAGTTTACATTGTAATTATCACCCCATTGGTGATTGCTGCCCAATATTAAAATTGTGTGATTTTCTTTGAATTTAAAATAAATATTGCATTCCAACCAGCCTGGTTCATGGTCCATGGTCCATTGTAACCCGGGATATTTGTAAAAGGGGGTGTGAGACGGGTTGGGTGCCAGCTCAATTTGAATTAATTGAACATAAAGAAAAAGCATTCTAATTGAGCGCTACTTCCTAGGTTAAGGTCAAGAGTCCTGATCCAGTGTGACGCACGATTGGAATCATTTACATTGGCCCAATTCACAGCAGTCTCTGGCTTCGCAATAAATCATGAGACATCTATAGGCATGGGCCTGACTAGCAACGGCAGCCCTAAGGGAAAGATTCCAATTCCGGTGGTCCGACACAGAAATCTCCTACCTAGGGTACGGCTAGCCCACTCATACACAGGCCTGCTGAAGGCGAACGTCCCAGAGCTATGGAAGGAGGCCAAGGAATCGCTGCAAAAGGTGGGACTCTCTGGTAATCTCATGGCTAGGCCGTATTTGTGCTGTGAAAATGACAATCCTCCTAAAATTGCTGTATATTTCTCAGGCCCAGCAGGTGTTCATCCCAGAACGGGAACTACTTGATCTACAGAAGGCAGTGGGGCAATTCATTTGGCAGCACAAAAAAAACACATATTCCCTGCAAGCTTCTCACAAGAGGGAAAATATTGGGAGGCCTAGGCCTAACCTCGATCCCACGGTACTTCCGGGCCGTCCAAGTAGCCGCTATGCTGGGCTGCGAGGGCAGAAGGCAAGGCCCGCAAATGGAAGGGTATAAAACAATTTGCATCACCCTTTCCCCTGGGACATCTGCCGTTCCTCCCTAAGCACGCCCTTTGACAGCGCGGAAACCACACTTGCTACCACATTGGCAACGCTCCAGAGCTGGGATAAAACGTGCGCACGAAGGGGATTTAAACCGAGCCTGGGTCCACTCTCACCCATTACCCAAAATCTGGAATTCACCCAAGGCCTACAAGCCAGAGCCTTCCAGCTTTGGACCTCCGGTGAACCCCTGAGATTACAAGACCTTTATGGAGACATGGGGCTGTAAAGTCTCGAGGGGGTGTCTGTACTCCTGCTCTCTATATGTCAGAGAAGAGGCACAGAGGACCCCAGCCAAGATTCTCCATTTGGTAAAATGTGGATGAGCAATCAAGGTCTAGCTCTCAGGAAGTGATGCAGGCTGGTTCTTAAGTACAGTGTAGTCCCCAAGCACCCACAAAGGAATGTCCACACACTGTATTAGTGAAAACACATGCAAACTTCGAAAGTAGTCACTGCAGCAGGGCTTCACCGGGCAAACCAGCAGTCCAGGAGTTGCAGCAGGCGTCCTCTTCAAGCTCTTCTTCGGTTCATTCGTCCAGTGGTCGACTCTGCCTTCCAAGCCAAAAGACTTGCCTTTTATTCAGTTCTCTCCCATTCATTCCAGCCTAACTGTCACTCACCCAGCTGTCCACTGAAGAGACACTATCTCAGCTCACACTACTCAGAGAAACTGCTAGCTCTTCCAAGTCAGGTTCTCAGGGGCACAGTATTAGGGGGAATTATTGAAAATGTGCTAACTTCATCCACCTTAGAGACCCTTAGATGCAAAGTTTGTATGCAGTACCCTTTGGGAATACTACACACAACTATGACTACAGGTATAGGCAACCCAACCTTTGGTATAAGCTTGTACTACACAGTTTTGGTAGTGTTGAGCAGCCAGGCTTATCTCAAGAGGGGGAAATATGAGCAGTAGTGCAGTTCCACAAAGATTCAAAGTTACAGGTATTCAAATAAACTCTTACACTCAATGTTTCTTGCATAAACCATTAATCATTTCAGTCAGTTATAAAGCCTTCTTCGGAAGGGAGCAATAGAATAGTAACACACAAATATACTTCAGTACTGTACCACTGAGTTTCTGAATCAGACAAGGCCCTTTTGGGATGGCCCACAGGTGACTTCAGTAACAAGGGTGCTGGGGACATTAATACCTTACTGTAGGCATTCATAATACTCTTTAGAAGTTGGTAAAAGGTAAAGATTATTAGAACACAAGAGACCACAAATATTCTTAAGAAGTGCAGATACTTTGAGTTCACTAGAAGTCATTCATTTCAATAGGCTAAGCCAAAGTCAATGGGCAAAAGTCTTGGATAGGATAAAGCACTTCTGGTAAGTAATGGAAAAGTGTTTGCACAAGTTCATAGGAGTCTTTGATGAAAAGAAGAATTAAATGTAGGGCGACAAGCTTCCAGTGGTCGACTCTGCCTTCCAAGCCAAAAGGCTTGCCTTTTATGCAGCTCCCTCCCAGCCTAGCTGCCACTCACCCTTGCCGGAAAGGCAGCCAGCCAATCACCACAGAGTGCATTTGGGTCTCCTAAGAGACTAAGCACAGGGAGTTTGGGGCACCTCCCTCACATCCTGCCCACCCCAGACAAATCGGGCGCCAGAGGTGGTCTTCAGTCCTGAAGCCCGCCAAAGGCATAGAAACAAAGGGACCAAACCTGGCTTGGCGCGCAAAGACAAACTCTAGAAGGACCTTTCCAAAAAGAAGTGGGGAAAAAATAAAACCGGGATCCGTTTAAACAAAGGAGGCTCAGACGCCATCTTGAAAAACATGGCTCCCGCGATTTAACACAACCGGTGTTCGCGGTCAGGAAAAATCATGGTAGTTCGTTGTAAAACCACTGCCACCAGCCATTTCGAGAGGAAAGGGTAGCATTTCACTGCTAAATGAGTTTCTAGACACGGGTGATACTAGGTAACCCCTCCAGCACTCTATTGGAAGATAGTGTGTGATGGGTCTAGGAATATAAAAAGACTAGTAAAGTCAATTTAACTTAACCTTCTCTGGGAAACAGTTGATCCCAGAGAAGGTATTTAAACCTTTGGGAAGTCTAAAAGACATGCCTGTGTAACACACATGAAAAGATGATGCCTATGGAGTTATCTAAAACTCCATAATCAAATAACACAAGTGTAAAACACATCAAAATACATGAGAGAGTGGGGAAAAAAGGCTCTCACTCTTTCCAGGAAAAAAAAGCAGGTCCTCAAAATCCAGCAAAGTTGCTGGGGGTCTCTAAGGTGAAGGGAATTCGCACATTTATGAAAATTCTCCCTAACACAAGGACAGCCACCCTGCTGGGTGATTGACAGCCAAGCTGGAATGAATGGAAGAAACCTGCATAAAAGGTGAGGCTTTTTGGCTTGGAAGGCAGAGTCGACCACCGGACTAAGGAATCCAAAAAAAGGAGCCTGCTGCTGTGCTGAAGCTCCAAATTCGTATCGACGGAGAATCCCTGCAAGGACGACTTCTCCCTTTGAGTTGGTGGGACCGATCAACTCCAAAGTAAGCCAACTGGACTTCCTTCTCGGAGCTGGTTGAATTTCCACAGAGTTGCAGCTGGAAACAGAAACGCTAGGGAGAGGAAAACCAGACTGTATGCATTGTTTTTAGGTTGGCCAAGAGCTCCAGGAAGATCCACCGGACTCCCAGGAAGCAGGACTGACCGAGCCTGAGCCCTCTCAACAGAGTGCGGGACCCCAGATGCAAGGAAGGCCCACCTCGACAGCAAAGAACCACGGTGTTGCTGATTGCAGTAGACGCGAGGAGCTGAAACACCAAATTGCCACTCGTTTGAAGTTTGCTGGTTGCCCTCGGTGACCGTCCTGTTGTAGTGCAGGAGTCCCCAGAAGTCCTCCCTCTTGCCCCCATGACTGAGGCCCAGGAACACCAGGAACTGCAGAGCTGCAAAGGAACAGAAGTCATCTGCTGCATTTTTCTTCAAGCTAAAGGTACTGTAAAGTCTGAGAGAACTTACCTCTGTGTAGATTTGTTTCTACTTCAGACGTCTCCCGGCTTGTGGCCCTACATTTAATTAATCTATTTCACTAAAGACTTTTAAAAACATTGTGCAAAGACTTTTACTCACCTACAAGAAGTGCTTCAACTACATAGACTTTTGCCCATTGGCATTGGCTTAGCCTGGTTCCTTGAAGGACTCTTCTATCCTCCGGTATACATGGGGGGAGAGGGGGTACTCCAAAGGTATTTGCCTGCTTTAAACATATTTGTGATGTCTTGCTTGTTCTAATAACCATTTCTTATGACACACTCAAAGCCTACTCTGAATGTAACAGTAATATATTAATGTCCACAGTGTCCTAGATATTTAAGTCACCTGAGGGTCTAGGAAGTGTATGTGTGCCATCCTTAATGGGTCTTTACTAATTCTGAGAAACCTAAGAGTGTGTATTTCTGAAGTGTGTTTAAGTGTTGCTTTTACATTGCTCCCTTCTGAAGAAGGCTTGTTTAAATGACCGGTAAATAAATTAATAACTGTTTTATCATGAAACCTTGAGTATCAGTGTTTGTTTGAATACTTGTCGCTGTGAATCTCTGTGCAACTACACTACTGCTCACATTGACCCCTCTTGAGATAAGCTTGGCTGCTAGGCCACACTACAAACCTGTGTAATTCAGACTTGTACCAAAGGTTGGGTCCGTATTGCCAGGAGGCGGAGGTTGTTGTAGTGCACCCTAAGGGTACTACCCCAAATCTTTACCCAACAGTGGACTTTGGTAAAACTCCCCAACAACTTGCATGTTAAACGCATGTGTTAAGGTTTTGCAACCAAGAAGCTAACTCGGCTGTTCCAAGAGGGACACTCTGTGGACAAATGATTCTGGTTCTATCGAGGGAATATTGGATTGAGAGAGGTAACAAATCTAAGAACAATGAAAAATGAAATACATGAAAACATCTTCTAAGAAGTTAATATGTAGTCATCACAGGACAGACATCCAAAATTATATTATGGTAAAACTACAAATGTGCATCATTTCTTTTGCATCCATATGGTCATCTCAGGAAATAAACTACTCAAACGTGAAGGGACAAACTGATTCTAGTGTTTTCTGAACCTGCGCAAGTTATGAGGCTCATCACAGCATCACCCGAGGAAAAGGATACACAGCAAAGGAATACTGTCCAGCCAATGTTTTTCATAACACACATCAATAGAGTGGCATAAGCACATTACAAATATACTATAATCCAAATACTTACCGCTTTGTCCCAAGCATGGAGCCTCCTCGTCCGATCCACCCAGCAACATCATGCCAGCCTACTTGCTTAATCTGTGTAGAGGAATAGAATTTGCTTGGGTAAGAAAAAGATACAAGACTTTCAACACAAAGTCTTAGCTAGCACTTTAAACAGAGCCAAATGGTATATTCCACCAACAAAGCGCAATGGCATTGAAGCAGTGATTGTGTGAACCTCACTGGGGACTACAAAGGCTGTTCATTTGTATTACAGGCTGTAGGGTCAACATGCATTTTTGTCTTTCCTTATGCCTGGTAATTCCCTGGAATTTCTGCTAGCTTTTTGTGGCTTCCGGATTTATTTTGTCAGCAATTATGTGTTTCCCAAAGTCTCACTGAGGACAGACTTCATATTTTTAATGTACCACCTGTTAGATCAGAATTTCATTTGTTTAGGTTGCTTTTGCCAACTTTAGTACTGTCCTAAACGTTTTGTTGTCTTTTTGGCTTCTAGGCTTTCTTTTAGATGGCAGAGAAACCTCTATTGAAGCCCCCGTTAAGCCAGTAATGCCCATTATCTGTCCAGAGTGGCCTCACAATATATTTCCCTGTATCTTAAACTAGGTTTGGGAACCTTTCTCCACTTGGTGAGACTTCTCATGAAGTTGGGGTAAAGCTGGAGAGTCAATTGAACTACTCGTAATTCTGTTGTTGGGATACCAACGGTTCGCCCTTCATCGCCTGGCAGGGACAGTCAGGCACCTCCTCCTCTTAACTTCGTGATCCCTTGGACTCTGGGCAGTGGGCACACCTGGAGGGGGTGCTTGGAGAAGACACCAACTGCTCCACTGGCACTGCAGATTATCTATCCTCCTGGTTTAGACGTCTTTGGAAGCGGTTTACTGTCGGCTGCTGCTTTTCTTCCTGGAGGGACAATCGCCTGAAGCCCACAACCTGAATGGCTGCTACTGTGTGCTGGTCTCCTGCTCTGATGAAATCTAATGTACTGGGCAGACAAAAAATCCTCCTTTAGGCACTCTGCTTTTGTTGTGCTGATCATTGCTGCTGCTCATGTGGGGGACCTCCTGCCCTGCCTTGAGATCACTGATCTCCCTTGGGCCTCTTTGGAAGGCTGGGGACCACAGATCTGCGAAACCAGACACCTCCTTGGAACACTGCATCCTCAGCCGCAGCTCGTCTGTGGCACTTTAGCTTTTTTTGTTAGCCCTCATGGGGTGCGCTGGGCTTGGCTATCCCTTTATTTTGAGTAGCTGGAGCTCATGCACTTTGTGTGCATACCCATTCACGTCAAGGCCTCTTCGCGGGAAACACTGCACAGAAACAGACTTGCATGTTCTCCTTTGCTGGAACTCTTCCAGCGTCCACCAGAGCGGCTGAGTAACTGCTGAAGTCCCGACATCAACATCTGTGACAGGGAAGCTCAGAAGAGGACGGCTTCCTGCCTTGGACTAGTGAGCCCAACGAGTCCCAAAACAAACAAGAATAACCGGGGTCCTTTGCCATTTTGCAGTGCAACGTCTTCTGAAGTGCGGTTTCGTCTGAAACCTGGTAGGCATCTTTCTGGACCTCCAGTGACTGGATCCCGAACCTGAAAGTTCCTTCAACCGAGTCAAGGACCGAGAAAGGGCACGAACTGCACCGAATGACAACAGTCCTTCAACCAAGCTTTGAAAGAGGCACCAATGAGCCAATGCTGTGAAGATCTTCTGGGCGTCCAACTGCTCGAGTGCAACCACCAGATCCATCACCAGTTCTTTTCTTCAGTCTCCAAGACCAAGTATCCCGAACAGGGATCTGCGGTCACCTCTCCTTGGTGACCAGCCTGCTGCACCAGCTTCTTTGATGACAAGGTACTGTTCAGCCCCCAATACTTACCTAGGGCCTGCTTTGGTGTCCCTGTGCTTTGAAGGGTTGCAGTTAAGCTGTTACTTGCATCCCCTACCAGGCAAACCCTAAGCTACATTGGGGTGGACAACCCTTTGTGCTCTCGCTTGCCTTAGGACACTGGTCCTGGGGGCAATTCTGCAAGGTAAGCTCCCAATTCCCTTAACCAAAGAAGCCCAACTGATACTCCCGTGTAAACTTGAGAAATCTTCATAGACTCTGCCTTGTCCACTGCTTATCTGCCTTTCCTTAGCCCTTGGTCACAGTGCCCCCCCTTAACTTTGTGAGACTCACCTAGGATAGGGTTGGACTTCCTAAGATTGGCTAAGCAGGGTTAACTAAAGTTATACAAGTTAGTCTAAAGTTTGCCTACTTGTTTCAGACATTTCTACTACTTTTTGTGTTACCTTACAAAGGTTCTAAAGTATTTTATCCTTTGGATATTGCAAGAATTCTGCGATTATATTACTGTGTGATGATACTTACCTTACATCAATATTATAGCTTTAGTGTATAGAAAATGAATTATTTTTTATATAACTGCTAGTGTGTAAGTGCTTCCTTGAACTAAGTATGCTCAGAGTTCTGTGTGCCTCACTGTTCAGGAGATTTATCAGTCGTATGCTTAATCCCATCTCCTATTTCGACCCCCAGCACTTTTTGCTGGACGTCTGGACATGTTTCTTTCTCTCCTAAACAAGGGGAGACCCCCCCCCATTGATTCTTATTTGCTCTGACTTTTGGGAACTCTGTTCTTTTTATTTTACCTTATACTATGTAGTCTTGCTTTCCTCCATATCTCTTACAGGCATCTGTGTTACACTTTTGCAGCACACATAACCTATGTGAGGTGTTGCTAGGAACCCTTTGGCTTCTCCTTTGAGATTCTTTGACTATCCTTAAAAACTACTGTTCTTAAGGACAGAGGGATAACTTTGTAAACTTCCTAAAACTTTAACTTATGAGAGATTAGCATACACCACCTTATGTGGAGTGCTAAGGGGATATCTACTATCCCCCCTTCTCTGTGCTCCTCTGACTTTTTGGTCACAGTGGCAACCCTAATGTTATAGCTGGTGGCAATGGACCTGTTCTACCAACGTTTGTGCTATTTTCTACCACAGACTGTATTCACAGCCTCGGTTACGCACAAAAGGGTCTCACACAGGGGTTCCTTTTTTTGCCATTTCTTGTGCGTTTGTCCTTTGTCAGCCCTTCTTCTACATTCTGGGAGAGGGAGGTCTGAATGCAAGCTTTACCTTCAGTGGGAACCCTAGGGTGTCCCCGACTAGGCTCCATTATGACTGTAAAAGCAGGAAGGAGGGTAGAAGTTTAACACTCACCTGTCCTTTGTCTGCCTGAGTGCCTGAATGGAACCAGCTCCAAATGGAGGGCTAGCTGTCCCGATTGGACAGCCACCCACCCCTGCTGCGAGTGTTTGCAGAGTAGTGAATGGGAAATCCGAATAAAAGGCGAGATTCCCAAGGAAGAAACCAAGTTGACCACTGGAACAGAAGATCTGAAGCTGAAGATGACCAGACACCTGCCGATCCCTCCAGAAACCGTGAAGTAACAACTGCTGTCCTGACCTGGTTTTCCTATCGACGGAGGGACTCCTAAGAGGACGACTACTTCCCTTTGGCTGGTGGGACCAACCAGCCCCAAGACGAACTGAAGATCGAGCCATCCCCCTGAGGTACTGGGACCCTCCAGGGCTTCATATACCACGAATACCAGGCGTTAGGAAAGATTTATCTTTACTGCATCTTTCCTTCCATTTTTATGCCCCCCCCAAACAGTTTGCTTTTATATTTGATCCTGACCTGTACTTTTTACAGTGCAGTGGAGCCTTAAGCTTCACTACACAGTCTTTTGCTCATCTGTTATGGGGAAACTGACATGTCCGTCAGGCGGTCAGTACTGAGAAACATTATTTTCCGTTAGTCTTGCGACTTTGTTACTACTTTCAGTAACTTGTTATCACTTGTGGTAACTTTTATCATCGTACAATGCATCTTACAATGCAGTACAATGTGGTACACTTGTTTGCGCCCTAGACTAACACTCAAAGGATTTTTGGTTACTAGAAGTGTGCTAAGTGGACAAGCTGGTGGCAGCAGTGACTTTTTACCATTTGTTGGTGCTTTTCGTTTTAGCCTTACCGAGTTTACTGCGTTTGGCTACTAACTGTGGCTAGTGTCCAAAAATGGCCTTTCCACATGGGTTTTCGCTTGGCCTTTGGTCATCTTGTTCTTTAGCCTTCTGCCTGTCCTGTGAGGCCAGGAAAATCCTTATAGGACTTCCAGTGCCTGGGAAAGCAGAGCCTTGTGGCAGGCTACTGGAGCGCTATGTGCGTTTGCTGGCACGATGTGGGCTGGGACTGTCTGGTCCCAACCCACAAACTGGTTTCAGTATGTGAGTGGTATGCATGAGTGTTCCTGGAGTGAGTGAGTGAGTGAGTGAGTGAGTGAGTGAGCAAGTCTGTCTGTCTGTCTGTCTAGTCCTGCTATTGGGAGATTCGGCTCTTACCTGGCTTTTAGGATAAGAGGAGGACCCCTACACCCACTCTCCAGAGATCCTTGAGTAACCTGAAGGAGCCAAGACTCCTGACCAGCTATGAGACCTGTGAAGAGACTGGAGACCCGACTGAAGGAGGTCTGGAGACCAACCTCTGCTGCTCTCCTGGTGGAGCCCTGTCTTGCTCTTCAGCAGCGCTGTGAAGGCGCTGCGACCCTTGGAGTGGAGGGAACGTCCATTCCCGACGTCTGCTCGGTACCCTGCAAATAAGAGCCTTCGGAATTGTCCCGGTACCGTCCTGTGGCTGACCAGCTCCGAGTTTGGGCTACAGTGCAGCGGATGTCACCGTTCCGAGTTGAGGCGTGGAACTTGGGGGATCCTCAGCTTGCCCAACAAGACGTTCCCCAGCAAAATGTCAGAGTCCTAGCGTCAAGGGGACCCGAGATAGGAGGGAAAGTCGGACCGCAACAAGTGGGGCCCTTTGCGTTGCAGTGCTAAGGTGACCAATGCCCGAAACAGCTTACCTACATCAAGGCCAGTCCTGAGATGGGTCCTGCATCGTGTTTTTCTGCATTCTTCATCCGAGAGTCCTTGTACCAGCGAAAGACACCAACCAGAGATCAGTTTGAACCTGCAACCCCTGCCAATCAAGGATTGAGGCCGACGGCCGGAAAAGCAACCTTTGTCCTTCTTCCATTGACCTGCTAAGTCCTGGGAAGAATTTGAGTACGGGGGTAGGTTACAGTGGTTCTTACCTATCCCTAAACTCCCTTTTAAAGTTTTCCTAACTTTTGCTATACTTTGGCTTTGCCACTGCTTGCTTGCACAAGCCTTGCGAAAGTTGAGGACACTTCTATTAGTTAGAATACACTGGGACTCATTACAAGTTTGCCGGTCCGGTAACACAATGGGAATCACATGCCAAACTACGAGTCTGCGAGTGGGTGCCTGTCAGCCCGCAAGGTCTGATCTGGCGGGCAGAACGGCACCCGCTCACAGACCTTGACGGATGCACCGGCACCATTCATGAATGGTGCCGGTGCATCCGTCCTCCCCATTCCCATCGAGTCCTGTAGGACTCAAATGGGAACGGGAGTAATTTTTACCCGCACCCGACAATGGGGAATTACCGGGTCTGCAATGCCCTGGTAATTCCCCATTGCCGGGTGCCAGTAAGAAAATGACTCCGGCGGCAGCCATGCTGGTTTTACCGGCACTGCTACTGCCAGAGTCCTAATGAGGCCCATTGTCTTCTAACCCTTGGAACTCTTCACTGGACCCCAGATACCTTACCTTCATGTTTTCTTGCATCACAAACTGTGTCTGAACTTTCCTGAACCTTTGGGCAGAAAGCCGCAGACAACTTAGGGAAAGACATTTGAAGTTAAGGTTAGTTCTCAGTGGACCTGTAGTACATAAAACTAATCTGAACTTTCTTTTACAGGAGTTGGATTTGTGTTATGCCCTACTAATGGTTGTATATATGTAATCTATTAGTGTTGTGCGATTCTTCTACCTGTTAGTAATTTTTGCATCGTGAAATTTGGCCATAAATAACTGTATTTTTATAAATACTGTCTAAGTGTAATTTGTGATTCCCATTGTGTGTACTCATTGTGGACCCTTTACAAGCTCACCACCTCAAGACTTAGCCTAGACCTCTCGTCACTGCTACCTTGAAATGGTTTGGCTACAGCTCTCTCGTCACTGCTACCTTGAACTGGTTTGGCTACAGCTCCCAGAGTTGTCACTGTCACAATATAGGTTGGCCTTCTATACATCTGGCTTGGTGCGCAATTCAAATAAATAAAATACAAATAAATGAAATACAAATCTGTCCACCAAGCCAGAGTATAGAAAATCTGTCCTAATACCAGGGGACCTCCAACCCATTTGTAGTGCAACATCTTTGTGTGGACGAATCCGCCCAGAAATTTGGTGAGCTCAAATTGGACCTCCAGAGGCACGATCCCACTCATACATGTCCCCTCACCAGTGTGCACGACTGCAGAATCGAGGAAGATTAACCTGATGATAACCGTTCATTGTTGCTGCTGATAAAAACGTGCCAAAACGACAGACCGCCATTGGAGACCGAAGAAATCCTTGCTGTGGGTCCTCTCGTGACTGCTGCTGCAACATCCCATTCAGAGTCCTTCCTTTTGTCACCAGACCAAGGAATCAGGAGACTGGGTCCATCGCTATGGCACAGGAGAGAATCCAGCTGCATTTTCATCATTTAACCTAAGGCACTCCAGGACTAAAAGTAGAATTTACCTCAAGCCTAATAGACGCTCCAGTGTCTGGAGTGCGTAACAAGATGTTTGGGTGTGCACCCATACCTCTGGTCCAGGCTTAACAGCATGTGCTCTCTTGGGGCGTACTTTGCAGGGTCCCTAGAAATTGTGTTATCGTGCTAAAGCCTTTTATTTAAGTGACTAAAGTATGAGGAACTTTGCCTTTTCTGCTGCTGCATAAGACGTTTGCTACACTCCTACACGGACTTTGATGAACTCTCGTATAGTCAGGGACTGGACTGCCAACGCTTTAGAAGCTTGAAAGGTGTTGCTAAGAAGTAATGTACTGCTGAAGTATTGAATAACCCTCCTTTTCCTTCCTACAGACTTTGTCGGATGTGACTTTACTAAATTAATTATACTATAATTTCTCTGTACCAAATGTTAGTGCGCGGCACTACTGGTAACACGATAGAACTGTCAATAGTATCATTTTATTTTTTTTAATTAAGTTTATTGAAGTTTACATAAAAACATGTAGAACATTAGATTCATCAATGTTATAATTATAGAATTCATCACAAATAATCTCCACAAAAACCACCACCACCTACCTCATCACGAAGTAATATAAACCAATCCAAAATGTCATTACAACTCATCCAAAAATCTACCCCACATTTCATCAAACAATTTAATTTTTTTTGTTTCTGCGAAGAACAATCTTCTCAATTCTGGAAACCTGCCTTAAGTCCTCCACCCACTCTGAAAAGGTCGGCCTCTATCACATTTCCATTTCCTCAAAACGATCTTCTTTGCTGAAAAACCAGCATTTCTGTGGGTAAGTAAGTTCTTCCACTTTGTCATCCTCACCCAAGATGATAGTAATGTAGTCAAAATCTTCCTGCAACAATAGAACCTCATTAATTTTCTCTGTGACTCTCCTCCAAAATGTCCGCAATTCATAACAATCCCAGATCATGTGTTCAAAAGAGCCAACTGCATGTTTACACCTTCAGCAAGCCTCTGAATGAATCATTCCTCTCGCATGAAGTCTTTGGGGAGTCCAAAGAATTTTGATTTGCCGGCTTTGCTCTCCCAGATTAATGGAAGTCAGAGGCACATTTTTACAAATACACCTCCATCGGTCCTCAGACATATCTGAACCAAGTAGCTGAGACCATTTTGAAAGTAATCCCTCTGCCGGAGCAGGACGTTGGCCCAGATTCTTGTATTCCTTAGACGCCATACTTCCCCCTGCCTTATACTCAGACAACCAAATCTGCCATCTATTGCCATCAACTGCACTTTCATTCCGCAGGATTCTCCTCAATTTCCTGTATACCCCCATTGTACAGTCTGAGATCTTTAACTCGTGCAAGTCTTTTAAAACTGATCCATTTGCCATCTTCAAACAAATCACTCAGCCATATTATACCACTTAGAAGACAGTTCATCCACAGGAGCGGCCTTCCATTCACCAGTATTCCTGGATTCAACCAGATTGGGATAAAATCATTATCACATACTCTGCATTTACTTTCTTCCACAGCTCCTTCCAGCACGTTCTCAGATATTTTGTTGGCGGAAATGACTGATACCCAGATCCGTCCACCGTGGACAGTATAGCCCTAGGTGGTAATGGAGATGAACGGCTTGATTCCGCCAGCGTCCATAGATCCACTGAATTGTCACCAAATGGAACCAGATGCCTGGCTCCAAAAGCCAAATGGTAATTTGCAAAGTCTGGAACCCCCAAACCTCCACAGTCCTGTGGCAGCTGCAATTTCCACAGTCTAAGGCGTGGTCGCTTATTCTCCCAGAGAAAAGATTGGATTAAACTCTCAATTTTCTTCAAAAAGCTCTTTTTAACGTCCAAGGGGAGCATACTAAGCACATAATTGACACGAGTTGTGGATGTCATTTTGATGGCATTCACCTTCCCCCATAGACTCAATTTAAGTTCACTCCATCTCTTCAAATCAAGCTCCATGGATTGAACCACAATAGCAAGGTTGACATCCATAATTTTTGAGATATCACTAGTCAACCAAATCCCAAGGTATCTCATCTTATGCGGACACCGTTTGAAGCCGAAAGTCCTCATTTTCAAAATAGCGCATGAGGTTGATGCTGGCAATGCCTCCGATTTGGCCCAATTGATCTTGTAACCAGAAATTCTGTTGAATACACCAATCAACTCAATCAGCACTGGAATAGAGTTCTCCACATTCTGAACCACCACCACCATGTCAACCGCATACAGCAATTACAAACAGGATGGGTGACAGGACAGCCCTGTCTCGTTCCTCTTTCAAGTTCGAAAATATCAGATCCCATGCCATTAGTCCGAACACATGCAGTAGGGCGTGAATGCAGCAGTCTTATCCATCCGATCACGTTTTCCCCAAATCCGAATCCTTTCAAGGCACTCAAAAGATATTTCCACTCAATACGATCGAATGCCTTTTCTGCATCCAATGATAATGTCACCACATCATTCTGGTGCTCCTTGCTTTCAAATAGAGTCAGCAACAGCCTTCTCATATTATCTGATACAGGTCTTCCTTTCACAAAACCTGACTGACCTTCATCTATAATATCCATCAGAGAACTTTCAATCCTCAAGGCCAATGCTTTGGCTAAAATCTTGTTGTCCATGTTCAGTAAACTGATCGGCCGATAACTGCCGGTTTTAACTGGTGACTGCCCAGCTTTCAGAAAAACAGATCGAAGAATGCCTTGTAGAAGCTGGAAGACACCCATCTCTTAAAGATATGCGCAGCATTTCCGACATAAGTTCAAAAACCTCTACTGGGAAGATTTTATAAAGTTCCGCTGGTAGTCCATCTGGACCCGGGCATTTCCCAGTGTTCAATGCACAAGCTGCTTTCCTGAGATCCTCCACATTCAACTCTCTTTCCATGCACTCCAATGATTCTGCACTTATTTTCTTCAAATGACAGTGTGACAAATCTCACTCTCAGATAAGTTGACTTCTGAAGAATAGAGGGTTTTGTAATATGACTTAAACGTTGCATTAATCTCCATAGGATCAAAAGTCACCATTCCATCATGTCTCTCTATTGCATTAACAGTTCCTTCATTATCCATGACTCTCAGGCGATGAGCAAGAAGCCAATCACATTTTTCACCTTTTTCAAAGTAGTTGCTCTTGGTTCTAAAAAGTAGCCACTCAGCCTTCATAGAATACAAATCCTCCAATTTTTCCTTTCTCAGTTTCAGTACTCTCAAAGTATCACTTGAAAAGTTTAGCATATTACCCCTTTCAAGGCCCTGAACTTCCTCATTGAGCTTCTTCACTTCCGCATCTCTCTTTTTCTTGCTTGACATTTTCTGTAAACTTCTAAGAACGAGCAACTACCATTGAAAGTATTGTTAACTCCTATGTGTGTTGGTTAGTCTAAATAAGCATGTACCTACCTTGCACATATAAGAATACATGTATATTTTTTAAACTTGTTTTTATTGCGTTTCCACATATCAACACCACAACAGACAGTTGTAACAACCCCCCCCCCCCAACTCCCCCCTCACTCCCCTTGGGGCATGATCGTCCATCTCTTCGGGGGTCTCCTTAAGCACTGAATATATCAGAGTCTTTAATGTTATGGGGGCACCATTGCACCATAAAGTCGGATTGTAGTTATTCTTGAACCCCACCCCATTCCTTCATAAACATGTCCCTTGTACCTTGGATTGTGAGTGACTTTTTCCATTGCCATTTGGGCCCATACCTTTTGGAGCCACGTGATAGTCAATGGGGTATCTTTCTTTTTCCAATTTTGGGCAATCGTTGTCCATGCCGCGAGGAGCAGTCCCATAAAGCTTCTCCATTGTGGCCTTTTGTATTTCCTTGCTATACCGTCTCATTCCAACCATCCAAACTCCCTCCCCCATTTGTTCTACCTCTGGGTACATCTTCGCCATCTGTCCCCTCACATCTTCCCAAAAGGGTCTTACCATTTTACATTCCCACCAAATATGCTTCCATGTTCCCACTTCATCGCAGCCTCTCCAGCATCGATTTGACGTATTGGGGAACATAACGTGCAGCCTTTCTGGGGTATAATGCCACTGTGTTACTATTTTGATCCACATTTCCTTTGTTTGTGCTGAGCGCGTCATCTTTGGGATCAAATTCCATAGGTCCTCCCACTGTTTTTTGGATGGTTCCTTCCCCAATGTCTTTCCCCACTTGATCATATATGACCGTTTGATTTCTTCACCCTGCGTATTTATGAAGGAGTACAGCGTCGAAATCCATTTTTTTGCCCCTGAATTGGAGATGACATATTTCTCAAACGCTGTGAGGTTTCTTGTTGCTGCTGCGGTTATTTCTGGGGATTTTAGCCAGTGCTTGAGTTGTTCGTATCTATACTTATCTTGTTTGGAGAGTGATGCGCCGGGGTAGCAGGATTCGAGTGTTCTAATTTCATTGTCCACGAACATTTGCCCTATTTTCGTGATACCTGCCTCCTCCCAGTTGTCATATGCCCCTTGTTCCATCCGCGGGGGGAATTGGGGATTCCGACATATCGGCGTGAAAGGGCCAAGCGACGTAGTCATGATGCCTTTACGTGTTTGGCTGTCCCACGCCTCCATTGTTGTCTTCATTATTTCGCTTATTCCTATGTTGGGGTGTCTGTGTTGTCTCTGTTTCCAGAGTAATTCTACTAGCGGTGTTCTCGCTACTGCCCTGTCTTGTTTAGCCCAGATCTGCTCCGGGTTTTCCCCCATCCATTCCCGAAGTACCTTTAGTTGCGCCGCATGGTAGTATTTTTTAAAATGGGGAGCGCCATTCCCCCTTCCCTAGTTGGTACTGTTAGGATCGTTCTGGCAATCCTCAGGGTCTTCCCTTTCCATATAAAGGATGAGATGACCTTGGATAGTGTTTTGAAGAAGGTGCAGGGGATTCCCACAGGTAGAGCCTGGAAGTGATACAGAAGCTTAGGGAGGATGATCATCTTGACTGATTGTATCCTGCCCCACGAAGAGATCATCAGAGGGTTCCATCTGGCCAAGTCTTTGCGTATGGTTGTGAGTAGATGCGGGTAGTTTTTCCCGTACAGTTGGTCTACCTTGTGTGTTATGGTTATCCCCAGGTATTTTATGCCTTCTGTTGCAATCTTCAGGTCCAATATTTTGGCTTCTCTTTCTATTTCTCCCCCCCCCCCCCCCATCTCCCACCAGTATTAAAATTTCCGATTTTTTCCTGTTGATCTTTAGGCCTGATATAGCCCCAAGGTCCTCCAGCTCCCTCACCACCACCGCTAGATTCCTCCCCGGGTCTTCTATGGCCATTAGCATATCGTCCGCATATGCTATGACTTTGTGTTGCAGTCCTGCCATTTCGATCCCCCTAATGTGGATGGATTCCCATATTTTCATTAGAAGGGGTTCCAGAAAGATTGCGTACAGTAGCGGGGAGAGCGGGCAACCTTGTTTAGTTCCCCTTGTGATATGTACCCTTTCTGTTACCTCCCCGTTGACGGCAACTCTACTCATAGGGGAGTTATAGTTCGCTTTTATGCTCGCCATATATTGATCCCCAAATGCCATGCATTTTAAAACTTTAAACAGCATCGACCATTCCACCCTATCGAAGGCCTTTTCGGCATCTACAGAGAGTAGTATCGCCGGGGTGTGGGTTATACCTATCTTTTCCACTAGGTGGATGAGCTGCCTAAGGTTGTCATGGGTTTGTCTGCCTGGGATAAAGCCCGATTGATCCAGGCTGATCAATTTTGGAAGGAGAGGGGATAGTCTTGCGGCGAGGATTTTGGTGTGGATCTTAGCATCTAGATTTATAAGGGAGATTGGCCTATATGAGGCGGGGTTAGTCGGGTCTTTCCCATTTTTGTGGAAGACTAGCACCTTCGATTCATTCATTGTGGGGGTCACATTGCCACTCTCTTCGAATGAGTTAAGGAGCCTTGTTGGGACCGAGATTAGCTGGTCTGCATATTTTTTATAGAACAGGGCCGTGAAGCCATCGGGGCCTGGTGCTTTATTCATTGGGAGATCTAATATTGCTTTGACGACTTCTTCTCTTATCGGGCTCTCCAGGGCCTGCCTATCTTCATCTGAAATTTGGGGGATTGGGAGGGGGTCTAGATATGCGTCCTGTGCTACTTCATCCGGGAGATCTGTGGTATATAGCTTCTGATAATATTCCCTGAATGCCTCCCCCATACCTTGTGTGCGAGAGAGAAGTTCCCCTTTTGAGTTCCGTATGCTCTTGATCGTGTTTTTCTGTTTTGCGCGGAGTTGCCTTGCTAGGAGTCTGTCTGCTTTATTCGCTCTTATGTAGTATCTTGGTCTTAGATAGAGAAGTTTCCTCTCTGCTCCCTTTGTGCGCAACATATCTGGTTGGCCCTGCGTGTGTCTCAATGCTTTCTTTAATGCTCTAGTGGGGTGGCACAATATTTACTCTTGTATTTCTGCTATTGACATCTCTAGTTCTTTTTCCCATTGGTATCGGATTCTCCTTCGTGATTTTCATCGCCACCAATTTCCCTCGGATGACTGCCTTGAAAGCTTCCCAGACTGTACTTGGGGAGACTTCCCCTATATCGTTATGGGTAAAATATTCTTCAATCATTTCCCTTATGGATTCCCCTGCTAACGGATCTTGAAGTAAATCTTGGGGTAGCCTCCACTTCCAGAGCCCGTTTGATTTCCCCGGGAGGTTCAGCTCCAGCCACAGAGGGGCATGGTCCGAGAATGCTATTGCTCCTAACTCCATATCCTGAATCTTTCCCATGAGCCCCACTGATACCCAAAAGTAATCAATCCTAGACATAGAGTTGTGCACATGAGAGTAGTATGTGTACCCTCTTTTCTCCCCCTTCAGTTCCCTCCAGACATTGTTTAGGGCCATGAAATCAATCTGAGGCGTGTCGAGGGTGCCCCTTGGCCTTGCACCTTCCTTGTGCTCCTATCTAGTAGTGGATTCCAGGCCATATTAAGATCCCCTCCCCGGATCACTCCCCCCCCCCCCGCAAAGCCTTCTAGTCTCCCCAGAAGATCCCTAAGGTAGCCATCCTGCCCCGTATTTGGCGCGTATACTGATGCTAGGGTGATGCGGTGTCCTTCTAACACCACATTTGCAAAGGCATACCTCCCTTCTCCATCTGTTAATAATATTTTTTTCGGTAGAAGTGGCTTGCGCCCATATCTTATATCCCTTCATGCGAGTTTTCTGCTTCTCCTTCGTTCTAATATGTGTCTCTTGGAGCATAAGTATGTCCGCTCTTTCCCTTTTGAGCTATTTCTCCAATTTTGCCCGTTTCGTTGGGTGGTTCATACCCCTGATGTTGAAGGTTAAGATTTGTATCTTCCTCATTTTGTTATGTATTCGTCCATTTCATTTTGATCCCCGACCTAGCCACTTTCTCATGATTCATGCTCCCGCCCCCCCCTTTCCCACTAACTTCCTCCCCCCGCCCCCAACTATTAACCAAAAACCAAACAACTTGCCCCCGAGTAGGGCAAGGGTTCCTACTGATGCTAGGGCGTTGCACCCTTCGCTCCCTGCCCTCCTTACCCTCGGGAGAATTTTTTGGGGGGATCCTAAACCCCACATTTTCATCTGTCCTTACCAAATTCCAAGACGGTGGGTTCATTCCCGGGCCGCCATCTCCATGTTTGTAGCAGATCTTTCCATTCTCCCCCATTCTTGTCGCTTTTCACTTGCTTTTGTCGTTCCCCTCTTTTGATTCTTTGATTCTTTCATGAAAACATCTTGCGGCTTTCCCCCCCTGTGTTTGACCTCCTCTGCTTGATCGTTTCCCAGCCTCTCGTTTGTCTCGCATGTTCTACCGTTCGTTTGGGTGCTTCCGCTTCCTCTTCCCTTTCTTGGATGCCCATTATATTTAGGCCTTCTTCCCATGTGGTTGCTCTTCTCCGTTTCCCCTCCCATGTGAACATAAGTCCGAATGGGAAGGTCCATTTGTAGCGGATTTCTTTCGCCATCAGTGCCTTGATGAGCGGGGCCATAGCCCTTCTTTTTTGCAGGGTAACCAGAGCCAAGTCCTGATATAATTGTATTTCTTTCCGTTCATTCTAATATGCTCAATTTCTCTTGCTTTCCTCAGTATCTGTTCTTTTTGTGGATATGAGAGCTACCAGGACATCCTGTGGTCTTTCTCCCGGTGCCCCTGCTCTCTTCGGCCCCACCCTGTGGACGCGGTCCACACCAATTACTTCTGTATCTTGGGCATCCAGCACATCTCTAAACACTTCTTTTACTGCCATTTTAAGGTCCTTGTCCTGGACCGATTCCGCCATGTTTTTGATGCGTATGTTGGACCGTCTGGAGCGATTCTCCATGTCCTCACACTGAATTTCCAGATTGTGGGTGAGACTCACCAGGTGATCCTGCGTTTCACTAACCTGTTGTGTTTCTTCTTCAACACCCTGAAGTGTTCTTTCAATTATGTCCGTTCTTTCCTCCAATTTGGCGATGTCTACTTTCATGTCTTGTACTACCTGCTGCATGTCATTTTACATGGTTGTGAATTGTTCCTGTACTGTGGACATGAATTTGTGTTGTAAGTACTGAAACCAAGCTTGCATATCCTCTCGAGGGAGGTTGCCGATGGTGTGCGCTGATGTCACTCTCCCTTTGCGGCTCTTCCTGGGTGTTCCCTTTAGATTGTGACGTGTTGTTCGAAGACCACATGTGTAGGATGCTTGCGTCCTGTTTCGAGGTCTGTGATGTCTGAAGCGAGGCGTTGCCTGTCCCTTTGGCTCTTGACATGGTAAACGTCTTTCTTGGAGTACTTTATTCTTTAATGTATATGTAGGGTCTTATCCCGAATAGGTCCGTGCTTGTGCACTCTGGTTCTCACTTGTCCCTCTTGGTGATCCACTCCCTACGAGCTGTTGTATGCACTCCGTACTTAGACTCTCTTTCCCCCTTTTCTTTGGGCAGGTTCTCCGGGAGGGGGTGTTGTTCTTGTGCACCCCTACCCTTTATTCTGGGTTCCCTATACGTGTTTATATTGCACTGCGAGGGGCTGGCTTCTTGAAATTGCTGGCTTGCTGGGCGGCAAAATGCCTGCCGTGGTCTGGCAGTTACGGGGCAGGAGATCCCACACCCCCTCCTCAATGCGATCTTTTGAGTATCTCTAGTATTTTCCCATGCCCCAGTTACTTTGCTTATCCCTTGATAGTGTGGCCGCCTCCGTGTCCTTTTGGGTGAGCTGTCTCCTCGCCCCCTCCTTCTGTAATAGGCTCCTGGGTATGTCTTCCTTACTGGGTTAGGTGCTATCACATTTATACTCTTCCCCCCCCCCTGCGGGGAGTCCACTTCTGTCCTCCTCAGCCCACGCTCTCCGCCGCTTCTCCCTCCCGGGGTATCACCTCTTCCGATCACACCGCTGTTCCTCGTTGCTGGATTCACCGGGCGGCCACCGCGCTCTCCACCAGCGCGGTCCGCCCGTGTCGCAGCTGTCTTCTCCTCCTGGCCGCGGCTCGCAGACGCCGGCCTCCACTCCTCCCGCCTGCTGCGGCGCCTCACAGGTCTCCGCCGGTGCTCCGAACCAAAGACACATCACAGCGCCTCACCTGCATCCCCGCGGTGCCCCGCACCACCCGGACCACGGGGGGAGAGCCGCCCGTGATGTTACCGCCTCTGCTGTCAGGAGTGCGCTGTGATGGGCGTGGGGACCGATGGCTCCCCCGTCCACTGCTGGGCTTCGGGTCCTCCACCAGCCGCTTGCCCCTTCCTGGCTCCAAGCCGGGTCTCTGTCTCTCCCGCTGGCGGAGGGGCCGCACGCTCCCCATCCCCGCTTGAGCCTCCGCCGCGCACCAGGGCCGCGGAGATCCCGCCAGGGGGGGGTTATCCGGTTGCAGGAGGGTTTTTCAACCCGAACTGTACACTGCTGCTGCTGCCCGGGCGGAGAGCGTCTCAGGCATGTCTCTTCGCCCCGGCAGCCATCTTGGAATCGATACATGTATATTTTAATATAACTCAGTGTGTAAAAGATTCTTTGGACTATTGTATTGACTGGGTTCGTTGTACTTACCTACAGCTGACATCCTGCTCATAACATGAGCCTGGCTGCTCTGCCATTCTAGAGTCTGACCTTCAAGTGGACTTTATGAAAACTCCCCCCAACACTCACTACAGCCCTCCTCCCTCCTCTATTAAGCCTGGCTGCACAGCCATTGCTACCACAACTTTTGATAGTTCAGGCTAATCCCAAGGGGTGTAACCCTGTTCACTAAAGGTGGGCTTTCAGAAGTCTTGTCTCAGACTGGATTTTACACACAAAAAAACCTAAGTGGTGTTACAGATGTGGTATTCTGTAGTTTTGGACAAACTGAAACTTGGAGATATAAGTGTTCAGGGGAACCATCCTCCAAGGCTGGTCACCAAAGGTTTTGTGAAAAAAGTAACTTGAACAATCAGTTATATGGAAAATTTTAAGCAAGAGTCTCTGGTCTCACTCAAGGTTGAGCTACTGTACAGAGTCAGATGTACATGTCATTTATAGAGCTCACCCCCTCATCTCTATCGTACTGGAAGAACAGCAAGAAAGCACTGTGTTTGACACCAGGTATCATTCCAATACCACATCGAAGGTATGAGAGATGTTATGCGCTCAGACAACCGTATCGATTGTACCCTCAAACTGATGCGGTAGACACGAGCCTGCAGACATCACTGGATATAGAAGAATAAGTAAAGTCTGACAGATGTAAAGTGACGCCACTAAAGAGAGAAGATATGCGGCCACCCAAAACCTGATGTACGTTTATCTAAAGAATAAAGATGTAATTGAAGCAACGAAGTAAACATACATTCAAGTAAAAAAGAAAACCATATACACTAAGAAGATAAGTGATAAGATATGTAATCGATGTATATACGTGGAAACGCAAAGTAGATAAAACAACACAGAAGCTTGCTAAAGTAGGTAATGCAAGTAAAGCAGCCATGTTGAGAAAATGGATGTCGGCATCATATAAAAGTAAGCGAGAAGCTTCAAGAAGGGAAACTAAAGCTGTAGAGCTGACAGGAATACAGATTTGTGCAACAGCAAAGGATATTTGGTTGGCTCATAATCAAGGATGCCACCACAAGAAGCAACTGCAAGGCTTGAGGAGTCGAAAAGGATAAGCTACATACGCCGGACATATTTCTCTTAGATGAAGTAAAGGATTGAACAGTTGTGAGTGCCAAGGATTGTACAATTAAAGACGTGAAAAGCACATGCAGAATGGAGCAACCAATTCTCCACGGCCAAGGAGAGATACCACTCAGTATAATTGAATCAAATAGCACTAAATAGAAGGACAGAATGGACAAAATCATTGTCTCCTCACACGTGGTATAGGACCAGAAAACAAGGCCTATCCATAAAGCTCCAGATGAAGATAGCAATGACCATTACTCCCTTTAAAGTTCTGAGGAAGAGAACAGTCAGCAAGAGAGTGACAACCAATCATGAGGGTCTATGTAACGGTGGACCATACCGCTGCTGTTACTATGTTACATAGAGATCTCTCTCTCCCTCTCCCTCTTTCCCCCTCCCCCCTCGGGGTTGTTCTAGGCTCCCCTAGAATGGCTGTGATACGAATCTGGAGATGAATGTAGTAGATAGAAGGGACTCAAGTTTGGGCAAACAAGCACTCATAGCGATATCTGGGAAGATCCCTTCCCAATATCTGAAAATGTTTAGGGAGTATAAGAGATGAAATGTTATGTGCAACCTGCATTTGTGAATCCCTGGAAAATGTAGATGGTGGATTGAAGGTTGCAAAGTAAGAGCCTTTGAGGGCACGAGGAATCTTTTCATCCTGGAAAGCATTTTTGATGCCTGTTCCCCAGAGTTGAGTGAACACCTGGCTGACTCCAAGGAATTAGATTGCAAGAAGCTAGCACTAACTGCTGACGTATCAGTAGCCAACAGGGCCACCCATAAGGATTCTGGGGCTCCTCACAAGGCGAAAAAGCACAAACAATGCCACTAATAACCCAGCCAAAGAGGGCCACAAAAATACAAAAAAAACAAACACCATGGTAAATTCAAAAGGACTAGTGGAACCCCTGGAGCCAAACGAGCGCTAGGTTACCAGAAACCCCCATTCCAGAAGACATTTAGCAAATGTGTGTTTTTAGGTCTGGTGACCATGTGAAAAGCGACCACAGATGAAAGGGTAAACACTTGGCGTCCCATCAGTCTCCTTAGCCTTCACCAAAGAGGGAGAAGCTCCTATGACAGGTGTCAACTTTCACTCCTAAGCTCAAGAACCCATTGGAATTCAGGCAATGCTACATTGGTGTCCCGTGGGTCATGGGAGCAACAGTGTCAGGGCATATATAATTCAATCCCAGATAATACTTAGGAATATTTGAAGAACAGTGCTCTCATCAAGGGTCTAGAAACGTCTCAGAGACACTGGAGCCAGCATCACTGTAGTTGCTGAGTTTACTCAGCACAGAGGAAGTAGCTAAGGCTCCTCTGAGACCCACCAACCTTGCAGGTGGTCCTATCCAAATGCTCGCCATAGTGCCCATACTGAAGTGTAAGGATATGACTGCCAGGATTCTGTTCAGGCAGAAGTGCCTGGTACTGTGCTCCTGGGCAATGACCGGGGTCTTGGGTGTTGTATCCAGCACAATAGAGCCCCCAAGTCAAAAGACAAGGAAGACTAGAGAGGCCACCTTAAAAGGACCTCACACCAAAGACCAAGGAGAAATCCAGTGTCTTGAAAGGAAAGGAAGGCACCAAGGCCAAAACATCCCTTCAGAAAAGGTCTCCAAGAAGCCAGTGGTCACAGAGGTGACCCCCCACCTCTAGCTCAGGCGACAGAATGCCCTGAAAAGTCCCCCTATTGGTGACGCAGAGGTAGGGGAGATTCAACCCCGTCTTGAAGATCTGGATCAAGAGACCATCCAGATCTGCAGATTACTTGCAGAAGGTGGACCCTGTAGGGCAGATTTCAGTAAGGGGCAAAGAGAGTGTCCCTCATGATGGCTTCTGCAGACAAGCAGCTTCCCAGCTTGAAGGGCAAGATCCTAGGAAGCATAGACTATTGGGAGGATGGCCGCCTCTACATTGAACCTGCCGAGTCTGCTCCAGGGGACCAGAGCAGAGTGGTGCTACCCTAGGCAGTAAGGCCTTCACTTTTTCAGTTGGCCCATGAGGTGCCTCTTTCTGGTCACTTGTGCACCACGAAGAACAAGAAAAAAGGTCTCACTATTTCTACTGGCCTCAGATGGGTGCTGCAGTAGATGAGCACTGCAAACGTTGCTGCACTTGCCAATTGTCTGGCAAAAGTGGAACCAAGAACATGGCACCCTTCGTGCCACTCCCAGTTATGTGAACCCCTTTTTAGAGTGTCAGAATCTACATTGTTGGTCCTATTGAACCTCCAACGTCTTCAGGCAACAGATGTATTCTTCTTGTAGTAGACCATGGTTGGTTAGGGTATGAGCACGGTAACATCAGCTCCTAACTTCATGTCTGGGGTAGGTTGGATTCCTCCTAACAGAGGAAAAATGAATTATAAAATAAATGAAATCCAGTAAAACAGTCCCATTGTTTATTTCATAAAAAGCTTATTGTATCTGGTGCTCTCCAGCAAGCAGCATGAAGACCCATAGACAAAAAAGCCCACATATGGTAGGACTAAAGAAGACACTCCTTTTAGTGTGCAAGGGCTCCAATTCTGGTTTGGTAGCTATGGTTGAGCAGCCAGGCTCATTTTAGGAGGGAGAAGGGATGTAGTACAGTACAAATACATCGGAGCACACAAAACAGACAAGAAGACTGACACACTTTTAGTTATAAATATAGTTATTTATTAAACATACAAGGCAATGTTAAGTACACTTCACTTCAGATAAGGAAATAGAAATTCCATACATACAGTGGGTGGGACATTTGCTGTAGTAACTCAATCCAATGGTAAACCTTAAGTTGAAAAGCAGGTAAGGGGAAGAGTTTCTTCGGGTTAGCAAACGTATTCATTAGCCAACAATCACAGAATTATAATACTGGTAAGTAAAATAACTTTGTACACACGTGTAGAATAGTTGGAAGCAATTCAAGGTAAGTAAAGCACTTGGCATCACTGTTTCAGGAGCGAATGAATGAATAAAAACCAACACAAAGCAGGTAAGAATTGCATTAAATTCACAGAGGCCTTAGGCTTTAGAAGTCTGTGGGCCTCATTATGACCCTGCCGGTCCAGAAACAACGGTGACGGCAAACCACGAGTTCTGCAGGCGGGTGGCGTTACTCCCGCCAGGTCAGACCTGGTGGGAGTGACACCACCCGCCTGCAGACGGAAATGGAAACACTGGCACCGTTAATTACGGTGCCGGTTTTTCCATGGTACCCATCCCCATGGAGTCCTGCGGGACTCCATGGGAATGGGGAGTAGCGTTATTCTGCCTCCGGAATTACCGTACCACTGGGGCTGTAATGCCCAGGTAATTCATTCCGTGTCCTGCGGCAGCCTGACGTTTTTTCCGGCACGGCTACCGCTGGACTCGTAATGAGGCCCCATTCCTTTCTAGTTATGCAAGTCTCAGTCAGACTGGAGAGCAAAATAAGTAAGGCACAGGCTGCAGAAGGTCAAGAGTATTTGTAGCAAGTAAATACACGTTCTTTGTTGGAGCAAAAAAAGTCCTGGGGCTTCTTAGAAGGATCCCTGTAGGTACAGAAGCGTTAAGCCTGGGCGAACGTGTATGGTCAAACTCCCAAACACCTGAATCAGCACTCCAGCAACACAGGAGCAGCAAAGCAACTCTAGGTAAGTTTTATCAAGAGTCTCACAGTAGTTAAACCTTGAAGAAGATGCAGCACAATGCAGCAGCAGACCCGGTCATGGGATCCTTGCTCAAGCAGACTGAAGGGACACTGGATGGGGCTTGCTATCAGCAAAGGAATTTTTACGATCTGTGGTTTTGACACCCTTTTCAAAGCACCAGTGAAGAACAGTTACTGCCCAATCAATTCAGCTTGCTCTTTCGTTTCAGTCATTGGATGAAGGGACTACAAGGAGCGGAAACCTATCTCTGGAGGTCTGGAAGGATTCCTCCAACGTTTCAAGAGGTTTTTGTCTTTGGAAGGCAATGCACTGCACACTGGCCACAGATCTCAGGGTATTGGAGGTTTGCAGCCCATGAAGGTCACAGCTCATCGTGAGATGGCTCGAAACACAGGGCGTCTTCAGACTGGTTCCTCCCACTAGTCTAAGGAAGGAAGCCATCTGGATCAGAGCTTCCCTGCTGCTTGGAAAAGAGGGCTTGAGCAGCAGTGGTCACTC